>NC_134688.1:193824622-195042122 GCF_050947455.1 Rhinoderma darwinii
AATCTATATGGTTCAAAAAAGTATGGAACTCAAGTAAAGATTCTTCAGTATCTATCCAGATGAGGAAGATGTCATCTATGTATCTCCACCACCTCAAAACATGAGAGAAGTGGTAAGATACATAGATTGACATCTCCATCATGTCAACAAAGATGTTGGCATAAGTCGGTGCCATGTTTGAACCAATGGCCGTGCCCCTTTCTGGCAAATACAATTTATTATCCAACGAGAAGTAATTAGAGGTCAAAATCAATTCTTATAGAGAGATGATCCGTTCACAACATGATGCACTGTATGTCAATGTCACTAGTCTACGTCTAACAGCCTCAATACCTCTATGATGCTTAATGGAAATATAAAGTGACACCACATCAAAAGAAACAAGTAATGATCCCTGAGGTGGTGTCACTTGTTTCAATTTAGTGATGAAGTCAGAGGTGTCCCTTATATAAGACCTAGTATTAATAACAAAATCTCTAAGTGTCCTGTCTATAAAAATAGATATGTTTTTCAATAATGAACCTCTGCCTGATACAATTGTTATGCACATGTAGAGAGAAAATTAAGTTTAACCCTAGAAAGAGTGTCCTCGATGGTTCAAAAGTATCTAAACCACAAAATCGTATCCCATTTGTTTCAACATACAATGATTTAAGTGGGGATGTGTCTAAAATATTAAACAGTCATTGGGGCATTATCAAAAATAGTTATAAACATATTGAGACATTTACCAATGCACCCCTTATTTCATATAGACGCCCACAAAATATACTGGACAAACTTTTCAATAATTAGGTCGGTAAAGCACACCAGATAGACCAACAGACATTACTAGGACCCAGAGAAATGGGGAATTTCCCTAGTCTTCATTGCGTCAATTGTCGATTTATGTGTAAGGGGAATGCCCTTACACATCCCGTCACTCATAAACAATATAAAATGAAACAACTTCTTACTTGTGACTCTGAGTGGGTGATTTATGTGCGTAGGTGTCCTTGTTTGCTCCTATACGTAGGTGAGACTACTTGTGATTTTAAGACCCGTCTGAATAACCCCATTCTATCCGTAAGAAGAGATGTGATTTGCCAGTGGCAAAACACTTTCCTGATTTGGGACATTCCGAGAGAGATCTTAAGTTCATGATACTTTGAACATATTCCTGTTCCTCATGGGGTGGAGATAGGCATATGTTATTACACAAATGTGAACTAAAATGGATATACCTATTCGATTCTTTAAAACCGAAGGGTCTCAATATTGAATTTTATGTGGCGAGACTAACAAATGAATATGTACATGGCCTGTGTGCTTGTTCGTGATCCTTGCAATGTCCTTCTTGATGAACGTATACACACGTGCACTTATGTGCATGTGTGTATGTGTGATATTTGTTTTATTTTATTGTGTGTCTCACAATTGAATAATCATTTGGTTATTTATATTCATATGTATTATGTTTTTCGTTACAGATATCAGTAGAACATCGTGACCACTCACCATGATTGATTTCTCTGTGTAACAACGGTATACGGAGATGTCTGACTTGTCTGATGGTATTTCTTTTTTCTTTTTTTATTACACTTCGTTCTTTGAGGGTTGAAATGCATTAAATATAATCTATTTGTTACATTGTATTCATTCCCCGTTGATATCATTAACGGTGAACACCTGAATTTGAAATTAATAAATGCACTACTATAATATTAGGATTGTCATGTCTTAATGCATTTCATCCTTTAAGGTTACTGAGTTACAAAGATTGATTGTGACTATTATCTTTTCTATTGCAATGATCAGTCAAACAGACATCAGTAAGGTGTTAAAGTGCAGTAATTGTTCTAACCTCTTACATTGATTCACACGCTGCATTTCATATTTACACTGTCTAGGGCTTCTGAACGTGCATGACGATGTTGTGTTTCACCGGTTGCTAGGCAACCATACACTTCCCTCTTCAGCAGGCGAGCATGCGCAGGAACATATCGAGGACGCTGAGCGGCTTGACACCATGTGTATATCGGATGCAGATTTACGAGTACAGATCTATGAATTTACATACACCACTTTGGATTGTTGAGTGGTCTGGTGTTCTCCACCCCTACACATACTGTTGCATGTTCAATTTAGCAACAATCAAGCTTACTTATGTTTATTTTAAATGGTTGTTTGTATTTATTACATTGTAACTCTATAACTAGCACAATGACACTTTATTGTACTTGAAGTTTTTTATTATTGTGTATATGTGTACAATATCTGATTGTACCCCGATTGAATGATTACTCATTATGTTAATGAGAAACATACTATATATTCCAAACATGTTGGTGTATCACTATGCTTGAAAAAGATCCTATAGCAGGACGGAAACGTTGCAGCTTGTGCTGACTGAATAAACCACTTCTTCTTACTACTTCGGAGTGCTGTGGGATTTCTTATATATATATACACAGACACACACACACACACACACACACACACACACACATACACACAATATATATATTTATATACACACATATATACACACACACATATATATATATATATATATATATACACACACACACACACACATATATACACACAATATATATATTTATATACACACATATATACACACACATATATATATATATATATATATATACACACACACACACACACACACACATATATATATATATATATATATATATATATATAAACACACATATATACACACACACACACTATATATATATATATATATATATATATATATATATATATTATGTGTGTGTGTATATATATATACACTACCGTTCAAAAGTTTGGGGTCACCCAGACAATTTAGTGTTTTCCATGAAAGCTCACACTTATATTTATCAAATGAGTTGCAAAATGACTAGAAAATATAGTCAGGACATTGACAAGGTTAGAAATAATGATTTTTACTTGAAGTAATAACTTTCTCCTTCAAACTTTGCTTTCGTCAAAGAATGCTCCATTTGCAGCAATTACAGCATTGCAGACCTTTGGCAATCTAGCTGTTAATTTGCTGAGGTAATCGGGAGAAATTTCACCCCATGCTTCCAGAAGGCCCTCCCACAAGTTGGATTGGCTTGATGGGCACTTCTTGCGTACCATACGGTCAAGCTGCTCCCACAACAGCTCTATGGGGTTGAGATCTGGTGACTGCGCTGGCCACTCCATTACAGATAGAATACCAGCTGCCTGCTTCTTCCCTAAATAGTTCTTGCATAATTTGGAGGTGTGCTTTGGGTCATTGTCCTGTTGTGGGATGAAATTGGCTCCAATCAAGCGCTGTCCACAGGGTATGGCATGGCATTGCAAAATGGAGTGATAGCCTTCCTTATTCAAAATCCCTTTTACCTTGTACAAATCTCCCACTTCACCAGCACCAAAGCAACCCCAGACCATCACATTACCTCCACCATGCTTGACAGATGGCGTCAGGCACTCTTCCAGCATCTTTTCAGTTGTTCTGCGTCTCACAAATGTTCTTCTGTGTGATCCAAACACCTCAAACTTCGATTCGTCTGTCCATAACACTTTTTTCCAATCTTCCTCTGTCCAATGTCTGTGTGCTTTTGCCCATATTAATCTTTTCCTTTTATTAGCCAGTCTCAGATATGGCTTTTTCTTTGCCACTCTGCCCTGAAGGCCAGCATCCCAGAGTCACCTCTTCACTGTAGACGTTGACACTGGCGTTTTGCGGGTACTATTTAATGAAGCTGCCAGTTGAGGACCTGTGAGGCATCTATTTCTCAAACTAGAGACTCTAATGTACTTGTCTTGTTGCTCAGTTGTGCAGCGGGGCCTCCCACTTCTCTTTCTACTCTGGTTAGAGCCTGTTTGTGCTGTCCTCTGAAGGGAGTAGTACACACCGTTGTAGGAAATCTTCAGTTTCTTGGCAATTTCTCGCATGGAATAGCCTTCATTTCTAAGAACAAGAATAGACTGTCGAGTTTCACATGAAAGCTCTCTTTTTCTAGCCATTTTGAGAGTTTAATCGAACCCACAAATGTAATGCTCCAGATTCTCAACTAGCTCAAAGGAAGGTCAGTTTTATAGCTCCTCTAAACAGCAAAATTGTTTACAGCGGTGCTAACATAATTGCACAAGGGTTATCAAGTGTTTTCTAATCATCCATTAGCCTTCTAACACAGTTATCAAACACAATGTACCATTAGAACACTGGAGTGATGGTTGCTGGAAATGGGCCTCTATACACCTATGTAGATATTTCATTAAAAACCAGGCGTTTGCAGCTAGAATAGTCATTTAGCACATTAACAATGTATAGAGTTTTTTTCTGATTAATTTAATGTTATCTTCATTGAAAAAAGCTGTGCTTTTCTTGCAAAAATAAGGAAATTTCTAAGTGACCCTAAACTTTTGAACGGTAATATATATATATATATATATATATATATATATATATGTATATACACACACACACACACACACACACACACACACACACACACATATATATATATACATACATGCACACTATATATACACACACATGTACAAATAAAACACACTATAAATACACGTACACATCGCAGACACACAAGAATATGCACATTAGATGCACACATCATATAACATACACATAAGCACATTATACTTACTTTTTATGTAGGATATTTGGGAAGGAAGTTCAGCAACTTGATGGGGTCAGAGCATTTCTCCTGCTCACAACCTGAAACAGTGCCCGCAAGCAGTCTCCCCTCCCCCTCACTTACCTCCCGACTGGTAACAGCAGCTGGAGGAGGAGGAGGAGGAGACGTTGTGTGAAGAGTATGGAAGGGGGACTGGAGGGGGAGATTTTAAAGTAGCACAGGGAGTTTTAGTAAGATAGCAGCACAGACAACAGCTGCCATTAAATGGAAGTCATACAGCAGTTCTTAGCTGCTGTGCCGCCCCCTTACAAATGCTGTACCCTGCCGTCTGAGACCAGAAACCTCGACTCATGCTGGCACGTGCGGCCCTGGATGGAATCCCAGAGCAGAGCCTGTAGGGCTCCGCCTGGAACTCTTTCTCTCCTCCCGACATCGCTGTCTATATATGGACGGTGATGCCGTGACGACGGTAGCAACAGCACCCGGCAGCCAAGTGGGCCCCCCCAAGGGCAATGGGCCCGGGTTCGCCAGGTGCTGACGCAGGCCCTGGATAGATCCAATAAAAAAATCTGTGGTTTTATTTACTCATGTTTAGAGCCAAGCGACGTTTCAGTTCCACAATATAACTTTTTTCAAGCAATGTGATTTATGTGAACTAAGTATTTAAGACATGTCAACTATTTACATCATTAACCCCTTAGTGACCAACAATACGCCTTTTTACGTTCGTCCCTAAGGGGCCTTAGGCTAGGCTGACGCCTTTTCACGTGAGCCTAGTCTAAGTCCTGCACGGGTCTCCCGTGCAGGCTGGAGCCGAGGCTCAGCTGTCTGATGACAGCTGAGCTCCTGCTCCAACGCCCGCGATCGAAGTTTACTTTGATCGCGACCGTTTAACCCGTTAAATGCCGCCGTCAATAGCGACCACAGCATTTAACTTTGTTTACAGAGGGAGTGAGCTCCCTCTGTCACCCATCGGCGGCCCGCAAATGCAATCGCGGGTCTCCGATGGGGTGTCATGGCAGCCGGGGGCTTGATGAAAGCCCCCAGGTCTGCCCTGGACATATGCCTGTTAGGACGCGCCGGAGGCACGTCCTAACAGATTGCCTGTCAGATTTACACTGACAGGCTATAATGCTCTGGTATACGAAGTATACCAAAGCATTATAGCAGCGATCTGAAGATCGCACCGTAAAGTCCCCTAGTGGGACTAATAAAAGAAGTCATCAATGTGAAATAAAGATTATTAATAAAAAGTACAGTAAAAAAATAAATCCATTTTTTTCCATAAAAAGTGATATTATTTAGTAAAAGTGTAAAAAATAAATAAAATAAAAAAGTTATGGCTCTTGGAAAGCAACAATGCAAAAACAAATAATTTTAGTTCAAAAGTGTTTTTATTGTGCAAAAGTCGTAAAACATAAGAAACCTCTACATATGTGGTATCGCCGTAATTGTACCGACCCATAGAATAAAGGTAACATGTTATTTACGTCGCACAGTGAACGGCGTCAATTTAAAAACGCATAGAACAATGGCGGAATTTCAGTTTTTTTTAATAATCCCCCCCCCAAAAAGTTAATAAAAGTTAATAAAAAAATTGTACTAAAAAATGGTGCTATTAAAAAGTACAACTAATCCTGCAAAAAACAAGTCCTCATACAGCTATGTAGACGAAAAAATAAAAAAGTTATAGCTCTTTGAATGCGACTATAGAAAAACGAATAAAATAGCTTGGTCATTAGGGCCTAAAATGGGCTGGTCACTAAGGGGTTAATAATGATTAAAACATTAAAGTGACACCATGTATACAGTCATAGGAGTTTATATACATCCTAAAAATGGTCAATGTATAATTTGTACATCAATCATATAGTGCATATAAAACAATTGCTTATTGTACATAACAGTGGTAAAAAATATTAAAAACATGAATAGGTCATTACTAACAATTGTGTACATCTGTAGTGGAGGAGGGACAGCCAGGGGCGTAACTAGGAAAGACTCGGCCCCTTAGCAAACTTTTGACTGGGGCCCCCCTCCCCTGTGTATCACACAACCCCCCCTTGTAGATAGTGCCCCCCTGTAGATTCCACCACACAGCGCCCCCTGTAGATGGCACCATTCAGCCCCCCTGTAGATAACGCCATACAGCGCCCCTGTAGATAACGCCATACAGCCCCCCTGTAGAGAACGCCATACAGCCCCCCTGCAGGTAACGCCATACAGTCCCCCCTGTAGGTAACGCCATATAGACTCTACCCCCCCCCAAAAAAAAACGGCTTATAGTCTGTCCTACAAAAGAAATGTATCCCCTATCCACAGGATAGGGGATACATGTGTGATTGCTGGCAGCGATAAGGAGACCGGGGGACCGAAAGTCCTCCAAAGTTCTCCATGACAAACCTCGGACTTCCAGAGTCTGCGCAGTTCAATGAAAATGAAAGAAGCGCTGGTCACGCATGCGCACAGGCACGACCTGTGCACAATTCATTTCTATGGAGCTGCCGACAGAATCCGGAAGTCCGAGGTTTGTCACGGAGAACTTCATGGGACTTTCGGTCCCCTGTTCTCCTTATCGCTGTCAGCGATCACACATGTATACCCTATCCTGTGCATAGGGGATGCATGTCTTTTGTAGGAACAAACCCTTCAGTGGCGTCCTGCTTTAGCAGCCATAGCGGCTGCTAGTGGAGCCTCCGTCCATGTGGGGGGGGGGGGGCCGTGCCGCTACGGCTGCTACAGAGGTAGTTACGCCACTGGGGACAGAAATTCACTTACCAATCCATAGGGAATTATGGAGATCATATGTCTGTTTTTATTAATGATGTAACTAGTTCACATGTCTTAAATACTTGGTTAACATGTGTCACTTCACTTGAAAAAAGTTCTATGGTGGAACTGAAACGTTGCTTGGCTCTAAACATGGGCAAATAAAACCACAGATTTTTTTACTGGACCTTGCTGGAGTGCTGCAATTTTTCTTTTTGTATGGTATTTAGTGTCACGAACTGTGGGTATGTGGACCCACTAGGCTGCACCACCGTAGCGGGGCAGCAGCTGGCCAAACAACAGTGTACCAAGTCAATATAAGGTCCGAGCACAAGGGTACCTGTAATAGTCCAGACAGTAGCACTGGCACAGATGGGACCTTGGCAGCAGGTGATGCAAAACGAGGCAGATGACACCAGACGTGGTGTAAGTCAGCAGGCATAGTAGATGGTACAAGACGACTCCAACACTAGAGATGGCACAGGAACAAATACAGCATGGAATACAGGTTGCAGGGCACGGAAACACAGGGAACAGGATATGGCTAAGGGACCATTTGCAAGACTAACAGAGGGATACAAACAACGCTCAGGCAAGGAGTGAAGGGTCAGGGCCCTTTTTATAGTCCAGCGTGATCTGGGAGTTATTAGTTAATTCTTAACATGTGTGCATGCTGGCCCTTTAAAGCCGGGAGTGAGCTAGTGCGTGCACCCTATTGGTCAATGCAGGACAGGACTGCCGCATGTGCAGGCATCTTCGCGGAGGAAGACGTCAGCAGGATGAAAGCGGTCGGCGGTCTGCTACCACGGCTGTTACATTTAGATTAAGCTCTAGTTGCTTTATACCCATCACTTTATTACACGAGTGCTGCTTCATTTAAATATTTATGCTGATAGATAGATAGATAGATAGATAGATAGATAGATAGATAGATAGATAGATAGATAGATAGATAGATAGATAGATAGCACACAAAAAATGGTGACAGCACACTGCGACACTAATGCCACCTAAGCCACTAAATAGAAATAAATATGCATTACTGCTAAATCTACTTACAATAGGGAGGTTCTTAGCGCACATTTTGATCAAATTGTGTGAGCCCACCTGCCACGACATGGCGACTTCTGAGATGGGAACCTACTCTGCACATACACCAAGAACTGAGACTAAGCCTACATATATTTGGGGATGGTTGGAACCAGCATTAAACTAATTAAAATCACCCAGAGCGGAATGGGAGGAGTGCAAGGTCAAAAAATGGAGGCAGTCACTAACCCCACATATATGAATCACATCAACAACACAAAAGTTTGAACAGCACATTCCAGCAAAATGAAACAAAATGTGTACGAGGGAACACTGTAGATAGATAGATGATAGATAGATAGATAGATAGATAGATAGATAGATAGATAGATAGATAGATAGATAGATAGATAGATAGATAGATAGATAGATAGATAGATAGATAGATAGATAGATAGATAGATAGTAGTGGGGACAAGAAATAAGGCTTTGGTTTGGCAAGACGCCACTGACTGACCATGAGATCACATTAGATTTAATGTAATTAATTAATGTATAAGTTGCAGCTCTTTTGACCGACCGTCTGTAGCTTGGATGGTTTTAGCAAACACGAGGAATCTAAAACTGCTCAGCAATATTTAGCATATCCTGTGGATATGTCATAAATGTCCCTCATGGGAAAACCCCCTTAAGTAATTAAGCGCATTGCTTACTGTACAAAGTAGGATTAATGCTATGTCATTGAAATCTAGCGAATAACCTACAATCCCTCATAACATTCACACATAACTTAAGTCTTATTTTTTATGTACTGAAATTTCTTGAGCAACTGCAAAAATCATAATTGTAAGGAAGATTATGGAAAATATACCATTTATACTCCTTTACAGAAACACAAAAAACACTTCATTCCCACGAAAAAAGATTTCTGCTAGCCAACATAAAATCTGCTTGTTTCCTGAGTATTTCCTGTGGAATGTATTTTCAGTTTCCCTGCAGCATTTTTCTCTGGTTTTACTAATATATAGTACTCTTGGCATACATTAGTAAGCCAATAAGGGGGTCATGAGCTAATTCTTATTGTTTCCTCATTATTTCTACCATTAATCACACAATTATACCTTGACCCATGCTACAGACCCTGGAATTCTGTATGGGATCTCAAACAGTGCCTTTATCTACTAGTAACGCTTAAGTAAATTAAATCAATTATTATCTGAGATTATACAAAATCTGAACGGAAAATTGCTGCCAACAGTACCATACAAAGATTTCATTAAGCTGATTGCCTAGAGACAAGATCATTAAATTTCATGTGTATTTTAGGATTCAGCAGCAGGACCTGACTGTTCGGAGCTGTCATTATGAATATATAAAATAATGGGTTATTTTAATATATTGATATCTTATTTGTCAAGGGTAGATGAAGCATTGTCACATACTTATACATCAGTGTGATCATAAGTAGATGTTCATATGTCAGACACAGCCATAATGCCATTCTAATGTCTGGGATTGGAAAAGTCGCTGACCTACACCATTTAACCCTTCTACACAACAATTAATACTGAACGGTGTACACAAAGGGGGAGGAGGCTCCTCTTTAATGTCACAACAAATAAAACCCAAAGTCACCAAGATATCCTTTATATGGTGAAGCAGTGCAGGGTTACATAGTTACATAATACGGTTGAAAAAAAGACATATCTGTCAAGTTCAACCAAGAGATTGGAAAACGGGGAGAGATGGGAGAAATTATAAATTATAAACTTTGGTTTACCCCTATTGATCCAGATGAAAGTTTAAAAAAATAAAATAAATTAAGTAAACAAATATACGGTCTGATTACAGAATGTGGAGCATGTGAGCGTGTGACGTGACGCAACACGGGTGCCACTAAGTTCGTTCCTGCTAGCTATGTGAGGTGATCTCCTTGCTGCTTCTGACCGCTCCCGACTACTCCTGACCGCCAAGTTTGCGGTTTCCTTGGAGGAAGATGCTGGTCAGCGTCTATTGGTAACGGCTGTATGTCTCCTAGTCTCGTGACATCCGTGCCTCTGTTCTGCCTCTGTTCTTCCTGTTTGTGCGTCTCTCCACGTGCTTCCGCGGAGAGATGGGAGAGTCCTGGTTTTGGCTGCTTGGAGGTGTTTCCGTGCGGCTGCATGGGTGACTGGCCCTGGATCCCGCTTGCTGTCTTCACAGTCGCAGACACTATAGGACGAAGCTGGAGTCTGAGTTGGACTGAAGGAGCTGTCTGTCCACCTGAACATTGAACATTAAACATTGGCAAGTAAAGACCATTTTTCTTTATCTCCTTGTTGTAGATTTAGTATTGCAAGTAACCTGGTGTGTTACAGGTTAGAGCTAATGGTGATTTTGCTCCCTGTGTGCTATATGATGAGGTACTAGCGAGAAATACATTTCCCGCCTAGGGCTATGTGGAGGGCAGAGAAAACATGGGATGAAGTGCAATTTGTACTATACATCGTGAGATATGGTGAGCAGTGGAGCAACGATTGGGTTCAAGTGAGGCCCCTTATTGTACAGAGGGTCTGCCCTCTTGACTTGAGAGTGGCCTGGATGACATAGCATTATGGTCAGCTGTGGCAGTTGTATGGCTGGGGTCTGACAGACTATATTCGCCTATCTGCCTATCTCACTTATATCATATTTACTCATATTTACTCTGCTTATACCCTGCTCGTATCCTTAAAATAAAGTACTCTTCTTGCCTGAACCCCATTGGAGGACTTTACTAAAGGAACAATTTTCAGCTGGTATGGCCTGTCTATGGGCAGGAAAAATAATCAGTCTGATTTGTGCCTATGTTCTGGACTGTGCTTACCTCCTGGACTGTGCTTACTTTCTGGACAGTGCTTGCATTCTCGATAGTATCTATGTTCTGGACTGTGCTTATGTTCTGTTTGTATGAAGGAGTAAATAACTGCTCTAGTCCCTATTGTTTCATATGAGCAATTCTGGAGCCTTTAGCTGAGGAGGGAGAGGATGGGCAGGGAGGAAGGAAGGAGATATATGGAGGGAAAAGGACACAGAAGGAAAATCCATCCCTAAAAGATATTTCAGGACAAATATTGCAATGTTTTGAGGCAGTGAATGGCATAATGTCACAATTGGGGGAGATTAAAAGTGATTTGTCTCTAATAAGAATAGATATGAATGGGTTCAGAGAAAGGCTTGATGAAATAGAAAGTAGAGCAACATTATGGACGGAACATCTCAGGAACTATTAAATTGATCTCAAAGTGGCCCAACAATTGAATAAAAAACTGTTGGACAAAGTACTTGATCTGGAGAATAGATCAAGGAGGAGTAATTTGAGGATACTAGGATTGCCTGAAAAGGCGGAGGGAGAGGATACTGCTAAATTGGTGTCAGAATGATTCAAAGAGTTGGGGAGGGGGGGAATTTGACAGAAGTGTTTCATGTTGAATGTGCCCATCGAGTCCCCTTTTACCCCAGGCAACCAGGGCTTCCTCCACGGACATTGTTGATAAAACTTCTCTCAGCAAATGGATAAAGATATTATAATCCAAAAAGTGAGAAAGAAAGATAGTATAACATATAATGGGGTTAAGGTGATGATATTCCCAGACTATGCTGCGGATATACAAAAACAGAAGTCAAGTTTTATTGAGGTTAAAAAAAAGACTGAAAGCTAAAGGAGTAAGCTATTCTTTGGTATATCCAGCTAAATTATGAATTGTATATGAAGGTTCCTCACTTTTTTTGGGAAAACCCAAGAGATGCCTCAAAATGAATGGAAAACAATTTTAAGGATTAATACTGTGATAATAAGGAAAGGGATAGGTTTGAAATTTTAAAGGACGGGGGTTGGCACCCAGTAGGTTATGCTACGGGTAGAATCTGTTTAAGGCTATGTTCACACTGAGTTTTATTACTAGTTTTTTTACGCGGAAACCGCGCCGCAAAACTCGTCAAAAACAGCCCGAAAATGCCTCCCATTGATTTCAATGGGAGGCGAAGGTGTCTTATCTTCGGGCGTTTACGCCTCTGACCTCCCATTGACATGAATGGGAGGCAGAAAAAGCATATTTCGCGCCGTCTTATGCCCGCGGAGCTCAATGGCTGCGGGCAAAAAATGCAGCGAAAATCGGCGTGCAGGGAGAGGAAAATCTGCCTCAAACTTACAAACGGAATTTTGAGGCAGAATTTCCGCCTGCAAAAAACTCTGTGTGAACCCAGCCTAACAGCAGATGTTTGAGGAGGTTTTGGGGAGGGTGGCTTCCATCGCTCGCTCTCTCTCCTCCTCACAGTGCGAAGTGCATGTGAGGAGGAGGGTATTTTGTTGCTCACTATAGGAGCGGAATCCCCAATCCCCGGCCACAGCTTCGGCAACACTGTGGCCGGGGATTGGGGATTCCGCTCCAGGAGAAGTCCCTGACTTCACTGTCCATATATGGACACAGTGACATCAGGGACTTCTGAAGCAGAATCCCCACCGCTGTGGCCGGGGATTCCGATCCAGGAGAAGTCCCTCACTTCACTGTCCATATATGGACAGTGAAGTGAGGGACTTCTCTTGGAGCCGTCCCCTGCAGGAAGGTAGGGGGGGTGCCATCTATAGGGGGTGACTATGTACAAGAGGGCTGTGTAGCACTACCTACAGGGGGGCTGTGTGGTATTAACTACAGGGGACTGTGTGGCATTACCTACAGGGGGGCTGTGTGGCACTACCTACAGGAAGAGCTGTGTAGCACTACCTACAGGGGGGGCTGTGTAGTACTACCTACAGGGGCGGCTGTGTAGTACTACCTACAGGGGGGGTTGTGTGGCACTACCTACAAGAGGGGCCTTGACAGTATCTACAGAGGGCAGTATGTGGCATTATCTACAGAGGGAAATGTGTGACAAAAAATTTATAAATGAAATTTATTCGATTTTAAAATGGACAGGGAAGAAAACGGATGCAAAACGGGTCAAAATCGGCCGTTGAAAGCGGAAACACGGTCCGGAACAGATGCAAAACGGCCGGGAAAAACAGCTGACCCTGTCGTGTGAATAGAGCCTTAGCCATCAATATCTGATTGGTGGTGGCCCGTCTCCCCGAAGCCCCGGCGATCAGCTGTTTTGAAGTGCCCCCGATGCTTGTACCATCGCCGCTTCCCCTTAATTTCCTTTACTGCTCACACTGTGAATGACGGATACACTTGTAGCGGCAGTTCACAGTATTACAGTATACACTTGAATGGTAGAAGGCCGTAATACTGTGAACCGCCGCTACAAGTGTGTCCGCGATTCACAGTGTGAGCAGTAAAGGAAATTAAGTGGAAGCAGCGCTCGTATAAGCACTGTGGCCCCTTCAAAACAGCCAATCGACGGGGGTGGCAGGTGTCGGACCCTGACCGATCAGATATTGATGGCCTATCCTGAGGATAGGTCATCAGTTTTTGTGGACTGGAAACGTCACAACATCTGTAATGGTCGTATGGTGTCAGCGAACCAGCTTTGGAAATTTTTTCTCTAAATGCCAGTTAGCGCACCATTCATTATAAGAGCCACCGTGTGCCCAGCATGTAAGAAATGCACACATATTTGGTATCGTTGAAGTCGGTAGAAGTTGCCAAATATGTATTCAGTTGTGTTTACCCAGTGGCATGCACCAGATGTAATAAACAGTCACCTAAAATTACACATTCAATTTTTTTTCAACTTTATTTTCCATTTTTCCTTCCAGATTTAAAAAAAAAGTAAAATATATCTATTATTTTTTTTTTACACAATATGGAAGCCCAATATGTTCTGAAAAAAACAAGACCAAATTCATGTAGGTTGGAAAAATAATAGAACAAGAATTTGCTTTTAAATTGGCACATGGCTAAAACTTGAAAATGGGCCTGGTGAGGAAGGGGGGGGGGGGTGGTAAAGCTCCTGGTCAAGAAGTGGTTAATCAAATTTGGATTAAATTAATAGATTCACTTCGTAGTATTGAAAACGTATTAATTAAATTTTTAACAATTAATATATATACAGCATAACAATTGATTGTATGGGATGCTATGAAGGCATATTTGAGGGGGGGGGGCACTGCTTAAAGAAATTAGTCACTATAAGAGGAAACGTGAACAAGAGGAACTAGATTTTAAGGAAAAAAATTAGTCAAAGGTAACAAGAAACGCTGCTTTCTTCATCAAAGGAGAAGATTGAGAGTTGGCAAACTGCTATTCAAGATTATGAAAACTATTTGGTTCTTAAAGCCCAACAGGATCAATTTTTTCGAGTTATGGTGTTGTTGTAGAACTAGGGTTCACAGGAAAAAGTTTGACTGGGATTATTAAGGGGCAAAAAAAAAATAATATCTATCTCAACTATTAAAAATGAGAGAGGTAATTGTGGTGGGGTCAGAGCAGGTTTGATTGGTTATTCTCTCCTACTTCTAGAATACTTATATCTCAAGATGGAAGGGGCTAATGGAATAGAAGCTTGCTTTTTTTTGTTGAGATCAGGGCAGCCTTCATTCTCTGTAGAAAAAACAGAATGTTTGGAAGCACCAATTACTATGGAGGAGTTGGAAAGGGCATTGCCTGCATCCCCGTATGGAAAGACCCCAGTTTTGGACTCATTCCCTTTTGAGATTTATAAAAAAAAATCATGACCATGTTGTCAGACCTATTAGTTACTTAGGAGGAATCGTTCAACAGTGGCCTCTTACCCGAGTCAATGAGAGAAGCTATGATAATACTAATTTTAAAGGAGGGAAAATATACATTGTCTATGGATTCTTATAGACCAATCTCCTTAATGAATACAGATGCTAAGATCTTGGCTATAATTTTGGCAACAAGGTTAAAAGTGATGCTGGGGGATTTAATCCACAGAGATCAGGATGGATTTCCATCTAGCCTGTTCCTTCCCATCACTCTCACGCTTCCTCCGTTCATCCCACGGGCAGAGGAGGCTTGGCGCTGGTTAGCAGCAGCTAGTGCTTGGGTACACAACCCTAACGCTTTTTTCCATTACATCTGACAGGGAGATGGCCTGTCGATAGTACTGTAATCCCACTTGCCCTGCCACACCTACAACAGGTTAGCACCAGGCATCAGTTCCATTACAGATGCTGAGTTACAAAACCACTATTCTCTGTGCTCCGACATCATATTTATAATCCATGGTCAACATTAATAGATGACTTTAGTATAGCAAGGTTGGGCAAATACTAGCAACCGGGGTTGTTCCCTTAGATGCAGAAAAATAGGGGTCTCTGCAATCGTCTAATTCATGCCTACTGTTAATCTTTTATAATATTTATAATCAATAAAGAGTGAATTCCATTAGTCACATTAATTTTGCCACACACTTTTCCACTCTTCCCCTTTCCCTCCTATTTACTGTCCGGCTGGATTTATGATGGGTAGATCTACAATGAATAATTTATCTAGACTATATCAGAATATTCAACTAGTGCCGGATAACTTGGGGGAAAGAGTAATAATATCTCTGGACGCAGCCAAGGCCTTTGACTCTGTAGAGTGGGAATTTATGTGAGATGTTTTGAGGTTTATGGGAATGGGCCCGAAGTTCTTGGAGTGGATACAATTGCTATATAATTGACCAATGGCAAGATTACTTATAAATGGGATAGTATCTAATTCATTCAAGGTCGCTAGAGGAACCGGACAGGGTTGTCCCCTGTCGCCTCTACTCTTTGATTTAGTAATGGAACCTTTCGCGAATTATATAACAAAATGCCCAGAAATAGTTGGTTAGAAATATGGAAGGGAGGAAGAAAAAATAGAATTGTTTGCGGATGATGTTTTATTGTTTATGGGTACCCATGCTTCTATTGAGATAATTTTTAAGGTGTTTGAGGAGTTTGTCAGGATATCAGGTATTGGGATTAATTGGGGAAAATCATCTATTTTACCGATTTATAAAAAGGAACATATTCCGCGGGGGCAGTTAAAAAGTCTAAAAAAAATTACCACTTCAAGTATTTGGGAATAAATATTTCAAGCGATATTAAAGAGTTTGATAAATGAAATGTAGCCACACTTCTGAAATATGTAAGGGAAAAGGTTCAGATATGGAAGAAACTAGATATTGGGTTGGCAGCGAGGGCTGCCCTGATGAAAATGTTCTTATTACCAAAAATGTTGTACGTCCTGATGAATAGTCTGATCTGGTTAACAAACGTGATATGTAAAACAATTGAAAGTTTATTTTCCGAATTGGTTTGGAGAGGGAAACATCCTAGAATCAAACTTGAACAGCTAAAGAATCCAGTTAAATATGGTGGTTTGGCAATACCGGCAACAAGGGAGTATTTTTTGGCTGCCCAAGTTAAAAAGATTCTTGATCTAAAAGATGGAAAGTATTCTGGTTCAGACTCTAGGATATAGATATCCAGTGTGGCGGAATTACAATATTTTTAAAATTTTGGAATCGGGAATTGGGAGAAGACATAGAGAGGAACTTGCCTCATTGCACCTGTATACTATGGTATGGAAAGTAGTAGCTAAAAAATTTGATGTGGATGGATATTTTAGAAACACACCAATATGGGGGAATTTATATCTGGGAGATGACTATTTTAATACTGAGTACAAATTTTAGACTCAAGGAAGAATAAATAAGCTAGGGCAGATTCTCAAGGAAGGAGGTTTAAAACCATTCCAAGATCTAGTTGTGGAATATGGATTGGGGGAGAAAGACAAAATATGGTATCTGCAGCTTAGACATGTACTCGATTATAAATGGAGGGAAATGAGGAAGGAATTGGATGAGAATCCATTTGTAATATTGCTGGTGGAAATAAAGAAGTGTGGTACGAAAGGGAGACTTTTAAAGATATATAAAATAATGAATGATGAAAGGAGTCGGTCTAATCCAATGCCGACTCAGAGAAGATGGATTCAGGATATGGGGAGGATAAGAAACTCCCAATTGAACAGACTCTTCCCAATGGAAGAGAATCCTAGGGAATATCCCCAATATCTCCTATGGACCACAGCTTCGAGTCACCCAACTCTTTATCGTTAATAGGGCGCATTACACCCCTTGTAGGTTGGCAAAGATGTATATGGACCGCAAAGCAAAATGCCCTAAATGTGAAGGAGAGGTAGCCGATCTAATACACTTGCTCTGGTTGTGCCTCCAGATTAGGAGATTTTGGGAGGATGTCCTAAAGGATATATTGGAGAGATACGGGATTGAAGCCCCATGGGATCTCATTACGTGTGTATTGGGTTTTGATGGATTTAAGATTACAAGAGAAACTAAGAAGGATGTTCTATTAAGACTCTTATACTGGGCACGCAAAACAATTATGTTTAAATGGATTAAGCAAGAACCACCCTCAGAGAGTTGTTGGAGGAAGTATGTAAAGAAGATGATACAATATGGAAAAATCTATTATATAGGGAAAATAGGAAGGTTGAGTTTGAAAAGTTGTGGGGAAAATGGTTGGAATAGTGTATATTTAATATGATCCTTTTACGGAGCAGGATACAGATGGAGGAGGATTATTAAGTATAATTTTTTTGGGGGGGAGGGGAGGGATCGGGTTATGATAAAGGGTTATTGCTTATGATTATTGGATGGTGTGGGGGTGGTGACATCAGATAAGGGAACTCTGTTAGGCTAGATTCACACGGGCATTGCGCATCTTGGACGTGAAAAACTGCAGTTTTTCAAGTCCGAGGTGCATCTGTGCTCTTTGCTGCGGGATGCGATATCACGCATCCCTCATAGACTAGAGTCTATGGAGGGATGCGTGAAGCGTGAAAAAATAGGAAATGTCCTATTTACTAACCGACCCTTCAAACGGTCTGTTGAAACAGCGGCCGTGTGAATGGCCACATTGAATTATATAGGTCCGTGTGACGGCCGTTGTTTCAACGACCGTAACACACGGACGTTTAACACGTTCGTGTGAATAAGGCCTTAGAGATATGAGAGTTAGTGTTAAATATGAGGTATTAGAGTGTGTATCTGAGGGTACTTTAGGAGGAGACATACAGGAAGTTTTTTGAAAATTATAGGACATCTATTCATCCTGTATGCTTCCTCCCATATATATACTAATTGCCTGTTTCCTTGTATATGCACAATCTTATTTGCTCTCAAAAGGTTTTGGATGTTAGACCTTTTTCTGTACTCTTTGTATCTATGGCTCTGGATAACTGATGTTCCTACTCCCCTACCAAATGTGCTGTACCTTAATTAATATTAGGAAAATAAAAGAAGATGTTTGAAAAAAAAGTTAATAAATATACAAATGACTCATAAGGCATTAACCGATCTTCCCTAAAAAGGAAAATTTCCCTTCTGATCCAAGTGGCAATCTGTCTGGATCAACATTCAAACAAGAATTCTACACATTGACATCGGAGCGGATATTTTTTTGTTGTAGGAAATTATTTATGCCTTTTTTATTTTTGCGTCGACAGCTGTGTAAGGTCTTGTTTTTTGCATAACAAGTTGTATTTTTGAATGGCACCATTTTGAGGTACATTTAAGTTATCGATTAACTTTTATTAACTTTTTTTGGGGGGGGGAATAGAAAAAAAACAGCAAAAAACTAGTTTGCCACACTTTTTTGCGTCCTAAATTTACACCGTTTACCGTGTAGTATAAATAACACAATAACTTTATTCAGCAGGTTGTTACGATTCCAACTATACCACATTTATATAGATTTTTTTATGTTTTACTACTTTAACACAGTAAAAATACATTTTTTCTAAATTATTTGTTTTTGTGTCTCTATATTTCTAGAGCCATAACTTTTTTATTTTTCCGCCTATGCAGCTGTATGAGGGCATTTTTTTTTTTTTTGCGGGACGACTTGTTGTTTTTATTGGTACTATGTTAGTATGAGTAGATGCAACTTTTTGATCACTTTTTATCACATTTCTTTTAAGGCAGGATTTACCACTTGGCAATATATGAGTAGAGTAGAGTTATTAAACCTTTTAGTTGTAGGACTTTAGAATATTAGAACTTGTACAATATTAAAGGGTTGTCTCTTTTCAAAAAGAAGCCAACTATCACTACAGGTACCTCTTCTCTCACCAATGGCAATCAGTTGTGATCAGATGTTATCGCGGGGGAAGCTGCGGTCAGCCACACGTCCTTTTGTAGGAAATTATGTGAAATGATAATTGACAAAATACGAATTTTCCTTTTTAAAATTGTTTGCATGAAGAGGAATACTGTACCATTGCATTTCATGCAATCATAATGTTCTCCACTAGCACTGAGAAAAACTACACAGGTACAATAAGGGTGCAGTCATACTCGGCAGATTTTATTGCAGAACTTACCTGCGACTAAATATCAGTTCCATTCATCTGAATGGAACTTGCAGAAATCCAAACATGCTGCAGAAATAACCCGATGGAGAAATATAATTAATTGGAAGGTTTCTGCAACAAAATCTTCCGCGTGTGATTGCAACCTAAGACTGGCCATACACATAAGCGAGCTGTCGGCCAAACAAGCGCTCGTTCTACAGCAATTCCACCCAATCCTCTCCCCCAAACACATGCATGAACGGTTAAGAGTGCATGCAATCTGAATGTGGCAACCAAAAGGATCGGGCATATTGAAATCCAACTACCCGATCCTTCTCTCTCAACGACATCTGCCGTAGTGAGAAGAGTAGGGAGGCCCCATACACATTAAATGGTCGACCGATTCTGACGAAATAGGCAGGTTCGGCCAACATCAATCTAATGTGTATGGTCACCTTTAGTGTTTCGAAAGATTCTCAAACTACCAACTGCATTAGTATAGTAGACACAACTATTAGGCTAGGGCTCCATGGTGACTCTGTGTAACAGAGGAGCCTTAGCTTTATTGTCAACAACTATAAAATTATTCAGATTGTTAAAGATAATCATTAAGTCTATGGCCACCTTAACACATGATAAGGGCAGTATAGAGAACCTTAATAACCTGCAATTTAAGTATTTCAGACAAACAATAGGGGCAGTATTGTATCCGCTACCTTACTAATGTTTTCAATGTATTTACTCAACTAAACACATACTGGTGCAGAATAATAGACACAACATATTTTACTCACACCCTTTTTTCAGAACCACAAACATACTCGTGCCAATGTAATTTATGATATCTGGGAGATAGCCAACATAAACACAGGAAACAATACAAATGTAATGCTGTTATTGGATATTTTTACAGAAACCAGTGACAGCAGTAGTTGTTATAGAATTTTTCACCATGTTTTTGGCAATGCAATGGCATATGGATAGAAATATTTTGTTTAAAATTAGGGAACAGGTGCTTACAGTAACCGATGTGACTTACATGCTAACCCATCATCTTACAAGTAGGGTTGCTTCTCATGCAAGTGGCCAAAATGCCATAGCAACCGTCAGATTCATTCTTTCCTTCTTTTTCTTTTTTTAAGGGCCTCTAAAAAATTAGAGCTTAAAGCTGCTTGGTTTCTTTGGGCAACTACTCCGCTTTTCCATTGCACCACTATTGTTGATTTTCCTTTGCATCACATGTTGATTTTAATCTCCCCATATGCTTAAAATCAACACGTGCATTAACCTCTTGCCGACACAGGACGAGAATACTCGTCCTGAGCGGCAGGTGCTTGCCGCATTAGGACAAGCATTCTCGTCCTGCAGTTAAACGGTCACAGCATGTAAACACGCTGTGACAGAGCAGTGACTTCAGCGGTCATAGACAGCTGATAGTCACATATGTTAGTGGCGGGACCAATCGCAGCTGTCCCTGCCCGGTGATGGCTGTGATTGGTCAGTCAATCCAGACTGACCAATCACAGCCAAAATGGGGAAAAAACACCTTCCCCAGCTCCGATCTCCTCATTCCTGTCACAGTTGTGAGGAGATCAGAGAGAACAGCTGAAATTTAGTGCGTCCCAGTGTGAAAATTAGAAATAAACCCACTAGAGACCTCTATAATCTCCCTGAACTGCTCCTTGACCTTTGGGGAGCTGTTTAGGAACTGTCAGTTTGTTTGTCCTGTTGAAAAAAATTAAAATCTAAAAAAAATCTAAGAAAAGAAAAATCCAAAATATATATATATTGTTAGTAATAGTTAGTAATAGCAGACTATCTTACAATTGATCAACCTAGGAACCCTGAACTTTATGTTTTCCCTAAAATACACAAGATGTTGACCAACCCCCCAGGTCGTCCTATTGTGTCTGGCACGGATTCCATTTTTTGCCACATTGCCATGTTTCTGGATAAAATACTCAGACCCTATGCCTTAGAGGCTAGTTCATATATCAGGGACACTTCTGATTTTTTGAAGAAATTAGGGGAGGTCTCTGTGCCGACAGCAGAAAGTATTCTACTTGTGTACTTTGATGTCACCAGCCTGTACACGGTTATAGATCATACCAGGGGGCTGAAAGCTGTAAAAAAAATTTGGATATGTCAAACTTTACATCTGACTGTTGCATGTTTCTTTTACAGCTCCTGGAGATAATACTGAGACATAATTACTTTCTTTTTGGTGATGACTTCTTTTTGCAATTACAGGACACAGCAATGGGGTCCAATATTGCCCCTACGTATGCCAATATCTTTATGCGTACGTTGGAGGAGACATTTGTTTATACATCGCGCCATTTTGAATATGTTGTCAAATGGTGGCGATAAATTGACGATGTTTTTTGATATGGACCGGTGATCTTGCACAGCTACAGGAGTTTCATACTTACCTGAACTCAGTGGATGACGGTGTTAAGTTTACCGTAGTCCACTCTGACACAGAAATACAATTTCTTGATGTCCTGGTCAGGCGCAAGGATGGTATTTTCACTACTGAGCTCTTTGTCAAACCCACTGACTGTAACAATTTTCTCCCTTTCTCAAGTAGCCACCCACGCAAGATGGTGGAGAGTTTACCCATCAGTCAGTTGATGCGGGTTAAGAGGGTTGTCAGTGATATTGCCACCACGGAAAAATCTCTTGACATGATGATTAATCGTTTCAAAAGACGGGGTTATCCGCCGAGACTCCTTAATAAGCATAGATCCATGGTGACGGACCTTGATAGGGAGACACTCCTTGAGTCAGGACATCCACGCTCTGGTATACAACGTATACCTTTTGTATCAACGTTTACTGAACACAGTAATGACATTGCCAATGTCATTAGACGACATTGGCCGATGTTGGGAACTTGTCTCCCTCAGGTCAGTGAATTCGCTAATCAACCTTTGTTCTCGTACCGTAGACCCCCGAGTCTCAAGGACAAATTAGTCAGAGCAGATGTGGGCCAAATTAAAACAAAAAACCAAACATACTTAACTAAACCTAAAGTTGGCTGCTTTCCGTGTTTATGCGGTGTCAATTGCAATTTAATGCATAAGGGTTCCTATTTGGAGCATCCCACCACAGGCAGACCATTCCAGATTAGACACTATCTCACATGTAACAGTGATTTTGTTATCTATGTTCTCCAATGTCCCTCTAAATTGCTATATGTGTGTGTGTGTGTGTGTGTGTGTGTGTGTGTGTGTGTGTGTGTGTGTGTGTGTGTGTGTGTGTGTGTGTGTGTGAAACCACCTTGGACCTTAAAACCAGACTCAATCAGCATAGGTACACCATTAGCAAGAAGAAATTGGATCTTCCTGTATCCAAACATTTTGCCGAATTGGGACATACTGAGCAACAAATGAGATTTTGGATCTTAGACCACATCCCGCCACTTAGAAGGGGAGGCAATAGGACTAAGCTCCTGAAATTAAGAGAATTGCAATGGATAGGAAAGCTCGATACTCTGAAACCTAAGGGTTTAAATGTAGATTTTACATTGGGAGGGTTGGTATAGATCTCCCTGACAGTGGCTCTCAGTGGTGATATGGGTTGACATCGTTTTCCATGTATATGTTTGACATGATGATTGCATTTTACTGGATTGATACTAATTGCTTTCTTTTATTCTAGATGATGTCACATCTGTTTGGATATCACCCCTGTGGACTCACTGAATTACTGCTTCTTATCTACTATATGGCTGGTCACCCTGTGATTGTGTTTTATTGTACTAAATTTTAATGGTTTGGATTCTATCTAATTATGGGCGAGTAATGAGTTGGCTATAGGCAGACATAATCCCCTTTTTCAGCCTGGACCCATGGAGACACGTATGCTCTCCAACACTGCTGCTTATACGCTCACAGATATGGCAAGGACAATTGGGAGCGCACCACTACACATGTGTGGCAATCACGCATATTAGTGTTGGTACTATCCCTAACTTTGGGGGTTGGAGACTGCGTTTGCGTTTTTTTACCTCCGTTTGTCCCTTATGCTGTATGAGTTTGATTTCTCCCTATTGGATTGTAGCCGTTTATGTGTACGGGTCCCGGTGATTCATTTAAATGCCTGCCTCCCTACACTATCCTCAGTGGACATGCATCCACTTCTTGCCATCTAAATAATATTATATCCACCAGCACTTACATAGTGTTGCGTCGAGCTAAGTTCCCTCTTGTCTGCCAGTTTTCAAGATGGCGCCCGAAGTATCCATCTAGTTAGTGCGCATGGGCAGATTCGCGCTACACATCCGGGACACCGTAGTATTCAGCCATTTTCCACGCATGCGCTGTAGCGCCTCGTGGACGCCGCCATTGCGACGCAATTGACAGATTCTCCTCAGGTGATATCATCTTTTAACTATGTTCTTTATTATTATGACACAGGTGTAGGTATCAATGGTTTATTGATACTTTACACTATTTACATGTTCCTGTTGGATATGTTTACACTTACCACTGTTTGGTCACTATTGCATCTTAACAACTCCTATGGGAGTACATAATGATCATTATTTTCACGTTTACTCTGCAATTTGATAATGTATGTAACTAATTACAAATTTGCCATTTTTTGATTGACACCTTGTTTTATACTGCTGTGTTTGCACATGTCTTTTGCTTGAGAAAGGCTCTAGTGTTTGGAGCTGAAACGTCACACATGGGGCAATAAAGTACCCTCTTATTCACTTTAACTACGGTGTGCTGCCTTTTTTTTGGATTGCTCTATTACTGGGAACCTGGTCTGCTCCCATGGGCTTGCACCCACGTTTCTAACCTGGTGCTGCTGGATATTCTGTTTTGCTATATATATATATATATATATATATATATATATATATATATATATTTTGAGATATATATTGAGATATATATCTATATAGTACAGTAGGTTAGGTCTAGTACAGTAGATTTAGGTTAGTTTAGGTCTGCAAAGGTGTGTTCTCACCCACCGTGCGCTGACGTTTCAGGCGCCTTTTTTGTTTTGTCATAAAAAGTTTAAAAAAATATATATATATATATATAGGTTGTATTGCAAGTTATATACATCTAGTATAATCATTTAGGTAGTTTTTTTTTGTCTGTTCTAGTATGGCTAAACAGATGGACACCGTGGAGGAGGCCTACACCATGCTGTGTTCAGACACATATACCGCCAGTGTTGATAATAATGTCCTCATCAAGTGATAGTAAGGAACCCCCACAAAGGCGGAGTAGGCAGAGTGACAGTCAGTCAAGTGACTCCAATTGGGTGCCCCCAAATATGTTTTCTACCAAAATTCCAGAATTAATTCCTACCCCGGGAATAAAAACTGTCTTCACCGGGTACAGCGAACTGGATTTTTTAAAAATCTTTTTCACAGAAGATTTAGTGAACCTGATGGTTACACAAACCAATCTATATGCATCACAATTTCTGGCAAGTCATCCCACCTCTTATTATGCAAGAAGCCAGATGTGGCATTCCACTAATGCCGCAGAAATGCGAAAGTTTTGGGGGCTTTTTCTGAATATGGGGCTTATTAAAAAACCCAACATACGGTCCTATTGGTCCACTGACGTATTATATGATACGCCAATGTACAGGGTTTAATGATGAGAACATGGTTTGAAGCGCTGTTAAAATTTCTACATTACACCGATAACAGCCAGTGCCCTGCTCCTGGGGTCCCTACCCACGACAGACTATTCAAAATTAGGCCATTACTGACTCATTTTAATGAGAAATTTTCAGAGGCATACACCCCACAAAAAAATATTGCCATCGACGAGTCACTCGTGCTGTCCAAGGGGAGGTTGGGATTCCGGCAATATTTGCCAAGTAAACGTGCAAGATACGGAATCAAAATTTACAAGCTCTGTGAGAGTGAAAGTGGGTACACTCACAGATACCGTATCTACGAGGGAAAAGATTCCCAGATCTGTCCACCAGAATGCCCCACCATCCTCAACATTAGTGCCAAGATTGTCTGGGACCTTTTATATCCACTGCTAGGTAAAGGGTATCACCTATACATAGACAATTTCTATACCAGTGTCCCTCTTTTCAAGTGTTTGTTTGAAAAAGGGACAGTGGCCTGTGGTACAGTAAGTCGGAATCAAAGAGGCCTCCCCAAAAATCTGGTGGATCAAAAATTTCGACCTGGCGAAAGCAGGTCTCTGTGTAATGCAAACATTGTGTTGACTAAGTTTAGGGACAAAAAAGACGTCTTCATCCTCACGTCTATTCATGCGGACAGCAGCACCCCTGTTCCTGTAAGAGGCAGTAACACCACAGCCCTCAAGCCTGTGTGCATACAAGAGTACAACTATCACATGGGAGGGGTGGACCTGGCTGACCAATTATTACAGCCATACAACGCGATGCGGAAGTCACGCGCCTGGTATAAAAAGGTTGCAGTGCACTTAATTCAAACACCACTGTGTAATTCCTTTATATTATACCACAAGACAGAAAAAATGCCCAGTATCTTGAATATCAAGAACAGGTAATAAAACAATTACTGTTCGCAGACCGGGCAGAATAGGGTGTAAGCACATCCCATGGAAGTCAGGCCATCAGAGATGTACCAGGACAGCACTTCCCAGCCGAAATTCCCCCCACTGAAAAAAAAAGACGGCCCTACAAAAATTTTTGCATTTGTTACAAAAATGGACTTAGAAAAGACACGGCTTATCATTGCAACACTTGTCCCGATAAGCCGGGGTTGTGCATCAAAGAATGTTTTCGTTCTTATCATTCTTCTCTAAAATATTAATTTATTCATTCTCTAATTTTGTTTTAACCCCTTTTGCACTTTTCATATAGACGTACAGATATTTTATCCCTATTTCCATTACATTAGTGCTCATTTAAAAATTGGAATTATTCCTCAAATAAAACAAACAATTTCATTATACCCCTAGATAAATACTGGAGGACGGTGTTTTCTGCACTGTCACTTCAGGACATTGTGCCTGGAATTTATCTCACTAGGCCCAAAAAGCCACAAGGCACTACAGTTTTATGCTCTCCCATAATTCCAGCTAAAAATATATGGTAAACATAATCACTATACCCCTAGATGAATACTTTCAGAATCTGATTTAAATATGGGGTCACGTCTGGAGGTGTTACATTGTTCTGCCAGCTTAAATCCTCTGTAAGTGGAAACTATATTCTGAAAACTACAGGGTATTCCTTTGCTTTTGAGCCCTACCATGTTGACAAAGATAAGGTTTTACCCTAAGTGGGGGTAATTTTGAACAAGAGAAACAGCAAAATAAACATTGGGGTACATTTCCTTAGTTTCATGTACTGGATATAAAGAAAAATGTCCTATAAATGACGCATTTGTGAGAAAAAATAAATCAAAATTGTATTTTTACACCGGCTATGCATTAACTCCTCCAACAAAATGTAGTCTCAAACTGCCACCTACATCCATGAATAAATTCCTTGAGGGTGTAGTTTCCAAAATGGGGTCACAAAGTATAGGAGCACGGCCCGTAAAACACGGAAAGACGAAAAAAACTAAAAGAATGACATGTTCCATAATTCCCGGCAGAGTTCTACGGCACGGACACCCGATACGGAAAGGTGTCTACGGCCAATAGAACTGAATGAGTCCATAATTGCGTACCGTATTATGGTCCGTAATTACGGATAATTTTTACAGTCGTGTGCATGGGGCCTTAGGGTCGGGCCCCAAATGACTCTAACCAATGTAATTTTAAGAAATGTCTATGTCCACTTGATGATTTTCAGCACATCTCCCTTTTAAGAATCCTAGTCCGAAATATGTGAAATTTTAATATCTTAACATTAAATCGGTATACACTACCGTTCAAAAGTTTGGGGTCACCCAGACAATTTTGTGTTTTCCATGAAAACTCACACTTATATTTATCAAATGAGTTGCAAAATGGCTAGAAAATATAGTCAAGACCAGCCCATCTAGTAGTCGGTGGGATGGTAATGCAGGTAAGCCAAGACAATTGATAGTTGTAGGGGATTCTATAATCAGGAAGACGGATAGAATAATTTGTCGCCAAGACCGCCTCAACCGAATGGTTTGCTGTCTCCCTGGTGCCAGGGTTCGGCATGTGGTGGAACGGGTGGACAAATTGCTGTGAGGGGCTGGTGATGATCCAGCTGTTGTGGTCCATGTCGGTACCAACGACAGAATAAATGGTAGGTGGAGGAGCCTTAAGAATAATTTTAAAGAACTAGGCTACAAGCTGAAGGGAAGGACCTCCAAGGTTGTATTCTCAGGAATACTGCCTGTGCCATGCGCATCACAGGAAAGACAGCGGGAGCTCAGGGAGTTAAATGCATGGCTTAAGTCTTGGTGTAGAGGAGAAGGATTTGGGTTCCTAGGGCACTGGGCTGACTTTTCATTGGGGTACAAACTGTATTCTGCAGATGATTTGCACCTAAATGGAAGGGGGTCCGCTGTGCTGGGGGAGAGAATTCTAGCTGGGGTGGCGGAGTGTTTAAACTAGGGCTGAGGAGGGAGGCCAATGTAGGAAATAAAGGGGTAGTTAGGTTAGAGAGGGGTCAGACTATATTGGTGGGGGGAGAAACAGACGGTGGGGAGAGGACTAGGCAACAAGATAAGGAGATCCTTTTGTTACAAAACAGCAGTGAAAATAAAAAGGCCCAAATGTCAAATAATCACATTTCTGATAGTGAAAGTGAAACATTTAAAGGCAAGTTAAAGTGTATGTTCACAAATGCCAGAAGTCTAGCAAGCAAAATGGGGGAGCTGGAGGCCTTAATACTGGAAGAAGATATAGATATAGTTGGTGTTGCTGAAACATGGCTGGACTCTTCACATGACTGGGCTGTAAATCTACAGGGTTTTACACTGTTTCGGAAAGACAGGGCAAATAGGAAAGGTGGTGGTGTATGTCTGTATGTGAGAAGCGATATGAAGGTGAGTGTAAATGAGACATTAGAGGGTGAAGACTGTGAGGAGGTTGAAACCTTGTGGGTGGAATTACAAAGGGAAGTAAACACTGAAAAAATTACTTTTGGTGTAATCTATAGACCCCCCAATATAACTGAAGAGATAGAAGGTCAAATATATAAACAAATGGAGCGGGCTGCACAGGCGGGTACTGTTGTGATAATGGGAGATTTTAATTATCGGGATATTAATTGGTGTCATGGTTCGGCTTCAACTGCAAAGGGGAGACATTTCCTCAACCTGTTGCAGGAAAATTTTATGTGCCAGTTTGTGGAAGACCCGACTAGAGGTGAAGCTCTGTTGGATCTGGTCATTTCTAATAATGCAGAGCTTGTTGGGAATGTCAATGTTCGTGAAAACCTTGGTAACAGTGATCATAATATAGTTATATTTTACCTATACTGTAAAAAACAAACGCAGGCTGGGAGGGCAAAAACATTTAATTTTAAGAAAGCCAATTTCCCCAGGATGAGGGCGGCAATTCAGGATATAGACTAGGAAGAACTAATGTCAAATAATGGGACAAATGATAAATGGGAGATTTTCACATCTACTTTGAGTTATTATAGTGCAAAATGTATTCCTACAGGTAACAAGTATAAACAACTAAAATTAAACCCCACATGGCTTACACCTTCTGTGAAAGGGGCAATACATGACAAAAAAAGGGCATTTAAAAAATACAAATCTGAGGGTACAGCTGTAGCCTTTGTAAAATATAAAGAGCTTAATAAAATCTGTAAAAATGTAATAAAATCAGCAAAAATACAAAATGAAAGGCAGGTGGCCAAGGATAGTAAAACAAATCCTAAAAAATTCTTCAAGCATATAAATGCAAAAAAGCCCAGTTCTGAACATATAGGACCCTTAGATAGTGGTAATGGGGAGTTGGTCACAGGGGATCAAGAGAAGGCAGAGTTACTAAATGGGTTCTTCCGCTCTGTATATACAACAGAAGAAGGAGCAGCTGATGTAGCCGGTGCCAGTGCTGTTAATATATCAGTTGATATACTGAATTGGATGAATGTAGATATGGTCCAAGCTAAATTAAATAAAATAAATGTACACAAGGCCCCGGGACCAGATGGGTTACACCCTAGAGTTCTTAAAGAGCTTAGTTCAGTTATTTCTGTCCCCCTCTTCATAATATTTAGAGAGTCTTTCATGAGTGGTATAGTGCCAAGGGACTGGCGCAGGGCAAATGTGGTGCCTATTTTCAAAAAGGGCTCTAGGTCTTCGCCGGGTAATTATAGACCAGTAAGCTTAACATCAATTGTGGGGAAAATGTTTGAGGGGCTATTGAGGGACTATATACAGAATTATGTGACAATAAATAGTATTATAAGTGACAGCCAGCATGGTTTTACAAAGGACAGAAGTTGTCAAACCAACCTGATTTGTTTTTATGAAGAGGTAAGCAGAAGCCTAGACAGAGGGGCCGCTGTGGATATAGTGTTTTTGGACTTTGCAAAGGCATTTGACACTGTCCCTCATAGACATCTAATGGGTAAATTAAGGACTATAGGTTTAGAAAGTATAGTTTGTAATTGGATTGAGAATTGGCTCAAGGACCGTATCCAGAGAGTTGTGGTCAATGATTCCTACTCTGAATGGTCCCCAGTTATAAGTGGTGTACCCCAGGGTTCAGTGCTGGGACCACTATTATTCAACTTATTTATTAATGATATAGAGGATGGGATTAATAGCACTATTTCTATTTTTGCAGACACCAAGCTATGCAATATAGTTCAGACTATGGAAGATGTTTGTGAATTGCAGGCAGATTTAAACAAACTAAGTGTTTGGGCGTCCACTTGGCAGATGAAGTTTAATGTAGATAAATGTAAAGTTATGCATCTGGGTACAAAAAACCTGCAAGCATCATATGTCCTAGGGGGAGCTACACTGGGGGAGTCAATTGTTGAGAAGGATCTGGGTGTACTTGTAAATCATAAACTAAATTTCAGCATGCAGTGTCAATCAGCTGCTTCAAAGGCCAGCAAAATATTGTCGTGTATCAAAAGAGGCATGGACTCGCGGGACAGGGATGTAATATTACCACTTTACAAAGCATTAGTGAGGCCTCATCTAGAATATGCAGTCCAGTTCTGGGCTCCAGTTCATAGAAAGGATGCCCTGGAGTTGGAAAAAATACAAAGAAGAGCAACGAAGCTAATAAGGGGCATGGAGAATCTAAGTTATGAGGAAAGATTAAAAGAACTAAACCTATTTAGCCTTGAGAAAAGACGACTAAGGGGGGACATGATTAACTTATATAAATATATGAATGGCGCATACAAAAAATATGGTGAAATCCTGTTCCATGTAAAACCCCCTCAAAAAACAAGGGGGCACTCCCTCCGTCTGGAGAAAAAAAGGTTCAACCTGCAGAGGCGACAAGCCTTCTTTACTGTGAGAACTGTGAATCTATGGAATAGCCTACCGCAGGAGCTGGTCGCAGCAGGGACAGTAGATGGCTTTAAAAAAGGCTTAGATAATTTCCTAGAACAAAAAAATATTAACTGCTATGTGTAGAAATGTTTTACTTCCCCTTTCCCATCCCACTTCCCCTTTCCCATCCCTTGGTTGAACTTGATGGACATGTGTCTTTTTTCAACCGTACAAACTATGTAATAAGGTTAGAAATAATGATTTTTATTTGAAATAATAATTTTCTCCATCAAACTTTGCTTTCGTCAAAGAATGCTCCATTTGCAGCAATTACAGCATTGCAGACCTTTGGCATTCTAGCTGTTAATTTGCTGAGGTAATCGGGAGAAATTTCACCCCATGCTTCCAGAAGCCCCTCCCACAAGTTGGATTGGCTTGATGGGCACTTCTTGCGTACCATACGGTCAAGCTGCTCCCACAACAGCTCTATGGGGTTGAGATCTGGTGACTGCGCTGGCCACTCCATTACAGATAGAATACCAGCTGCCTGCTTCTTCCCTAAATAGTTCTTGCATAATTTGGAGGTGTGCTTTGGGTCATTGTCCTGTTGTAGGATGAAATTGGCTCCAATCAAGCGCTGTCCACAGGGTATGGCATGGCGTTGCAAAATGGAGTGATAGCCCTCCTTATTCAAAATCCCTTTTACCTTGTACAAATCTCCCACTTTACCAGCACCAAAGCAACCCCAGACCATCACATTACCTCCACCATGCTTGACAGATGGCGTCAGGCACTCTTCCAGCATCTTTTCAGTTGTTCTGCGTCTCACAAATGTTCTTCTGTGTGATCCAAACACCTCAAACTTTGATTCGTCTGTCCATAACACTTTTTTCCAATCTTCCTCTGTCCAATGTCTGTGTGCTTTTGCCCATATTAATCTTTTCCTTTTATTAGCCAGTCTCAGATATGGCTTTTTCTTTGCCACTCTGCCCTGAAGGCCATCATCCCTGAGTCGCCTCTTCACTGTAGACGTTGACACTGGCGTTTTGCGGGTACTATTTAATGAAGCTGCCAGTTGAGGACCTGTGAGGCGTCTATTTCTCAAACTAGAAACTCTAATGTACTTGTCTTGTTGCTCAGTTGTGCAGCGGGGCCTCCCACTTCTCTTTCTACTCTGATTAGAGCCTGTTTGTGCTGTCCTCTGAAGGGAGTAGTACACACCGTTGTAGGAAATCTTCAGTTTCTTGGCAATTTCTCGCATGGAATAGCCTTCATTTCTAAGAACAAGAATAGACTGTCGAGTTTCACATGAAAGCTCTCTTTTTCTAGCCATTTTGAAAGTTCAATCGAACCCACAAATGTAATGTTCCAGATTCTCAACTAGCTCAAAGGAAGGTCAGTTTTATAGCTCCTCTAAACAGCAAAACTGTTTACAGCGGTGCTAACATAATTGCACAAGGGTTTTCAAGTGTTTTCTAATCATCCATTAGCCTTCTAACACAGTTAGCAAACACAATGTACCATTAGAACACTGGAGTGATGGTTGCTGGAAATGGACCTCTATACACCTATGTAGATATTGCATTAAAAACCAGGCATTTGCAGCTAGAATAGTCATTTAGCACATTTACAATGCATAGAGTGTATTTCTGATTAATTTAATGTTATCTTCATTGAAAAAAACTGTGCTTTTCTTGCAAAAAATAAGGACATTTCTAAGTGACCCTAAACTTTTGAACGGTAGTGTATGTTTCACATGTACTTTATTTAGAGATCATATTTCGACTCTCAGACCTCCCAAGTGTCTCTCTTTTGGAGGGACAGTACCTACTTTTGACACAAGTCCCTATTTGCGCCTTAAATGTCCCTTTTTGACCTGGAAATAGATTTGTGAATAAACTCAAACTTTATAGCTCTATAAAATAACTGTATGATTCCTAACTGTACATTAGACCCTGACTCGTATATTATTCTATTTTTTGGTGCAATTTTGATTTAAAAAGAAATTCTATATATAGATGATTTTTCTGCTAATATTTAAATTAAAAACTGCAGCAAAGAGAAATAAAGTAGATTACAGAGTGTCTCATCAGTTTTGTGTAAATTCTCCAGTTACGTATCCCTGGTTTATGTCTAGGAGACAAATTTTGTGTCAGTCCCATTCATCACTTGCAGATAGTGAAAATGTTTGGTCTTATAATATAATGCTGTGACTGTTGGCTCTCCTACAATTAGGGTTAAACCTACTTCTTGGAGAGATTACTTGAGTAACTGAGTCGGATAATATTTCCTTTGCAAAAAAAGTCTATGATGTCTAATCCTATGAAAACATGCACCATAGTTCAAGTCAGTCCAGAAGGGACATTTCCCTATATTCCAATTTCTTACATAAGATAAAAAACACAAATGAATGTTGACTGTGAATAATATCTACAATATCTTTCACAGTGTCTCGAGAGTTAATTTCTTATTTTTTGCATGTTAGATTCATATATAAAAGCTAGTGTGATTTGCTTCCCGAGCGATCAGACAGTTGAACGCCGGGTCTCTGGCAGTCTGTGACTGCCGGGGACTCTGAGGAGAATATGGAAGCAGTTTTCGCTGCTTCTATCTTCTCTGATCTCTTCTACACAGCGCTCCATGAGTATTCGCTAGCCCAACGAATAAAATTTTTATAGCCGAGTGCTAAAAATTGCTAAACAGTGTCCGTTCCTGAACTATCAAAATAGCCCGGTCCTAAACCGGTTAAAGTAGGATTTACTTGCCAACAGGATATAGATTCTGATATTTAGCCAATGTGAGCAAATCCCAAACCTGTTGTTGAATGTTACTACCTGCTAATGCAAACACACACATGTGCAGCCTGCTTTTCAGCAGTTACTAAACAAGCCCCAGGTTAGTCTTAGGCTGCGGCTAGACATAACCTTTTATTTGTCTTGAGCGATAAATCACCGTCCATAGAAATGCATTGTGCAGCTTGAAAATCTCTTCAGAATCGCTCAAATCACGCAATTTGTTAGCGGTTTTTTAATCGCTACGTGCTGGGATTTCAGAGCTACATACTTTACATTAGAGATGTTGAAGAGATTTTCAAGCTACTCAATGAATTCCTATTGAAAGCGATTTATCGCTCACTACAGAAAAAAGTCTAGGTCTAGCCCCAGCCTAAGAGGTAGACAGAAAGGGCAGATGGCTTGTGTGTAAGTCCAACAGATCATGTAATAGATTATTCCTGATACAACCAAAATGAGTTCTATAGATTGTCAGATCCACATACAGTAAGTTTAGAATAATAATGTAGCTGCTTTGTACTTGAGAGCTTAGAGAATGTGATTATCCATGTTTGTCTGGGGATCTAACAGGAGTATATAAACCTATAAACACCTAAACCCTCTCCTGTAAAATAATTATTACTATAAAACATGTAGCCATACATATAAAATAGCTGAACATTTAGCTGATAGCTATCTCCCCTGACCTTGCTATAAACATGCACGCTTGACTGAGTGTGTATGTGTATTTAATGGGAGAGACGGAGACAAACCATTGCCAAACATCTCTGCCAGCATTTATTTCCTAGGGAACACATGATGAGTTATGTCAAAATCCAACACGGCTGATCCTTGTTTTTCCTGACACAGTAACGCATATATTTGATTGTCAACAGATCCCATCAAAATCATCAGGATCCGAGAACATTCATATAATGCAGGGGCGTAACTAGGAAAGACTGGGCCCCATAGCAAACTTTTGACTGGGGCCCCCCCTCCCCTGGGTGTCACACAACCCCCCCCTTGTAGATAGTGCCTTTTTTACAGCCCCCCCTGTAGATAACGCCATACAGCCCCCCTCTGTAGATAGCGCCATACATCCCCCTGTAGAGAACGCCATACAGCCCCCTGTAGATAACGCCATACAGCCCCCCTGTAGATAACGCCATACAGCCCCCTGTAGAGAACGCCATACAGCCCCCCTGTAGAGAACGCCACACAGCCCCCCTGTAGAGAACGCCTTACAGCCCCCCTGTAGAGAACGCCATACAGCCCCCTCTGTAGAGAACGCCATACAGCCCCCCCTGTAGGGAACGCCATACAGCCACCCCCCCCTGTAGGGAACGCCATACAGCGTTCCCCCCCCTGTAGGGAACGCCATACAGCGTCCCCCCTCCAAAAAAAATGCGACCTACTGTGTGTCCTACAAAATACATGTATCCCCTCTCCACAGGATATCCACAGGATAGGGGATACATGAGTGATCGCTGGCAGCGATAGGGAGAACGGGGGACTGAAAGTCCCCTGAAGTTCTCCATGACAAACCTCTGACTTCCGGCGTCTGCGCAGCTCAATAAAAATGAAAGGAGCGCTGGTCACGCATGCCCACAAGCACGACCGGCGCTCCATTAATTTCTACGGAGCTGCCGACACAGACCCCGGAAGTCCGAGGTTTGTGATGGAGAACTTCAGGGGACTTTCAGTCCCCTGTTCTCCCTATCGCTGCCAGCGATCACACATGTATCCCCTATCCTGTGGAGATCCTGTGGAGAGGGGATACATGTCTTTTGCTCTATTTTGCGCCTTCAGGACCAGACACCGTTTAGCCATTTTTAGCATGTGTTAGTTAAATGGCTATAACTTTTTTATTTGTTGGGCTAAGGACGTGATTTTTGCGACGTTTTTTTCGTAGACAATGCAGGTTTCATTTTTTATCGTTTTTATACACACCTTTTTTGCTATTTTAGAATTTTTATTCATAAAGTTTGAAAATAATAGTAAAAAAATAAGCTTTTTTACATTTCAGCTATTTTTTTTTTGGTAATAACATAGTTTTACCCTAAAATAGACCTTTTATTTGTGATCGGCATTGTCTACTGTAAATTTTTATATATTACATGTCTATATTAGGGTAATTGGGTCAGCGCTAGCGTTACAACAATGATTGGCGGGGGGGGGGGGACATTTTTTTTTTTGGGGTGGGTATTTTATGTGTATTTATTATTTACATTTTTTTTACACTTTACTTTATTATTTTTTTATTACTATGGTCTGTCCCCCAAAGGTCAAAGAAGACCTTTGGGGAACTTTATATATATTTTTTCTTTCTTTTACACCATGTTTTTCCACTGTAACTGGAGCTGCACAGCAGCCCCAGTTACAGGGGAAATCAGCCCTCTCATAGTGACGATTGTCACTAATAGGGCTGTGCTGGGTCTAGTAAGACCCAGCAGCAGCCTGCCACTAACGGCACCCGGCGATCATGTGACAAGTCACATGATCACCGGGAGGAATAGAGACAGCGCCGCTGCTGCTGTCTCTATTCCTGTACACAGCGCGCCTTCAGCGCTGTGTACAAGTGATCAGAGAAGACAGAAGCAGCGAAAGCTGCTTCTATCCTCTCCTCAGGGTCCCCGGCAGTCACTGACAGCCGGAGACCCGACATTCAGCTGCCCGATCGCGCGGGCAGCAAGTTAAAACCCGAGCCGTAGAAAGTCTATGGCTCGGGTTTTAAGGACCCTGACCGCTGGCCGTAAAAATACAGCCAGCGGTCGGGAACCAGTTAATGGCAGAGCGGGGAGATACCTCCCTGCTCTGCCGTAGTGTTCAGTGGCGTCCCGCTGTAGCAGCCATAGCGGCTGCTAGCGGAGCCTCCGGCCATGGTGGGGGCCCGTGCCGGCGGGCGACACGGGCCCCCTCATGCCGCGGGCCCCGTAGCAGCCGCTACTGCTGCTACGGCGGTAGTTACGCCACTGATATAATGTGTATAGTTTACTGAAGGTCTTTAGTCCGCCTCTTCTATTAAATTATCACATTTAATTAAGCAGGCTTTTAGTTATGCCTGTATCGGAATAAAAATGAATGACCACCAATATGGCTGCTACTACAGTTCCCATTGGGTTTGTCACTCGGCTTTCTCAAACCCAAGGACAGCAAATCTGCATAGTTGGGCAGCCATACACCCCCTGCTCCTGTTTGAATGAAGAAAATCATTCGGCCTGGTCCACACGTAGTGGATATGCTTTCGATTTTCCGTTCGGATTTGCGCACAGAAAATCCATAGCACATTACAGTACCAGCCTTGTGGATGACATTTGTCAATTCTGCTGTCAATTTTTACTTCAGATTTTATCCCTTTCAATGTAAACCACAGCAAATTTTACACATGCAGATTTTTCTATATGTTGGATTTGAGGTGGATCTTTTTGGCATTTGTGCACCTACCCTTACTATTCAGGTTGTTATTTTTGTAATCGATTAGATTAACCCCTTAACGCCGAAGGACGGATATATCCGTCCTCAGCAGCTGCTAGTTCGCGCAGGAGGACGGATATATCCGTCCTGTGATGGCGCGGGTACTATGACTGTACCCACACGATCAGCGGCAGGAGCACGGCTGTTCTACACAGCCTGGCTCCTGCTGCAACTGCCGGAATCGAAGCGCGCGCCGATTCCGGCAGTTTAACCCATTAAATGCCGCTGTCAATAGTGACAGCGGCATTTAATGTGTTTGACAGAGGGGGGAACTCCCTCTGTCTCCCGATCGGCGCCCCCGCAAACAAATCGCGGGTCGCCGTCGGGTTTCCATGACAGCCGGGGGTCTAACAAAGACCCCCAGGTCTGTCTTCAGCATCTGCCTGTTAGGCGATGCCAGAGGCATGACCTAACAGGTTGCCTGTCAGTTTTACACTGACAGGCAATAATGCTTTGGTATACGAAGTATACCAAAGCATTATATATGCGATCGGCACATCGCATAGTGAAGTCCCCAAGTGGGACTAAAAAAAAAAATGTAAAACAGTTAAATAAAGTTTGTTAAAAAAAAAAAAAAAAAATTACAGTCAAAGTCAAATAAAACTACTTTTTTGCCCCAAAAAGTGGTTTTATTTAATAAAACGGTCAAAACAAATCACACATACACATATATGGTATCCCCGCGATCGTAACAACTTGACCAATAAAATGAACACATTAATTAAACCGCCGGATGAACGGCGTCCAAAGAAAACGCAAAAAACAACGGCAAAATTCTCTCTTTTCTCCCATTCCCCCCATAAAAAATAAAATAAAAGTTAATCTATAAGTCCTATGTACCCCAAAATAGTACTAATGAAAACTACACATTGTCCCGCAAAAATCAAGCCCACGTACGGCCACATCGACGGAAAAATAAAAACGTTACGTCTCTTGGAATGCGGCGATGCAAAAACAAGTAATTTTTTTCTAAAAGGGTTTTTATTGTGCAAACGTAGAAAAAACATATAAAACCTTTACATATTTGGTATCCCCGTAATCGTGCCGACCCATAGAATAAAGTTAACATGTTATTTACGCTGCATAGTAAACGGCGTAAATTTATAACGTGAAAATTAATGCTGGAATAGCTGCTTATTTTCAATTCTCTCCTAAAATAAAGTTAATAAAAGTTAATCAATATATTGTAAGCATCTAAAAATGGTACAATTACAAAATACAACTCGTCCCGCAAAAAACAAGCCCTTATACGGCTATATAGACGGAATAAAAAAAGAGTTACGACTCTTGGAATGCGACCGTGAAAAAACAAGAAATAATCCTTGGTCATTAACGTGCAAAATGGCCCGGTCATTAAGGGGTTAAAGGTCCTAGAGAGTAATATTCTAATAATATACATGAGCAAGCACAAAATATGACTTGTTGGACTGTATTATAAACAATTAAATGATTTATGTTATATTATCGTTATTATAGTAATCACGTTGATCAAAAAAAGGTGAGATTTTCCATCTGTTCACTTTTTTGTGGTGTTGTGTGGTGGTCTTTGTTGCTGTGGTTCTGTATCTGTGGGAGGATGTGGCCCAGAGCCAAGGTGGCTGACTGGCAGCATGGGTGCTGTTGATCTCCTGAGTTGCTCCCTATGCAGGTTCTGTGTTGCAGTGACACTGGTTGTCATGTTATACCACCAAAAAGAGGTTGCCGTGAAGTGGCAAGTGGGCTTATACAGTTTCATCAAAAGGTTTACCAAGAACCTCAAGTTTTTACATTTTGTTGAGCCGCAATAGTATAGCTAAATGGATGTGCAGTCCAGGTTTTCCTCTCTCCCCTTATTGATCAATTGTGTACTTGTATACAAACTCAAAAATAATATTTATTTTTTTTTCCAAAATTTGTACAATTATATTCTATGGTTAATAAATAATTATGTTTGTATGGTTGCATATTTATGTTTTTGTGTCTAATTATCAATCATATTTTTAATACACTAACTAATGAATATATTAATTATGTTTATTCTTATAATAATAAAGTTTAGTCCGCTATATCAGATGGACAGTTGTCAGAGTAAGGGCAGCAGTCTTTTGTTTTGCGTCCAATTGCGCAAAAGGCTGGGTCACACTTGTTAAGACCTGACACAATGTCCATTAATATTACAGCCTCGGAAGACCCCTTTAAGTAATAAATGTGTTTTGGTTTTCACGTTGGTGTAATATATATTATTTGATGTGTGAACCTTTTTTTTTAGGTTATAGGCTTTTGTTTATTTTTGCATTTGTGTTATTAACATCATGCTTTTATACTTCATTCCTGTCTCAATATGTTGTAAGATTTAATATTCAGGAGTCTATAAAGTTAGCTGTCAACCCCTTTGTGAACTGTAATGGCAGAAATATGTGTCTCAGAAAAATTGAGAAATGGCTAAAGAAATTAAGATTTTTCTACTTCAAAGGGTTTGTCTAGTATAAGCAACTGCTTCTGAGTTCCCAGTGCATCCTGAGTATCTAAATGTCTTAACCCATTTACTCTATTAACCAGGGTGAAGAGTTCCTTTTGCTTAGGCGGACCTGATACGTCTGTGTAATAACTGATTTTAATGAGCAAACTATATTTGCTGCAGAGTAAATTATTACTTACCAACAAGTTAACCCATCGACAACAGTTGGTCATGGGAGCCAACCCTTTTTCACGTAAAGGAACCCTGCTTTACTCTCCAAACGGTACTGCTTATTGTTGCACTGATCTTGGCCTATAACTTAGTTATACTTGCTACATAATAGTCATACTATCCTTCAAGATTGCTTTAGCCACTGGACTCCAAACCGGCTTCCTGACATCGACAGTATGACACAACACCCATCGAAAACAATGAAAATACATGAATACACACTTGCCAGCACTACCACAATATGGAAATCCAACTCTATTAGGCCAAACTGGAAAATCCCTATGTTAAAGTGTTGCTTGATATATTTGTAAGTAACATGTACACATATACAGAAAGTTAGTTCTGAAACTTACATTAATTTCCTAGGAACTTTAAATACAAGAATTGCTGCCTTAAATAGAGTTAATAAAAGAATTACACCAATTATATAAATTTTCTGTTTCAGCATTATTTCTGCCTACGCATTTAGCAGTGTTCAATATTGCATACATATGTATGGAGCTTAAACGAATTAAGACTTGATAACAGAAGGAGGAATTAATCATTTTAATTAAGTATACTGAACATTATTCTTTAGAGCACTTGCTAATACAAATATTAATAAAAGCTGGCTTAGTTTACTCAACGGGGGCAAATACTTGTATGCTAAATGGCCATAGACTATTATGTGATGCTTTTCAGTAGTGGTATTATCCCATTATATTGTATTGGCTCTAAATAACATTTTATGAAGCACAAACAGATTAAAAATGATTCAAAATTCAGTTGCAAAATGTCTGTACAGAAACTCTTTGCCATGTGATTATACAGATTACCGTGACATGCAAATTAAACTGTCGTTTCTGTATATGTATGTGCCTAGAGTGATGTGGCAGATGTGCCATACAATCCTTGGGCAGATGGTCTGGGACATTCTTTTAATATCTCCCTATATTTCCTACACACTAAATACTGAAGCCAAAACATAGAAATCCAAAGGTTTTTTTTAGCCAATTATCTTTATTATATTTGTGGACTGTAAAGTATTTTTTTGGCTGTCACCACTAACTACATCAGGTTGATATAATTCCCACAGTATTTACAGTTTATATTCCACACATTTTGATAACATGAAATTACTATTTAGGTCACCCCAGAAAATTGTGTTGCTGATTTGAAACAGATTTTTGGGGAATGCCTGTGGAATGCACAGCTTCTAATATTGATGTGGCTACATCTGTTTTGTTCTTCTTCTCCTGTATTGAAGGTGAACCTTAAGCAGACAGACAGACAGACAGACAGACAGACAGACAGACAGACAGATAGATAGATAGATAGATAGATAGATAGATAGATAGATAGATAGATAGATAGATAGATAGATAGATAGATAGATAGATAGATGATAGATACTTCAATACACTCCTCAACATTGAAATTGTGACACCAAGAAGGGCAAGCCGTAAGGTTATGCAAATCGATGAAGTCACAGGTGTCGCTAAGATCTGCAAATTATCAAATTTTCAAGCACCTAGCTGCAAACTGTGGAATGCAGGAGGAGCATAAAAGTCAAATTTATTATAATATAATTTCTACAATAAACCTGTAGTGTCAAAATGCTCACTTTACCCCTAGATAATTTCCTTAAGGGGTGTAGTTTCCCAAATGGGGTCACTTTTGGGGGATTTCCGCTGGTTTGGCACTACAAGAGCCCTTCAAACCTGACATGGTGCCTAAAATATATTCTAATAAAAAGAAGGCCCAAAATCCTCTAGGTGCTCCTTTGCTTTTGAGGCTGGTGCTTCAGTCCATAAACACACTAGGGCCACATGTGGGATATTTCATAAAACTGCAGAATCTGGGCAATAAATATTGAGTTGCGTTTCTCTGGTAAAACCTTCTGTGTTACAAAAAAATGGATTAAAAATGAATTTCTGCAACATCAAAAAATGAAATGTGTAAATTTCACCTCTACTTTGGTTTAATTCCTGTGAAAAGTCTAAAGGGTTAAGAAACTTTCTAAATGCTGTTTTGAATCCTTTGAGGGGTGGAGTTTTTAAAATGGGGTGACTTTTTGGAGGTTTCTAATATATAAGGCCCTAAAAGTCACTTCACAACTGAACTGGTCCCTGAAAAAATAGCCTTTTGAAATTTTCTTGAAAATGTGAGAAATTGCTGCTAAAGTTCTAAGCTTTGTAACGTCCTAGAAAAATAAAAGGATGTTCAAAAAATTATGTCAATCTAATCTAGACATATGGGGGATGTTAATTAGCGACTATTTTGTGTGGTATAACTGCCTGTTTTACGAGCAGATACATTTAAATTTAGAAAAATGCTAATCTTTGCAATTTTTCGCTAAATTTTGGTGTTTTTCACATTTAAATACTGAATGTATAGAGCAAATTTTGCCGGTAACATAAAGTCCAATGTGTCACGAGAAAACAATCTCAGAATTGCATGGATAGGTTAAAGCATTCCAAAGTTATTTCCACATAAAGTGAAACATGTCAGATTTGAAAAATGAGGCTCTGTCAGGAAGGTCAAAAGTGGCTAAAGAGGGAAGGGGTTAACTATCTAAGAAACTGCTTACCTCCTGGAAGGTTTTACGTACAACAGTCTTTAGGCCAGGTTCACACACCATGTAAATATTATGCTTTTAAACCAGCCTAAAAATCCGCAACTAAGGCCCTAGTCTCATCACGTTAGGGGCATAGGGAAGACCCCCGACGTATACCTCTGACAAAAGGCCCAAATGTATCCCACTGTTTGGCATATGTTGCCCGGAACCGGCCCTAGCAAAACTACTGAAGTCACTGTGCATTTATGGACAGTGACTTCAGAAGTGTCCTATCGCTGGATAAGACGAGCAGAGCATCAGCTGATGTTCTGCTCAAGGACTCCGGCACACTTCCTGACGTCACTGTCCATATAAGGACAGCAACTTCAGGACTTCCATAATGCTGTATTCGATGAGTAAAGCATCATTTGATGCTGTCTCGGGGACTCCAGCGCTCCTCCTGACATCACTGTCCATATATGGACAGCAACTTCAGGAGCTTCCTATCGCTTGATTCGGTGAGCAGAGCATCAGCTGATGCTCTGCTCAGGGACTCCAGCACTCCTCCTGATATCACTGTCCATATATGGACAGCAACTTCAGGAGCTTCCTATCGCTTGATTCGGTGAGCAGAGCATCAGCTGATGCTCTGCTCAGGGACTCCAGCACTCCTCCTGATATCACTGTCCATATATGGACAGCGACTTCAGGACTTTTCTATTGCTGGATTCGACGAGTATAGCATCAGCTGATGCTCTGCTCGGGGACTCCAGCACTCTTCCTGACGTCACTGTCCATATATGGACAGCAGCTTCAGGACTTCCCTATCGCTGGATTCGGCTGATGCTCTGCTCAAGGACTCCAGCACACTTCCTGACGTCACTGTCCATATAAGGACAGCGACTTCAGGACTTCCCTATCGCTGTATTTGACGAGTAGAGCATCATTTGATGCTGTCTCGGGGACTCCAGCACTCCTCCTGACATCACTGTCAATATATGGACAGCAATTTTAGGAGCTCCCTATCGCTGGATTCGGCGAGCAGAGAATCAGCTGATGCTCTGCTCAGGGACTCCAGCATTCCTCCTGACGTCAGTATCCATATATGGACAGCGACTTCAGGAGTTTTCAGGGGCCATCTAATAGCGCTCTGCCCAGGGACTCCAAGACTGTGGAAGCTCCTGACTTCACTATCCCTATATGGACAGTGATGTCGGGAGCTCACCGAGGTATACGTTTAACGCATACCTGTGGCGGATGCCATACAGTGGCATCCATCACCCATAGGCTCCCATATTACAAAACTTTACTGTGTGGTATACGTTTTTCTGCGGGATTCCTCCGAATTTTTCCTTCAAAAAATAGGTATACGGACGTATACCAGCCAGACGGAGGGCAATAGGTCACTCTTTTGATCTCAGTCGGGATTATGGAGCCCTATGAACACGTTTATCTTGTACGTCGGGAGCTTTCCCAACATACAAGATAAACATAGTGCTTTAACGTGATATGATTGGGGCCTTAATCTCCATGTGTTACATTGAAATGAATGAATGAAATCAGCTGTAAAAAAAAATCGCCACCATTTTGGTAACAGATAGGGCATGCAAAAAATGTGCAAATCCAAGTGTCTAGAATCCCCTGCATATTTTATACGCTGTATATAAATGCAGTTTGTTAAACCCCCATTCACTTATATTGTACTGTACTTTGTTGTGGAATTTCAGTGTGGAATCTGCAACAAGGCCTTAGGCCCCATGCACACGGTCGTGCCTATAATCACGGCCCATGATTGCGGGCACAGCGGGCCACTGACGGCCGCCCGCATTTTCGGACTGTGCTCCCATACAAAGTATGGGAGCACGGTCCGTAAAATATGAAAAATAGGACATGCTCCATAATTCCCGGCACAGTTTTACGCCACAGTCACCCATCCATAGCAATACGGAATGGTGTCCGCAGCCAATAGAACTGAATGTGTCCGTAAATCCGCGGACCGTGTTACGGCCCGTGGTTTTACAGTCGTGTGCATGGGGCATTAGTGTGGACAGTTGAAAACTGGCAAAGCAGTCTTGACAAATCATCAGAGAGTTGACTATGTTTTTGCTTCAATAAAGAAGATTCTGAACTAAATAGGTGAGTGTGGTTATATTCTCCAGTATGTGAAGATTGTAAAAATGTTGCCCGTTCAGCAGAATTTCCAATCCTGCTTCACCATGCAGATTGTATTGTCAGGATTTAGAAAAAGCACATAAAATCCAATCTATGACTAGAATCGAGCTGTGTCGCAGCTACAAGCACAGTGAGAGGCCAGGATCATCATTGTGCAGGTGAAATATTAAAGGGACCTTGGAAGGATTCTGCTGATTTATAGGGGTTCCAGGGGTGGGACTGCCGATATGCCATAACATTAAAAGATGGAAGCACATAACATGAGTATGGATAGTATTGTAGCTGACCATGTCCATGCATGTCAAAGCCGCAATCTCCCAATGGGGGAGATTTATCAAAAGTGGTGCAACGGAAAAGTGGAGTAGTTGCCCATAGCAACCAATCGGAGTGCTTGCTTCATCTTCAAATGGGCTTTTGAAAAATGAGAGCTTGAACCTGATTGGTTGCTATGGGCAACTTCTCCACTTTTCCTTTCCACCACTTTTGATAAATCTTTCTCTCAGTGTTCAATTGCTGCTACTCTAGTATATTAAAGCATAATTGTCGACATAAGAAAATGAAATCCATGGAGGCTTTTGAGCTAGTGCATCTAAGCCTATTACAAGTGATATTGTTTGAGATGTTTTGTGTATTTTAAATCGGATTATGCCTTGTTTAAAATGTTTCTCTTCAGAGAATATTAAAATCTTAAGAGGATAAAAATGTATTGCTAACAATACTTTTGTGATTTTTTTTAAATAATTAAATAATTTTAGAAAATCTAAAACCTGGTCTAAACTACTTGTAATACTTTATTACTATATTGTTGTTATTGCTCCCCTTGTATCTTAAGCCCCAAAATTGTATCATTAATTTTTTAGTCTCCTGCAGTTCTTCCTAATACCTGGAATTTGGCTGAATAAACAATAAGCTTTTCTATTTTATGTCAAATCACAGCAGTTGATATTATGTTGATATTGGTTGAATACACTTTCTTAAATAGTAAAAATATAATTCTGTCATCATTCATCAATCATTGTCAACAAATGACTGTATTAAAGAGCTAGCACAAGCTATATTTCCACCTCGATCCAAAACAATAGAAAGAGGGTTTACATGTCAAAATATTACCTGTCTCTGCTCACCCAGTACCCTTATGTAATATATATCTTATTTTTATCAAAATATGAAATGTATGTTATATTATCTCAACTTAAAAAGGACAAATTATTATTAAATAATGCCCAGGGGATTAAGCAGCAGGGTTACAGTGGCTCCATATACCCCTTCCCCAAAGGCTAAGGCCTAGATCACAATTAGTTTTTTGCAGGCAGAAAAAAATCTGCCTCAAAATTCCTCAATTGCCAGCATTGTTTTAAAGTTTTTTTCCCAGTTTTTTTTCCGCCTGCGGCTGTTGAATCGATTGCAGGAAATGAAAGCAAAAAACAAAGCAAAAAACGCTTAGAATCGAGTGTCTTAGGTTTTTTCTGCCTCCCATTGATTTCAATGGGAGATCAGAGGCAGAAACCGCTTGAAGACAGAGCATAACACTTTTTTTTCCGTGAGCGGCCAAAAGCCGCCCAAGAAATAAAATACCTCTGCCTCCCATTAAAATCGATCAGGGGCGATTTTGGCAATTTTTTAGCTCTGATTCCGATGCGGTTTTCGCATCAAAACCAGCACCATAAAACTCTATGTGAACTGACCCTAATACTTCATTATTCTGCTCAAATATCACATAGTTAATTAGGTCATGCTAATCATGGCTATGTTAGGGGGCAAGCACTGGATTTCTTTAAAATCCTTGCTTTAGAAAAAAAAAATTGCCTTATATAACCCAGCCAGCACCATACAATACCCACATAAATAATGCTGTACAGTGTAGCACATATAATGCACATATTAATAGCTCCATAGTACACAATTATAGTGCTATTCAATGCCCTATAAATGCCATCTGGTGAGGTCACTCGGAAACGAGGCTTTAGTTGCAAGAACAACAAACCTTATTGGGTTTAACCGCTTCCCGACATCTGCCATACAAATACGGTGGAGGCCGGGAGGGAAAGTATGTAGCGGGTTCACAGACTGAGAATAAAGTTAACTTATCGTTTTAACCACATGGTAAACGCTATAAAAACGAAACTGTAAAAAAATGGAGACATTTTTACCAGTTTCCAAGTACATTATATGGTACAATAAATGGCGCCGTGAAAAACTACAACTCGTCCTGCAAAAACAAGCCCTCATAAGGCTATACTGACGGAAAAATAAAAAAGTTATGGCTTTTGGAAGGTAGGGAGGAAAAATCAAAAACAAAAAAATGAAAAATGGCTGTAGAGGGAAGGGGTTAAAATAGTATATGAGCTTACCATTTGACTTAATAGGAAGTGTCTTACAACTCTTCAATGTAATTTCCTAAAGAGTGACAATGGAGAGACTGGGGCAAGATTCCACTATCTCTCTGCCTGACCCATCTAACATTTTTCTACCCAATCACTATAAGGCTGGATTCACACGAGCATGCTCTGTCCGTAAAGAACGGAACGTATTTCGGCCGCAAGTCCCGGACCGAACACACTGCAGGGTGCCGGGCTCCTAGCATCATAGTTATATACAACTCTAGGAGTCCCTGCCTCTCCGTGGAACTACTGTCCCGTACTGAAAACATGATTACAGTACGGGACAGTTGTCTCGCAGTGAGGCAGGGACTCCTAGCGTCGTACATAACTATGATGCTAGGAGCCCGACTCCCTGCAGTGTGTTTGGTCTGGGACTTGCGGCCGAAATACTGTACGTTCCGTCCATTACGGACTGAACATGCTTGTGTGAATCCAGCCTAATAAGTCAGATTCCATTAAATCCTCAATATCACATATCAGTATAGTTATCACTTGTAAGGTTAGATGCTAGAATCAATTAGCTAGGTGTAGTTATTTATGTGAGTATATATATTTTAAGAAAAAAACGCATGCACACATGAGATGCAAATGTACCCATGTTGGAGAAATATTTCTAAGAAGCTAATGTTATGAAGATCACATGTATTTTGCCTCATCACTAAGCCTAGAGTGAGTTATGCTTAGCAAATATGCAAACATGAGGCATAGAACAGATTCACTTATGGAAACATCTTCTTCACGCTCAGCAGATGTGTATGTGATAAAGTTCTGTCCTTATTAAATATGCCTGAAGCATGCTTGTTTGTCACGTCAATGACAAGCTTGAGGCACTAATGCATAAGCCAAATCTCTGGTGCCCTTACTTCTAGTATGGATCACTGAGGCATGACATAAGAGACATGACACAAATTTGAAAAATCTGCCCTGATGCACATTGTGGATGGATGAAAGAAACGGACCAGCTGCGCACTCAGTGAATGGAAATGTTTCCAATAGCGAATCTACTGTAGTATTTCGGATGATGAATGTATGCATATGAAGCTGTTTTTTCATCAAAGAAATGGCAAAAGAAACCCCTGTTGACCTGCAAAGATTAGGAAAAGACTTTAAAGTCCTTGTTAAAATATAATGCTTGTCCCTTCGACAGTCTTGGGGAATACAGCCCTCACTACCATACTATCAAACTAGAATAGCACTCATCTAGTAAGCCAGTCTTTATAAATTCCCCTGACTGGCAGAATCTTTTGAGCAGTGCCAGTTCTATATATTCTCTTTTGTGGATTCACACACAAAATGTGTATTTAGCAAAAAATAAATAAAAAATAAAAATATGGATTTTTACAAATTATCAATGATACTGCTCTGGGTTACGGAAGTTATTTTACAGAAATAAACTGGCAAAAAAGATTAGTGTATACATTTTTTATGGTAAATAGATGAGTATGAAAGTCTGCGTTTCTCTTTCTTGAATTATACTGTAGTTTAGACGACTGCATGTAGTCTGTTCAACAATAGTATACTGTGCAATAGAAGAGGACAAAAAAATGGTGTATCCAGCACTCTGATAAAAAAAAATCGGCTTTATTCGGTCATTTTAAAAAACACAGAACAATTAAAATGAAAATCCCGGGACCACGCTTACGCATTTCGACCGTCTGGGGTTCTTAATCATAGGAATAAACTAACGCATGAACTAGCGTAGTAGAAACATGGTGAGCGAACCTTAATAATTACCTCTTTCTATTTTTCTACAATAGTATACTGTATATACATAGCGATCACAATTTCATTTCTGTCACTTCCAGACAAAAGGAAATTAAGTACAAGTTATTAATTCTTCAACATCAGAATAAATGCAAAAAACATATTTTGTAAAAAATTACGAAGAATCCTTGAGAATTAAATATAATATCACAATGTTCAATATTTTCTGTGTACACCCTTTGCCTTTATTACAGCTTCCATTCTTTTTAGGAGATTTGCTCCGAGTTTTTCAAAGAAATGTGCTGGGATATTTTTTCAAATGCTTTTCATAAACATCTACACGCGTTATGTCTCAAGCTCTGTGCACATCTACGTCGGAAGCTTCGTCCGGAGCCTTCGTCACAGATTCCTATGAACATGCGGTGCTATTTTGTCCAACAAACTGACAGAAACCACCACGGTTTAAATATTGTTTATCGTGAGCATTTCGGCCATCTAGCAGGTCTTTCACAGTTGTGAGGGGTCCCAGTTTCACTGCATCTTTTACTAACTTTTTGAACTTCTTTTATTTTCGTTTTTTACTATGATAATTCTGTTGGGTTGAGGCTTTTGCCTGATGTTTTGAAAAAAAAATGTTGCTTGCTTTTTCAGACATTGGAAGATAGATAAATTATACTTAATGGTCGTTTTGTTTAGAAAGTAAATGAATGAAAAGGTGTTTACTGACTTAGCACCTGGGTGCTGGATTTAGTTCTGACGAAGGATAAACATCTGCATGGAGTTTGTATGCGTTTGCGTAGTTTTCCTCCCATATTCCAATGACATAATGGTAGAGTAATTGGCTGCCTTTGAAATTGTCCTAAGTGTCCTAAGTGTGTATGCGGCTGAGATAGAAGAGATAGAGATCGAAGAGTCCCATTGGGGATAGGGACTGATATGAATGATCACCATCTTTATACAAGTCTGTGGAATATGCTTGCTTTATATAAGCAACAGGAAATAAATGGATAAAATGATCTATCTATATATATGGTATGCTCTGGCATGGATCAGACAAAAGTCCATCCAGTTCAGCCTGTGATGTTGATCCAGAAGCAGAATCCAATTTTCCTCATCTAAAGAAAAAGAAATTCCTTCCCGACTCCAAATATGGCAATAAGCATAAATCTCTGGATCAATGAAATAACATGTACAAGCTGAAAGTCACGATAATGGTGTTGTCAAGACTGATAGAATTATTTGCCTGACAGCAATCTCATCTCTATTGCCAGGTTTACAAACTCTACATATAACTTATTAACTTTTTTGGGGGGAATATAAAAGAGGAAAAAAAACTGTGTGGTATAAATAAGTTAACATTTTATATTGCTGGTTGTTACGATTATGGTGATGCCAATTTTTTATAGTTTTTTTTACTACTTCTGCAAAATAAAACCTTTTTTTTTTTTTAAAGTATTTGTTTTTGTTTTGCCATATTCTAAGAGCCATATAAGCCATTTTTATTTTTTCACGTAGCTATATAAGGGCTTATTTTTTGCAGGACAACTTTTTGTACCACGTATATACGAGTTTTTGATTGCTTTTATTTCATTTTTTTTGAAGATAGGATAAACAGAAAACAGCAATTCTGGCTTTTTAAAAAATATTTAATTTTTTACAGAGTTCACCACGCAGGTTAAATAATGTAATAGTTTTATAGTTTTGGTCGTTATGGATTATGTGCAGCTTTTTTTTCTTTTTGTTTGTTCTTTTAATTATAAAGCATTTTGTAAGGATTTTTCCCCTTACTTGCTTTATAATGAAAAGAACAAAAAAAAAAGACACACATAATTGGTATTACCGCATCCATAACGACCCGAACTATAAAACTATTACGTTATTTAACCTGCATGGTTTTTTAACTTGTTTTTTTTTCCCACCATGGGACTTCACTATGCGTCAGTTTCATTACTTTTATAATAGACTGCAATATTTCTATATTGCAGTGTACTATGCCTGTAAGTCTTAAAATTACAAGCATCCTATTAGGCCCTGTCTCTGGCATGGACTACTAGGCATACACTGTTGGCAGACCTAACAAAGACCCCTGGATGCCATGGAAACCATTGGTACCCCCAATCGCATTCCAGGATTGCCAATGAGGTGATAGAGGGAGTCCACTCCTTATGAAAACACTTAGATGCCACAATCCCTATTGACCGTGGCATCCAAGGGATTAAATGGCCAGAATCGTGGGATAACTTTGAGCCCGGCCGTTAGATCAGGAGCACATGAAATACCGGCACTGTGGTCTAAGTACCATTAATGATGACGTAAGGGGTTACTGCCGTTTTACAACTTTGTAAATGAGTCAAATACTACGAGCCAAGGATGAAATCAGACAACTAGCAAGCTTTGGAAAAGGCTTTTTTGATCTCACAGGACGGGATCTAATCCTTTTCTTGGCTCTAAATATATAGCTCCTGCATGTACATGTTATGTTCTTCTTTTGTCTCTAGGATCCATTTGTGCTGTCCTATAAAATATAGGACACATTGGGCCTTATTTATGGTAAATGCTAACAAAAAGTGGAGGTGATGGCCATAGCAACCAATCAGATCATTGCTTTAATTTTCTAACCTGCTATTGTAAAATGAAAGCTAGAATCTGATTGGTTAGAAAGATCCCAATGTGAGATTGAAGCGTCGCACTGCCTGATGTTGCCTGAATAAACCACACTTTTATACATTCTACCAGAGCGCTGCAAGATCTTCTTCATATATTTATACACTCCCCAGGATGGGGACTACCTGCTGCGGGCACCCAGTTATCTGTTTTCCACTTTTGTGAGTGCTGCTGGTTTTTGATATATATATATATATATATATATATATATATATATATATATATATATATATATATATAGTCTCTATTTTATGGTTAGAATAGAGATTCATCTATTTTTGTTTTGTTTTTAAATTAAATATACCTTTCCTTCAGAGTGAAGTTTATTTTCAGTGATGCTAAACTAAATTAAGTACAGACAGCATTGCTTATTAATAAAACCCACATAAGAGTTTAATAATACATTTACTTAACGTCAAGATAAAAAGCTTCCTGATTTAGGCCACGGCTACACTGAGACTTTGTGTAGTGCTACTGATTGATTTTAACTCTTGAGTGACAGCTGCAGTCCACAGGATTTCATGCAACTTAGGCCCCACGCACACGACCGTGCCCGCAATCACGGCCCGGGACTGACAGCCGCATTTTCGGGCCGTGCTTCCATACAAAGTATGGGAGCACGGCCCGCAAAATGCAAAAGAACGGACATGTTCCATAATCCCCGGAACATTTCCACGGCACGGACACCCTTCCGTAGTGCTACGGAAAGGTGTCAGTGTTCAATGAAAGGGAATGGCTCCGTTTTTGCGGACCGCAACTGCGGTCCGCAAAAACTGAGGTTTTTTACGGTCGTGTGCATGGGGCCTTAATGTACTAATTTGGACTGCAGCTATTGATCAATAGATAAAATAAATCAGTAGCACTACAAAAAGTCTCAGTGTAGCCCTCATCTTAGGGTATGTTCACACGTTGTGTTTTTAAGCGTATTTCACGTGGGAAATGCCTTGAAATACACCTAAAGAAATGGTAGCTAAACGCCTACAAATATCTTCCCATTGAATTCAATATTAAAAATGGCGTTTCGTTCAGACGGGGCATGTTTTTACCCAGCCACTTTAAAACATGGCGCGTAAAAAAAAATGCTGCGTAAAAAGAAGGAGCATGTCACTTCTTGAGTCGTTTTTGGAGCTGTTTTTCATTGTGTCAATAGAAAAAGAGCTCCAAAAATGGCTCCAAACAACGCCTCAAAAAATGTCTACAAAAATGGCTGAAAATCAGAGGCTGTTTTCAGCCATTTTTGACTTAGCGTGTGAAAATACCCTAAACGTGTTAATATAATTTCACATTGTATAGTAGATTGACTACTAAGTTCAGGATCACATACACAGTTTTGATGCAGTTTTTGGCTCAGTTTTTTGAGCCAAAGTCAGAAAGAGGATCCAAAAGGAAGGAAAAGGTATCAAGAAAAAACAGATGCATCTCTTTTTTTTCGTGTCCTCAAAAACGGAACCAAAAACTTTCACAAAAACTGCATCAAAACTGTGTGTGTGATTCTGGCCTTATAGTGAAGGAAATGCAACCCCTGGCCCCTGCAAGGCTCTTTGCAGTAGCACTGGCGATAGCATGAAAGTGTAAGGGTATGTGCACACGATAACGACCATTACGGCTGAAATTACGGGACATGAACTAAAATTACAACAAAATTTGGCGCAAAAAAACTGTCATAAACTAATCAAAATGTGCATTTCCCATACAGCGTGCGCAACTGTGATAAATTTGAGAAAACATTCGTTAATCTGCCCCATTTTTTCTCTACCACACACTTACTGTACATCTAATTTGAGAAACTAAAATTAAATATGAAATTTCCTTTAAGTCGATTTTATTTATAGAATGTTGTTCAAAAGCTGGCTTACTGACAAGATTAATGAACACACGGGTGTTTAAAAAGCAGAAGGAAATTTAATGAGCAGATGAAGTTAGAGAACATTTAACCTTGAAATTAATTTTGCTATAGGCCACTAACATCTGTATCTCTGTTTGGTAATTACGGCATTGCTGTGTTTGTACACATTAACCTATTTTCCTTATTGATATTAATCACGCTTTCCCTTTTGATTAAGTAAAAATTCTAGCTTTCTTGCTATCTGACGGTAAATTTTATCACTACAAGTCTGTGAACTACTCGTACTTGCCCTAATAGCCCAATTAAACCCTTGGCACGAATAACTCTTAGTAATTTAATATAAAATTCAATATCACTTAGGTTTATTCTGCGAAAAACAAAGTGATCAATATTACCTAGAATCAACAGCAGGTAACGTTTAATACCAGCACTGGGGATCTATGAAAATTGATTTAAAAAAATAAAAACTATTCATAATGTCTCCTAGGCATACAGAGAGTTTTTTTCTATAGTATTCTGTACAAATTTGAGCCATACAACCAGTGCACTGCCATACAGGCTCCCTGCCAATGTGCATGAGTAAATAGAGAGACAATAGTATTGTATGATGCAATAATAGTTGTATTGAATGCAGCTGAGTAGTTTTGTCTAATTGCGCTTCTCATTAGTGCTTAAAGGGGTTTTCCAGGACCCATCAGGCTACAGGCAGGGGATGTGGTAAAATTACAAAATAAGTAATCCCTAGTTGATAAATCCCCCGCCGGTCCAGCACCGCCGCTCCGGTTCTTCCCGTTGGTTTATAGGAAGTGATGATATCCCGTTCCATCCATGCAACCACTGCAGCCAATCACTGGCCTCAACGGTGATGCTGCTGCCTTCTTATGGCGGCTGACAACAACACAAGACGTCCTGAGCTTTGGAGTCTTGTCCCTTGCACTGCACTGATGCCTCCATCGCGTTGGAGTTGGTGGGTAGGGTTGGGTAGCACTTGCTGCCCGAGGTAAGCTAAAATGGCGGCCTCTCTAGCATTTGTTTGTGTCTCCCCCCACACACACACACAAACCAGTAGCCTTACTGAATCCCTGCTGCACCCCGCCACATGGTACCTTGCTGTTCCTGCTGCCTGCATACCCTAGCCCCAGGTTAGCTAAAATGGCAGCCTTCCTATTTATTATTGTTTTTATCCCCCCACCTCTAGATGTCTTACTGTTTCTACTTCTACTGTCCCTAATGTCATCTCGCTGCCTCAATGTAGCCTACCCACCCTTTAGGTATCTATCCACCCACCATTTGCCTTGCTGCCCTAGGTGATGCCTCGCCACAGGGGGATAAGTTTGTGTGACACTTCTATATTTACAGGGCACAGCATGTGGAACTATTACATTCAGGGGCACAGGATTTACCACTATTATATTCAAGGGCACAGTGTAAGGGATGTGCTGCAAAAGTAAAGAGCCGAAGACATCTGGGTAGCAAATTCTGCAGAAACGAGTCATGGCCGGGAGAAGTAGTCATGGCGGTCTTGACTAAATGGAGAAGAAAAGTCAGTCACTAAATGTCATTGTGGGCTCTGCCTCTGACTGCGTCTGATCAGTACTATAGTCACTGCTATGGTTGGATGCGTGATAGTGGGTAGTAGCATTTGTGTTTGTGAAACAGTATCTCCCAGCATACCTTTACCATTGTTAAGGTTATACTGGGAGCCGTAGTTTTACACAGTGCAAACTGATATTACACAGGTTAACCTGACATTGCAATTGATCTCTGTACTGTTTGGTTCTGGTACTGGATATGTGTTATGAGCTTGGTTCTGGTACATTAAGCTTGTTTAGAAACAAGTACTTTGTACTTTTGTATTTTGGGTAGTGGCAGAAATCTGGGAGATTGCACATGTATATAAAATCGATCTATCTACCCCTCGAACTGGCAAAATCATTCTAATATTATGGAAGGGCTGATAAGAACAGCATGGAGGCTCAGTAGTTAACATTGTTGCCTTACAGTATTGGGCACTGGCTATGGCGCTGAATGTGGACATATAGGTCTATAAGTAAAGAATGAGTGTAATGTTGTGAGTGTGCGTGTATGCATGTACCCATTGTGTGGCAAACCAACTTAAATTCTAGCCGAGAAGAGGGTGCATAAGTTTAGATAATTTCTAATATATTTCTGGTACATACAATAATATTTATTTACATTCGACATTAATATATAGTTGACACAAAATAAGTTATGAGGTGCGATACACCGCACCCCGCCCCCTCTTGGTAGAGACGGTGACCTTATTTACAGCCTGGACAGCCGAGAGCTATTCACATGGATGTAGCAGAGACCAAGCAGTAGGAAATGAATGGTAATAGAAAAAGAAGCAACAGACAATTGTGTGTGGATGTTTCTATACATGTTACATGCATGACTACTGTTTTTATTTTGGGGAGCACTTACTGTGTTTAGAACGCCCTTTTTAGAATATTAAGTATAGCATCATAATCAGGGCTATGCTACTGTTCTCAGTATAGATGTAGCTACATGTTAACAGTATAGTGTGTAGGTAAATCTGTAGCTCTAGGCTTTGTCTAAGTATTATGGTGTGTTAAGGCCCTTTTACATGGGCCAATCATTATGCAAACAATCGTTCATAGAACGCTCGCTGCAAAGGCTCGTTCATCTGCTGATCGTATCGTTTTAAAAAACAAAAATATTATCATTGTTGGCAGCATATCTCCCTGTATAAACAGGGAGACGCGCTGCCAACATGATAATACTGTATGGGGACGAGCGGTAATGAGTGCTCGGCCCCATCCATAGCTCCTTGTGACTGGAGCAAATGAGCGCTGATCAACGACCTGTCTCGTTGATCAGCGCTCGTTGCACCGGCCAAAATTGTCGTGGAAGAGGACCTTAAGTCAGTACCTTGCTCAACAGGCATACTTTGTTGATGGATTATGTATAAAGTTCTGCTTAAATACCCAATGCATATGCGGTTTGTGAAACAATAGGATCTATGACCTGCATGACTATATTATATATATATATATTATTATACAGGAATCATAATTCAGAAAACGTTCAATCTTCTAGAGATTGAAATAAGCCGCTGCTTGCACATAAGCGAAGTATAGACACAATAGATAATTCACAAGATCAGAAACATAATCAAAACTTACAAAAGCTTTCGTAACAGGAAAAATGATCTCACGCGCTTCAGAATTAAAACTGCTCAATTTACAAGTGGGAACAATTCTGATACAGTCTGTATTTTGTAAATAAAATATTTAGAGTGTTTTGAGTGAATGATTATAAACATACTGTATTTAGTACCTATAGTTACTCTATATAGTTATTTAGAGTTAATAAAGAGTTTATGTTAGTCAATGGAGCCTAAAAAATATGCAGCATCTATTTTTTTTGGAACTCTTACCTTGGATGGAGACGTAATGACCATATTCTGCATGGAAGTCAATGGGGGGAATTTATCAACTTTTCTACACCAGTTTTCAGGTGTAGAAAAGTGGCAAAAGAGACCAAAAGTTGCAATTTGTTGCCTTTTTTTGCTGCCATCACTTTTGTGAAAAGGGGGCATAATTGCTTTACTTTGCAAAAGGGGCAGGGCCACAGCGACCCGGAACATTGGGGGGAAATTGCAACTCTTGGCCTTTTTGCACCGCTCCCGTCACTTTTGTTGAAAAGGGTGTGTATTTGGAAAAAAGGGGGCCCGACACAATTGCCTCCATCAGGGCTTCATAGGAGAGTGTCAGTATCAAGATATACTGCAATAAATTAGTATTGCAGTATATGATGCAAGCAATCCATGGATCTAGTTGGCTTGTAAAACAAGTGGTTTATATATCAAGTGGAGTTAAAAAACCGGATTGACTTACTGTGTTGGGTGTGACAAAGTGGAAAGTGGAAAGTGGGGGGCCATTGTATGTGATATATGAATTGATTGCTTGCTTGCTAAAAGAAGTTTGCAAAAGTGACACAATTTAAAACCATTTTTTTACTTACAGCTTACTTCCTGCTGAGCAGCTGACTAGGGGGAGGGGTTAACTGGTCTCAGGTGGTATAAATGAGCCCTCAGGCTTGTAAAACAAGTGGTTTGTATATCAAGTGGAGTTATAAAACCAGAGTTAAAAAGAGCAGTTAAAGCCCCAGTAAGTACTTGTAATGATAGGGCTAGGGAAACGGACAAGTGAGCCCTAATCTACCCGCCACTCTGTCCCTGCCTACTTGCAACGACCCGCCCTAGGCGACGGGGTACAACTGGGCGGCGGTCCCTACGCTCAGTAAGTGTACGAGCCAAACATACAAGGGAATACAAAGCAAAGGGAAAGGGGCAGTTGCCCACGGCAACACCGTGAGCAACAGAGTGGTGAACGAGCCAAGTCAAACCAGGAGAGCACGAGGTACCAAACGCAGAGCAGAAGAGTAGTCAGAAAGCCAGGGTCAGTATGGAGCAGGATCAAATAGTTAGGAGCTGTAGCTGGACCAGTAAACCACACGGAAAGAAATCACAAGCAAGGAGGAACAGGAAAGGCAGGTATAAATAGACAGAGGGCGGGAGCTAGCGGAGTCTGGCCAGGCTGCGATAGGCTCTCCCACTCCTAAGCCTGCCAGCCTGAGTGGTGGAAGCTGGAGTCAGTCTCAGAGAGATAGACTCAGGTGAAGACTGATAACCTATGGAAGTTAACCCCGAAGCTGTGCCTGGCAGATCCTTTACAGTACCCCCCCCCCCTTTTATGAGGGGCCACCGGACCCTTTCTAAGTGGACCTGGTTTACTGGGGAAACGAAGGTGGAACTTCCTGACCAATACCCCAGCGTGAACATCCCGGGCGGGTACCCAAGTCCTCTCCTCAGGCCCGTATCCTCTCCAATGGACCAGGTACTGGAGGGAGCCTTGGACCATCTTGCTGTCCACAATCTTGGCCACCTCGAATTCCACCCCCTCAGGGGTGAGAACGGGAACAGGAGGTTTCCTCGAGGGAGCCAAGGACGGGGAGCAGCGTTTAAGGAGGGAGGCATGAAACACGTCGTGTATACAAAAAGATGGGGGTAACTCCAGCCGGAAGGAGACAGGATTGAGGACTTCAATGACCTTATACGGCCCAATAAACCGGGGAGCAAACTTCTTGGACGGGACCTTAAGACGCAAGTTCCTAGACGATAACCACACCAGATCCCCGACCATAAACAAGGGGTTAGCAGAACGTTTTCTATCAGCCTGAGTTTTTTGTACGCTCTGGGACGCCTCTAGGTTCTTCTGAACCTGGGCCCAGACTGTGCACAGTTCCCGATGAACGACCTCTACCTCGGGATTGTTGGAACTACCAGGTAAACGGAGGAGAACCGTGGATTAAACCCAAAATTACAGAAAAAGGGGGAGACCCCTGATGAGTTACTGACCCGGTTATTAAGGGAAAATTCAGCGAGGGGAATGAATGAGACCCAATCATATTGACAGTGAGAGATAAAACACCTTAAATATTGTTCTAGAGATTGATTAGTCCTCTCAGTTTGGCCATTGGTTTCAGGATGGAAAGCAGAGGAGAAGGACAGATCAATCTCCAACTTCTTACAGAAGGCTCTCCAAAACAAAGAAACAAATTGTACCCCTCTGTCCGAAACAATATTGACAGGGACCCCATGGAGACGCAGGATGTGTTTGACAAACAAGGTAGCTAACGTCTTGGCGTTGGGTAGTTTCTTAAGGGCACAAAGTGGCACATCTTACTGAAGCGGTCTACTACCACCGACTTGCCTTGGGATCGAGGCAAATCGGTGATAAAATCCATGGAGATATGTTCCCAAGGTCTCTGGGGAATGGGCAACGAACGTAGTAAGCCCGCTGGTCGGGACCTGGGAGTCTTGGACCTAGCACAAACCTCACAAGCGGCGACGTAGGCCTTAACGTCTTTAGGCAACCCAGGCCACCAATAGTTTCTGGCATTGAGGTGTTTGGTACCCAGGATGCCTGGATGACCAGATAGTGCGGAGTCATGATTTTCCCTAAGTACCCTTAGCCGGTATTGCAGGGGAACAAACAGCTTGTCCTCAGGAAGGTTCCCGGGAGCTGAACCTTGATTAGCTGCAATTTCAGAGACTAAATCAGAATCAATAAAAGAAATGATTATACCGGGAGGCAAAATACAAGCAGGATCTTCCTCCGAAGGAGGGCTGGCCATGAAGCTACGTGACAGTGCATCGGCCTTAATATTTTTAGACCCAGCCCTATAGGTAACCAAAAAGTTGAATCTGGTAAAAAATAGCGCCCATCGAGCTTGTCTCGGGTTTAGCCTCCGGGCAGATTCTAGGAAAACCAGATTCTTGTGGTCGGTAAGGACCGTTACCTGGTGCCTAGCCCCCTCCAGGAAGTGGCGCCACTCTTCAAATGCCCATTTAATGGCTAAGAGTTCGCTGTTGCCAATATCATAGTTACTCTCAGTGGGCGAAAAATTCCTGGAGAAGTAGGCACAGGGGCGGAGATGGGTGAGGGACCTGGTACCCTGGGACAAGACAGCCCCCACTCCCACCTCGGACGCGTCAACCTCCACGATAAATGGCTCCATTTGGTTGGGCTGAACCAGCACCGGGGCCGAGATAAAGCACTTTTTAAGGACCTCAAAAGCCTGGACAGCCTCTGGAGACCAGTGGTGGAGATCAGCACCTTTGCGAGTGAGGTCCGTAAGAGGCTTAGCGATGACCGAGAAGTTAGCAATGAATCTCCTGTAATAATTAGCGAACCCCAAAAAACACTGTAACGCCTTCAGGGAGGCAGGTTGGATCCATGCCGCCACAGCCTGAACCTTGGCGGGGTCCATGCGGAATTCATGAGGAGTGAGGATTTGACCCAAAAATGGTATCTCCTGTACCCCAAACACACATTTTTCGGTTTTTGCAAACAGTTTGTTTTCCCGAAGGACCTGGAGCACCTTCCTGACATGCTCAATGTGGGAGGGCCAGTCCTTGGAAAACACCAGTATGTCATCAAGGTACACTACAAGAAATATCCCCAGGTAATCTCTCAAAATCTCATTTATGAAATTCTGGAAGACCGCCGGCGCATTACACAACCCAAAGGGCATGACGAGGTATTCGAAATGACCTTCGGGCGTGTTAAACGCAGTCTTCCACTCATCCCCTCTTTGATGCGGATAAGGTTATACGCCCCCCGTAGATCAAACTTAGAGAACCATTGGGCCCCCTGAACCTGATTAAAGAGATCAGGAATCAAAGGAAGGGGATACTGGTTCCTTACAGTGACCTTATTCAGGTTACGGTAGTCAATGCATGGCCTAAGACCACCATCCTTCTTCCCTACGAAGAAGAAGCCAGCACCTACCGGAGAAGTAGAGGGGCGAATGTAACCCTTGGCCAGGCATTCCTGGATATACTCTCTCATGGCTTCACGTTGGGGACAAGAAAGATTAAATATCCTACCCTTAGGAAGCTTAGCTCCTGGTACCAATTCGATAGCGCAATCGTATTCTCTATGAGGAAGTAACACTTCGGAGGCCTCCTTAGAGAAAACATCAGCGAAGTCCCGAACAAACTCAGGTAGCGTGTTCACCTCCTCAGGGGGAGAAATAGAATTAACAGAAAAACATGACGTCAAACATTCATTACCCCATTTGGTAAGCTCCCCAGTATTCCAGTCAAACGTGGGATTATGCAACTGCAACCAGGGAAGGCCTAAAACCAAATCGGACGATAATCCCTGCATCAACAGTACAGAGCACTGCTCCAAATGCATGGAGCCAACAAGGAGTTCAAAAACAGGGGTATGCTGTGTAAAATAACCATTTGCAAGAGGAGTGGAGTCGATACCCACTACCGGGACAGGATTAGGCAAATCAATCAAAGGCATAGCAAGAGACATAGCAAATTCCACAGACATGATATTAGCAGAGGACCCTGAATCCACGAAGGCACTGCCGGTAGCAGACCTACCACCAAAAGAGACCTGAAAGGGAAGCAAGATCTTATTACGTTTCATATTTACGGAAAATACCTGTGCGCCCAAGTGACCTCCCTGATGATCACTTAGGCGCGGAAGTTCTCCGGCTGCATTCTTACACTTAGGACAGTTGTTCACTTGATGCTTGTCATCCCCACAGTAGAAGCAGAGACCATTCTTCCTGCAGAAATCTCTACGTTGTTGGGGGGACACGAAGGCCCCGAGTTGCATAGGTACCTCTGAGTCTTCCGGGGAAGAACGAAGCAACGGAGCCTCGGGAGGCATCATGGGGGAGTCGGAGGAGAAAACATATAAACGTTCACGTTGTCGTTCTCTGAGACGTCGGTCAAGTCGTACCGCTAAAGCCATAACCTGGTCTAGGGAGTCAGAAGAGGGATAGCTAACTAGCAGGTCTTTCAGGGCATTCGACAGACCCAACCTAAACTGGCACCTTAAAGGAACAGTGTCATCACAAATATTTTATTTATATGTTAAAGATGTTAGTGCCTTAATATAAACGTTTATTTTCATTTGTGTGTTTGTGTTTTACTGTTTCTTTTTTTCACACTTTTTCTTCCCTATGGGGGCTGCCATTTTTTGTTCCATTTCTGTGTGTGTCGATTAACGACACACACAGACATGGAATACGGCAGCCACAGTCCCATAGGGACTGCGAACGGCTCCCGTCCCATTGACTGCCGTGTACGGCGTCTGTGTGGGAACTGCGCATGCGCCGCTCCCACACAGTCCTATTCGAAATTGGCGCCGTCCGGCGCCATTTTCCTGTGGACCGGAAGTCGCGGCCGGACAGTAATATTACTACTTCCGGTCGCGGCTTCCAAGTGCACATGGAACAGCGGCAGCAAAGGGAGCGGACGGGCCGCGGCGGCAGGAGCAGGTAAGCGATTTCAATGTATGTTAGTGTTTGTGTGTGTTTACTACTGCATGTAAACCTACTACACTGTGGGTTACCTCAAAAAATGGCGACACACAGTGTAGGAGGTTAAACCTTTCAAACCCCTCGTTTATCCCGGCACTAGCCAGGATAAAGGAGGGGGGGATGCTGAGCGCTCACTAGAGCGATAGCTTTTAACCCAATGTTGCAATGCTGCAATTTTGGGAACTAGCTCCAAACAGCTCCATCTAGTGACCAAAAATGGGTAGTATTATAAATTTGAAAAAATTTATAATATTTCCTGACTCGCGAAAAAAATAAAAAAAATTTGAACAATGTTTTATCACCCACACACTAAATGTTTAAATTTTAAAAAAAAAACATGTTTTTGGGGCGACACCATGCCTTTAAGGCAGGGTCATTCCACCGAGAAGCTACGCACCACTTCCTAAAGTCAGAACAATACTCCTCAACAGGTCTCTTACCCTGACGTAAGGTCACCAGCTGACTCTCGGCAAAGGCAGTCTTGTCAGTCTCGTCATAAATGAGTCCGAGAGCAGAAAAGAAAAGAGGAGGAAAGTTCAGGGGCGTCAGGAGCCAAGGAGAAGGCCCATTCTTGGGGCCCGTCCTGGAGCCGGGACATAATTATACCCACTCGCTGGCTCTCAGAACCTGAGGAGTGGGGCTTTAGGCGAAAGTAAAGCCTGCAACTCTCCCGAAAGGAGAGAAAAGCCCTCCGGTCCCCTGAGAACCGGTCGGGCAACTTGAGGTGGGGTTCAGGAGGTGAGGTGAGGGGAACTACCAAGGTAGCATCAGGCTGGTTGACCTTCTGAGCCAGGGCCTGGACCTGTAGGGAGAGACCCTGCATTTGCTGAGCCAGGGTCTCAAGGGGGTCCATAGTAGTGTCAGGGACCAGGGTAGACTAGGTATATGGGCTTGTGATTATGTAATGATAGGGGTAGGGAAACGGACAAGTGAGCCCTAATCTACTCGCCACTCAGTCCCTGCCTACTTGCAACGACCCGCCCTAGGCGACGGCGTACAACTGGGCGGCGGTCCCTACGCTCAGTAAGTGCACGAGACAAACATACAAGGGAATACAAAGCAAAGGGAAAGGGGCAGTTGCCCACGGCAACACCGTGAGCAACAGAGTGGTGAACGAGCCAATTCAAACCAGGAGAGCACGAGGTACCAAACGCAGAGCAGAAGAGTAGTCAGAAAGCCAGGGTCAGTATGGAGCAGGATCAAATAGTTAGGAGCTGTAGCTGGGCCAGGAAACCACACGGAAAGAATCACAAGCAAGGAGGAACAGGAAAGGCAGGTATAAATAGACAGAGGGCGGGAGCTAGAGAAGTCTGGCCAGGCTGCGATAGGCTCTCCCACTCCTAAGCCTGCCAGCCTGAGTGGTGGAAGCTGGAGTCAGTCTCAGAGAGATAGACTCAGGTGAAGACTGATTACCTATGGAAGTTAACCCCGAAGCTGTGCCTGGCAGATCCTTTACAGTACTCTTCTTTTCTTTTGCATTAAAAAACTGTTCACTGTTTTTCTGTAACTGGGATAATGGGCAGCAAGATTGGAGGTTTCCTTCAGTGCACAGTTTGCCATATGTATGCACGACTGGAGCTGGAGTCCCAGGGTGAATACCTCTGTGGCAGATGTGAGCATGTTGGTCACCTGGAGGCTCGCATTAGAGATCTGGAGGAGCAGAATGCAACACTGAGGAAGATAGACAATCTTGAGCTGAGCATGCTGCTCACGGAGCACGCAGTTAGTGGGTTAGAACTGGAGGGTGTAGACATGGGTGAGCAGGATCAGGCAAGTAGGTGGGTTGATGTAGTTAGGGGCAGTAGAAAGTGGTCCAAGAAAAGGAAGGCCAATCCTGTTTCTGACATTCCAAGCAAAATTGACAAGTTGGGTGATGATGCGAGGGTGTCGGTCTCAGAAATGGCAGCCCTAGTGGAAACTGATCTCCCTAACAGCCGGGAGAACAGCCCAGCTAGTAGTAGGCGGGATGGTAATGCAGGTAAGCCAAGACAATTGATAGTTATAGGGGATTCTATAATCAGGAAGACAGATAGAATAATTTGTCGCCAAGACCGCCTCAACCGAATGGTTTGCTGTCTCCCTGGTGCCAGGGTTCGGCATGTGGTGGAACGGGTAAACAAATTGCTGGGAGGGGCTGGTGATGATCCAGCTGTTGTGGTCCATGTAGGTACCAACGACAGAATAAATGGTAGGTGGAGGAACCTTGAGAATAATTTTAAAGAACTAAGCTACAAGCTGAAGGGAAGGACCTCCAAGGTAGTATTATCAGGAATACTGCCTGTGCCAGGCGCATCACAGGAAAGACAGCTGGAGCTCAGGTAGTTAAATGCATGGCTTAATTCTTGGTGTAGAGGAGAAGGCTTTGGGTTTCTAGAGCAGTGGGCTGACTTTTCATTGGGGTACAAACTGTATTCTGCATATGATTTGCACCTAAATGGAAGGGGGTCCGCTGTGCTGGGGGAGAGAATTCTAGCTGTGGTGGTGGAGTATTTAAACTAGGGCTGAGGAGGGATGTCAATGTAGAAAAAAAAGGGTAGTCAGGTTAGAGAGGGGTCAGACTTTATTGGTGGGGGGGGGAGAAACAGACTGTGGGGAGAGGACTAGACAACAGGATAAGGAGATCCTTTTGTTACAAAACAGCAGTGTAAATAAAAATGCCCAAATAATGTCAAATCACATTTCTGATAATAAAAGTGAAAAATTGAAAGGCAAGTTAAAGTGTATGTTCACAAATGCCAGAAGTCTAGCAAGCAAAATGGGGGAGCTGTAGGCCTTGGTACTGGAAGAAAATATAGATATAGTTGGTGTTGCTGAAACATGGCTAGACACTTCTCATGACTGGTGTAATGACGGGGGTAGGGAAACGGACAAGTGAGCCCTAATCTACCTGCCACTCTGTCCCTGCCTACTTGCAACGACCCGCCCTAGGCGACGGGGTACAACTGGGCGGCGGTCCCTACGCTCAATAAGTGCACGAGACAAACAGACAAGGGAACACAAAGCAAAGGGAAAAGGGGCACCGTGAGCAACAAGAGTGGTGAACGAGCCGAGTCAAACCAGAAGTGCACGAGGTACCAAACGCAGAGCAGGAGAGTAGTCAGAAAGCCAGGGTCAGTATGGAGCAGGATCAAATAGTTAGGAGCTGTAGCTGGGCCAGGAAACCACACGAGAAGAATCACAAGCAAAGGAGGAACAGGAAAGGCAGGTATAAACAGACAGAGGGCAGGAGCTAGCTCCGTCTGGCCAGGCTGCGATAGGCTCTCCCACTCCTAAGCCTGCCATCCTGAGTGGTGGAAGATGGAGTCAGTCTCAGAGACATAGACTCAGGTGCAGACTGATTACCTATGAGCGTATACACAGAAGTTGTGCCTGGCAGATCCTTTACAACTGGGCTGTAAATCTACAGGGTTTTACACTGTTTCTGAAAGACAGGACAAATAGGAAAGGTGGTGGTGTATGTGAGAAGCGATATGAAGGCGAGTGTGAAAGAGACAATAGTGGGTGAATACTGTGAGGAGGTTGAAACCTTGTGGGTGGAACTAGAAAGAGAGTGTAATCCATAGACCCCCCCAATATAACTGAGGAGATGGAAATTCAGCTATATAAACAGATGGAGCGGGCTGCACAGGCGGGTACTGTAGTGATAATGGGAGATTTTAATTACCGGGATATTAATTGGGGTCATGGTTCGGCTTCAACTGCAAAGGGGAAACATTTCCTCAACATATTGCAGGAAAATTTTATGGGCCAGTTTGTGGAAGACCCGACTAGAGGTGAAGCTCTGTTGGATCTGGTCATTTCTAATAATGCAGATCTTGTTGGGAATGTCAATGTTCGTGAAAACCTCGGTAACAGTGATCACAATATAGTTAAATTTTACCTATACTGTAAAAAACAAACGCAGGCTGGGAGGGCAAAAACATTTAATTTTAAGAAAGCCAATTTCCCCAGGATGAGGGCTGCAATTCAGGATATAGACTGGGAAGGACTAATGTTAAATAATGGGACAAATGATAAATGGGAGATTTTCAAATCTACTTTGGGTAATTATAGTGCAAAATTTAATCCTATAGGTAACAAGTATAAATGACTAAAATTAAACCCAACATGGCTTACACCTTCTGTAAAAAGGGCAATACATGACAAAAAAAGGGCATTTAAAAAATACAAATCTGAGGGTACATCTGTAGCCTTTGTAAAATATAAAGAGCTTAATAAAAATCTGTAAAAATGTAATAAAATTAGCAAAAATACAAAATGAAAGGCAGGTGGCCAAGGATAGTAAAACAAATCTCAAATAATTATTCAAGTATATAAATGCAAAAAAGCCAAGGTCTGAACATGTGGGACCCCTAGATAGTGGTAATGGGGAGTTGGTCATAGGGGATCAAGAGAAGACAGAGTTACTAAATGGGTTCTTCAGCTCTGCATATACAACAGAAGAAAGAGCAGCTGATGTAGCTGGTGCCAGTGCTGTTAATATATCAGTTGATATACTGAATTGGATGAATGTAGATATGGTCCAAGCTAAATAAAATAAAATAAATGTGCACAAGCCCCGGGGACCAGATGGGATACACCCTAGAATTCTTAAAGAGCTTAGTTCAGTTATTTCTGTCCCCCTTTTCATAATATTCAGAGATTCTCTAGTGACTGGTATAGTGCCAAGGGACTGGCGCAGGGCAAATGTGGTGCCTATTTTCAAAAAGGGCTCTAGGTCTTCCCCGGGTAATTATAGACCAGTAAGCTTAACATCCATCGTGGGGAAAATGTTTGAGGGACTATTGAGGGACTATATACAGGATTTTGTGACAAAAAATAGTATTATAAGTGACAGCCAGCACGGTTTTACTAAAGACAGAAGTTGTCAAAGCAACCTGATCTGTTTTTATGAAGAGGTGAGAAGCCTAGACAGAGGGGCCGCTGTGGATATAGTGTTTGGGTAAATTAAGGTCTATAGGTTTAGAAAGTATAGTTTGTAATTGGATTGAGAATTGGCTCAAGGACCGTATCCAGAGAGTTGTGGTAAATGATTCCTACTCTGAATGGTCCCCGGTTATAAGTGGTGTACCCCAGGGTTCAGTGCTGGGACCACTATTATTCAACTTATTTATTAATGATATAGAGGATGGGATTAATAGCACTATTTCTATTTTTGCAGATGACACCCAGCTATGTAATATAGTTCAGTCTATGGAAGATGTTCGTGAATTGCAAGCGGATTTAAACAAACTAAGTGTTTCGTGTAATGATAGGGGTAGGGAAACGGACAAGTGAGCCCTAATCTACCCGCCACTCTGTCCCTGCCTACTTGCAACGACCCACCCTAGGCGACGGGGTACAACTGGGCGGCGGTCCCTACGCTCAGTAAGTGCACGAGACAAAACATACAAGGGAATATAAAGCAAAGAGAAAGGGGCAGTTGCCCACGGCAACACCGTGAGCAACAGAGTGGTGAACGAGCCAAGTCAAACCAGGAGAGCACGAGGTACCAAACGCAGAGCAGAAGAGTAGTCAGAAAGCCAGGGTCAGAATGGAGCAGGATCAAATTGTTAGGAGCTGTAGCTGGGCCAGGAAACCACACGGAAAGAATCACAAGCAAGGAGGAAAAGGAAAGGCAGGTATAAATAGACAGAGGGCGGGAGCTAGCGGAGTCTGGCCAGGCTGCGATAGGCTCTCCCACTCCTAAGCCTGCCAGCCTGAGTGGTGGAAGCTGGAGTCAGTCTCAGAGAGATAGACTCAGGTGAAGACTGATTACCTGAGGAAGTTAACCCCGAAGCTGTGCCTGGCAGATCCTTTACAGTACCCCCCCTTTTAAGAGGGGCCACCGGACCCTTTCTAAGCGGACCTGGTTTACTGGGGAAACGAAGGTGGAACTTCCTGACCAATACCCCAGCGTGAACATCCCGGGCGGGTACCCAAGTCCTCTCCTCAGGCCCGTATCCTCTCCAATGGACCAGGTACTGGAGGGAGCCTTGGACCATCTTGCTGTCCACAATCTTGGCCACCTCGAATTCCACCCCCTCAGGGGTGAGAATGGGAACAGGAGGTTTCCTCGAGGGAGCCAAGGACGGGGAGCAGCGTTTAAGGAGGGAGGCATGAAACACGTTGTGTATACGAAAAGATGGGGGTAACTCCAGCCGGAAGGAGACAGGATTGAGGACTTTAATGACCTTATACGGCCCAATAAACCGGGGAGCAAATTTCTTGGACGGGACCTTAAGACGCAAGTTCCTAGATGATAACCACACCAGATCCCGACCATAAACAAGGGGTTAGCAGAACGTTTTCTATCAGCCTGAGTTTTTTGTACGCTCTGGGACGCCTCTAGGTTCTTCTGAACCTGGGCCCAGACTGTGCACTGTTCCCGATGAACGACCTCTACCTCGGGATTGTTGGAACTACCAGGTGAAACGGAGGAGAACCGTGGATTAAACCCAAAATTACAGAAAAAGGGGGAGACCCCTGACGAGTTACTGACCCGGTTATTAAGGGAAAATTCAGCGAGGGGAATGAATGAGACCCAATCATATTGACAGTCAGAGATAAAACACCTTAAATATTGTTCTAGGGATTGATTAGTCCTCTCAGTTTGGCCATTGGTTTCAGGATGGAAAGCAGAGGAGAAGGACAGATCAATCTCCAACTTCTTACAGAAGGCTCTCCAAAACAAAGAAACAAATTGTACCCCTCTGTCCGAAACAATATTGACAGGGACCCCATGGAGACGCAGGATGTGTTTGACAAACAAGGTAGCTAACGTCTTGGCGTTGGGTAGTTTCTTGAGGGGCACAAAGTGGCACATCTTACTGAAGCGGTCTACTACCACCCACACCACCGACTTGCCTTGGGATGGAGGCAAATCGGTGATAAAATCCATGGAGATATGTGTCCAAGGTCTCTGGGGAATGGGCAACGAACGTAGTAAGCCCGCTGGTCGGGACTTGGGAGTCTTGGACCTAGCACAAACCTCACAAGCGGCGACGTAGGCCTTAACGTCTTTAGGCAAGCAAGGCCACCAATAGTTTCTGGCAATGAGGTGTTTGGTACCCAGGATACCTGGATGACCAGATAGTGCGGAGTCATGATTTTCCCTAAGTACCCTTAGCCGGTATTGCAGGGGAACAAACAGCTTGTCCTCAGGAAGGTTCCCGGGGGCTGAACCTTGATCAGCTGCAATTTCAGAGACTAAATCAGAATCAATAGAAGAAATGATTATACCGGGAGGCAAAATACAAGCAGGATCTTCCTCCGAAGGAGGGCTGGCCATGAAGCTACGTGACAGTGCATCGGCCTTAATATTTTTAGACCCAGCCCTATAGGTAACCAAAAAGTTGAATCTGGTAAAAAATAGCGCCCATCGAGCTTGTCTCGGGTTTAGCCTCCGGGCAGATTCTAGGAAAACCAGATTCTTGTGGTCGGTAAGGACCGTTACCTGGTGCCTAGCCCCCTCCAGGAAGTGGCGCCACTCTTCAAATGCCCATTTAATGGCTAAGAGTTCGCGGTTGCCAATATCATAGTTACTCTCAGTGGGCGAAAACTTCCTGGAGAAGTAGGCACAGGGGCGGAGATGGGTGAGGGACCTGGTACCCTGGGACAAGACAGCCCCCACTCCCACCTCGGATGCATCAACTTCCACGATAAATGGCTCCATTTGGTTGGGCTGAACCAGCACCGGGGCCGAGATAAAGCACTTTTTAAGGACCTCAAAAGCCTTGACAGCCTCTGGAGACCAGTGGAGGAGATCAGCACCTTTGCGAGTGAGGTCCGTAAGAGGCTTAGCGATGACCGAGAAGTTAGCAATGAATCTCCTGTAATAATTAGCGAACCCCAAAAAACACTGTAACGCCTTCAGGGAGGCAGGTTGGACCCATTCTGCCACAGCCTGAACCTTGGCGGGGTCCATGCGGAATTCATGAGGAGTGAGGATTTGACCCAAAAATGGTATCTCCTGTACCCCAAACACACATTTTTCGGTTTTTGCAAACAGTTTGTTTTCCCGAAGGACCTGGAGCACCTTCCTGACATGCTCAATGTGGGAGGGCCAGTCCTTGGAAAACACCAGTATGTCATCAAGGTACACTACAAGAAATATCCCCAGGTAATCTCTCAAAATCTCATTTATGAAATTCTGGAAAACCGCCGGCGCATTACACAACCCAAAGGGCATGACGAGGTATTCGAAATGACCTTCGGGCGTGTTAAACGCAGTCTTCCACTCATCCCCCTCTTTGATGCGAATAAGGTTATACGCCCCCCGTAGATCAAACTTAGAGAACCATTGGGCCCCCTGAACCTGATTAAAGAGATCAGGAATCAAAGGAAGGGGATACTGGTTCCTTACAGTGACCTTATTCAGGTTACGGTAGTCAATGCATGGCCTAAGACCACCATCCTTCTTCCCTACAAAGAAGAAGCCAGCACCTACCGGAGAAGTAGAGGGGCGAATGTAACCCTTGGCCAGGCATTCCTGGATATACTCTCTCATGGCTTCACGTTGGGGACAAGAAAGATTAAATATCCTACCCTTAGGAAGCTTAGCTCCTGGTACCAATTCGATAGCGCAATCGTATTCTCTATGAGGAGGTAACACTTCGGAGGCCTCCTTAGAGAAAACATCAGCGAAGTCCCGAACAAACTCAGGTAGCGTGTTCACCTCCTCAGGGGGAGAAATAGAATTAACAGAAAAACATGACGTTAAACATTCATTACCCCATTTGGTAAGCTCCCCAGTATTCCAGTCAAACGTGGGATTATGCAACTGCAACCAGGGAAGGCCTAAAACCAAATCGGACGATAATCCCTGCATCAACAGTACAGAGCACTGCTCCAAATGCATGGAGCCAACAAGGAGTTCAAAAACAGGGGTATGCTGTGTAAAATAACCATTAGCAAGAGGAGTGGAGTCGATACCCACTACCGGGACAGGTTTAGGCAAATCAATCAAAGGCATAGCAAGAGACATAGCAAATTCCACAGACATGATATTAGCAGAGGACCCTGAATCCACGAAGTCGCTGCCGGTAGCAGACCTACCACCAAAAGAGACCTGAAAGGGAAGCAAGATCTTATTACGTTTCATATTTACGGGAAATACCTGTGCGCCCAAGTGACCTCCCCGATGATCACTTAGGCGCGGAAGTTCTCCGGCTGCATTCTTACGCTTAGGACAGTTGTTCACTTGATGCTTGTCATCCCCACAGTAGAAGCAGAGACCATTCTTCCTGCGGAAATCTCTACGTTGTTGGGGGGACACGAAGGCCCCGAGTTGCATAGGTATCTCTGAGTCTTCCGGGGAAGAACGAAGCAACGGAACCTCGGGAGGCATCATGGGGGAGTCGGAGGAGAAGACACATAAACGTTCGCGTTGTCGTTCCCTGAGTCGTCGGTCAAGTCGTACCGCTAAAGCCATAACCTGGTCTAGGGAGTCAGAAGAGGGATAGCTAACTAGCAGGTCTTTCAGGGCATTCGACAGACCCAACCTAAACTGGCACCTTAAGGCAGGGTCATTCCACCGAGAAGCTACGCACCACTTCCTAAAGTCAGAACAATACTCCTCAACAGGTCTCTTACCCTGACGTAAGGTCACCAGCTGACTCTTGGCAAAGGCAGTCTTGTCAGTCTCGTCATAAATGAGTCCGAGAGCAGAAAATAAAAGATCAATGGAGGAAAGTTCAGGGGCGTCAGGAGCTAAGGAGAAGGCCCATTCTTGGGGCCCGTCCTGGAGCCGGGACATAATTATACCCACTCGCTGGCTCTCAGAACCTGAGGAGTGGGGCTTTAAGCAAAAGTAAAGCCTGCAACTCTCCCGAAAGGAGAGAAAAGCCCTCCGGTCCCCTGAGAACCGGTCGGGCAACTTGAGGTGGGGTTCAGGAGTTGAGGTGAGGGGAACCACCAAGGTAGCCTCAGGCTGGTTGACCTTCTGAGCCAGGGCCTGGACCTGTAGGGAGAGACCCTGCATTTGCTGAGCCAGGGTCTCAAGGGGGTCCATAGTAGTGTCAGGGACCAGGGTAGACTAGGTATATGGGCTTGTGATTATGTAATGATAGGGGTAGGGAAACGGACAAGTGAGCCCTAATCTACCCGCCACTCTGTCCCTGCCTACTTGCAACGACCCGCCCTAGGTGACGGGGTACAACTGGGCGGTGGTCCCTACGCTCAGTAAGTGCACGAGACAAAACATACAAGGGAATATAAAGCAAAGGGAAAGGGGCAGTTGCCCACGGCAAAACCGTGAGCAACAGAGTGGTGAACGAGCCATGTCAAACCAGGAGAGCACGAGGTACCAAACGCAGAGCAGAAGAGTAGTCAGAAAGCCAGGGTCAGAATGGAGCAGGATCAAATTGTTAGGAGCTGTAGCTGGGCCAGGAAACCACACGGAAAGAATCACAAGCAAGGAGGAAAAGGAAAGGCAGGTATAAATAGACAGAGGGCGGGAGCTAGCTGAGTCTGGCCAGGCTGCGATAGGCTCTCCCACTCCTAAGCCTGCCAGCCTGAGTGGTGGAAGCTGGAGTCAGTCTCAGAGAGATAGACTCAGGTGAAGACTGATTACCTGAGGAAGTTAACCCCGAAGCTGTGCCTGGCAGATCCTTTACATTTCGGCATCCAGTTGGCAAATGAAGTTTAATGTAGATAAATGTAAAGTTATGCACTTGGGTACGAACAACCTGCATGCATCATATGTCCTAGGGGGAGCTACACTAGGGGAGTCACGTGTTGAGGAGGATCTGGGTGTACTTGTAAATCATAAATTAAATAACAGCATGCCTTGTCAATCAGCTGCTTCAAAGGCCAGCAGGATATTGTCGTGCATTAAAAGAGGCATGGACTCGTGGGACAGGGATGTAATATTGACACTTTCCAAAGCATTAGTGAGGCCTCATCTAGAATATGCAGTTCAGTTCTGGGCTCCAGTTCATAGAAAGGATGCCCTGGAGTTGGAAAAAATACAAAGAAGAGCAACGAAGCTAATAAGGGCCATGGAGAATCTAAGTTATGAGTAAAGATTAAAAGAATTAAACCTATTTAGACTTGAAAAAAGACGACTAAGGGGGACATGATTAATTTATATAAATATATTAATGGCACATAAAAAAAATATGGTGAAATCCTGTTCCATGTAAAACCCCCTCAAAAAACAAGGGGGCACTCCTGCCGTCTGGAAAAACAAAGGTTCAACCTGCAGAGGTGACAAGCCTTCTTTACTGTGAGAACTGTTAATCTATGGAATAGTCTACCGCAAGAGCTGGTCACAGCAGGGACAGTAGATGGCTTTAAAAAAGGGTTAGATAATTTCCTAGAACAAAAAAGTATTAGCTCCTATGTGTAGAAATGTTTCCCTTCCCTTTTCCCGTACCTTGGTTGAACTTGATGGACATGTGTCTTTTTTCAGCCGTACTAACTATGTAACTATGTACAGTGAAGGAAATAAGTATTTGATCCCTTGCTGATTTTGTGCGTTTGCCCACTGTCAAAGACATGAACAGTCTAGAATTTTTAGGCTAGGTTAATTTTACCAGTGAGAGATAGATTATATAAAAAAAAAAAACAGAAGATCACATAGTCAAAATTATATATATTTATTTGCATTGTGCACAGAGAAATAAGTATTTGATCCCCTACCAACCATTAAGAGTTCAGCCTCCTCCAGACCAGTTACACGCTCCAAATCAACTTGGTGCCTGCATTAAAGACAGCTGTCTTAAATGGTCACCTGTATAAAAGACTCCTCAATTAATCAGTCTGACTCTAACCTCTACAACATGGGCAAGACCAAAGAGCTTTCTAAGGATGTCAGGGACAAGATCATAGACCTGCACAAGGCTGGAATGGGCTACAAAACCATAAGTAAGACGCTGGGTGAGAAGGAGACAACTGTTGGTGCAATAGTAAGAAAATGGAAGACATAAAAAATGACTGTCAATCGACATCGATCTGGGGCTCCATGCAAAATCTCACCTCGTGGGGTATCCTTGATCCTGAGGAAGGTGAGATCTCAGCCGAAAACTACACAGGGGGAACTTGTTAATGATCTCAAGGCAGCTGGGACCACAGTCACCAAGAAAACCATTTGTAACACATTACACCGTAATGGATTAAAATCCTGCAGTGCCCGCATGTCCCCCTGCTCAAGAAGGCACATGTACAGGCCCGTCTGAAGTTTGCAAATGAACATCTGGATGATTCTGAGAGTGATTGGGAGAAGGTGCTGTGGTCAGATGAGACTAAAATTTAGCTCTTTGGCATTAACTCAACTCGCCGTGTTTGGAGGAGGAGAAATGCTGCCTATGACCCAAAGAACACTGTCCCCACTGTCAAGCATGGAGGTGGAAACATTATGTTTTGGGGGTGTTTCTCTGCTATGGGCACAGGACTACTTCACCGCATCAATGGGAGAATGGATGGAGCCATGTACCATCAAATCCTGAGTGACAACCTCCTTCCATCCACCAGGACATTAAAAATGGCTCGTGGCTGGGTCTTCCAGCATGACAATGACCCGAAACATACAGCGAAGGCAACAAAGGAGTGGCTCAAAAAGAAGCACATTAAGGTCATGGAGTGGCCTAGCCAGTCTCCAGACCTTAATCCCATCGAAAACTTATGGAGGGAGCTGAAGATCCGAGTTGCCAAGCGACAGCCTCGAAATCTTAATGATTTACAGATGATCTGCAAAGAGGAGTGGGTCATAATTCCATCCAACATGTGTGCAAACCTCATCATCAACTACAAAAAAAGTATTAAGTCGTGTTTGCCAAAGGGATCAAATACTTATTTCTCTGTGTACAATGCAAATAAATATATATAATTTTGACAATGTGATTTTCTGTTTTTTTTTTTTATATATAATCTATCTCTCACTGGTAAAATTAACCTAGCCTAAAAATTCTAGACTGTTCATGTCTTTGACAGTGGGCAAACGTACAAAATCAAATACTTATTTCCTTTACTGTAACTATATAAGTCCCCTAGGGGGACAAGTAAAAAAGAGTAAAAAAAAAACAACCTTTTCCGATTTTCCCTCAGGCACAAAATGTAAAAAAAAATGAACATAACTGGTATCGACACGTCCATAAAAGTCTGAACTACTACAATATATCATTATTTAGTCCGCATGGTAAACGCCGTAAAAAATGTAAAATGAAAAACGCCAGTATCGCTGTTTTTTGGTCACTTCATCTCCCACAAAAATGGAATAAAAAGGGATAAAAAAGACTTATGTACCCCAAAATGATACCAATATAAACTACAGCTTGTCCTGCAAAAAATAAGCCCTCATTCCGCTAAATTGCCTGAAAAGTTTAAAAGTTATGGCTCTCAGAATATGGTGACAAAACTCAAAGTTTGTTTTTAACAATCAGTTTTTTCCTTGCAAAAGTAGTAAAACATAAAAAAAACTATATAAATTCGTTATCACCATAATTATATTGACCCGCAGAATAAAGTGAACATGCTGATTTTACTCCAGGGTGAACGCTGTAATATACAAAACCCCTCAAAAGATTGAGGAATCGCTGTTTTTTTCCTATTTCACCCTACAAATATTTTTTTCTAGTTTCCCACTACATTATATGGTACAATAAATAGTGTCATGAAAATCTAAAACTTGTCCCGCAAAAAACAAGCCCTCATATGGCAATATTGATGGAAAAAAAGTTATGGCTTTTGGATGGTGCGGAGGAAGAAATTACAGTGAAAATCCCAAAACTGGCTGTGGCGGAAGGTTAAGGATACTGAGAATACTGGAGGTTGAGTATAGCGTTGCTCTGTCTAATGGTAATCATACATAATAGTATTATTGAACAATGTCAGGTAATATATATTTCATGATTATATGTTAGCTCAGTTTTATTAACTTATTATTAGTTGATAAAAACACATCAAACTAAATGACTTAAAGTGACCCTTCAGTTTCAGGACAAATGTATAACTGTGATGGGATATATGGATTAATATAAACCGGTGCCCTTCAGTCGCCTCCAATGCCATGTATCCGCTCTTTTAGGGTCCCCTCTGTGTTCTGTCAAAATGGCCACAGTCTAAGACACTCTGTTCACGGGTTGGACAGAACTGCTCACATGAGTAGCTCTGGCCAATTTGACAACAGTGGGAGTGTCTCAGACTCGTAGTCTAAGGAGTGGGTATGTGGGACTATCTACAAGGGGGTGTATGTAGCACTATCTACAAGGGGAGCAGGTATGTTTCACTGTCTACAAGGGTAGGGGTTAAGTGGCCTTTATTTTAAAGGGGACGGGGTATGCAGCACTATCTAGAAGGGGTGTATGTGGCATTATCTAGAAGGGGTGTATGTGGCACTATCTACAAGGGGGTTATGTGGCACTATCTACAAGGGAGGTATGTGAAAGGTTAATAAGAGTTCATACACTTGCCGACCCAGCTGTATTTTAACATTGCACAAAGAACTGATAAATGTTCATCATGAGGGCGGGGGTTGTGTGTGTGTGTGGGGGGGGTCCCAGTCAAAAGTTTGCTATGGGGCCCAGTCTTTTCAAGTTACACCCTTGATAGACAGAAATAGCACTTAAACTGGTGGTCTGCTGTTATAGTCCATCCGTGCTAAGGGAAGTCAAGTTGTGCATTGAGACACATTAGTCGGAGCACCCGCATTGTATTCCGACGCAATTTGATTGACCATGCACCGCCTGTTCGTCAGAATGATTCTTGACATCCTCTTCTGACCCCTTTCATCGACAAATTTTTGCAGTCCACAGGATCCTCTTTCTTTGGATATTTGCCCTCGATCATACCATTTTTGCTATACTCTTGACACTATTACACAAGAAAACCTAGCAAGGCAGGCAGCTTTGAAATACTGGCCCCAGCTAGTCTAGCACCGATGGTCATGCATCGTTCGAAGTCACTCAGATCGCTCGATTTTAACATTCTAATGTTAATTTACTATGAGACTGATCCATAGAAAACCTGATTTAATGCTTCACTCCAAGGTCATGTATCTCATTTTTATGCAGGGTAGTTCCAATCATGAAAGGGTAGGTGGCCATTCAAAGTGGCCATTCAATGTAATTGGTCTTAGTTACAGGAATGTCGGACTTTGGGGTAAAATTTTGCAGAACTAGGCACAAGATTTATAATATACTTGGAAATACATCTATAGATAGATAGATAGATAGATAGATAGATAGATAGATAGATAGATAGATAGATAGATAGATAGATAGATTATAACAGTTATAAGAAAGATACAGATGTGTCCCTCCTTACCTTTCCTCTTATTTTAACAAATTCTGAGATGTATGGTGCAACATGATCAGCTTTAGAAAAAAAACATGATTTCACGATATTCTGTCACGAGATGTCTATGCTATGTGTCTATGAGTGAACACCCAGTGCTTGTGATGTGTGTTGCAGCCTGTCAAGAGTTTTGCTAGCATGTCGCGATATTGTATTGAATTTGCTTTTACTGAGAAATTGGAGTCCTCAACCAAATTCAAATAAAGGTAAGTTTAGACACATCTGTAGATATAGTGTGAACTATGTTGCAGACGGCCCCAGTAAATTCCCTGTATTTCACTTTGAGTTTATTGCTTTAAAACTTTTCATTTTCCCATCCTGCATTTATAACGGTGGAAGGTGGCATACGTGAAAAACCACAACATTTGACAGCCATAACATTACGGAACTCATTCGTTTTTCCTAGATAGGAGATATTTAAGGATTCCAAAAGCTTACTGCCAACGTAGAAAGTGCATGGTTCAAAACAAGATATTGATAAGAGCATTATTCTTTATCTACCATCCCTAGATAATAATCATTTTTAAAAAATTATGTGGAAAGAACAAACATAGAAAAGAAACATAATAACTAACTAGGATGGGATTTATAATTTGAATACAGTAAGTGGAGTATAAGAATGTACAATGATTTAAGGCAAAAAAATATAATGAAATAAGGCGAGACTGGAAGCAGCAGAATAATTTAGAGTCAATCAGTTTTGTTCCATTCCTCCTCAGCCGTGTGACTAACTAAGGAGACAAATTGCAAGTGCTACTTTTAAAAATACCTTAGGAAGGCTGACTTTCATTATTCTAATTTGTTAAGATTTGATCTGCACGAATTAAATATTTTTTTTGCTCATCAAAGAGACAGTATGTACAAAGGTAGGTGAGCGGCCACAGAAGATTATCTCAGCTCTGTTCCAAACACCAATAATTACCATGAAAATAGAGGGAGGCAAACAAACGGTATCAGCGAGTAAATGGAAAATAAGGAGCTATTAATAAACATCAAACACTGTCGACAACATGTATTATAAATAGTTGTACAGGTTAGGTTCTTTTCACATCATGCTATTGGTTTACATTGGGCGCATACTCAAAGGAAATCTATCAACGTGTGATCTGAAAGTAAACCCCAATGTATTCCACTGTATACCATATACTTGTGTACGTCACCAACAGGTTACCATGTAAAACAAATGTATAATTCTTTGAGGAATGTCTCTGTACTAAATGTAGAAAAAAAGGTATGAGTACGGCTACCCCCTAGACCTCCTTTTGGCATACGTCAAGTCAATGGGTGCCTATGGCTAAGTTCAGCATTTGAACCGGAAGTATTCCTCGGTGTTTATGCCAAACATAAACCAATAGCATAATGTGGACAGAACCTTATCTGAGTATAATATATATATATAATGTGCTTACCAAAACATGAATTGACGAAGCCATACCATTGACAGCCATATTCTCCACCAATCCATTGTCCTTGAATACTGGATGTGAAACTCAATGTTGTGCCAGATATGCAGACTAGCATATCGCTGATACTTATATTTAATAACATCATATTGACTGGAGTCCTTAGGGTCTTGAACTTGCAGAATAGAACTAATACAATCAAATTGTTAAAAAAGCCAAAGACGAGGATAAATCCAAGAAAAATGGCTACCACTGTGTGTCCTGCTCTAGACATCACAGGTGCTTGGAATTGTGAATCATCATTTTCCATGTACGACAAAGAGGTTTCATAACTGATATTTGTTGTCCAGTTTGTGTTCATGTCAGACATCATTGCAGAGTTGTATCAAGAGGAGTCTGAGCCTCCATATGCCAGATTGGTTCTGAATATTTCTTCCCTTCGCCTTCTGATGAATTTAATGCATCACAGAGAATAACTGACCTAAAATAAGGACAACAAAATGGTTAAATGGTAAAAATAGATTGAAATGAGTATATTTATATTCCTATTAAAGACATTTATGAAACAAGGAAGGGAGGATATTTCAATGTTTACAAATTACATATACAGACTACATGCACACGACCGTTTCTATTTTGTGGCCCATAAACAATGTATCCGTTGTCCATTTTTTTGCGGTCTGTGTGTCATCAGTGTGTTATCCGCATCCGTTCCGTATGCCCGTGGTTTTCACATCGCTATTGATTATTTGGCGAGACCGAGCTGCAAATACGGACAGGAATAGGACTTCCTAATGATTTTTATTTTATTTATTTTTTTACTTTTTGAGATACAGCTGCTTAGCATCCTGTATACAGAGAAGCTGTATCTTGCGCTGAGACCTCAATCCATCAGGTCAGCGGCACTGATGGGTTCAGTGACAGAGGGTCCTGTTGGTATGAACTTAGATGTGACCTGTAACAGCTCAATCCTGCGTGTCAGAGACACGCAGGATCTGCTGTCACTGAACCCGTCAGTCCTGCTGACCTGACGGATTCAGGTCTCAGCACAAGATACAGCTGCTCTGTATACAAAATTAAAAGCAGCTGTATCTCAAAAAGTAAAGATAATTTTTAATAGAAAGGAATTAGAAACTTGCACCAATCGAACTGACACACACACACACACACACACACATTTTATATATATATATATATATATATAGCAGCACTCTGGTAATCAAGATGAAAAAAAGTGTGGTTTATTGTGCCAACGTGGCAAGAGCGATGTTTCTGTCCCACCTTGGGACCTTTTTCAAGCATAGTGATACATGCATATTCAGTGGTTTAAAGAGTGTGTATCCAATATACATAATCAATCTCATTAAAATAATGAGACTGACATATACATCTCAAAATAGCGTGATAAAAGCAATACAAGTGTCACTGGAAACAGACAATAAGCTTGTTGTCAGATATATCCCTCACTGTCTAGCTGAGCTGCTATAATGCAGAAACACAATTATTTTCCACACATCAGATTACTGCACAGCATCCGAAGTAAAGTCTTTGTTTTCCAGAATGCAAATCATTACTGCAAGCTATGTGTAGACATTGGGCCATCAAGGAATGCTGGGAGACTTGAAGAAAGCCGAACTTAAAGCAAATCTAACTTTTCATGTGCCTTTTCAGAATAAGCTGTCACATGTGTGTACATGAGGAAAAACACAATTTCTGACCATTTTATCACTTGTATATTGCATTTTTCAGTAGTTTTCTCCTCTGCAGGCTCTATCTCTTATTTTCATTTTTTTCTGCTATAGTGGGTGAAGCCTAACTGCTATCATGTCTTCTATACACTGCACACATACAAGAGGGGAATCCTGCTGTCCTATCTCGATCTATCACATATATAGAAACAGACATGGAGGAGATTATACAACAGTAATGAGCAGTGTAGCTGTGAATCCAGCACTGGCGTGAGATGGATAACTTACTAGCAAGCTACAGCAGCATCTGTGTTTGCATCTCTCTGCCTCTCTCTCACTGCTCTTGATCCCTACTCCTCCCCCTCCCTAGACTTCTTTGGGCAGCTGTATCCTGATGCTTCAGAGAGCTTATAGTCCATCAGAATAAAAAAATCAGTAAATTCAGAGTGAGTTAGCAATTAAGAGATTTTTGGTGGTTGGGGGGGGGGGGGGTTAAGTGATTAAGTGAAGAAAGTGGTAGTTTGCTCTAATTTCTATATATATAGGAATTCAAAAGGTAGGCAGCACTCCACACTAAGCGACTTCAAGTGAAAAAAATGTGTTTTATTCACCCATAGACAGTGCAACGTTTCAGCCCCAGCATGGGCCTTTCTGAAGCAGCTGCTGTCCTGAGGCTTGAATCGTTTAAATCTCCAATAAGGCTTTGTGCCTTTTAGTGCTTCTCTTCTTTGTGTTCTCTCTCGCTCTCTTTCTCTCTGTTGCATGTTCTTTATGCACGGCAAAACGACTGGACCAATCTGCACCAAATTTGGTACATAAGTAAATCACGTGCTTCCAAAGATTTAGACCGGGTTTCAGCACTCTAGGACCTACCATTCTCAACATATTTACAAAAGCAAATATGAAACCACTGGCTTCCACATCAAGGACCTTCCTCCATATTACACGATCCGTATAGGCCAAAAGAAGCTCACAGGTCCTTCATTCTTAGCCTCACTCACATACACACAGTTTTACACCAGGTCTCCATAACAACCAAGCCATTTTTCTTTACTCTACGTGTTACTCACTGTAAATGAACTGCACATATACTGGATTTCAGCATTCTCATAAATTGAAACCCTTTCATACCAGTCACACCTCCAAAAAGGAACCCTGCACTTAGATGAAAGACTCCTGTGGCAAAGTGCATGGCTGCTGCCCGAGCTGCTGAAATCTCTCAACAGAACCAGGCCCGTGGATTTCAGCATTCTCATAAATTGAACCCCTTTCAGACCAGTCATGTCTTCAAATAGGAACCCTGCACTATGCCACATGAGTCTTTCGTCTAAGCGCATGGCTGCTTTCCCAGCTGCTAAAAACCCTGCACTTAGACGAAAGACTCCTGTGGCAAAGTGCATGGCTGCTGCCCGAGCTGCTGAAATCTCTCAACAGTACCAAGCCCGAGGATTTGAGCATTCTCATGAATTGAGCCCTTTTCAGACGAGTCATGCCTCCAAAAATGAACCCTGCTCTTGGACTTTATTGGATATGTCGGCTTCATATCAGTAGGAAATGAAGTTTTTAACCGCACACAAAAACAGAAAACAAATAGACCAGTGTGAAGCCGGTGAACTCTGCTATTCTATACGATAAAAGTGAATGTCTGTTTGTCGTCCTCTGTTGGAATCCAAACGCCTGAACCATTTGACGCCAAATTTGGCACATAGGTACATCGGGTGTCCAGGAAGGTTTTTGTAAATGTCCCAACCTTGCCGTTGTTCTCTGTTATCAGCCATTATAGCGAATGTCTGTTTGTCGTCCTCTGTTGGCATCCAAACGCCTGAACCATTTGACCCCAAATTTGGCATATAGGTACATCGGGTGTTCAGGAAGGTTTTTGTAAAGGTCCCGACCTTGCTGTTGTTCTCTGTTATCAGCCCTTATAACATGATCACGATCCAATACTATAATACAGACATTTTATAGTAAAGCTTTTATAGTAAAGATGTTTTTATCTGGCAGTAGTAGGTAGTGCACTTTACAAGATAATCCTAGATGGGAATGTACAGGGGAGCCATTACCCATAGCAACCAATCAGATTACTAATGGCCAGGAAGAAATCTACATTACTAGCTGCAGAGACTCCTCTTGCCCAACTGCAAGCTGATTAAATGTGTCATACTGCTGCTCGAGCTGCTGAAACTCCTCAGCAAACTCTGTCTTTCTTAGCAACAGATCAGACAGATGGCTCTCAGAAGCACAGAGACTCCTGCCCGAACCCAGGCCAGAAAGCAATCTGATAGAGCATATCATAATGTTCAGCGTGCTAATGAGTGGGCTTTCATGCATGATGCTGTTTTCAATTATGAGCCAACCATAGTCTATGGCCAACTGGTAATAAAACTGCCAATGTTGTTAATCAACAGGCACCATCACAAACTTATTACTTCATTTGCTACCAGTTTAGCTATTAGGTATTTAGGAAGTTAAAATTGAAATAAACGGTGTGTAACTGCCGGGGTATATAGGGCTACTAGCGATTTCCCTGTAAACCAAGAAAATACGGGGGCATGGATAGGCCTCATGGGCAGCCTTGGAACAAATCCCATGAACACACAAACAGACAGACCGACATGTTATACCCAGGCAGCACCGGGTATTTTTTCTAGTAAGATATAAAACAAAGTTTCTTATTTTCACTTGTATTATTGATTTATGAAAAAGTTTCTGCAACAAAATCTGCCGTGTGTGAATCTACTCTAATACAGACTGTATTAGATTAAAAATGCATTGTATTGTAGGTTTAGATTTTGGCTACATGAGTATATTGGGATAAGTAGAGCATGAAATATGAATGGTCAGTATTGTACCAGTATTAAATCTTTTAAGTTTTGTGTTTAAATGTTTTTAATTTGTGTTTCCTGTCATCCCCCAATATTACAGATACAAATGTTATACAAATGTCAAATATGTATCTGTATTACATACCCCATTTTTCAGGCTCATTTAATTTCTATGGGGAGATTACAGCAATCATATGACAACTGATGGAGTTGGCTGTGTATTGAGTTTTGTGGACATACAGACATGTACATTACTGAACCGACTAAAACTGGCTCTGTATTACAGAGCAAAATAAAGCAAAGTACATGCAGACATCAAATACAGTCATGTGTACGAGGCTTAACCTTATCTATCAAAAAAGGGTATACAGTTGGTATCCGTTTGATGCATCCGTTTTTCGTTGTTTTTTTTTATAGTGGATCTGTCACATATTTATGCTGCCTTGTCCAAGGGCAACATAAAGAAGTGACAGACACGCTCATATTTAATGTACAGTAGTTTAGGAATATTTACGGTAGTACTTCTACTTGCGGCGCATGTCCATCGCTGCAAGCATGAGTCCAAGAAAATTCATGAACACCCCCCCCCTCCTCCATCCTGCCCTCCAGCGGCTGATTGACACTTTTCTCCCTACTGTGCATAGGGAGAAATGTGTCAATCAGCGGCGTGAATATATGAAATACTTGGACTCGTCAGCGTGTTTGTCACTTCTTTATGCTGCCCTCAGACAGGGCAGCATAAATATGACACAGATCCTCTTTCAAGGAAAAGAGTTTTTTTGCCTTTTTTTTTTTCAAAAGGATCTGAACATGTTCTGTATTTAAGGCCTCATGCACACGTCCATCACCGGTTTATCGGCCGTTTTTGACGGATCCGTGTGTCCGTTTTTGTTTCCGTGTGCACTCCGTTTCCGTTCCGTGTTTCCGTTTTACACGGACGTTGTGCTTCCGTTTGGCTTCTGTGTTTTTCCCTTTAAAAAATGGAAGGTAAACTTAATTTGAACTTGTCACATGTCTCAGGAAACACCCATAGAAAGGTTACAAGAAGATTTTGGTGCTGTTTTCTGTAGCTTTCAGAGCATAGAGAACAGTTTGAGATTACTCTGCTTGGCTTGCTTTGGTGTTTTTTCTGGATTTTTGGAGTGAAATGTGTGCATTTACTTGCTTATTTTGTGACGCTGGGCACTAGTTCCCTGCTGCCATCTGTGCGTCAAAAGCTCTATGGCAAGTTCCTCCCACACGGTGTCCTTTTTATAGCAGTCGTGGTAGCATTCTGCCCGCGTATCCCACAGTTCTGGGTGATCATGCACCAATGCTATGAGTCTCTCCACATCCATCTTCAGGAATGAATGTGTACTGTAGTCTGCGAGTCTGTGAACTTTGGCTCACCCAGCCGTTGCTATGGCAACGGATGCGTCAAAAACGGACAGCACACGGAAGCCTTCCGTGTGCCATCCGTTTTTTTGTCAGACCCATTGACTTCTATGGTAAGCACGGTCACTGAATCACTGACTAAAGTAGGACATGCTCTACTTTTCACGGAATGGAACAACGGATCCGTTTAAATAACTGAAGTGTGCATGGGCCCATTGAAATGAATGGGTTCAGGGTGCTATCAGTGACAAAAACGGAAAAGACTGAAGTGGGCATGAAGCTTAAATGTATTTAAATGTATGCCCATACATCTGGACATGTATGCCAATGACTTCAGAAAACATATTTTAACCCCTTGCCGCTGCAGCCATGTTTCTGTTTTTCATTTTTGTTTTTTCCTCCCTGCCTTCCAAAAACCTCAATTTTTTTTATTTTCTGGTGACATAGTCATACGAGGGCTTGTTTTTTTTTTTTTGTGGTATTAGTTTTTAATGGCACTATTTTATGTGCCAAATAATGGACTGGGAAACTGAAAAAAAAAAAATCTTTGTGGGGTAGAATGGCGAAAAAACTGATTCCATAATTCTTCAGTTTTTTTCACAACGTTCACCGTTGTCGTAAAAAAACATGTTAACTTTATTTGGTGGGTCAATATAATTACGACATAAGGTGTAATACTTTTGCAAAGAAAAAACAAGCACAAAAAAATGTTTTGGGTGTCGCCATAATCTGAGAGCCATAACTTTTTTTTAGTTTCCGTCGATGGAGTTTTAATTGGTAACATACACATTCTTTAATACATTTTTGCCCTTTTTATGGGGGGGATCTAAGGTGACTAAAAAATCTGGCGTTTTTTTTTGGGTGGAGGTTTTTATATGCGGGTTAAATAACATTATATTAGATGATCCAGTAATAAGAAAGAGTGAGTGTTAGGAAGCCAAAATTTTATCAAAATAAGAACAAGGATTTTATTAAATATACATTAACCCCTTAAGGTCTTGGACACATTTTAATTTTCGTTTTTCACTCCCCGCCTTTCAAAAGCCATAACTCTCTTATTTTTCCATCAATAGAGTGGTGTGAGGGCTTATCTTTTGCAGAAGGAGTTGTAGTTTCTATTGGATTGCATTGTATTTAAAGTACCATATAATGTACTGAGAAACTGAAAAAAAATTATTTGCAGGCTGAAATTGGAAAAAACTGAGATTCCTCCATGTTTTTTTGGGTTATGTGTTTACGGCTTTCACTGTGCGGTAAAAACAACAACTTAACTTTAAGTAGATTTTTTATTTGTTTTATCAACAACATATTACCGTGCAACAGAAACATCCGCACATATATGACAAGTTGAAGAATCCAATATCTTGTCTGCAATGCCAGAACTCAGTAAAATGATTTATATGTCTGAGAAGATATTGGAATACAGGAAGAATGATAATGTGCCAGGTCATAAGTGGTGGAAGAGACGGAGATAAAGCCTGTGCCAGAGCTGTCAAATGGCACAGGACACAACTCATGTTATTGAAATTGGCTGCATATAAATGATGGTATATTTCAGAACAGGAAAGCAATCTCCTGGTATTGTCTTTCCTTCCGACTTTGTTATTGATTTTTATTTCTTGGTACGAGCAGGTAGATGACCCCAGACAAACACGATAAACCCACAATTGTGTTATTCTAATTGATGTATATTTATGCTAACCGTCACTTTTACACGTGTAATAGATATAGAAGAATTAATTCAGGTGAGTGGTTAGAAGCAGACTTGGTTTTTTAAGGAAAGGGTTGTAGATTCTTATTTAAATAAATATTAATCACTGTACTGTGTAATGAAAAGTGTTGCCCGTTTCTACTATACCTTATGCTTCTGGGCGGCGCCATTTTCAAGATGTGTGCTTGCTGTCAGTGAAAAAACATTCATAAGCTGAAAATATGTCCTGATCACGTCCAACTGACGCACGTGCACAAGCTCATTGCAATAAACACGGCTGCTGAATTAATGTCCAGGTTATTTTTCCACTACAAAGGACGCATCCATGAGCTACACCATTCCAATATTCAGGGAAACGGCTCTACTGCATTTGGTATTAGAAAGGTACTGTCTGTGAGCAATGAATTTCTATATTATAAATAAAATAATTATTGAAATAATAATATGAATATCATTTTAATGGAGTGTCAGCTGGATATGATCAAGACATGTTTTCTTGGACAGCAAGCAGAGATATAGAATATTGTGATACATTAAAACAGAAAATATAATACAAACTTGTATGACTTTCCACAGCACAATACTTAACCGGTTAAAACGTTAACTTTAAAACCTGCACCATTGAAAAGGACAGGCATCCAGGCGAGACGACAGAAAGGGTTCATTAGTGCTTCTGTTTTTTGATTAATTATACATAGCGTAAAATGAAAGTGCCTCAGGGCTCACATCAGTTACAATGTTTGAGGGGGGGTATAAAAATGCCAGTCTTAATAAACAATTTGTTGGAGTAAGATGTAATACAAGGGGCGAACGCCTCTTAATAAATGTGTCGCATTCTTAGGCTGGCCACAATTCTGGTGCAACGACCTCGGTTGTGCACCATCCATTACCCCCTTCCCATTGGACATTTAATAAAAAGATTTATACTCATCTCACCGCTCCTCTTCGTTGCTCCCCCCTGGTCCCTTCAGGCTCCCTCAGCATGCCGCAGCTCATACAAGATCCTGATGCAGAGCAGCGTCAGATCCTTATATGCGACGCAGCACTTCAACATCTTGAGAGCTGCAACCTCTTAATGCTGCCTGGTCTCAGTACATTGTATGAGTGGCAGCATGCTGAGGGGACCCGGAGGGGAGAGGAGGAGCAGTGAGGTGGGCACACTTTTTTTTAATTGTCTGATGTGAAATCGGATGAGAAAGGGGAAGTGAATAGTTTGTCGGGGAGGACAAGGTACAGGGCTGGCATGGCCTTCTACCTTGCCACACCCCACAGAGTAAAATCGATGGCATCTAGTAGCTGTCGCAGATTTCCAATATAATTGACGTCAGTTTTCTGGAGTAAGTTTGTATAAATTTGTCAGGTCCGCTGTGGCTTTGACCATTTTGGGAAACCCCGTCCCTTTTTTTTTTTTTTTTTCAAAAGCGTAAAATCTCCAAAAGTAACAATTTTCAAACCATATTGCGACTTGTAGGCCACTTTGTAATTTTTCTACGTCAGTAAACTGGCGTAGAAAGGTTGATTTATTCTATATAAATGTTGGGTTACTTAAAGAAACATTGACTGTTAAGTGGCATTTCATTGAGTCAATCTTGCGTGGAACATGTCAGAAGATATTATCAGTGGGAGACCGGTGATCTGACAGTTGTAAAGAATAAGGGCACGTTCAGACATAGCGGATTTCATAACAGTGAATTTCTGCTGCCCACAGGCCGCAGTGAAAATCTGTAGCGATTCTTTCTTTGGTTTCTATAGCTTCTTAGTTTACTTAGTAAATACATTGCAGAAGACTACTGTGCGCAAAGTATCTTGGGGTGCAGAATGTACATTCTGCAGCGTGCTCAGTCTGTTGCAGAGAAGCAGCGGATTTTCACAGCAGATTTCAGTCTTTGCAAAGAAAAGGATGAATTCTGCATCAAGTACGCTGCAAAATTCGCCACGTCTGGATAAACCTGCACATATGCATATTTTGCTGCAGATTAGTTCCATAATTGGTGCAAATTTTCGGCAAAATCCGCAGCGGGAAATTTCCGCCACATCTGAACATTCTCTAAAGGTGCCACAGTCCTGTACTGAGCATCAAGTCCCTTCATCATAATCCTGAAAAGTTATCCCAGTGGAACCATAATGTGCCTGGAGTAGACACCACAGCCTTTATGTTCTTCAAGTAGGTAGCAGTCTTTACCAAGTGCCGCTAATGACAAACTTCACTTTAACCCAATAGGAAAACGCAACTGTTGTGCAATGCTATTATGTTAAAACATTTTAATAATTATATTCCATTTACTAGCTAAATATGATAATAGTAGTAACTTTCTTTTTAGGCGTAATAACATTTTTGTTCTGTTGCGGCTTAAGCTCAGGGGTGTAGCTATAGTAGGTGCAGAGGTAGCAGTCGCACCCGGTATCTGAGGGTGACTTGGGGCAGCACTACCACATTAGAAGACACCTGTATTATAGATGGCACAAACAGTAGTAGGTGGGGAACCCTGTTACAGATTTTGCACTAGGACCCAGGAGCTTCAGGTTATGCTTTGAGCAACATTATGCAATACGAAAGCTCAATATATAGTTATAAATTCTATTATTAGGACACAGAATAAACTAAAATTGTGCTTCGCCTATTTGAACGGAATATGTTATCACATTTCTGTGTTGTCATGGTAATTTAATAATTTACTATCTTAGCATTCTTATAATGTTATCATAATTACCGTTTACGTGGCAATTATGTTATTTGTATCTGTTGAATAACAAGCAGGTTCATCTATAACATAAAGGCAGTAATATATTCATAAAATTAAAGATCATGGCACCCATCAAACACAAAGGCTAAATCAGTGGCTAGAGGCACATAGAACCGTTCAGTGCGATTTTCTTGTCAATGGAGACTCTGTATGGCATAGAGAAGAATTCAGTCTTATTATCGTGATATAATTGCTGTGACAGGATGACAGAGTTAACATATTAATATAGGGATAAAGACTACATGGGGAAAAAACTATGAGCTCTACCTTTAATTTTAAAATATGTGCAGGGTAAATTGGATAGAAAAACATTTACCAAGTGATCTCATAGATCAAAAAAAAAAGTAAAAATGATGTGATGATATAATAGTGACAAGTGATGTACTCTTAAGAAATGGCGCTCTATAATTTTTACAGAAAAGATACAAAGTTAAATACATATAGTATCTGTCAATCTTCCATAATTCTTTAAAAAGTTGTACTATTAAGGTTTGGAAATGAGCAGCATAAAAGGAAAGTAATTGTGCAACTATAAAAATTGTCAACAGTACAAAGTAATTTGAATACATACAACATCTGTGGTGCATCAAGTATGCTGCATATATGGCAAAACTCCCAAAGCAGACATGTCCATAGACTTTAAGGCCTCATTTATACGAGCGTAATATACGCGCGTGCGATGCGCGTGCTTTTCACGCGTGTCGTACGCACCTATATTACTCTATGAGGGCATGCAGACAGTCCGTGAGTTTTGCTCAGCGTGAGTGCGCTGAAAAAAACTATTGACATGTTATAAAAATCTGCGTTTTTCGCGCATCACGCACCCATTGAAGTCAATGGGTGCGTGAAAACCACGAAGGTCGCACGGAAGCACTTCCGTGCGAATTGCGTGATTCACGCAAGAGCTGGCAAACTGAATGTAAACAGAAAAGCACCACGTGCTTTTCTGTTTACAAACATCCGAACGGAGTGTCTTAGACATAAGCGAAACGAACTTTACTGGGTTCGTCCGAACTCGTTTTGACCAAACCCGGCAGGAGACAGTCACTATGCAGGGTGCTGAAAGGGCGGGTTCACACATGGCGGAATTTCACTTAAATTCCGCTGCGGACACTCCGCAGCGTTAATCCGCAGCGGAGCCGTTTCTCCATTGACTTTCACTTTAATTTAGCAGTGTTCGTTTACACGATGCGTACAATTCCGCTGCGGAGCATAGGCTGCGGAGCGGAATTTGGTGTCCGCAGCATGCTCTGTCTGTTGCGGACCAGTGGCGGACTCATGGCGGAATTTCTCCATTGACTTCAATGGAGATTCAAAGTTCCGCAATGAAGTCCGCAGCTGTCATGCACATGTCATGTGTGCTGCGGATGCGTCTTGCTTTTTTAACTTGACATTTCTTCATTCTGGCTGGACCTATGTATTTCTAGGTCTACAGCCAGACTGAGGAAGTCAATGGGGCTCCCGTAATGACGGGAGCGTTGCTAGGAGACGTCTGTAAATAGTCACTGTCCAGGGTGCTGAAAGAGTTAAGCGATCGGCAGTAACTGTTTCTGCACCCGGGACAGTGACTACCGATCTCAATATACATGTATCTGTAAAAAAATATCTAAGTTCATACTTACCGAGAACTCCCTGCGTCTGTCTCCAGTCCGGCCTCCCAGGATGACGATTCAGTGTAAGTGACGGCTGCAGCCAATCACAGGCCAAGCACAGGCTGCAGCGGTCACATGGACTGGCGCGTCATCCAGGGAGGTCGGGCTGGATGCCGAAAGAGGGACGCGTCACCAAGACAACGGCCGGTAAGTATGAAAGTCGTTTACTTTCACTAGGGAAAGTGCTGTCCCTTCTCTCTATCCTGCACTGATAGGGAGAAGGGAAGCACTTTTCCCGCAGTCCGCAGCAGCTAGTCCGCATCAATGTACTGCACATTTTGTGCAGATCCGCAGCAGAATCTGCAACGCAGATTCTGTGCGGCATGGATGCGGACAGTTGCGGAGGAATTCCGCCATGTGTGGTCATGCCCAAAGAGTTAAACTGGTTCAGCACCCTGGACAGTGACTTCCGATCCCAATATACGTGAACGTGTAAAAAAAAAAAAAAGTTCTGACTTACCGATAACTCCCGGCTTCTTCCTCCAGTCTGACCTCCCGGGATGACAATTCAGTCCAAGTGACAGCTGCAGCCAATCACAAGCCAAGCACAGGCTGCAGCGGTCACATGGACTGCCGCGTCATCCAGGGAGGTGGGGCCAGATGTCAAGAGAGGCGCGTCACCAAGGACGCGTCACCAAGGACGCGTCACCAAGGCAACGGCCGGGAAGTTCTCGGTAAGTACGAACCTCTTTTTTTTTAAACAGGTTACTCGATATGGTGATCGGAATGCACTGTCGAGGGTGCTGAAAGAGTTACTGCCGATCAGTTAACTCTTTCAGCACCATGGACAGTGACTGACGTCGACTAGCCTCATCTCTATGATGGCGGCTGCGCGAAAATCACGCAGCCGCGCATCATACACGGATGACACACGGAGCTGTCAAGTGCCTTTTGCGCACGCAAAACGCTGCGTTTTTTGCGCGCGCAAAACGCACACGCTCGTGTAAATGAGGCCTAAAGGTGAAAAAGAATACTGCATGGTATACATTTTTTTTTATAATAGAGATTTGCAGACATAGGCTGAATACAATTGCCAAACACAGTGTGAATCTAGAATTATACAGCTAGATATCCCATACTCTAGTCTAGAGCAAACACCACACTTAATAATAACTGAAACAAATTAGATTATTACAAGTAGGGGCGCATTAAAGGGGTTTTTCCACATTCGGACAACTGATAACCTATCCACTGGATAGGTTATCAGTATATGATTGGTGCGTGTCCGACACCCGGACCCAGCACCAATCCGCCACTCTGGCTGCCTCCGGGCACCGTAGATGACTCCAGTCAAAGAATAGCGGCCGAGCTGCTATTCAAGGGAATAGGAGCAGAGCTGCAGTTCTGCTGTACGGCCACTATGCAGTGGTCGGAGCCATCTGCTTCCGATTCCAACTACTCCATACCGTTCAAAACATCCGGTGCCCAGAGGCAGACCGAGTGGCGGATCGGTGCGGGTTTCAGGTGTTGGACATGCACCAATAGTATTCTGATGACCTATCTGGTGGGTAGGTCATCATTTGCCAGAACATGGAAAACCCATTTAAGGGTACCTTGGGCCCGGGTAGTCCACAAAGTGTGCCCCCCCCCCGAACTCCGAAAACACTGTACCGTATATATTTGCCAATTTCTGTTTAGGTGGCCACAGATCTGGCATGGTTTTGAACTCTGAAAAAGCAGAATGAGCCATACAGAAGAGAAAAAGCAAAATACTTTGAGACTCTAAAGAGGTCGGGAGCTTTAAATTGTTAGTGGTTTTCGGGGGAAATAATCTACTGTGTGTGAATATAACCTTAAAGAACTAGCCTCTGTTGATTAAATCTACATTTATCTTAAGATAAGGTAAATATATACAGCGCCAAAACCAAGCACAGTACATATATACAGCAACAGAACCAAGCTCAGTACATGTATACAGCACCAGAACAAAGCTCAGTACATAAATACAGTACCAGAACAAAGCTCAGTAAATATATACACACAGCACCAGAACCAAGCTCAGTACATATATACAGCACCAGAACAAAGCTCAGTACATATATATACAGCACCAGATCCAAGCTCAGTACACATATATACAGCACCAGAACAAAGCTCAGTACATATATACAGCACAAGAAACAAGCTCAGTACATATATACAACACCAGAGCAAAGCTCAGTACATAAATACAACACCAGAACTAAGCTCAGTACATAAATACAATACCAGAACAAAACTCAGTAGATATATACAGCACCAGAACAAAGCTCGGTACATATATACAGCACCAGAACAAAGCTGATCAGACTATACAAACAGCTCCAGAACCAAGTTCAGTACATATATACAGCACCAAAACCAAGCTCACTACATAAATACACTAGAACTAAGCGGAGCACATAAATACAATACCAGAACAAAGCTTAGTATCTATATCTATATATATAGCACCAGAACAAAACCAAGTACATAAATACAGTACCAAAACCAAGATCAGGACATAAATACAGCACCAGAACCAAGCTCAGTACATATATACAGTACCAGAACCGAGATTAGTACATATATACAGCACCAGAATGAAACTCAGTACATAAATACAATACCAGAACCAAGCTTAGTACATATGTACAGCACCCGAACAAAGCTCAGTACATAAATACAACACCAGATCCAAGCTTAGTACATATATGCAGTACCAGAAAAAAGCTCAGTGCATATATACAGCACCAGAACAAAGCTCAGTACACAAATACAGCACCAGAGCAAAGCTCAGTACATATATACAGTACGGATGTAACCTACAACTAGCTGTCCTCCCTGTAATGCTTTTACCTTTGCCAAGATGACACAATAAAGTTATGAAGAATTGCAAATGGGTGAGTGCCGCATTTTCATTTCTCTCATTTATATTATATACAGCACCAGAACAAAACCAAGTACATAAATACAGTACCACAACCAAGATCAGTACATAAATAAATCACCAGAACCAAACTCAGCATATACAAACAGCTCCAGAACCAAGTTCAGTACATATATATATACAGCACCAGAATGAAACTCAGTACATAAACACAATACCAGAACCAAGCTTATTACATATATACAGCACCCGAACAAAGCTCAGTACATAAATACAACACCAGATCGAAGCTTGGTACATATATGCAGTACCAGAAAAAAGCTCAGTGCATATATACAGTACCAGAACAAAGCTCAGTACACAAATACAGCACCAGAGCAAAGCTCACTACATATATACAGTACAAAAACCAAGCTTAGTACATATATATAGCACAATAACAAAGCCTAGTACATAAATACAGTAACAAAACCAAGATCAGGACATAAACACAGCACCAGAACAAAGCTCAGTGCATAAATACAGCACCAGAATCAAGCTCAGTAAACATATACAGCACCAGCACAAATACAGCTCAGTACAGAGATCATTTGAAAATTCAGTTTCACCCCTGTCATATAAGTTTGTACGACATAAAAAAACAGCTCCCAGCATAGCCTGAACAATGGTCAAGATATGCTGGGAGCTGCTGTTTGACAAAAAAGAATGCTACCATCCGTCATCTTGCTGTAGATTATACAATGAATACAGTACAGGTCAGTCAGAGGGAGAATAAACATTTAGATTTAATTACTCACATGTGAAGCCTTCTCAGATTGTTTTTCGTTCTTTTTTTATTTTTTTTCTCTATCCGGTCCAGACCTTTATGATGACTTCTCCCCGTCATGACCAATTTCTGCAGAGTTTGCAACTGAGATTTATTCATCTCCTCAATTTTCCAACATTTCCACACCGATAAACGAAGATAAAATTCTCATCCTCATTCTCATGGTGCCACACTCTATGCCCCTGAATATAACAGTATCAAACACTGCACCCCTGAATATAATAGTACTATACACTGTGCCCCTGAATATAATAGCACCATACACTGTCCCCATTAATAAAATTGTGTCAAACACTGTAATGTAAAACACCACACACACTCACAATGCCCCCCGTTGATAGGTCCACTCTCAGATAGATAGATTTCACCATTCTCAGAGCCCCCTTAGATATTGTCATACACAAAGCCCTCTGTATATAGTGGCATACATAGAGACCCCTGTAGATTGTGCCACTCACAATGCCCCCGGTAGATAGTGCCCCATGTAGAGCCCTGGTAGATTATGCTCCTCATAGGGCCCTTTGTAGGTAGTGCCTATTATAGAGTCCCCTGTAGATAGTGCCCCATAGAATCCCCTGTAGATAGGGCCACCCAGAGCAGCCCCTGTAGATAGTGCCCGCCAGAGGGTCCCCTGTAGATAGTGCTCCCCAGAGGGTCCCCTGTACATAGTTCTGCGAAAGGGTCCCCTGTACATGGTGCCCCTCAGAGGGTCCCCTGTATATAGTGCCCCTCAGAGGGTCCCCTGTATATAGTGCGCCCTGTAGATATTGCCCCCCAATGATGCCCATTGAAAAAAACGCAAAAAAATGCTCACCTGTCCCTATTCCCCCGCCATCCTCCAGCAACGCAGGCCTGGTCAGAGACCTGGCATCATCCAGAATAATGGTGCAGTTGGCGTGATGACATCATCGTGCCGACTGTGTCATTGCTAAAGCTCCGAATGGCGATTTAGGGATTCGATAGTTCCAGTCGCACCAGCGCTAGTCTAATCAATTATATCCACATCCTAAGGACACGTATACAATTGGGTGCAGGGTCCCACTTCACCCGGTGCTACGAAATGCCTGTAATTTTAACAACTGATTCAGGAGAACTGGGGCAAACTGGGCCCCCTTTTAGCTTCAGGCCCCGGGCACTTGCCCAGATTGTCGAAATTATAATCTGCCTAAATTTTTTGCAGGCTGATAATCTGCCTCAAAATTCCTAAATTTTGACTTACCTGCCCTCTCTTTGCCGTGTTTTTTGCAACATTTTTCGGTCGCTGCCATTGAGCGCCGTGGGCAAAAGACGCTGCGAAAACCACTTTCTCTGCCTCCCATTGATGTCAATGGGAGGTCAGAGACTAAAAAGCCTGAAGAAAGGGCATGACGCTTCTTTATTCTGTGAATGTTTTTCTGGAAAAGAACGCCTCCGCCTCCCAATGAAATCAATGTGAGGCGTTTTCAGATGTTTATTGGTGCGGTTTCCAAGTCAAAAACAGTGCCAAAAAAATCTCTGTGTGAACTAGGCCTATATGCAGCATGGCTATGGAATCAACTTACAGACTTACAGAATGCAGTTTGATACAGTGTTTCATGCACTTTCTTTTTTTAGTTATAGTCAGGAGTGCATCCTAAGCAACCATTGGGGGAAAAGACTGGGTTAGTTTATTTTTATCATTCATAGATTTGTATCCTTCACCTGGTTACTGTGCCAATAGTTATTACAACAGACTTATAGACACCACTGTCAAGATATATACATAATTTATATGATATATGATAGATAGATAGATAGATAGATAGATAGATAGATAGATAGATAGATAGATAGATAGATAGATAGATAGATAGATAGATAGATAAATCTGATTATGCCTTAGTCTTCCTAGGGTCAAGATGTGTCCTGTGGTTACTTTACCGGTACTGTGCCTTTAAATACCTTTTTTTTACTATCTTGCATTGCTGTTTTTGAGGCTATATTATATTCTCTGCACTATAGGTGGCACTTGTATCTTGAACAAGCCAAAATCAGACAAAGATGGCAAGAGACAAGCTACATGGAGAAGATAGGGGTCTGTCCGACAATGGAGATGGTATGTACATCATGCTACCTGACAAGACCCTCCTTGAGAACTATCCGTCTGATACTGTCCATAAGGATAATGGATCATTTCAAACATAGGAAAGAATCCAGGGATAGACTCGTTATGCAATACACAGCAAGTAACATTTTCTCTTGTACTTTGAGCAATCTTTTGGAGTACTCAGAAGAGGATTCCAAATGCATGTCTACTATTTTTAATGAACTTGAGAACAATCTCAAATATGAGTTATACCACATTGATATCATTTTTTGAACATTTATTTGAATGAGAAAATCTCCCCTAGAGGTTTAAGGATGACACTTAAGTCCTCCTTCAAGAAGGACCTTGCTTTCACTAACGATTGGTAAAATTATATGGAGGAGTGTTCACGGGGCATGTTGATGAGGCTTCTACATAAATGTGAACGCTGCTGCCATGATTTAATAGCAACAATCGAAGGGTTAATTGCCATTCTTCAAATTTATAATCAACATCCAGATTATCATCACATCAACCTCAATATCACTAATAGGATTTTTAAAATTTAACAGGACCTAATAGAAAAGAAGGCAATCAAACTTAGTTGTGATTACCTACAAAACCACATAAGAACGTGGCCCAAATCGGATCATCATCAGTCCAATCCGCCATCTGTCACCAACCAAATCCAATAAACCACGCAAACAATACCACAATCCCACGATTTCCCCCACACCAAAATCAGCTCGTCCAAAGACATATCCCTCAGGAAATAGATTCTTCCTCAACAGTAAATACAATAAAACCAAACCAGCTTCTATTATCGAAAAAGCCAAATTAGATTCACCTTCCCAGCGAAGCATCCACCTTTGAATCCATACAAAGTAACTTCGCAATCCACATTAAATCAAGACAATACAGAGATCACCTCCAATACATCAGCTCCAACAATGACCAATATCACTGACACCCAGACACTTGAACATATCTCACATACAGATAGTATAGATTTTTCTATCCTCACTATACATGAAGAAAACTCCATGTAATTGCCTTCCGATAAAGAATGTGTAGATATTTCATTGATTCTTTCCCCATCCCCCTCCATCCCCATCCTTATTGACAATACGGGCGCTGGCCAAACAGCCTCAGTCCCGTTCCTTACATCTCTAATATCATTCATCACTGAAAATCAGGATGTAGAAACAACCACATCAAGTAGGAATAGCAATCCTTTTTTAGAAAGGCTATACTCACCAACCTATACCTATACCGCCTCCTCCGTTGATGCTGCATCCCAAGCTCTAGAGCAGACAATCAAAGATTTTTTTTCCAATAAACAACTTAAAAAACGTAAACAACTGAAAAAATATTATCGGTGTAACAGAGTAGGCAAATAGAGAATAACTCCACCGACCACCCAAAATATCCCAATATTCAATATATCTGCATCTGACATTAAACCTTAAAGAGGCTCTGTCACCACATTATAAGTGGCCTATCTCCTACATAAGGAGATCGGCGCTGTAATGTAGGTGACAGTAATGCTTTTTATTTAAAAAACAATCTTTTTTCACAACGTTAGGAGCGATTTTGGTTTATGCTAATGAGCTTTCTTAATGCCCAAGTGGGCGTAGTTTTACTTTCGACCAAGTGGGCGTTGTACAGAGGAGTGCATGACGCTGACCAATCGGCATCATGCACTCCTCTCCATTCATTTACACTGCACTAGCGATATAGTCATATCACTATGTGCAGCCTCATACACAAACCCTAACATTACTACAGTGTCCTGATAATGAATACACATGACCATCCAGCCTGGACGTCATATGTACTCAGAATCCTGACACTTCTGACTCTTTTTTGTGAGATTCCGGAAAGTGAAACCAAATCTCGTTTAGCTCCGTAATCTCGCGAGATTTGGTTTCACTTGCCGGAATCTCACAAAAAAGAGTCAGAAGTGTCAGGATTCTGAGTACACATGACGTCCAGGCTGGATGGTCATGTGTATTCATTATCAGGACACTGTAGTAATGTTAGGGCTTGTGTATGTAGCTGCACATAGCTCCTTATGTAGGAGATAGGGCACTTATAATGTGGTGACAGAGTCTCTTTAAGAACTCATGCTACTACGAAAAGGCCTTTCTTTTTGCCCTAATTCCACCACCTACGGTTTCAGTTTGTTTCTAGATCTCCACAAATTCACCAGGAAATTAAGCCTCAAAAGACATTTCAAACTATTGTCCATAAAAGCGAACACAGATATAACAATTACTGATCCTGCAGAACCTGTTGTTGCGGATATGGATCCATACAGACAAACTGATTTTAAAACACCATTTTTATATCTACCTTTCATCACCTAGTAGCCAGAGACCTAGATCAACTAAAAGATTTTAAAATTCCCCATAGGGATAACCTAACAAAAAAAAGAATGTTTAGCAATAAAACATCTTAGAAAAAAATAAGGGTATTGTTATCCGATCGGACGATAAAGGAGGGGGCACGTTACACAGAACATTGAGGACTATGAAAAGGAAGCATTCATAATTCTATCTGACCCTGACTACTATATACCTCTACAAAAAGACCCTACGGCACAAATTGTGGACAAAGTAAAATATATGATCAATTCGGCTTATTCTTTATCTATTCTAAATAAAAATGAAAAAAAAACGACCTTACTCCATTCAATGCACAAACACCATTTTTTTTACCATTTGCCAAAAATTCACAAAATCCTCACCGATCCTCCTGGCAGACCAATAATTTCAGGCATACATTCTCCCACCTGCCGTTTGACCCACTACCTGGATTTGCAGTTACAAAAAAGTTTTCTCAAAGACTCTACCCAACTCATCAATGAGCTAAACCAAATTTCTTATGACCCAAATATCATTTTTACCACCCTTGACGTAGGAGCACTTTACAGCAATATTAAACATGACCTGGGTCTATCTAGCTTAATGACAATCCTAGGTGGAGATCCCAAAATGATGGTCCAACAATCAAATTATATCCTAAGCAGTATGGAGCTGATTTTAAGAAATAATGTTTTTAGCTTCAAAGATACAATTTACCACCAAATCTGGGGGACAAGTGTAGCACCCAGCTACGGCAATCTGTTTATGGGAGAATTTGAAAACCAATACATTTGGAATCATACCGGGGCTAAACCTCATTTAGTTCTTTATAAAAGATACATTGATGATCTCTTCTTCTTATGGAAAGGAGATCTAGAAGAAGCTCTTTTTTTGCAATTCCCTGAATGAAAACACACGGGGCCTATCCTTCACTAGCACTATAAATAAAACAAATAGAATTCCTAGATCTCCATATCTCATCCAATCATAAACACCTTTATCACACGCACTTTCTTCAAAAAAGTGGATACAAACAGTTATTCGGAATTCACAAGTGGTCACTATCACAAATGAATTAAAAACATTCCTTTTTGTCAATTTAAGAGAATACGGAAAAACTGTACCAAAGATACTGGTTTTATAACCCAATCCAAAACTCTTAGGCCTTATTCACACAACAGTAAAAAACTGCCGTTTTCAGAACAATGATGTTCTATGAGTGTATTCACACGGCCGTTTTTTTTAACGGCCCGTGAATAATAGCCATAAAAAAATAGGACATGTCCTATTTTTGGCCATTTTAACGGCCTGATGGCTTCCATAGAAGTCAATGGATCAATTTTTAACTGCTGTAAATACATGTAACAACTGTTGAAAATGGATCTGTGACATGGGGATTGGCAAAGTAACTACTAGTTCCCTTGCTGGCTATCGGCGGCTCGATGACACTCACCGATGCAGCTAGTCTTCAGGTGTGGTCTCTCGTCTTCATGGGTTCTGCGAAGGCGACACGATGACGTCATCGCGCCGCCTTCGCAGACCCCGTGAAGACGAGAGACCACACGTGAAGACTAGCTGCATCGGTGAGTGTCATTGCGCCGCTTCGCAGATCCCGTGAAGACGAGAGACCACACGTGGATACGAGCTGAATCGGTGAGTATGTAGGGCATTCATGTCGGGTTGTGTGGCATCTACATCGGGGCTGTGTGGCATCATCTACATCGGGGCTGTTTGGCATCATATACAAGAGGGCTGTGTCATCTACAGGGAGGTGTGTGGCATCATAAACAGGGAGGTGTGTGGCATAATATACAGGGGGCTGTATGGCATCATATACAGGTAGGTGTATGGCATCATATACAGGGAGCTGTGTGGCATCATATACAGGAGGCTGTGTGGCATTATATACAGGGAGACTGTGTGACATCATATACAGGGAGGTGTGTGGCATCATATACAGGGAGGTGTGTGGCATCATATACAGGAGGGCTGTGTGGCATCATCTACAGGGAGGCTGTGTGGCATCATCTACAGTGAGGCTGCGTGGCATCATCTACAGGGAGGCTGTGTGGCATATACAGGGAGGCTATGTGGCATCATATACAGGGAGGTGTGTGGCATCATATACAGGGAGTTGTGTGGCATCATATACAGGGAGGTGTGTGGCATCATATACAGGGAGGTGTGTGGCATCATATACAGGGAGGCTGTGTGGCATATACAGGGAGGTGTGTAGCATATACAGGGAGGTGTGTAGCATCATATACAGGGAGGTGTGTGGCATATACAGGGAGGTGTGTAGCATCATATACAGGGAGGTGTGTGGCATCATATACAGGGAGGCTGTGTGGCATATACAAGGAGTTGTGTGGCATCATATACAGGGAGGTGTGTGGCATCATATACAGGGAGGCTATGTGGCATATACAAGGATGTGTGTGGCATCATACACAGGGAGGTGTGTGGCGGCATATACAAGGAGGCTGTAAATAGTGTCTAGGTGAACATGTGACCTTCCTTTGGGTGTTTTCAGGGGGCTGGGACAAAAAAAGCCTGACCAATGAAATTCATCAGTTTTAATAATGCCATGAAAAACTGATGCAAAACGGATGTCAATCTGCCATTAAAAACGGACAGATGGACTGGAAATGGATGAAAATTTAGAGACACACTGATGCAAAATGGCCATGGAAAACGGACAGTTGATCAGTTTTTAATGGACATTTTTTTTCACCATTGTGTGAATATAGCCTTAATAAACGCTTCAGAGAAAAGGGGTACCCTAGACAGCAAATAAATCATGCTTTTAAAAAAACTCAGTGCTTATCCCAGCAAGACTGTTTAGTACCGAAATCCTCAATATATCAAGCTAAACAGGGGAAGCCCACAATCACCAGAGACAACATGAACTTCGTAACTACCTGTAATGTTGCACATAAGAAAATAGGCAGTACTCTCAACAAACATTGGCATGTACTACAACTTGATCCTTCCCTTGAATCACTACTCCCAACGAAACCTATGCTAATCTTCCCTCGAGCCCCGACACTTAAAAATCTGTTAAATCCCAGTAGAGTTCAACAATGGGACCATTCAAACCCATTTACCCCTTTGACAATGAGAAAAGGGAGCTACAGATGCGGTCAAAATGTCTATGCTGTAACATAACCAAACATAAACTAACCACAGTCTCATCCATTCATTCAGGGAACACTTTTGACATTCAGTATGAGCTCACATGCAAGTCCAAATCAGTAATTTATTTACTACAATGTTCTTGCCCGCTACAATATATAGGGAGAACTACACAACCTTTACATTGCAGGCTGAATAAGCATAGATCAAACTGTTTAAAAGGTTTTATGCAACACAGTGTATCTAGACACTGTGTTTTACATCACAGTGGAGATTTAAACTGGTATACGATTACTCATATAGACCACATAGACCCTGCAATGAACAATAGCCTTGGAAACTTAAACAAAAGAGAAGTGTTCTGGATGTACAAATTGAAAAACAATAATCCCTAAAGTTCTCAACATCATCACTGAAGCTATTATATAGTATAATCATCAATAAAGGCAATCAAATCAGCTATACAACTAAGTTCCGTTTTATATATGCAGATCTATGGGAATTAGTAGACATACAAAGCATAAACAGATCACTCCTTTGACCTAAATACTAGTATATAAGAATCTGTGCCGTTTTTAAAGAGTCTCTGTCACCACATTATAAGTGCCCTATCTCCTACACAATCGTCGCTGTAATGTAGATAACAGCAGTGGTTTTTATTTTGAAAAACGATCATTTTTGGGCAAGTTATGAGCAATTTTAGATTTAGATTCTTAACCCCTAGGCGCACGAGGACGCAACTGTACGTCCATGCGGCCAGTGTCTTAAGGCACAGGGACGTACAGTTACTGCATAGTTCCCGGTGCACCGGGAACCGGGAGGCCAGCTGTCCCTGACAGCTGACACTCCACTGTACGCCGAACAGCGGCTTATTTCCGCTGATTCCGGCAATTAACCCTTTGATTGCGGTGATCGATTGCAATCACCGCATTCAAGGGTTTTTAGCTCATCGGCAGACCTCACGATGAAATCGTGAGGTTTGCAGATGGCTAGCATGGCGATCGGAGGCCAAGTAATGGCCTCCGTGTCTGCCATGTACGGAAGCCTATCAGGATCAGCCTCCTGATAGACTTCCTGTCAGTGACAGGACGTCACTGCCGTTCGCGATGCACACTGTCAATGACAGTGTCTGGGAACTGGGAGGTCAGCTGTCCCTGACAGCCGACACTCCACTAGTTGCCGATCAGCGGCTCATTGCCGCTGATTTCGGCAATTAACCCGTTACATGCGGGGCTCGATTGCAATCCCCGCAAGTAAAGGGTTTATAGCACATCAGCAGCCCCCATGCAATCGTGGGGGCTGCTGATGCTTGTGATGGCATGTATGTCAGCCTATGAGGATCAGCCTCTGGCTGGTCCTCGTAGACTAACTGTCAGAGTGACTGTGACGTCACACTGACAGTTGTAATACGTTACACTACCTACGTAGTGTAATGTATTCTAGCAGCGATCAGAGCTGCAGGTAAAGAAAGAAAGTGTAAAAAGTAAAGAAAAAATAAAAATAATAAAAATGTTTTACAAAAGTGTAAAAATAAAAGATTTTTTTTTCCTATAATAAGTCACTCATTATAGGGAAAAAATGAAACCGTTAAAAAACAGTACACATATTTGGTATCACCGCGTTCATAACGATCCAATCTATAAAACTATAATGTTATTTTTACCGCACGGTGAATGCCGCAAAAAAATAAACTAAAAACAATGCCAGAATCACTATTTTTTGGTCACCACCCCTCCCAAAATATACAATAAAAAGAAATCAAAAAGTCACATGTACCCGTAAATAGTACCAATAAAAACTACAACCCGTCCCGCAAAAAACAAGCCCTTACACCGCTTTTTTGATTGAAAAATAAAAAAGTTACGGCTCTCAGAATATGGTGACACAGAAAATAAATTATTTTATAAAGAAGTGATTTTATTGTGCAAACGCTGCAAAACATAAAAAAACTATATACATATGGTATCGCCGTAATCGTACCGACCCGCAAAATAAAGTAAAATTATCATTTATAGCGCATTATGAACGCCGTAAGAAATAAAGAATTTAAAACGCCAAAATCACTGTTTTTGGCCACCAAAGCTCTAAATAAAATGTAATAAAAAGTGATCAAAAACTTGCATCTACCAAAAAATGGTACCAATAAAAAATACAGCTCGTCCTGCCAAAAATAAGCTCTCACACCGCTTAATTCATGGAAAAATAAAAAAGTTATGGCGTTTGGAAGGCGGGGAGTGAAAAACTAAAATGGAAAAGCAAAAAAGGATCAGTCCTGCAAAGGTTAATTAATTTCTATTAAAAAAAAAAATTATTACCACATGTGGGGTATTGTCATACTCGGGAAAGATTGCGTTACAAATTTAGGGCGACTTTTTCTCCTTTATCCCTTGTGAAAATGACAAAATTCTACATTTTAGTGGACAAAAATGTTTATATTCATTTTCACGCCCTAATTCTACTAAATTCTGCAAAAGACCTGTGTGGTATAAATGCTTACTAAACCCCTAGAAATATTCCTTGAGGGGTCTAGTTTCCAAAATGGGGTCACTTTTGGGGGGTTTCCACTATTTTGTTCCCTCCAGGGGGGTGCATGGCACTAAAAACCAATCCAGCAAAATCTGTGCTCCAAAATCCAAATGGCGCTCCCTCCCTTCTGAGCGCTGCTGTGGGTCCAAACAGCAGTTTATTACTACATATGCAGTATTTCCGTAATCGGGAGAAGATGCTTTACAAATGTTGGGGTGAGTTTTCTTCTTTATTCCTTGTAAATATTAAAAATGTCTATGTTATTTCAGAAAAAAAGTAGATTTTCCTTTTCACAGACTAACTCCAATAAATATAGCAAAATACCTGTGGGGTCAAATGCTAACTACATCCCTAGATAAATTCCTTGAGGGGTCTAGTTTAAAAAATGGGGTCACTTTTGTGTAGTTTCCACTGTTTTGCCACCACAAGACCTCTTCAAACTCGACATGGTGCCTAAAATATAATCTAAAAATAAGCAGGCCCCAAAATCCACTAGGTGCTCCTTTGCGTCTGAGGCCGGTGTTTCAGTCCATTACCGCACTAGGGCCACATGTGGGATATTTCTAAAAACTGCAGGACCTGGGCAATAAATATTGAGTTGTATTTCTCTGGTAAAACCTTCTGTGTTATACAATTTTTTTTTATTACAAATGAATTTCGGCAAAATAAAGAGAAATTTGTAAATTTCCCCTCTACTTTGCTTTATTTCCTGTGAAACGCCTAAAGGGTTAAAATACTTTCTGAATGCTATTTTGAAAACTTTGAGGGGTGCAGTTTTTAAAATGGGGTGATTTATTGGGGTATTATAATATATAAGGCCCTCAAAACCACTTCAGAACTGAACTGGCCCCTGTAAAAATAGCCTTTTGAAATTGTCTTGAAAATTTGAGAAATTGCTGCTAAAGTTCTAAGCCTTGTAACGTCCTAGAAAAATAAAAGGATGTTCAAAAAACGATGCAAATATAAAGTACACATATGGGAAATGGTAACTAGTGACTATTTTGTGTGGTATTACTATCGTTTTTACAAGCAGATACATTTAAATTTCGAAAAATGCAAATTTTTGCAAATTTTTGCTAAATTTTGGTGTTTTTCACAAATAAATATTGAATTTATCGACCAAATTTTTCCACTATCATAAAGTACAATATGTCACGAGAAAACATTCTCAGAATCGCTTGGATAGGTAAAAGCTTTCCGGAGTTATTACCACATAAAGTGACACATGTCAGATTTGAAAAAATCGGCTGTGCCACAAGGCCAAAACAGGCTACGTCCTAAAGGGGTTAAAGACCAACTGGGCGTGTTTTTACATTTGACCAAGTGGGTGTTGTAAAGAAGTGTATGAGGCTGACCAATTAGTGACCAATCAGTGTCATACACTTCTCATTGTTCCAGCCTCCAATCTCATTTATTTTCACGCGCCTCGCACGGACCTATATTAGTCTATGGGGCAGTGCAGACTGTCAGTGATTTTTGCGCAGCGTGTGTCCGCTGCGTAAAATTCACGACATGTCCGTTCTTTGTGCGTATTTCGCGCATCACGCACCCATTGAATTCAATGGGTGCGTGAAAATCACGCGCACCACACGGAAGCACTTCCGTGGGACGCGCGTGATTTGCGCAACAGCAGTAAAACTATGAATGTAAACAGAAAAGCACCAAACGGAGTGTCATAATGATGCATCATACGGGGCTGACACACGGAGCTGTTAAGTGTTGCCTTCCTGTAAATATCCCAGTGAAGCTACAGAATTGGTCAGGATTCTGAATACACATCACGTCCTGGCTGGAGGTAATGTATATTCATTGTCAGGACACTGCAGTAACATTATAGTGTGTTTATGTGGCTGCACATAACTGCTATATCGCTATGTGCTGTGTAAATGAATGGAGAGAAGTGTATGACGCTGATTGGTCAGTGTCATGCACTCCTCTGTACAACGCCCACTTGGCCAAAAAGTAAAACACGCCCAGTTGTTCATTAAGAAACTCATTAGCATAAAGCTAATATAGGTCGTAACTCCGTCAAAAATGGTCGTTTTTCGAAATAAAAAACACTGCTGTAATCTACATTACAGCGCCAATCACATCATGTACAATATAAGCCACTTATAATGTGGTGACAAAGCCTCTTTAATGTTCCTTGACGATTTCTGCATTCTGTGGTGATCTTGAAGTGTTATTAAATCTGCTCGCTTAAACAGCTCCACACTGTGATATCAACTATGAAGATGGTCAAAGAAGGCAGCATGCAGAAGGTGACAGATTCGCTTTTAGTTATCTTTTTTGTGGTCTCTCATAAATTATGTGAAATACAAAAAAAAAAAAAATGTAGGGTATTTTGGAAATTTTTATTTGGCCAGGCTGCACATATCGTGTTGTTATGATGGCATAATGCGTACTATAACTCAAACTCTCCATATTTCACTGCTTTCTTAAGCTGAAAGTGAGTAAAGAAATAAAAACTTTATCCAACACACACAGAATGTCAAATGCAATTTCTGTGTTTGCAATGAGTTTGGGGACTTGTACATTTGTTGTTCCACCAGACATCCTAAAAGCATTGCATTAAGCATGCCACACTGAATAGATATACAGATCACGTACATGACCCTTTTTCACATTTGGGACTAGATCATATGGGAGTACAGGTGCACTTTACCATACTCAAGTGATGCTGCAAAAAATAACAAAAAAATAACAAATTTTCTACATTACTGTTAATAAAGTTCACTACTAGATTGCTGACTTATCGGATAGATGCTATAACTGAATACACATACAGTGAAGGAAATAAGTATTTGATCCCTTGCTGATTTTGTAAGTTTGCCCACTGTCAAAGACATGAACAGTCTAGAATTTTTAGGCTAGGTTAATTTTACCAGTGAGAGATAGATTATATTAAAAAATAAACAGAAAATCACATAGTCAAAATTATAGATATTTATTTGCATTGTGCACAGAGAAATAAGTATTTGATCCCCTACCAACCATTAAGAGTTCAGCCTCCTCCAGACCAGTTACAAGCTCCAAATCAACTTGGTGCCTGCATTAAAGACAGCTGTCTTAAATGGTCACCTGTATAAGAGACTCCTGTCCACAGACTCAATTAATCAGTCTGACTCTAACCTCTACAACATGGGCAAGACCAAAGAGCTTTCTAAGGATGTCAGGGACAAGATCATAGACCTGCACAAGGCTGGAATGGGCTACAAAACCATAAGTAAGACGCTGGGTGAGAAGGAGACAACTGTTCTTTGGCATTAACTCAACTCGCCGTGTTTGGAGGAAGAGAAATGCTGCCTATGACCCAAAGAACACCATCCCCACTGTCAAGCATGGAGGTGGAGACATTATGTTTTGGGGGTGTTTCTCTGCTAAGGGCACAGGACTACTTCACCGCATCAATGGGAGAATGGATGGAGCCATGTACCGTCAAATACTGAGTGACAACCTCCTTCCCTCCACCAGGACATTAAAAATGGCTTGTGGCTGGGTCTTCCAGCATGATAATGACCCGAAACATACAGCCAAGGCAACAAAGGAGTGGCTCAAAAAGAAGCACATTAAGGTCATGGAGTGGCCTAGCCAGTCTCCAGACCTTAATCCCATCGAAAACTTATGGAGGGAGCTGAAGATCCGAGTTGCCAAGCGACAGCCTCGAAATCTTAATGATTTACAGATCATCTGCAAAGAGGAGTGGGACAAAATTCCATCTAACATGTGTACAAACCTCATCATCAACTACAAAAAACGTCTGACTGCTGTGCTTGCCAACAAGGGTTTTGCCACCAAGTATTAAGTCTTGTTTGCCAAAGGGATCAAATACTTATTTCTCTGTGCACAATGCAAATAAATATATATAATTTTGACAATGTGATTTTCTGTTTTTTTTTTTTTATATAATCTATCTCTCACTGGTAAAATTAACCTAGCATAAAAATTCTAGACTGCTCATGTCTTTGACAGTGGGCAAACTTACAAAATCAGCAATGGATCAAATACTTATTTCCTTCACTGTATTGTACATGTATACCAGTTTTCAAGATATTTGTTTGCTGTCCTTAACCCCTTAATGACCGGGCCTGAAAAGACCTTAATGACCAGCTCAATTTTTCTGTTTTTGCCTCTCTGCGTTTCAGCAGCCATAACTTTTTTATTTTTTCACTGACGTGGCTGTATGAGGCCTTGTTTTATGCGAGAGAAATAGTATTTTTTTATGGAGTGAATATAGGAAAAAGTGATTCTCTGAATAGTTTTTTTTTGTTTATTTTTTATCCCGTTCACGTTTCACGCTAAATAACCCATTCGATTAATTCTTCAGGTTATTACGGTCGTGTAGATACCTAATATGCGTAGGTTTTTTGTTTTTATTTAGTGTAGGGGTAATAAAGTGTATTTAATGCAAAATAAAGTCTCTTTTTGGGACTTTTTTTATTTACGGTATTTATTTGTTTTGTTACTTTTTTTTTTTTTAATCCCATCAAGGGATAACTTTATTTGTAACTTTATTTTTTACTTGTAATGTATTAGCATACTTCTGTACGCTAATACATTGCACTGTGTCACTATGACACAGGCTGCTGATCGGGCAGCACATAGTGTGCCCGAACAACAGGCACACGGAACAGACAGCCCTGGGGTCCTTTGTAGGTTCCCAGGGCTGACTGCAGAGTAATTCCCCAGTGTTTGATCGGATCACTGGAATCCCGGTGATGCAATCAAAGAGGGGAATTCCCTTTGATCATTCCGCGGTCACGGAATGTTTGCCGACCCCACTTGTGTTCAGGAGGCTGCTCTTAGATTAGGAGCTGTTAGTTACAGCTCCTGCTTAGAGGACGAGCGCTCTCACGAGCGCTCATCAGCCTGATCTACAGCGACGCCAAAAGACGTCTCTGTAGACTAAGCACCCGCACCGCCTGACGTCAAAAGACAATGGGCGTTCGGGAAGGAGTTAAATAAGAATCTTTATTGAATAAAAACCTGGCTCATCACAATATAAGATAGAGCTCTGATACACATAAAGTAACTGTAACCAGTCTATGATTGGTGCTGGTCGGACACCCAGACCCCGCACCGATACGCCACTCCGGCTGCCTCCAGTCGCCAAATGTGTTGAACGCTATGCAGTAGTTGGAGTCGAAAGCAGATGACTCCGACCACTGCATAGCGGCCCTTCTGCAAAACTGCATCTCTGCTCCTATTCGAGTGAATAAGTGCTTAAATGAAGCGGTGGTAGAGCTGTCTCTTCATAGAATGTCTATGGGACTTATCGAAAAAGCCGAGCGCTGTACTTGGCTGTCTCCGACAGTCCCATAGGCTTTGAATAGAGCAGTATGCTTGACCATCACTCAATTCAATGTCCACCTCACTGCGAGGTGTGCAGTGATTTACAACAGAGGGCTCAGGGACCCCCAGTTTAGTGATCGGGAGGTCCCCAGTGATCAGATACTTATCAACTATCCTTTGGATAGCTGATAAATGTTGATTCAGGAAATACCCCTTTAAACCCTTTACTCTAAGGAAATTCATAATCACCTATTTTTTTTAAAATATTATTTTTAACAGAACCATTCACCTGCCGGAGGGATTTGTACATTTGACAGGACAAATATGATCTCATCAGTAGTAGACAGTCTATAGTGTGCATCCTAATAGATGACTATTTAAAGGGTACCTGTCACCAGAATTTCACCTATTAAACCAGCAATACCTGGTGGTATAGGATGAAAAATAATTTCTATATAACCTATAATTGTCTTAGTCGGCTCTGTAGCTTTATTATTAAGTTTTCTAGAGTTCCCACACCGTATGCAAATTAGCATAAAAGAGTTATGTCTTTGTTTGAAAAAAGTCAAATCTACGTTTGAAAAGAGTCAAATCTTCATTCCTCAAGTCTTTCCAAGTTAACGCCGCCTCCTTTCTTTTGATTGACAGCTCCTCGCCTTCCCCAGCACACAAAATCCCACGCTTGTGCATTGATGTCCTCTTCAGGTGTGTGTGCACAAAGGGACACGGGATTATTACGATAAAAGCGCAAAATGTTTGCAGACCGCTATTTACAATCGGAGGAGGAGTTCAGGAGAGGGGATAACGGCAATGAACTTTTGATAGCAGCGGCCAGTGAGGGATAAATAAAGTTCAATAGGTGAAATGCCGGTGACAGGTTCCCTTCAATAGTGGCTTTTACCAAGTTGACAAGAACTTAGAGAAGATATGATGAAGACAAAAAAAAGGAGGCAGCACTCCTCTAGAGTAATATTGTTTGTGTTCAAGAAAAAACTGCTTTTTTTCCTAGGAAACAGATGGTATTTAACTCACCTGTTAGAGTTGTGCAATAGTAGGCACAACATTATTGAATATCGTGCATAGATAAGTTTTTTACTGCTGGATTCCACCCACCCTTGGGGAATCAATCGTACTCCAGGGAAGAAAGGTAATAGAGACAAGGTGTAAAGGGTCTGCCAGGCACAGCTTCTGTGTCAACGCCCATAGGTAATCAGTCTGCACCTGCTTCTATGTCTGTGAGACTGACTCCATCTTCCACCACTCAGGATGGCAGGCTTAGGAGTGGGAGAGCCTATCACAGCCTGGACAGACGGAGCTAGCTCTTGCCCTCTGTCTATTTATTCCTGCCTTTCCTGTTCCTCTTTGCTTGTGATTCTTCTCGTTTGGTTTCCTGGCCCTGCTGCAGCTTCTTGAACTATTTGTCCCTGCTTCATATTGACCCTGGCTTACTGACTACTCTCCTGCTCTGCGTTTGGTACCTCGTACACTCCTGGTTTGACTTGGCTTGTTCACTACTCTCCTGCTCTGCGTTTGGTACCTCTTACACTCCTGGTTTGACTCGGCTCGTTCACCACTCTTGTTGCTCACGGTGTTGCCGTGGGCAACTGCCCCATTTCCCTTAGCTTTGTGTACCCTTGTCTGTTTGTCTCGTGCACTTACTGAGCGTAGGGACCGCCGCCCAGTTGTACCCCGTCGCCTAGGGCGGGTCGTTGCAAGTAGGCAGGGACAGAGTGGCGGGTAGATTAGGGCTCACTTGTCCGTTTCCCTACCCCCAGCATTACAACGAGGAGCTCAGTTTTAGAAAGATTCCGTTTTAGATAGAGAGAGGACATGATGTTAGAGACAGCAGACAGACAATCACTGGTGTTCTGTATTAGAGCAGGGGTGATGTCATGGGAAGAGGTAGAAGATATCAGTTATACACAGTCAGTCTGTATACTGTGTAAGTGAATAGTATTCAGTGTAATCCAGTGATGTCTTCTCTGATTGGAGTCATTCACTTTCTTTTTATTTATCCATCCAACCCAGACCACCATATTCACTTCTCTCAACCATGACTAGAATTTGCTGCCCAGACATCAATGGTTCCTCGCTTTCTAGCACCATTTTAACAGCACCATCCTACTGATTACCCCATTACTGTGCCTGCTGCTGCCCCAGATGCACAAATTACTGTACCTGCTGGGTAGTAAAGTACCCACAAAAACTGTACTACAGAAATAATGTTGTCACTAATTAACTCAAAAATAAAAGTGCCAAACAGATAGTGTCTAAGATGGTAATAGTTCCTAACACAGTAATGGTGCCCCCAACACAGTTATAGTGCCACCATAGTTCCCCTTCACATAAATAATACTCCCTTAATGCTCCTACACAGCAAAAGAGCCCCCTCAGTGATCCCTACTTAGTAAAAGTGCCCCTTTGTGCTCCGTACTTAGTAAAAGTACTCCCTTAGTGCTCCCAACACAGTAATAGTGCCACCATAGTTCCCCTTCACATAAATAATACTCCCTTATTGCTCCTACACAGCAAAAGAGCCCCCTCGGTGATCCCTACTTAGTAAAAGTGCCCCTTTGTGCTCCGTACATAGTAAAAGTTCTCCCAACTTAGTATAAGTGCCCACCTAGTGCCCTCCACACACTAATAGTGTCATTTTAGTGCCCCACACAGTAATAGTCCCTTCTAAGTAAGCCCTAACACAATGAAAGTGCCCCTTTAGTGCCCCCACATCGTAATAATGTTCCCTAAGTTAATCCAAACACAGTAAAAAGTGCCCTTTTAGTGCTATTGCTTCCTACATAGTAAAATTGCCCCCTAAGTAAGCCCAACAGTAAAATTTATAAATACTCACCTAACCCCTTTCCTAGCGCCTTTTAGGCCACATGTCTGAAAACGCCTATGAGTGCAAAAGTGTCAGGGCACAGGGGGCCTCTTTTAAGAGCACCCTGCTGTGCACTGCCAGCCAAAGAAGGTGCCAAACTTTCCTTCTGGCGTGGCCAGGCACCATGACAGCACTGCTAAAACCTCTAGAAGATTATTTTCTAAATTAGAACATCATATAGTGTATAACTATGATTAAATGGAGATATACAAGGCATATGAAAAAAAGCCATCCATTGTTGAGCTGCGTCTGAACCAACAACTGTAGAGACATGTAGAATCATTTATTTGACACTGATGTGCTATAAGTACCAACCAAACGACAAAGTTGAAGTAAGGACATAGTTCGATTTTTCATAAAATCCTTCATACAAAACGATAGCAGACTTTACGCCTAAAAGAAAATTTCTGACCACTTTTAATCTGAGTTCTGCAAATCGTAGTAATACTGATTCTAAAAATATGTCATTGTTGTGAGGCTAATGATGCTAAGCAGCACATATGTTTGTTCTTATCTGCTAAAGTCGTAAATTGCAAAAAGTAATTATCTTAAATACTTCTGTTTATAACATACACACATATTACATAAACCCATGTGACAAACATCACCACCATTTAGAATCTGCAACAAAAAGAAAAGGTAAATGTCTAATTTCACATACACTACAAATGACACAGAACTAGTCCTGAATACATGTGCTATTATTTCTGATGTAACTTGCTATTCTAATATATGTGTCATCCAATAGTTTAACATTATAGTTATCCATCTCTCTTTTAACAAATATAGCTATTAAATGAAGACTAATAAACTGTGAAGGGGCGATGCATGATACAAGGATTCTTAATCTCTTATATGTCTGTGTAATACAATGCCTCCTCAGTTCCTGCACAAGGCATAACACAGTGTATGAGTTTGGCCTAAATTATTTATTTAATGCAGGGGTAGGCAACCTTAGGGTCTTAAGATCTACTTGGCACTGAGTTGTGACAGGAACTTGCTAGGGTGTTCAAACACACAGTCCCTTGATGGATATTACTTTTTAAATTATATTCAACGCTACAGAACATTTAGGAGAATCCAGTACTGTTCAGACAGGCAGAATACACACCATATTACATCCAGTGATTCACAGGTAACATCTTCTCTTATTAAAGTCATTGTTTTTCCCATTTCTTCTCCATCCGACAAAGACGGCCATGGTATCTTCTCCCGAGCATGATTCTGCAGAATTTTCCACAGATATCTTTGGTTCCTAGGTATTCCAGTAAATTTCCACCTTCTCTACACAAACTCACAATCCAGCTGCCCACTTTAAAAGTGCCATCCTGCTGCTACTCCCAATACTGTACCTGCTGTTCTGCCCAGTGCCCCAAATACTGCACTACAAAAATATTAGTGCCATACAGATAGTCCCCTGAAAATACTAGCACTACACATATAGTGATTAGTTTCACACATAGTTCCTACAGAAATTAGCTGTTGCCACACATAGTGCCCTCAAAAATAATTGTGCTCAGCCACCTACAGTAATTAGATGTTGCCACACATAGTGACCCTGGCAGTAATAGTTCCACAGACATAGTGTCCCCCAAAAATAATTGTGCCATGCTGGTAGTGACCCTGACAGTAATAGTACACCCACAATGTTTCCAAAAATAATTGTGCAAAGCAGATTGCCCTCAATACTAATAATGCCCACACAGTACCCCAAGAAATAATTGTGCCAAGCAACAACAGTATTAGTGCTCAATAAGCAAACTAAATAGTGAACTAAAAAGTAACTGTGTCAACCAAAATATCCTCAACAATAATAGTGCTCCCCATTGTGCCCCTAAAAGTTACTGTGCCTTGGTGCCCTATAGTAATAGTGCCCCCAAAGTAACCTTGCCAGGCTATCCCTATAGTAATAGTGCTTCCCGAGAGTCCCTCAAAATATAACTATGCCAGAGTGCCCCCAATAGAAGTAATGCGCACCTAGAGTGGCAGTATTAGTAAGAGTGTTCCCACTTAATGTCCCAATAGCAAAAACGCTCTACCAGAGTGCACCCATTAGTAATAGTGCTCCCCCAAAGTCTCCCAAAAATTAAGTGTACCACAAAGGGAAAATAAAGTAAATCCAATACTCAGCTAACTCCCGTACCATGTCGCTTTCAGCATTGTGGAGTGGGCCACAGGCCCTGGCACAGGTGAGCACAATGACAATGCGCCAATTGCACCGTAGATTTGGCATCTCATAAACTACATTCTTAAAGTGGCTTGTGGCCTATGAGGGTTAAAGGTGGGAGAGATAGCTATAGGCTCCCATGCCCCACCGCAAAATTAAAACAGTTGATTGAGGTCCCCATATGCCCAGTGCTAGCAATGCCGCTAGCCTGATCTACACGGAATCCGGTTCATGGGATGCCACCCGGGCTTTAATGTGTCTGGATGTCAACATATGTGTATGTACAGTAAGTATATAAATTCTGGTAAATCTTGTGCCAGACTAATAAAGAGTATCGCTATCTGACCTTTCCACTAAAAGTGGTTCCTTATATCAGCTTTATTTAGAAAAACAGCGCCACTCCTCTCTATGGGCTGTGTGTCTAGGGAAGATAAAAGCAGACCTTTTATCTACTCTCAGACAACCACTTTAGTTATTTCCTATTGTCCTTTTAAACAGTCCGTTTGAATTGTTTTCATAGTGATGCAAAGCTAAATTGAAAAGCATTGCTCTCTGTTCTTTCCATAAAACAAGCGTCTTTATGTTTATTAGGCACAAAATTTCCCAACAATAGTATATACTTCAATTCCTAGGAGATCCAGAATATTTTTTTTGTTCCTTTCACAATCAGCAGAAAATTAACTTTTGACAAAGAACTGAAATGGGCTAGACCAGGACTTCTTAACTTTTCCTGAACCTGGTATAGCAGTAAAACAAGCAGAAAAGAAGTCAGGTATGTTGCCAAACCAGAGATTGCTGCAGACAGGGAAAGGCCTGAGCAGTAAGGGTGCATACACCTCTATCAATGCCATATTGTGGCTCTGTTCAACATGAAGCCGAAATACATCTGTGTACACGAGGCTTTAAAGGGAACCTGTCACCAGCATTTCACCTATTGAACTTTACTTCTCCCTCACTGGCCGCTGCTATAAAAAGTTCATTGCCGTTATCCCCGCTCCTAAACTCCTCTTCCGACTGTAAATATCGGTCTGCAAACGTTTTGCGCCTTTTATCGTAATTATGCGGTGTCCCTTTGTGCGCACACACCAAAAGAGGACATCAATGCACAAGCGCAGGATTTTGTGTGCTGGGGGAAGGCGAGGAGCTGTCAATCAAAAGTAAGGAGGCGAAGTAAACTTGGAAAGACTTGAGGAATAAAGATATGACTCATTCCAAACGAAGATTTGACGCTTTTCAAATGAAGATCTGACTCTTTTCTGCTCATTAGCATACGGTGTGGGAACACTAAAAAGCTAAATACTAAAGCTACAGAGCCGACTAAGAAGATAATTATAGGTTATATAGAAATGATTTTTCACCCACTACCACCAGGTATAGTCGGTTTAATAGGTGAAATGCTGGTGACAGGTTCCCTTTAAGGCTAAAAAGGACTTGGCCCTATGCTTTCCTCCACTCACTTCTCTTGCATTACTCGCAGGGGCAGGTTTTTTTATATAGACATGATGTAACTAAACCTTAATAAAATAAATTCTACATTTAATGTGGTTATTGCAGGACTGCGATTAAAATTTTTTAACAACAGGTTCTCTGTTTTTCCGACAAAGACATACGTGCGGGAGGGCGGGTCGCGGTGCATCGCGCCATGGAAAATTATTCTAATAATCAAACAAAATAATTACAATATTCCAAATACACCCTATATTAACCCGTTAGTGACCGCCAATACGCCTTTTAACGGCGGCCACTAACGGGCTTTATTCTGATGCATATGCCTTTTTACGGTACTGCATCAGGATAAAGTAAACAGAGCAGGGAGCGTCAAATCTCCCTGCTCTCAGCTGCCAGAGGCAGCTGAGGGCTGGGAGCGTCCCTGCTCTGCCGTGTGAGATCGATATAAGTATCGATCTCACCCGTTTAACCCTTCAGATGCGGTGCACAATAGCGCGCACCGCATCTGAGTGGTTTTACGATCGCCGAGTGTCTGTGTCTCCAATGGCAGCCGGGGGCCTAATAAAGGCCCCCAGGTCTGCCTGGAGCGAATGCCTGCTAGATCATGCCGGAGGCATGACCTAGCAGATGCCTGACCGTTTTAAACGGACAGGCAGTAATACACTGCAATTCAAAAGTATTGCAGTGTATTATAATAGCGATCGGAGGATCGCATAGTGAAGTCCCCTAGTGGGACTAGTAAAAAAGTTAAAAAAAAGTTTAACAAAGTTAATTTAAAAAAAAATGTGAAAAAAAAATTAAAAACCCACCTTTTCCTCTTACAAAATGCTTTACTATTAAGAAACCAAAATAAAGTAAAAAAGTTACACATATTTGGTATCACCGCGTCCGTAACAACCCCGACTATAAATCTTTTACATTATTTAACCCGCACGGTGAACGCCGTAAACATTGAATAAAAAACTATAGAAAAATTGCTGTTTTCTGTGAATCCTGATTTAAAAAAAAGTGATAAAAAGTGATCAAAAAGTCGTATCTACTCCAAAATGGTACCAATAAAAACTACAAGTCTTCCCACAAAAAAAAAGCCCTCATACAACTGCATCGGCGAAAAAATAAAAACGTTACGGCTCTTCAAATATGGAGACACAACAACAAATAATTTTGAAAAAAAAACGTTTTTACTGTGTAAAAGTAGTAAAACATACAAAAACTATACAAATTTGGTATCGTTGCAATCGTAACAACCCGCTGAATAAAGTTATTGTGTTATTTATACCACACGGTAAATGGCGTTGATTTAAGACGTGAAAAAGTGTGGCGAAATTTCAGGTTTTTTTCTATTCCCCCCAAAAAAAAGTTAATAAAAGTTAATCAATAAATAATATGTCCCCCAAAATGGTGCTATTAAAAAATACAACTTGTCCTGCAAAAAACAAGACCTTATACAGCTATGTCGACGCAAAAATAAAAAGGTTATAGCTCTTGGAATGCGACGATGGAAAAACGTAAAAAATGGCTTGGTCATTAAGGTTTAAAATAGGCTGGTCATTAAGGGGTTAAAGTGGACTGTAAATAAGGAAATAACCTGTCCAGAATGTTCAGCTGGACTGCTACACTTTGTATATAATTACATAATAATAATAATAATAATAATATTTATATAGCGCCAACATATTCCGCAGCACTTTACAATTTAGAGGGTTCATGTACAGACAATATTAGACATTACATAGTGACAAAACTAATATACAATTCAAACAAGAGGAGTAAGAACCCTGCTCGCAAGAGTTTACAATCTATAAGCGAAAATAAGGGAGACACAAAATGTAAAAAGTGCTTGTTAAGTACAATGGCCCAGCCATCTTTTATACATATGGGGTAGTACAAATAAAACTACATGACCCGGTCATGACAGGCATGAAGTGCATTATATTAGGGTGCAAGGAGTGTGGGTGATTCTCAGGGGCGTAACTAGGAAAGACTGGGCCGCATAGCAAACTTTTGATTGGGGCCCCCCCCCATCCCCTGGGTATCACACAACCCCCCCATGTAGATAGTGCCTCCCTATAGATTCTGCCACACAGCGCCCGCTATAGATAGCACCATACAGCCCCCATGTAGATAGCACCATACACAGCCCCCTGTAGATGTAGATAACGTCTTACAGCCCCCCTGTAGATAATGCCATACAGCCCTTCCCCTGTAGATAACGACTTACAGCCCCCCTGTAGATAACGCCATACAGCCCTCCCCATGTAGATAACGCCATACAGCCCTCCCCCTGTAGATAACGCCATACAGCCCCCCTGTAGATAACGCCATACAGCCCTCCCCCTGTAGATAACACAATACAGACCCCTGTAGATAACGCCATACAGCCCCCTTGTAGATAACGCCATACAGCCCCCCTATAGGTAACTCCATACAGCCCCCCTGTAGATAACGCCATACAGCCCCCCTGTAGATAACACCATACAGCCCCAAACCCCACCCTGTAAATAACGCCATACAGTGGCGTTGCGCTGTAGCAGCCATAGCGGCTGCTAGCGGAGCCTCCGACCATGGGGTGGGGCCAGTGCCGGCGGGCAGCACGGGCCCCCTCATGCTGCGGGCCCCGTAGCAGCCACTACGGCCGCTACAGCGGTAGTTACGCCACTGGTGATGCTGCTGAATGAGGTGGACAAGTCCTCATGACTAATGTAAAAGGGGGGGCAGGGAAAGGGGTTAAATTAGGAAATGTTATAGGCCTGTCTAAAAAGATGTGTTTTTAGGGCACATTTAAAACTGTGGATGTTGGAAATTAATCTGATTGTCTGGGGTAGTGCATTCCAGAGGAGACGGGAGTGGGAGGTTCGGATTATGGAAGATTTTATTCTAAGGTCGTTGGCAGAATGTAGAGCACGACTAGGGTGGTAGGCAGAGATGAGGGAGGAGATGTAAGGATGTGCAGCACGGTGGAGAGCTTTGTGAGTGAGAGTAATAAGTTTGAATTTAATTCTGAACGGTATGGGCAACCAGTGCAGTGACTGGCAGAGGTGTTGGTATAGCGGTTGGTCAGATAGATTAGCCTGGCTACTGCATTAAGGATAGATTGGAGAAGAGAGAGTTTAGTGAGTGGAAGACCGATTAGTAATGAGTTACAGTAGTCAAGACGAGAGTGAATCAGAGCTACAACTGTAATGGCGGGGTAGGGAGACAGACAGGTGAGCCCTAATCTACCCGCCACTCAGTCCCTGCCTACTTGCAACGGCCCGTCCTATGCGACGGCGTACAACTGGGCGACGGTCCCTACGCTCACTAAGTGCACGACAGACAAACAGACAAGGGTACACAGAAGCTAAGGGAAATGGGGCTGTTGCCCACGGCAACCCCGTGAGCAACAAGGATAGTGAACGAGCCGAGTCAAACCAGGAGTGGACGAGGTACCAAACGCAGAGCAGGAGAATAGTCAGTCAAGCCATGGTCAATATGAAGCAGAAGACAAGTAGTAAGTAGCAGAAGCAGAGCCAGGAAACAGACTGAAACAATCACAGGCAAAGGAGGAGCAGGAAGTGAAGGTATAAATAGACTGAGGGCGGGAGCTAGCTCCATCTGGCCAGGCTGTGATAGGCTCTCCCACTCCTCAGCCTCCCAGGCTGATTGGTGGAAGAAGGGGTCACTCGACCAGACTTAGGAGCAGGTGCAGAGTGAGTAACCACGGGCGTCGACACAGAAGCTGTGTCAGGCAGATCCTTTACAACAACTTTTAGTTTTGCTGTTTCCACAGTAAGAAAAGGGCGGATTCTGGAGATGTTTTTCAGGTAAAAGTGACAGAAGCATGTAAGTGATTGAATGTGCAAAGTAAAAGAGAGATCTGAGTCGGGAAAAAAAAACAAGACAGCGGGCGTGCTGTCTAGGAGTTATGGTGTGCCACATACTGAGATCAGGTTTAGGTAGGTTAGTAGATGGTGGGAATACAAGGAGCTCAGTTTTAGAAAGATTCAGTTTCAGATATGGAGAGGATATGATGTAAGGCCTCATGCACACAGCCGTGCCCGTAATCATGGTTTGTGATTACATGCATGGCCGGACTGCCACCCGCATTTTCGGCCCGTGTTCCCATACAAAGTATGGGAGCACGGTCCGTAAAAAGCAAAGGATAGGACATGTCTTATTTTTTCCAGGGACTTTCTACGACCTGGACACCTTCCCGTAAATATAATCAATAGAAATGAATGGGTCCGTAATTACGTTCCGCAATTACAGATGAACTCTACGGTAGAGTGCATCGGGCCTTAGAGACAGGGGATAGACAATAACTGGTGTTTTGTATTAGAGTAGGGGGCGATGTCACGGGAAAAGGCATATTATTGGGTGTCATCAGTGTAGAGATGGTACTGGAAGCAAAATTTGCTGATAGTTTGTCCAATAGGGGCTGTGTAGAGAGAAGAGGAGCGGACCCAGAACTGATCCCTGCGGAACCCTGATAGCAAACGGAAGAGGGGAAGAAGTAGAACCAGCAAATGACACACTGAACGAGCGGTCAGAGAGAAAGGAAGAAAACCAAGAGAGAGTAGTGTCTTTAAGGCAATAGAGTGGAGCATGTTAAGTAGGAGTTTGTGGTCTACAGTGTCAAAGGCTGCAGAGTGATCCAGAAGAATCAGTAGATAGTATTTGCCATTAGATTTAGCCACCAAGGGATTGTTTGAGACTTCAGTGAGACTGGATGAGTTGTGAGGGAATAGGATCACTGGGGGAGGTAGTAGGATGAGAAGAGAGGAGCCTAGGGACTTCTTCTTCTGTTATTAGTTCAAATTCTGAAAGTGAAGAAGAGGGAGTGCAGGCGGGAAGGGGATCGATGTTACTGTCAAGGACTGTGGGTATGTGGACCCGCTAGGCCGCACCACCATAGCGGTGAGGCAGCTGACCAAACAACAGAGCACTCAATCAATACAAAGTCCAGCACAAAGGTACCTGAATAGTCCAGACAGTGGCAGAGGCTTTAGCACATATGGGGCTGGATGTGGCAGTTTGCGCCAGACGTGGTGGTTGACAGCAGGTGCAGCAGGTTGCGCCAGACGTGGCGGACAACAGTAGGTGCGGTAGGTTGCGCCAGACGTGGCGGACGGCAGTAGGTGCAGCAGGACACCACTCCAACACTAGACAGGTTCAGGAACAAAGCACGGCACGGGATACAGGATACAGGTAGCAGGGCACGGGAACACTGGGAACAGGATAACACTGAGGGACCATTTGCAAAAACTAACATGGGAATTACTAACAACACTCAGGCAGGGAGTGAAGGGGCAGGGCCCCCTACATAGTCCAGAGTGATTGAGGCTAATTTAAAATATAAATCATGTGCGCTGGCCATTTAAGGCCGGGCACGCGCGCGCGCGCGTGTGTGTGTGTGTGTGTGAACCCTACGGGACAGTGCCGAGCGGCCAGCACTCACAGATCCATGGCCGCGGCCGCCGAGGGGTGAGTAGGAATGGTGGTCCGCGGCCGTGGACGCTACAGTATCGCCCCTCTTACTCCCCCTTTTCTTGGGGCCAGAGCGAAGGTGAAGGTGGGGGCATTAAGGTTCTATTCTGGCTCCCAGGACCTCTCCTCAGGACCAAACCCTCTCCAGTCCACCAAATAGAAAGTAATTCCTCTTATCCTCTTGCAGTCCAGGATATCCTTCACCTCAAACAAATCAGATGACCCGCTGGGAGCAACTGCGGAACAAGCAGTCTTACTGTAGCTGTTCAGGACGACCGGTTTCAGAAGGGACACATGAAAGGAGTTGGGGATTCTGAGGGTAGGAGGCAGCCGAAGCTTATAGGAGACAGGGTTTATCTGTTGTAGTATCTCAAACGGTCCGAGAAACCTGGGAGCAAACTTGTACGAAGATAACTATAAATGAGTATTCCGTGAGGACAGCCAGACTTTGGTACCTGGAAGATACTGAGGCGGCTCTCTCCATTTTATATCCGCTATTCGCTTTATGCGATTTGACTGATAACAGAATAGAGGTTGGGTCCGTTGCCAGCTTTTCAGAAAGGCCCCAAATACAGTCAACAGCGGGTACCTGAGATGTAGCCGACACAGGAAGAGGGAATCTAGGATGTTGACCGTACACAATGTAGAATTATGTGGAAGTGGTGGACTCACTTGTGTGATTGTTGTATGAGAACTTGGCCCATGGAAGAAGCTGTATCCAGTCATCATGGAGATAATTCTCCATGATCTGGTTAATCCTCTCTACTTGACCATTGGACTGGGGGTGATAATCTGTGTAATGTACGTGGTCGCTGACCACGAACTCCTTCGATTCAGTCGACGCCCTTCTCTCCAGAGATGTCTTCACATAAGGCCATCCTGTTCCACAGTGACCACCAGGGTGCGCTCGCGAGCTCAGTACAGACTTAAGTAACCAGAGCGCACGCATGTGGGAGATTGAGCTGATTGTTTTTTATCAAGACATTCTGAGAGCCATAACTTATTGTTGTCAGGACGATCTGTAGTTTTTATTGGTACCATTTTTTGGAACATACAACTTTTTGATCACTTTTTATTACATTTTATTTAAAGCTAACGTAACCAAAAAACAGTGATTTTGGCATTTTAAATTCTTTATTTCTTACGGCGTTCATTATGTGCTAAAAATTACAGTTTTACTTTATTCTGCGGTACGATTACAGCGATACCATATGTATATAGTTATTTTTATGTTTTGCAGCGTTTGCACAATAAAATTACTTGTTTATAAAATAATAAATTTTCTGTGTCACCAAATTCTGAGAGCCATAACTTTTTCTTTTTCAGTCAAAAAAGCGGTGTAAAGACTTGTTTTTTTTGGGATGGGTTGTAATTTTTATTGGTACTATTTTGGGGTACATGTGACTTTTGATCACTTTTTATTCTATATTTTGACCAAAAAATAGTGATTCTTGCATTCGTTAATTTTTTTTGCGGCGTTCACCGTGCGGGAAAAATAACATTATAGTTTTATAGTTTGGGTCGTTACAAACGCGGTGATACCAAATATGTGTACTGTTTAACGTCTTCATTTTTTCCTATAATAAGAGACTTATATTATTTTTACTTTTTACACTTTCTTTTTTTTACCTGCAGCTCTGATCGCTGCTAGAATACATTACACTACCTAGTAGTGTAATGTATTCCAACTGTCAGTGTGTCACACATCCGTTACAACAAGCCTATCCAAGCCTAAGTTTAAGGGGTTTGAGGGGTTAAGGAAAAGGGGATTGGCCATAGGGGTGTATCCTTAAGTTGAGGGAGGAGTATGGTGTATATAAGCCCAGGTAGGGTAGGGGCAGCCCTCTTTCCCGCTGGACAACAGAAGAGAGTTTTCCCGCCCGCCCCTTTTTCTTCTGTTAGGTTGCAGACGGTGGGTTTGAGATTGTCACAGTAGCATTTGCGGTTGGAGGAGGGATCTTTGAAGGCACGTAATGGCAAGAAGGAGAACAACATTGTTGGAAAAGAACTCGGGGCATTTAACCCTGGGTAGTATCGTAGTTCGTTACCCAGCTTGTTTCATACATTCCTGATGGGCAGGGTCCCCAGGAAGGGTAGGTCTTGGAGATGGTTGGTGCCCTCGGGTCAGGTGAAGTACAGCTGTAGGGCAATAGGATCGAGACCTGAGAAGGAAAGGATGGAGTGAAAATATAATGCCTGAAGTGCCTTCAAGGATCCTTTAACAGGGGAATGTTGCAGAATAGAGCAGGATGTTAATTTATGGAGTGTTTGTTATATTGTGTTATGATATTTGATTGCATTTGAGTATTTTTGTGTATTTAATAAATGGCTGCTGTGGCCTTTACACCAATTCAAGTCATGGTCCCTTATTGGGTTACTGGTGGTGGGAGATCATAGATAGCAAAGGCATCAAACATACCTTAGGTCATGCTATGAGCCTCCTCTGCCAATGTAGTGCAGTTGACATCTAAGAAAAACTTTTTCAAATGTAAACTCTTCTAGCGAAAGACATAATATAAAAATACCTGAAATAATATAAATGCACTTACAGGAAAATTAAGATATAATGTCACATAGTTCCATGTGTCCCACCAGCATGAGTTTTTGCAGTTAACAAATGGCCACTATTGCTTCATAATTCAACATGTTTCAGTCTGTCTTTCAGCGGTAACATCTTCCAGGAGGCCGCTGGCCTATCTTTTCCTAGCATGCTACTGAAGCACTTATGTCTGTTTCTGCAATGGTTCTCTGGGGATCTTGTTATATCAAATTTCTGAATCACCATCCTCAACATATTGGAAGGTTACATATAGATAATGGAACATCTTAATATATCTATTTGACCACTTAATACACCCACACCAGCAATTCTTGGTTATAATGAAAAGTGTTTTATATACAGTAGGTGTTCTGCTCATATGGTGTAAAGTTGTTATTCACAGAAGTGATTTTCAAACCATTCCATTACTTTTATGTAAACATACAGCTGCTATATTGATGATCTGTCATAATGTGTAATAGTATCCTCCCAAGAATAAATTACTGGTTAATTTCTTATTTACTGTTTCCAAACAAAACATTCAGAAAAAAACGATCTCTCTAAAAAAAAAGTACCACTGACGTATGATATATGCACCGTTAATTTACACAATGGCGTAGCTGAAGCCTCCTGGGCCCTGTGCAAAAGTTCAGCTTGCCCCCCCATGCAACATCTCTCCATGGCCAGTGCCCGTGGCCCATCCATAGATTTCATCCTCATTGCTGGGTCTCATAAGTGACCCATCGATGCAGCAAAAGCAGCCAGGGGGTGTTGCTAAGGTCTTAATAGGTGAAGATAAATTATATATATATATATATATATATCGAAGACAGCATATCTATAAGATTTCGACAGGCTTAGATATAGCAACAGACTGCCACCGGGCCATAGAGGTAGTCACGAAGTCTACAGAGGATAGTGTAGACCCACTGTGTTGCCAGCGGATTTGGTGTGAGCCTAACCTACGGAGCGGAGTCCCAGGGATAGCTAGGTGTTCACAATTTAAACTCTGTACCGAGATGTGAACTGGGCTGCTAGTATTCCCAAGTCGTTACTCCCAGAGTAGTCTCCATTTGCAATGACCAACGTAAATAGACGAGGTGCAATAACAGCAGGCAAGAGTCTGGTAGTAGCGTAGGTCAGGGCAGACGGCAAACGTTCACTCACGGTTAGGAAACCCAGAGGTCAGCAGGCAGCAGATTATCATCACGGTAAATAGGTAAATTGTTAGGGCAGGCGGCAGGCAGGAAGGCCAAGTTCAGGCAGGGTTGCTAGCAGATATTCCAAATACAAGTCTCTGGAGAATACAGCTAGCAAGCTAGAGTATGGAACCTAATTACTCAGGCATGGAGCAATGTGGGAGATACCTTTTTATACCCAGGAAAGCTGGGTGGAATTTGGTGCTTTAAAAGGAGAAGGGTCGGCTCGTGTAGTTTCACCTACTCAAAACTACATGGGCCTAAGTTACAGTAACTTAATTTAACCCCTTCCCGACATTTGTCGTATGGATATATCATGGTATGCTCGTGCTTCAGAAGCTGAGTCGGTGCCACCATCTCAGGGTGTCGGCTGCATGTTATAGCTGACACCGTGGGGTAATGGCGAGGACTGAAGTTTGCTCCGATCTCCACCATTAACCCCTTAAATAAAGTGGTCAAAAGCGATCGCTGCATTTAAGGTGTTAGCAGCTCATCGGCACCCCAGCAATTAAATTGATTCCGGTGGCTACAAAAGCAACCGGAGGCCTAACACTGACCTCCCGGTATGCCTTGTATGGAGACTTTCAGGCCCCGACCAGAGGCGGGGCCTAAAAGTCTTCCATAGCCGCTGCCAAGATGGCGCCGGCTCAGGAGCTGAGCCGGCGTCATCAGTAGTGGGTGTGAGCTGTATCTTACAGCTGACATCCACCTATAACGGCAGGAACCGGAGCTTGCTCCGATCCCTGCCATTAACCCTTTAGATGCAGCGATCGAAAGAGAAGTGGTTGGCAGCAGATCGGCAGCTCTGCCCTGCAATCGCAGGACTGCCAACTGCTACTATGGCAACAGGAGGCCTAACAATGGCCTCCTGCTTTGCCATTACGGAAGCCGATTAGGCCCTGCCCGGAGGCGAAGCCTAATCAGCTTGCTGTCAGTGAATGACTGACAGATCTAATTCATTGCACTACATACAGTGAAGGAAATAAGTATTTGATCCCTTGCTGATTTTGTAAGTTTGCCCACTGTCAAAGACATGAACAGTCTAGAATTTTTAGGCTAGGTTAATTTTACCAGTGAGAGATAGATTATATAAAAAAAATAAAAATAAATTACATTGTCAAAACTATATATATTTATTTGTATTGTGCACAGAGAAATAAGTATTTGATCCCTTTGGCAAACAAGACTTAATACTTGGTGGCAAAACCCTTGTTGGCACGCACAGCAGTCAGACATTTTTAGTAGTTGATGATGAGGTTTGCACACATGTTAGATGGAATTTTGGCCCACTCTTCTTTGCAGATCATCTGTAAATCATTAAGATTTCAAGGCTGTCGCTTGGCAACTCGGATCTTCAGCTCCCTCCATAAGTTTTCGATGGGATTAAGGTCTAGAGACTGGCTAGGCCACTTCATGACCTTAATGTGCTTCTTTTTGAGCCACTCCTTTGTTGCCTTGGCTGTATGTTTCGGGTAATTGTCGTGCTGGAAGACCCAGCCACAAGCCATTGTTAATGTCCTGGTGGGGGGAAGGAGGTTGTCACTCAGGATTTGACGGTACATGGCTCCATCTATTCTCCCATTGATGCGGTGAAGTAGTCCTGTGCCCTTAGCAGAGAAACACCCCCAAAACATAATGTTTCCACCTCCATGCTTGACAGTGGGGACGGTGTTCTTTGGGTCATAGGCAGCATTTCTCTTCCTCCAAAAACGGCGAGTTGAGTTAATGCCAAAGAGCTCAATTTTAGTCTCATCTGACCACAGCACCTTCTCCCAATCACTCTCAGAATCATCCAGATGTTCATTTGCAAACTTCAGACGGGCCTGTACATGTGCCTTCTTGAGCAGGTGACCTTGTGGGCACTGCAGGATTTTAATCCATTACGGCGTAATGTGTTACCAATGGTTTTCTTGGTGACTGTGGTCCCAGCTGCCTTGAGATCATTAACAAGTTCCCCCCGTGTAGTTTTCGGTTGAGCTCTCACCTTCCTTAGGATCAAGGATACCCCACGAGGTGAGATTTTGCATGGAGCCCCAGATCGATGTCGATTGACAGTCATTTTGTATGTCTTCCATTTTCTTACTATTGCACCAACAGTTGTCTCCTTCTCACCCAGCGTCTTACTTATGGTTTTGTAACCCATTCCAGCCTTGTGCAGGTCTATGATCTTGTCCCTGACATCCTTAGAAAGCTCTTTGGTCTTGCCCATGTTGTAGAGGTTAGAGTCAGACTGATTAATTGAGTCTGTGGACAGGAGTCTTTTATACAGGTGACCATGTAAGACAGCTGTCTTTAATGCAGGCACCAAGTTGATTTGGAGCGTGTAACTGGTCTGGAGGAGGCTGAACTCTTAATGGTTGGTAGGGGATCAAATACTTATTTCTCTGTGCACAATGCAAATAAATATATAGAATTTTGACTATGTGATTTTCTTATTTTTTTTTTATATAATCTATCTCTCACTGGTAAAATTAACCTAGCCTAAAAATTCTAGACTGTTCATGTCTTTGACAGTGGGCAAACTTACAAAATCAGCAAGGGATCAAATACTTATTTCCTCCACTGTAGGTAGTGCAATGTATTAGAAAAATAATCTGACAGTTGGACCTTCAAGTCCCCTAGTGGGGCTAAAGAAAAGTGCAAAAAAAAGTGTACAAAAAGTAAAAATAAAAGTTGTTAAAAGTAAAATAAATGTTTCAAGTAATAAAATAAAACACAATTGCCCTTTTTCCCTTATCAAGTACTTTATTATTGAAAAAAATAAATAAACCATACATATTTGATATCGCCGCGACCGTAACGGCCTAAACTATAAAAATATTATGTTATTTATTCCACGCGGTGAACGGCGTAAAAAAACAATGACAGAATTTCAATTTTTTGTCACTTTGCCCTACAAAAATTGGAATAAAAAGTGATCAAAAAGTCGCATGTATCCAAAAATGGTACCAACACTAACTACAGCTTGTTCCGCAAAAAAAACAGCTCTCATACAGCTCCGTCTATGTGAAAATTAAAAAGTTATGGTTCTCAGAACATAGCGACAGAAAACACATTCTTTTTACAAAAGTAATTGTATTGTGGAAAAAGTTGTAAAACATAAAGTGCTATAAATTAGGTATTGCCGGAATCAGACTGACCCGCAGAATAAAGTTAACATGTAATTTATGACGCGTGGTGAACGCTGTACAATAAAAATGAAAAAAACTGCCAAAATTGCTGTTTTTTGGTCACCTTGCCTCCCAAAAAATAGGATAAAAAGTGATAAAAAAAATCAGAAAGTCGCATGTACCCTAAAAAGGTACCAATAATAACTGCAGCTCGTCCCAAAAAAACAGCCCTCATACCACCACGTCTATGAAAAAATAAATTAGTTAAGGCTCCAATATATCAGGAAAGAAATATATGCAGTTGTGCAGGTCCAAGGGGAACATTTCTTCTGTTTCAAAAGGCGATTTATCAAGGCCCTAAAATTAGGGAACCAGGAAGGGTAGGGACCAAACATATCTGCTGGAAGCGAGGGTGCCCGTATTATACCAGGACAACACTTCCCATCAAAATTCCCCAAACTGCAATGTTGCAGAGTGTGGACCAAAAGGGAGATAAGAAAGGACATTTATCAGTGCGACACTGGCTTGTGCATAAAGGACGGCTTCACAGCGTAACAAATATCTATGGATTTTTTTATTGTTTTTTTACCCCAAATTTATACCACCTGACTATGCCCCTGATGTACTCTGCCCAGCTTACATGTACCCACACATTATAAACTAAAATACCAGTAAAACTAAAAATAAACTACTACCAAGCAAACTCCACGCTCCAAAAGCCAAAAGGCGCTACCTCCCTTCTGAACCATAAAGAGTGCCCAAACAGCAGTTTACTTCCACATATATGGCATCGCCATACCCGGGAGAACCCTTTTAAAAAAAATTTGGGGTGTGTGTCTCCAGTGGCATAAGCTGGGCATGGCATATTTGCCACTGAAATAGCATATCTAGGGAAAAATTTAAATTTTTACTTTGCACCATCCACAGTGCAATAATTTATGGAAAAGACCTGTGGGGTAAAAATGCTCATTACACCCCTGAATAAATGCCTTGAGGGCTAGTTTCCAAAATGTAAGTCGTCAAATTAGGCCTCAACTTCGCATGGTACTCTTTCACTCCTGAGCCTAGTCGAATGTCCAGGCAAAAGATTAGGGCCACATATAGGGTGTTTATAAAACTGGGAAACACAGCATAATTAGATAGCTATCTTGTTATGGTGGCACAAGTTGGGCACCACATATTGGCATATCTATGGAAAAAATCCCATTTTCACTCTGCAACATTGAGTGCACACTAATTTCTGCAAATTACCTGCGGGGTTAACAGGCTCACAACAACCCAAAAGCCAAATGCCGCTCCTTCCATTCTAAGCCCTGTTGTGTGTCCAAACAGCTGTTTATGACCACATGTGGGGTATTGTTTTACTTGGGAGAAATTGCTTTACAAAGATTTTAATTTTCATGGCTTAATTCCAATAATTTCTGAAAAATACCTGTAAGTTCAAAATGCTCACTATACCCCTAGATAATTTCCTCAAGGGGTGTAGTTTCCAAAATGCGGTCACTTGTGGGGGTTTCCACTGTTTTGTCCCCTCAGGGGCTTTTTCAAATGCGACATGGCCTTCGCAAACCATTCCTGCTAAATTTGAGCTCTAAAAGCCAATTGGCTCTCTTTCCCTTCTAAGCCCTGCTGTGTGTCTAACGAGATGTATTGTTTTACTTGGGAGAAATTGCTTTACAAATTTTGTGGTACTTTTTCTCCTTTAGTCCTTGTGAAAATTAGAAAAAAATAGCTAAACCTACATTTTCTCTGAAAATAATTTAGATTTTCATTTTCACGGCCTACTTCCAATAATTTCTGCAAAAACCCTGTGAGGTCAAAATGCTCACTATACCCGTAGATAATTTCCTTGAGGTGTCTAGTTTCCCAAATGGGGTCACTTTTGGGGGATGTCCACTGTTTTGGCACCGCAAGAGCCCTTCAAACCTGACATGGTGCCTAAAATATATTCTAATAAAAAGAGGGTCCCAAAATCCACTACGTGCTCTTTTGCTTCTGAGGCCTGTGTTACAGTTCATTATCACACTAGAGACATGTAGGATAATTCTAAAAACTGCAGAATCTGGGCAATAAATATTGAGTTGTGCTTCTCTGGTAAAACCTTCTGTGTTACAAAAAAAATGGATTAAAAATGAATTTCTGCAAAAAAATGAAATTTGTAAACTTCAACTCTACTTTGCTTTAATTCCTGTGAAACGTCTAAAGGGTTAAGAAACTTTCTAAATGCTGTTTTGAATACTTTGATTGGTGACGTTTTTAAAATAGGATGACTTATTGGGGGTTTCTAATATATAAGGCCCTCAAAGCCACTTCACATCTGAACTGGCCCCTGTAAAAATAGCATTTTAACATTTTCTTGAAAATTTGAGAAATTGCTGCTAAAATTCTAAGCCTTGTAATGTCCTAGAAAAATAAAAGAATTTTCAAAAAAACGATGCCAATCTAAAGTAGACATATGCGTGAGGTTAATTAGCAACAATTTTGTGTGGTATAACTGCCTGTCTTACAAGCAGATACATTGAAATTTAGAATAATGCAAATTTTTTAAATTTTTCTCTAAATTTTGGTCTTTTTCACAAATAAATACTGAATGTACCAAGCAAATTTTGATATGAACATAAGTCCAATGTGTCACGAGAAAACAATCTCAGAATCACTTGGCTAGGTAAAAGTATTCCGACGTTATTACCACATAAAGTGAAACATGTCAGATTTCAAAAATGAGGCTCTGTCAGGAAGGTCAAAAGTGGCCAAAGCGAGAAGGGGTTAAAATGCACAGGCAGCTGTAATGTCCTAACAGTAGATTACACAGGACAGCCCTAGGGAGATTGGCAAACTCCTTTAAATTAGAAAATTAGATTTCTGAGCAAATTCGAAGAAGAAACAGTAATGATTTTTAATATTTATGCACCATAAAAATGAATAAAAAATATATAGTTTTTCAAGGAGTCAATGAATTCTATAATGGAGGTTGAGACAAAGAAACAATTTTATCAGGGGACATCATAGGTGTTGTAAACAAACATCTTGACAGGAACACAATGGGACAAGGTGACACCACAAAGAAAAATCTAATGAACGATTTAACGGATAACACCATGATGAGTGATGATAAGGTATGGTAACCAAAAGACAATATTCCTATTTATTATCTCAATTCAACTCACTTTTTAGGAAAGATAACATTCTAATTTTGACGAGTTTTTATATAAAGTGAAAAATATAAAAATCGATCAAATGGTGATCTCTGACCATGCTCCCACTGTTGTGCTGACTGTTAAAAATGTATTATCACAAAAATCCATTTTTTTGGTGACATTTTCCCTCCTTGGGATCAAACATTTAAAATATGATAAAGTTATAACAAAATTATGTTCTTTGTGTCACATAAAAAGAATGTTTGAGGCATTTAATAGATTAAGGATAGATTATAGATCAGCATATAGAACATAAAAGTAGAGATGAGTGAAACAATGAAATAATAATAAAATTTGGTCCGAATTTCCTAAAAGTTTAGGATTTGGTAACATCAGAAACTTTTGGGGTTCACGGCGCACGAATAAGCAAGATGTGGGCTGCCATTTCATAGATAAGAAAAAGGAAGATTGAAAAAGAGGAAATAAAAAAAACATACCATGTTCTCCTAGTATCACGTAGCAACACATCCCTGCCAGCCTCCTAAAATTACATTGTTTTGTCCCATGTGACTGCTGCAGTACCTGGTGGCCTCCTGAGATGACGTTGTTTTGTCCTATGTGACCACTTCAGCCAGTCACAGACTGCAGTTGTCACATGGAACAAAACTACGTGATCTTTTCAGGAAGCCGGCAAAGATGCGTCGCAGCCATGGTCACATTGGACAAACTATGTCATCTCAAGAGGCCCATGGGACCAAGAGGCATGGTCACATTGGACAAACTATGTCATGTCAAGAGGTCCTGCAGGGACACGTCGCTACAAGATACCAAGGGAGGTGAGTATGGTATTTTTTTCTTTTAGGTGCGGAATTGCAAGTGCCGTTTGACTATCTAATGGCTTCTAGAACTATATCCAACTTGGATACAGTCCGAGAAGAGTTTATGAGTTATCTCAATGATAACAAATGCAACCTTAGATTCACACATCTGGTTGAGACCAATACAATCTGTTTTTTGTATTTAGAATTGACAGCCATGTCTGGCGAGATTGTCCAATCCAGAACATATCGCGAATCCATCTCAGGAAACGCCATCCTCCACGCAAACAGTAGTCACCACAGACATACTATCTCTTCCATACCTGTGAGTGAAATGACTAGAGCCAGGAGGAATTGTAGCCTAGCTCAAAGCTTCAATATGTAACAAGCACAAATTTGCCAGAGGTTACACAATAGGGGCTATCAAAAGTGGACTTTAGATAGAGCAAAATCGATAGTAAGATCCAAATCTAGAGATCAGTTACTATTTCAAAACAAAAATAAGAAAGCTTCCAAGGATTGTGGCCCAGAGAAACACACACTAATACTCCAGTATAGTAACCAGCTTACAGAGATTAGAAATATTGGGTATAAATATATCCCAATCCTCTATGAGGACGAACAATTGGATGAGATATTGAGGGATGGATGCTGTGTCGTGTCACGCAGAGCACCCACACTAGGTAATATACTCTCTCCATCCGGTTTTACATCATGTAAAACTAAAACCACATGGTTACATCACAGAGGTTTTTATAGACGTGGTTCTCATCCGTGTAAAATATGTCTATTTGCTCAGCTCACTAAAAATTTTCTATGACTCGGGGGGGAGTGATGAATTTTCCTATCAAAACTTACATTAATTTTAATAGCGAGTATGTCACATATGTCATCGAGTGTACAGAATGTAAGCTAATGTATATTGGCTGCACAACAAGAAAATTAAAAATCTGAATTTTAGAGCATCTTGGATATGTCAGGAATCCTAATTTTCCTGGCATTTCCAATGCTGCTAGGCATTTTATTGTGTTCCATAATAGGTCAGTCAATTCATTTAAAACATATGCCATACAGAAAATAAAGGGGTCTATACGAGGCGGCAATATGAAACAGACTCTACTGGACAGGGAGGCCTTTTGGATCTATAGTCTCAAGACTAGGGTTCCAACAGGTCTCAACCTGAAAAGGGAATTAATGTTCCACTACTGATCAATGATCGGTCCCCCGGGGATATTTTAATTAAAGTTTATCATTTATTATATGCCATATACTGAGTGCAGGTTATATCGTAATTAATCAACCTGTTTCTGTAAAGTAGTCGTTTCTTCCTATAGATAGTGACCTTAAATGATCTTACAGGATTTGTTGAGAGCTATAGCATATTACATCAATGAAATTAAATGCTGTTAAATAATACATATATTACAGATAGCCATTAAATAATATGTACAAAATCCGATATATAGTTCCGATCTATACACATTTACATTTTTGTTTTTAAATTGTTTGTTTGGGAAAGGGCTTATTTAGACGAACGTGATATACGACCATGCAACGCGCGTGGTTTTCACGCGCCTCGAACGGACCTATGTTAGTCTATGGGGCCGTGCAGACTGTCCGTGAGTATCATGTAGCGTGTGTCCGCTGCGTAAAACTCGCGACATGTCCGATATTTGTGCGTTGTTCGCGCATCATGCACCCATTGAAGTCAATGGGTGTGTGAAAATCACGCGCTGCACACAGAAGTACTACCGTGTGACGCGCGTGATTCGCGCAACAGCAGTAAAAATTATGAATGTAAACAGTAAAGCACCACGTGCTTTTCTGTTTACAAACATACAAACAGAGTGTCATAATGATGGTGGCTGCGCGAGAATCACGCAGCCACGCATCATACGCGTCTGACACACGGAGCTGTTAAGTACCTTTTGCGCGCGCAAAACGCCGCGCTCGTGTAAATCCGGCCAAATAGAGATGATATCTCTGTTTCTCTCAAAACACATTGTTTATTCATATATATTTTAAACTGTTTTTTCTATTTCTTTATTTCATGTTGCACTGTTTGTTACTTGCCTCCCGACTCGTTTATATCCGGATTTAAATCCTACAGATCCACGAACAACACTAATTGTTATATTGTATATGCATTAAAATACAGCAACAACGTGGCTCTTTAACTTGAGGGCACAGTTTCCTACATGATAAAATATTTAAATATACACTCATGTTAAATGGTTGCTATATAATATATTGTTGCATTACGTGTTCCTCACTTCCGGGAATCACAGGTGTTAGGATACGTACCTTGATCAGACATACCGGATATAAACTGTGAGTCGACATTGACATTCACTCATGCCATGATTAAGGACACAGGAGGTGTCTGAAACGCGTTTGCGAACAATCAATGCGATTCACCCCTTTCTTTTTACACTTTGATAATTTTAATGTTGTATACCAACAAAATTGGAACTTCAATTCCTTTTATACACTACCAGCGCTGGATCAAAGCTTTCTCTTTTCTCCTATAGTCCGGGAAGAGATCAGAGAGTCAGACAGGGCAGTCGGGGCACTTGCAATCTGTGGCAAATTTATTCAGACCGAATCTAATTAGCCAGCTGATTTGATAACATTGGCCACAAAACTAATTTCGGAAAATTCGCTCACCTCTACATATAAGGACAAAAGCAATGCACAAAACAAAATCAATGCAGGATAAAAAAATAAAAAGAAAAGCTCTTTATGAGTATCATCTTAATAGGATGTCACAATTCTCTAAAATAAAAAAAGATTATGAGCTTTATAGATTTGGTAATAAAATAGGTGAATATTCGAGTAATTTTGTTTGTGGGGCGGGGAAAGCTAATCATATAGCGGCCCTAAAAGATAAACAGGGAACCTAACACTCTAATATTACAAATATTATGGAGATATTAGTAGAACACTATTCATAGCTTTATCAAGCACAGGAGGTAGACATTAAGCTTGCAAAAAAAGTTACCAGACCAACTAAACATTTTGTACCCGTGTTGAATCAAGATCAAGTTGAAGAATTAAATATGCCAATAACACTTGAAGAGCTTACACAGATAATAATTAAAAAAGTCTAGGCTGAGATAGTTACACAAATTAGTTTTTTAAATCTTTACTTTCCCATATACAAATATGACCACTGCAATGTTATAATTTTATTTGCGAGGAAGAGCCTTATTTACAGACAGGAAAAACGACATATATGAAATTATCTCAAAAATAGATAAAGATTCCATCCCAGGTCCTATGGACCTATATTGCTTATAAATGTTGATTTATAAATATATGCTAAAATCGTGGCTACTAGATTAGCCTAATTCATACCAGGATGCGATTGGGGAACAACAAAATGGGTTTGTCAAAGGAAGAAATGGGTCTGAACTATTAGGGTAAGGCCACAGAAAATTAATTGGGAGTAACTTGTTGTAACCTGCAAAATCGTGTAGCCATAAAGGGTGTATTAATTCGTGGCAGCATGATTTTGCAGATAAAAAGACGGTTTACCCGCATTAATGTGCGGCCACTAACAGGCTGTTTGACAGCCGCACCGAACATTGTGCCGGCGGGGTTGTTAGCCGCATTGCGACCGTGTGAGGGCCGCTCCATGTGGCCTTACCCTTAGGAAGGTATTGGTGGTACTGGATTGGGATTGTCTGTACAAATTCAGGCATAATAACTTTCGAAGCTGCAAAAGCATTCGACAGGATGGTGTGGTCTTGGCTCAAGCTAGTATTCCCCATGGGTAAATGTTATAACTTGATATCTGCAATGTACTATCAAGTAAATGCTCATATTAGTATTCCAGAATGCATTTCAAGGAGATAAGGTCCGTTGGCCCCGCTTCTTTTCAATTTTTGTAAGGAACCCTTTGGATCAGTTCAAACGGCGGATTTTGCATGGCGTTTCCCGCAAAATCCACCGTGGAATTATTCCTCATGCCTTTGACTTCAATGGTAGGTTCGGGCGGAATCCGCTCGAAGATCGAGCATGATGCTTCTTTTTCCTGCTAGCTAAAAAAAATCAGCTAGCGGGAAAAATAAGCGTCCGACTCCCATTGAAATTAGTGGGTGGCGGAATTTTGCGGCAGAATCCGTGGCGGGTTTCCCCTCAAAAATTCCGCCGCGAGATCAGATAATTGCACTAATAGAAAATAACAACATTAAGGGCATTAAGATTAATAATTGTGAAGTCAAATCAGAAATGCATTAATATTTTTGGACAACATCCATAGAGATCTTCCAAAGGTCTTAAATACTCTAGATGGATGTTTATCTGGATTTAAAATTAATAAAAATAAGTCTGAAGTCTTATTTTTAGCTAGAGATAATGTTTCTAAAGTATTTAAAGAAATTGATGCAAGAGGCTTAAATGTTGTAAAACATCAGATAAAAAAAAATCTGGGCTTATATATTGGATGTACAAGGCAGATGATTTAGAGAATAAAATGGAGGGATCTGCCACTAAACTTGTTTGGAATAATAAATATATTCAAAAGGTTTATTTTACCTTAAATGTTGTATTCATTATAAATTATTCCATTACCTATTGATAGTAATCATGTCAAAGATTTGGAAACCATTCTTTTGGATTTTGCATGAAGAGGCAGAATACATAATATGTAGATAAAGAGGCTGCAAATCTCACAACAGAAGAGTGGCATGTACTTCCCAAATATAAAGAAATACAGCTGGGCACGTACGGTAGATTATTGGTAATACGAATTCTGTTAATAATGATATGGAGAAGGAACTATTTTCTCCATATCCTTTGAGGTGTATTATTTTTGCAAGGACCTTTTTATACAATATAGAAACAATGTTACTTCAAGACACATGAATAGTGTGGAAAAATATAAGATTGCTTTTTAGCCTGTCCTTGAATATATCAAGATTTTCTATAGTACGTGAACATATGGTTTTATTTAAAGTAATTCCTAGCAGAGTAATTGAAAAAATGGTAAGAATCTAGACTGAAATACATAATGTAATCCAATGGGAAACAGGAATGATATATAATTTCAACCAAGTCGGCCAAAAAATTGGTATAGCTGCTAATGATTTTCTTTATTATTTTTAATTGAGCAATGTGATATCTAGTGTATATAAAGGATGTGGTAATCTATGGACGCCTGTAGACTTTTATAAAGTATTCCCTCAGGAAGGGAAAAATAATACAGTAAATCTCTCAAATCTATAATCCACTATTGGGGAATAAACTCAACACAATAAATACCTCTTTCTACTTTAATTTCTTGGTGACATTTAATGTACAGTACTATTACATTGAATGTACACAATTACAAAATGGTATAGCGCTCAGAAGCTGAGCCTGCACCATAAGCGGTGTGTGTTGGCTGCTTCAAATAGCTAACAACCGCCTGCCACGGCTGTTTTACCTCTCTGATGCCACGTCAATGGGCACCGTGGCATCTGAGTGGTTAGACAGAAGGAGGGACTCTGTCCCCCAATTGCCTCCCGTTGTGATGAAAATCGTTGGGGGGGGGCGATCGGTTGCCGGGGTGCCGATCGGTTGCTGGAGCAGCAGCAGGCCTATTGAAGGCCTCCAGGACTGCTTTTTGGGATCTATTACTATGCCTTTCCAGAGGAAAGGCTTAAAAGTAGAGCACAGATAAAGGCAATACAGTGTAATACATAAGTATTACAGTTTCTTGCATGAGCGATCCAAATATCGCATGCAGTCCCATAGGAAAAATCACCCCTCCATACTTATTTCAAAATAAGCGAAACCGGAGCCAGCAACTTGGCGTGCCACATGCTTGCTGTTTTTAACGTCCTTGATGTGCTTTTATTTGCCGTATACTTTGTAAGTATAAAATAATTGCGTGATGTGGACATATATGGACAGTGACGTCAGGGGCTCCTCCGGCAGCGGAATCTCAGGCTACATGGGCACTGTGTGTGGCACTATCTACATGGGCACTATGGCACTATCTGGGCACTATGTCACTTTATATGTGGGCACTGGCACTATGTGGGCACTACAGGGGCATTGCAGCACTATTTACATGGGCAATGTGGGGTTTACATGGGGTTGAGACAAACAAAACCCTGACAAATTAAATCCATCTATTTTTTTAATGGCCATGAAAAACGGATGGTGAACGGATGACAAACGGCCATGAAAAACTGACAGGCTGGTAATAGATGAAAATTTGGAAACACACTGAGCTCTATTCAAGCTCTGGGGGGTTGTGACCCCTGTTCTCGTGATCGGTGGGTTTGTCATTAATAGGGCCCACAGTGATCAGACAATTATCACCTATCCTGTAGATATCCTGTCGATTTTTGGACAACCCCTTTAATGCCGACTTTAATACTTTAATAAATGATGATTCAATGATGAATCAATGCCCAAAATGCAGTCTCATTAATACTGGTCTATAGTTTTGCCTATGGACATGTCCAAGTTCTGAGATAAGCTCATAATTTAATTCACTATACATTGGGCTTGCTGTCCACACGTGATCCCTTAGCAATTATTCTCCATGCAGGTCTGGAGAAATCTTCCCTTAGAAATATCATTTAATATTGTGGGCAGCTAAAAAAAAAATCCATAATGAATCTTTGGATTTCTAAAAAGCCGCCAACATATCCTTAATTCATAAAAATAATAATATTCATTGCTACAATAGAATGGCTGTATATACATACGCAAAAGAAAGTTGGAGTAAGATGTAGACGCACCTTAATAAATGTGTCGCCTCTTTCAACCGAACGGTGCCACAATTGTGGAACAATGACCACGGCCATGAGCCATCCATTCCCTCTTCCCATTGGACATACTGTAAAACAAAAATAAGTATACTAATTTCACCACTACTTTTCTCCCCTCCGAGTCCGCCCAGGCTCCCTCAGCATGCCGCGGTTCAAATATTGTCCTTACGCCAAGCAGCATCAGGGCCTTACATGCGACACAGCACTCAATGTCACCAGTGCTGCGTCATGATGCTGTCCGGGGTCAGGACCTTGTATGAGCCGTGTCATGCTCAGGGAATCTTAGGGGACACGGATAAGAGGAGCGGTGAGGTGAGCATTCATTTGTTTTCAAAAAATTTTATACTTAATTGTCCAATGGGAGGGTAATGTGATCGAGGTGGTAGTTTGATCAGGGGGAGCAAGGTACCAGGCCCGACATGGACCTCTACCTTGCTACACCCCACAGAATGAAACCTTCGCCATATTTCCACTATAATTTACACAAGTTTTCTGGCGTATATTATAATAAATTTGTCAGTCCGCTTTGGTCATGCCCTTTTTAAAAAAGTGGCAAGGGCGGCGTAAATAGGCCAAATAGGACCCTTTAGCGACTTTTCTATGCTAACAAACTTGTGTAGAAAGGTTGAAATTCCCCCCATTGTTTTGTTTACTTGCATTATATTTTTAAATACTATAAATAAAAGTTAAAAAAAAAGGAAAAGATAATTGGAGGTCCAGCTGCTAAGTTGTTAAACCCAGAATGTTGGCTCTAAAAATGACATGGTGTTTAGGTGGACATTCACATTAAAAGGGTTTTCCGATATTAGAAAGAAAAGGTCTTTTGTTCTAGAAGCAGTGCCACTGTTGTGCTAGGGCTGTTTCTGGTATTGCATTCCATCCCTATACAAGTGAATGAGGTAAAGCTGCAATACCATTCACAGCCTGTAGACAGGAGTGCCGCTGTTTCTGGGAAAAAAAAATAAATCAGGCTCTCTTTTCTAATTGTCAAAGCATCGACTCTAAAAATGACGCAACTTCAAATTCTAGATCCATGAATTAATTCCTATACACTGATGAAGCTTTCGGACATATGGTGGTGGGGATGTTACCGGTAATCCTTTCATGAAGACAGGCCGCTAATTGCCATGTATTTTCTTATTTATTTCTAAATAATAGACTTCAGGCTATAACGAGTTCCCATGTTCATCCTTTACTACACTCTGCGCTAGAAAGATAACCCATTAACATGGATGATCTGATTCCCATCGAATGCTCTTTAATGTTTCATTATACTTTACAGTTCATTTAATAGTAATTTTTTCCATTTTTAGTTATTTATCATGGTTCTGAATCAATTAAAATGTGATATTTGCAACAGGAGTAGCACTATGGGGGAGATTTATTTAGACTGGGCCAGGCTTAATAAGAATCAATCTGGAGCAAGATGCAACAAATTTATTAAAAGGCACATGCCACTGAATAAAATATATGCCAACCAGGACCTGGCGTAGATTTCCACTACAATTTATGGCAGTTTTTGGCATAAATTATAGCAAATGCTTTGGGCCACAAGTGGACACGCCCCTTTTTTTTATTAAGCTCCGCCTGCTTTTTGGAAAAGTGCTGGGACATTTCTATTCCAGATAACTGGCATAGCAATGTTGTTAAATTCCCCCCTATGTGTATTACATTATGGATTATTTTCCCATTGCCAACTGTACCACTCTTGCCTGGAATTCTAAGAAGTTATTTAATTTAAGGCATAACCAATAGTATCCTCATTGTATGCAGGTTTTATAACAATCCTTTAAAAGAAAGGAGCAATGAATAAAAAACATACTTGGTAGAAAGACATGGAGCTGTTCACGTATGATATTATAATTATTTCCTGAGGAGAAGGAAACCGCAAAATCCCAGAAGGAAGAAAATATGCAGAGTGTCACAGTGCTACAATGTAAATATTTGTACACAATTTAACTCAGCACAATTCTAACACATTTGGGATTAGTTCACACTAAAGAAGGGAATATATTGTCAGAAAATGACCTATTGTTTAACCTGTTAGTGACTGCCAATACACCTTTTCACGGCGGCCACTAACGGGCTTTATTCCAATGCATACGCCTTTTCACGGCGCTTCATCGAAATAAATAAACAGAGCAGGGAGCCGTTAAATCTCCCTGCTCTCAGCTACCAGAGGTTAGTCAAAATTCATCTAATTATTATTAGGGCAGGATAACAAGGAATAGTAGCACCTCTATTATAAAGCTGGAGGCAGGTAACACTTGATTACATCACTGACAATAGGGGATGGGGGAAGCTCAGCTCCTGCTCCCCCTTTTTGTCTCACAGCGCAGTTGATATTGTACATGTCACAGAGAATGCCCACAACACTCACCCTAAAAATGAATGAGGTGTTTTCTGACTTTTTATGTTCAGATTCCTACAGTAAAGCAAATCTCTTTCTCTAGCAGAGAATGGGATTTTTGAAAGTCCCATTGAGGTTTCACATTCCCACTTAGTTCTATTTAGGATTCAAGCACATGATTTAAAGGGGTTGTCCCAAGATTAAATGCTATCCCCTAACCACAGGATAGATTCTAACATGCAGATCAGTGGGGGTCCGACTGCTGGGACCCCCACCGATCACGAGAACGGGAGTCCCGTTTCTCCAAATGAATTGATCGGCAGGTCGAGCAAGCGCCCTACTGCCCAATTCATTCTCTATGGCACTGCCGGAGAAAACCAAACGCTGTACTCGGCTATCTCCGGCAGTCCCATAGACAGTGAATGGAGCGGCATTGCGCATGCTCGACCTGCTGCTTCATTCATTAGGAGGAACGGGTCCCCCGTTCTCGTGATCGATGGTGGTTCCAGCGGTCAGACCCCCACCGATCAGCATGTTATCACCTATGCTCTGCATTTTTTTTTTAAAAACAGCAGCATGCTCCGGAGATGGCAATTTTTAAAGAGGTTTTACCCTATATAATTTGTAACAACTGCATCTAAAAAAAACGCCACTGCCTGTGTGACTTACAGTACATGGCTTTTTTGTACAGGTTTCATGAAGTTTTTTTAATGCATTTTTTAAATGCACCAAAAAGGAGCCTCACACTAGTTAAGAACTATGCGTTTATACTACTTTTTTTTATATTTATTTTCTAAATACCTTGCAGCTTTGCATCAATAACAATATTTGACCATTCACTTGATTGGAGAAATAAGCTGCAAAAAACACTGAAAAATCCAAATTTCGCCACCGACAATCACAACAACATCTCGACAGGCGTCAATGATGCTTGTAAAGTCATCTGCACAATTTAAAATCAGTCTTATGCATACAATGTTTTTAAATGCCTACTTTTATGTACTTTTTTTAAAATCTCGTACTGAGCCGCCAACACATGACTGCCAGGTGACTCTCAATTATGTCAGTCAGACGTGGCACATTGAGCCAGTAAGTTTTACATTGTGTGCACTTGTGTGATGTCACTTAGAGCCGCCCAGCTCTAAGTGACGAGAGGTTACAGAAACACATACAAATAAATACCTCCCCGTGTAGAAACAGGAACCCCTATTTCCTCTTTGATGAAGGTTAGTGACATATAGATACTATATGGCCTCTATATGGCCAAAAGTATGTGGACACCAGACCATTACGCCTATATGAGCTTGTTGGACACTCCATTCTAAATACATGAGCATGATTATGGAGTTGGGCTCCCTATGGTGGCTATAACATCCTCCACTGTTTTGGCATTCAAAATATTTTGGAGTATGTCTGTGGGAATTTGTGCCGATTTAACCAACATTTGTGAGGTCAGGCGTTAATTGTCAAGAAGGAATGGCTCGCAATCGCTGTTCAAAATAATCCCAGGGGTGTTGATGGGGATGTAGTTGGACCGCAGCATTTACAGCAGGACGTGCGTCACTGCCTATATACACACTATATATATATATATATATATATATATATATATATATATATATATATATAATTATATACACAATCACTTTCAGAGGTTGCACTAAATATGTTTCAGCCTATTTGAAGTTAAATTGTGCCATTGCAAACGATATATTCCTCCTTGACTAAAAATACTGTCTGAAAATTCTAAGGAATATTTTTACTCTTCTGAAAAATATTTAGAGCGGTCTTTGTGTGCTACTGTGATACACTTTTCCATTAAAAAAGTTTAAAGAACATTTACAAAAATCTCCACCACCTTTCACTATCCTCTACTTCTGCCACATGAACTAGCCTAAAACTGCTTCTTGCCACCTCATGCGCAAAAATGTATGTCTTTTAACTACAACTTCTGACTGAAGAATCCAAACACTGTGCACATTTGCAAACAATTTATTTTCTATTTCTCCCATGGCTCAATGCATTTTTTTTTTTTGGGTGCACTAAAATACAGTTCCGCCCTGGGAGCCATATATTCTACAGCCATTCCTGACATTAGGCCCTATAATATATCTATATTACTTTGCTTCAACATAAATAAAAGTTAGAACATATTTCAACGAAGTGATTGCACCATACACCCGGTAATGTCTAATAAAACTTTCACACTAAAAAGAGTCTTTTCACAGCATTTTCTTATTATCTTTGGAAAACATGCAAATGTTGTCATATTACTGAAAGTTCTATTAAGAACTGAGCTGTCTTTTACCTGAAGCCATGATACCAGACAGCAGTAGGGGCTGGATTAGATAATTACTTTGGGTGTATGGTTTATGTTAAAAATAATAATAATTTTGATTTAGTACGTATTCATTACTCATGGATGTTTGTTTTAGGTAACACTTGTATACCCTATTAGGGCATGTTCAGCTTAAAAGAGGCTGGAGATCCAGAGGTCCAGTGCAAAGCAAGAATGACTATTGGATTCAGCGGGCACCCTGTAATGTTGTCACTGCAGGAAATAGGCAATTATACTACTATTCCTGTTAAAATAACAGCGGATCACTAAGTCTCCTAGCAACAAGACCCCCTGCGATCTGAGCCGGGGATGTCCAAATCTTATAACTCTTTTACATAAATACTAATGAAATTATATGCTAACCTATTCTAAAATAATACTCCAAGTCAGGGACATAACTAGGAAAGCCTGTCCTCATAGCAAACTTTTGACTGTGCCCCCTCCCCTGGGTGCCACACACAGCCCCCCTCGTAGATAGTGCCCCCTGTAGATTCTGCCACACAGCGCCCCCTTGTAGATAGTGTCCCCATTCTAGATAGTGCCATATAGCCCGCCTGTAGATAGTGTCACAACCACTTGTAAATAGCGCCCCCACCTCCCCCTTGTAGATAGTGCCATACAGCCCCCCTTGTAGATAGCACCATACAGCCCCCTGTAGATAGTGCCATACAGCCCCCCGTAGAAAGTGCCATACAGTCCCCCCTGTAGATAGCGCCATACAGCCCCCCTGCTGTAGATAGCACCATACAGCCCCCCTGCTGTAGATAGCACCATACAGCCCACCTCCTGTAGATAGCGCCATAAAGCCCCCTCCCCGTAGATGGCACCATACAGCCCCAACCCCCCCCCCCCCCAAAAAAAATAACAGCCTCTAGACCAGTTAAACGGGTTATCCTACAAAACACATGTATCCCACATCCACTGGATAGGGGATACATGTGTAATCGCTGGGGGTCCGACCGCTGGGACCTCCAGAAATAAGGAGAATGGGGGACCGAAAGTCCCCCCAAGTGCTCCATGAGAAGCATGGTTGTCCGGAAGCTTCCTAGAAATAAATGGAGCGCCGGTCACGCATGCTCACAAGCGCCACCGGCGCTCTGATCATTTCTATGGAGCTGCCGGACACACAAGCCGGACACAGACCCCGGAAGTCCCATTTGGTCTTCCGTACTCCTTATCGCTGGGGGTCCCAGTGGTCAGACCCCCCAGCGATCACACATGTATCCCCTATCCTGTGGATAGGGGATACATGTGTTTTGTGGGTCAACCCCTTTAATGGCAGAGCGGGAAGATACCTCCATGCTCTGCCGTAGTGTTTAATAGTATCTGCATCCTAAGGATGCAGATACTATTGAATATGGTGTCGCTACCGCTTTAGCAGCAATAACGGCTGCTAGCGGTGCCACTGGGCATGGGGGGGCCGAGACAGTGGTAGTTATGCCACAGCTCCAAACATACAAAATTTTTGCAGCTCATTAGGTAATTAGTTAGGGAGTAGGCTGATTCCAGAATATTACTCTACATCTTTAACATGGATTTATCGGAAAATAATATCTGTATGAAATAAGTCCTTCATACTGTTCAGAAATCAAAACAGATATGTTTCCTCAAAGAGACTGTCCAGGCGTGAGCTGAAATATACAATGTAGCTCAGTACCTGTAGGTGATGCTAACCTGCTATTTATTTTCTTCAGTGCTTACTATTTGGCTGCTTTTTGGTTCAACTTCACTAGGGCAGAGCTGTGATCTGTGACTATAGTTTAGCTACACTGCCTAAAGGGAGTCTGAGGTAGTCTAAAATCCACCCTCTGCCTCATCATCCAGCCTGCTGCCCTCTTTTCCTACTGTAGCTCTGCCTCCTCAGATTGGCTGCTGTGTATAAACATGATTACCAAGAAGTCAGTGCATGGAGAGCTGATTTCTTTGACAGCTCAGGCAAAAAGAGCATAAAATACAGACCACTATACCTCCAGTATAAGGAAATTTTAAGGAAAATGCAACACATATACGAAGGCAAATGAGCCTTAGGGTCTATCCACACTGCGTATGTGTTTACCGTATGCACTGGTATAGCTCCCAGAACATATGTTAAACGGACCTATAGGTGCCGTTTCACCTGGCAAAGGCAGTTTTCCTGCTGTAGGGAGTAGCGCAACAGACTGCGCTATTCTATATGTTTTTTTACAATGGGAACATATGGGTAACAAATTCTACTGTATAGCATCCTTCACAGTCTCCGTTTAATTTAAATGTCAAATGGAGACCACTAAACACAGTGTGAAAATACCCTTAGTAAGGGGAGAGCCTGGTGGGCCACTTTAATGTTTTGTTTCTACCATTCGGAAATACTGTTTTAATCTTCATTACTTCAATTATATGTGAATCCATTACACTCAAACATGATCAAACATACATTTACATCTAAATGAAAAAACACTGTTTACTCAGGAGGAATACATAAAATATTAATGACCACTCTCATCAAATGAAGGTCTATAGCTCCGTCAAACAGCAAATTACAGCTAAAACTGAACTTTGGGAATCGCTCTTTACCACCTTCACTGTTTTGATGCCTCTTCATCTAGTTTTACTATATGCATTAATTAGATTTAGTTTCAGGATTAAATTCCCACCCTCAGAGTATAACATATTTGATGGATTAGGCAAGTGCTTTTAGTAATTATAATGGAATTATCTCCTTCTATAGATTTAATCAAGAGACATAGGTCATCCCAATACTGTAAAGGTCGTCAATATAATGTCCAATATAGCTGATTTGGGAAAGAGTACTTTGGTCTTTATAGGTACCCCATTTATTTATGTAGCTAAAATCTGAGCATCTGTACAAACCTTTAACAGTCACAGATCTAACTTGTACTTTAAGGAAATAACATGCAACTATTTTTAGAAATAATTCTGCTGATATTAAAGGGGTCCTCTCACCAAAACAACGCTTTTCAAAATAAGATTGCTGCAGGTCAATTTCTCTATCACTTGACATTAGACTCTTATTGTCAGGGAAGCTGGGTCTGCGGACTCATTTTATGACTGCCATTCAAAGGAAATAAGACATTTGGACAGGGGTTGTCTTAATGACAAGTCCCCTTTAAGTTGGCAGGTTGTATGTCAATATAAATTTAATACTTTAAGGGACACTAAACCAAAAGTTCATGTACATTGACTGTGTCACTGATGATTTGTATTGCTAAATTACATTATTTCAGGCTGGAGGTGGCTGATTGTGGTTTTTTTCAATAGGGTAAAAAACATGATCACTATATTTTCTTGCACATCTCCAGCTCGGAGAACCTCCAGAAACATTTACACACATATATGTGAATGATATGTAAGATTTGCTAGATGAAATCAGAATGAAGTAATTATGTGTACAGTACCACCTATTGTTTGATTCCATTTACAGTGCTGAGCGACAAGAATACAGACATTAGTAACTTGTGAAGCGATCTCACTGACCAGCTGAGACCCCTCAAAAGGGCCCCTTAAGTCATAACAAAGATGCCCAGACCACATCCGACCCTTGTAGATCTATTTGCTATTTCACAGAATAAAAGAGAAATACAATACTACAGTATTATACGATGAATAAAATTTAGCACAAAATTAATTTACATACAGTAAATGGAATCTTGTCAAATGAACAAACATTAATCCGTAGTACAAAATTCTAATGCTAATTCAATATTGCATGTTAATTGTAACAAGACTGGATTCTGCATTTTAATTGCAGCAAAAGTTTATGACATATGACATTGTGGATGTTGTATTCAGTTACTTACATATAGGGTATGTAATAGAGAGAGGGTTTGTAGAAGAAATCAAGTTCAGCAGTCTTCAAGTTAACCAGATCTAGTCAGGCAGAAAAGAGATCATAGGCAACAGTTAATATTCCAGAGCAGTGAGCAAGTCAGATAGTAGACACTTCTTAATAAGAAATAGCACATCTGGGGGCTGACGCTTTAAGCTTCATCCATCTGCATAGATTCTGCTGAACCAGTGGCTGCAATCACCTATATATTGTCTATGCTCTAACCTACAGCTCTGCACAGTTCTTAGGGAAAGTGTGCACAGCCTAGACTTCCCACTGGTGTATTTCAAGGCATGACTGTCAGCATCATCTGCACTCTCTCTAAGCTCATTGGTGGATTGTAGAGTCCCATTGTAGTGCTCAGATCTGCGCCTGTATTTGCCATTCAGCTTTGTATGTGCTCTATGCTCCCATTTCCAGTCCAGACTGCTGATATGGTAAAAGGATCAGGAGTGTCAGTGCTGTTGCTTTAACAGCTCCTTCCTTTTGTTGTAGACTTCCATTATTTCAGTGCTAATGTATCTACATATCATGTATTATTCTTTTCATGAATTCAACTTATTTTCGGAATGTCAGCGTGAGCAAATCTCTGCTACATCTGAGGAACTGAGCTCTGATATATCTCTATCTGGACCAGTGTATTAACACTTTCTGCTAGATTTCCCGACAGATGACTGCTGTTTGCTGGGAGTTTTAGCAGTGGAATTATCAGGGAAACTCTCTAATAAAGAGTGATTCTCCAAAATGCTTTAAAGGGGTTTTCCCATGAAGGACATTTATGACATATCCACAGGATATGTCATAAATGTCAGATAGATGCGGGACCCAGATCTGGGACCCACAACTACACTACAGTTCAAAAGTTTAGGGTCACTTAGAAATATCCTTATTTTTGCAAGAAAAGCACAGTTTTTTTCAATGAAGATAACATTAAATTAATCAGAAATACACTCTATACATTGTTAATGTGCTAAATGACTATTCTAGCTGCAAACGCCTGGTTTTTAATGCAATATCTACATAGGTGTATAGAGGCCCATTTCCAGCAACCATCACTCCAGTGTTCTAATGGTACATTGTGTTTGCTAACTGTGTTAGAAGGCTAATGGATGATTAGAAAACACTTGAAACCCCTTGTGCAATTATGTTAGCACCGCTGTAAACAGTTTTGCTGTTTAGAGGAGCTATAAAACTGACCTTCCTTTGAGCTAGTTGAGAATCTGGAGCATTACATTTGTGGGTTCGATTAAACTCTCAAAATGGCTAGAAAAAGAGAGCTTTCATGTGAAACTCGACAGTCTATTCTTGTTCTTAGAAATGAAAGCTATTCCATGCGAGAAATTGCCAAGAAACTGAAGATTTCCTACAACGGTGTGTACTACTCCCTTCAGAGGACAGCACACACAGGCTCTAACCAGAGTAGAAAGAGAAGTGGTAGGCCCCACTGCACAACTGAGCAACAAGACAAGTACATTAGAGTCTCTAGTTTGAGAAATAGACGCCTCACAGGTCCTCAACTAGCAGCTTCATTAAATAGTACCCGCAAAACGCCAGTATCAACGTCTACAGGGAAGAGGCGACTCCGGGATGCTGGCCTTCAGGGCAGAGTGGCAAAGAAAAAGCCATATCTGAGACTGGCTAATAAAAGGAAAAGATTAATATGGGCAAAAGCACACAGACATTGGACAGAGGAAGATTGGAAAAAGTGTTATGGACAGACGAATCGAAGTTTGAGGTGTTTGGATCACAGAGAAGAACATTTGTGAGACGCAGAACTGAAAAGATGCTGGAAGAGTGCCTGACGCCATCTGTCAAGCATGGTGGAGGTAATGTGATGGTCTGGGGTTGCTTTGGTGCTGGTAAAGTGGGAGATTTGTACAAGGTAAAAGGGAGTTTGAATAAGGAAGGCTATCACTCCATTTTGCAATGCCATGCCATACCCTGTGGACAGCGCTTGATTGGAGCCAATTTCATCCTACAACAGGACAATGACCCAAAGCACACCTCCAAATTATGCAAGAACTATTTAGGGAAGAAGCAGGCAGCTGGTATTCTATCTGTAATGGAGTGGCCAGCGCAGTCACCAGATCTCAACCCCATAGAGCTGTTGTGGGAGCAGCTTGACCGTATGTTACGCAAGAAGTGCCCATCAAGCCAATCCAACTTGTGGGAGGGCCTTCTGGAAGCATGGGGTGAAATTTGTCCCGATTACCTCAGCAAATTAACAGCTAGAATGCCAAAGGTCTGCAATGCTGTAATTGCTGCAAATGGAGCATTCTTTGACAAAAGCAAAGTTTGAAGGAGAAAATTATTATTTCAAATAAAAATCATTATTTCTAACCTTGTCAATGTCTTGACTATATTTTCTAGTCATTTTGAAACTCATTTGATAAATATAAGTGTGAGTTTTCATGGAAAACACAAAATTGTCTGGGTGACCCCAAACTTTTGAACGGTAGTGTATCTCTAGAACGGGTCCCCCTAAACCCTGTTCTAGCTTTATCTCGCTGACTCCCAGTCACTTACTGATTACATGGTCAGAGTTACGGAAACAGGGTAACTCACTGAGCTTTCCATAAGTTCTATAGAACTGAATAGTAGTTACAAAAACAGCGTAGCTAGCATGCTTCGCTGCTTCCGTAACTGCCATTCACTACTATGGGAGTTACGGAAAAAGCATAGCTCAGCGAGTTACACTGTTTCCGTAACTCCCGACCATGTCCCTACCATGTAATCAGAAAGTGGCCGGGAGTCTGCGTGAGCACAAAAAGCTAGAACGGGGATTAGGGGCCCCCAGTTCTAGAGATTGGTGCGGGTCCCAGAGGTGGGACCCACATCTATCTGACATTTATGACAGATATTGTTATTGATATTGTGGATATGTCACAAATGTCCTTCATGGGAAAACACCTTTAACCCCTTAAGGACGCAGCCTTGTTTTGGCCTTAAGGCTCAGAGTCCATTTTTTAAATCTGACATATTTCACTTTATGTGGTAATAACGTCGGTATGCTTAAGCCTATCCAAGCGATTATTTTCTCGTGAAACATTGGGCTATGTTAGTGGTAAAATTTGTTCGATATATTCTGTGTATATTTGTGAAAAATTCCAAAATTTAGAGAACATTTTGAAAAAATATAATTTTTCTGAATTTAAATGCATCTGTTTGTAAAACAGATGGTTTACCCCCCCCCCCCAAATAGTTACTAGTTCACATTTTCCATATGTCTACTTTAGATTGGCATTGTTTTTTGAACATTTTTTTTATTTTTCTTGGATGTTACAAGACAAAGAACATAAAACAGCAATTTCTCATATTTTTAAGAAAATTTCAAAAGCCTTTTTTTTAAGGTACCTGTTCAGTTCTAAAGTGGCCTTGAGGGGCCTATGTATTAGAAACCCCCATAAAACACCCCATTTTAAAAACTAGACCCCTCAAAGTATTCAAAACAGCATTTAGAAAGTTTTTTCACAGGAATTAAATCAAAGTGGAGGTGAAATATGCAAATAAAATTTTTCTTGAATTTACATTTTACTCCATTTTTTTCTGTAACACAGAAGCTTTTAAAAGAGAAACACTACTAAATATGTATTTTCCAGATTCTGCAGTTTTTAGAAATGTCCCACATGTGGCTCTAGTGTGCTCGTGGAATAAAACACAAGCCCTAGAAGCAAAGAAGCACCTAGTGCATTTTGGGGCCTCTTTTTTATTAGAATATATTTTAGGCAGCATGCCAGATTTGAAGAGGTGTAGAGGTGCCAAAACAGTAGAAATCCCCCAAAAGTGACCCCATTTTGGAAACTACACCCCTCAAGGAATTAATTTATGATTGTTGGGACAATTTTGACTCCACAGTTTTTTTCACAGCACGTATTTGAATTGGGCTGTGAAATTTAAAAAGTGAAATGTTTTCCAATAAGATGTCATTTTTGATAAAATTTCTTATTTTCACAAGAAATAAAATACCCCATTTTGTTGCCCAATTTGTCCTGAGTGCGGCAATACCACATTTGTGGTGATAAACTGCCGTTTGGGCCCATGGGAGGGCTCAGAAGGAAAGGAGCGCTATGTGTTTGTTGGTGTCCAGATTTTGCTGGATTGGTTTTCGGGTGCCATGTCGCATTTGCAGAGCCCCAGAGGTATCAAAGCAATGGAAACCCACCAGAAATTACCCCAATTTGGAAACTACACCCCTCAAGGAATTCATTTATGGTTGTTATTACCATTTTGATCACACAGTTTTTTCACAGCACGTATTTGAATTGGGCTGTGAAATTAAAAAATTTCATTTTTTCCAATAAGATGTCATTTTTTATCAAAATTTCTTATTTTCACAAGGAACAAAATACACCATTTTGTTGCCCAATTTGTCCTAAGTGTGGCAATACCCCAATTGTGGTGATAAACTGCCGTTTGGGTCCATGGGAGGGTTCAGAAGGAAAGGACCACCATTTGGCCTACTGGAGCTTTTCTGGTGCTAAGTCATGTATGCAGAAGCCCATGGGGTACCAGTACAGTTGAAACCCCGAAGAAGTGACCCCATTTTAAAAACTACACCCCTTAAGACATTCATATAGAGGTGTAGTGAGCATTTTGAACCCACAGGTATTGTGTTAAAGGTAATGCGCAGCAGATGGCGCAGTGTAAGATTGGCAATTTTCTATATATCTATGCCATCTCAGTGTCCCACATATTGTGCCCAGCATGCGCCACCAGACATATACACCCCATAAACTGTAATGTGAGTTCTCCTGGGTACGACAACACCTTACATGTGGCTGTTATCAGCTGCCTGGACACCCAGCAGGGTTCAGAAGGGAAAGATGAGGGGGATAAGCTGTGCCTTCTTGCCAGTTTGGGGAACTTCTTCTGGTGTTGCCCTGGTACGATGCATGTGGCCTCGCTTCCAGAAGTACTGTGTGCCCCCTTCTTGGTCCCTAAAGATTAGGTTCTTGATAATGATGTGCACGGCCAGCTTCTTATACCACACCGCATGGCGCAGTAGGGCTTCAGGACTTGATCTGACAAGTCCACCCCTCCCATGTACCTATTGTAGTCCAGGATGCAGTCTGGTTTGGGGGTCTCTGTACTGGCACCTCGTACATGTACATGGGTACTGGTGTGGCCATGTATTGTTGTCAAAACAAGCACATCTCTCTTGTCCTTGTACTTGACACACAATATGTTGCTGCTAGATTGTGCCTTGCTCTCACCCCTTCTGAGTGTTTGCCCAAGAAGAGTCTTAGGGAGGCCTCTCAGATTTATTCTAGCAGTGCCGCATGCCGCAGGACTTCTAGAAGCGAGGCACTTAAAGAGCGGGATGCTGGTATAAAAATTATCCAGGTAGAGGTGGTAACCCTGGTCCAGCAGTGGGTGCACCAAATCCCATTCTGAATACACATGACGTCCAGGCTGGATGATCATGTGTATTCATTATCAGGACACATCTGAATCTTTTCTGTGAGATTTGCAGTAAGGGAAACGAAATCTCGTTTACCTCCGTAATCTCGCGAGATTTAGTTTCCCTTGCTAGAAATCTCAAAGAAAAGAGTCAGAAGTGTCAGGATTCTGAATACACATGACGTCCAGGCTGGATGATCATGTGTATTCATTATCAGGACACTTGATTAACGTTAATCTCCGTTTATGTGGCTGCAGATCGCTGCTGTGTAAATCAATGGAGATGAGTGTATGATGCTGTCTGGTCACTGATTGGTCAGCGTGATACACGTAAACACGCCCAGTTAAAAACACAATACACGCCCAGGTGGACATAACGAAAAAAAAATGCCCAGTTGTCCATTTCAAACCTCATTTGCATATATATAAAATAGCTCATAACTTGGCCAAATTTAAAAAAAAAAAAAAAAAACGTTACTGTTATCTACATTGCAGCGCCGATCCGATCCCATGCAATAGGAGATAGAGATTTGATAATCTGGTGAAAGAGCCTCTTTAATGATTTCCCTGAGCTATTTGAAATATTGTTCTTTAAATCAATCGTGGAATTCTTTAAAGGGTATGTACACCTTTGCACATTTTTTTTTATTGCATTGTATGGTTTTTGCAAAATAAAACACATTTCTAACTGGTCTTAATTGTCTACTATTTGTCTTCTGTATCTGCAGTGTATTTTAGTACGTGGCCAGCTGCTTTATTCAGTTCTGTCTCTGATCCGTCAGTCAGCTTCCCGATGGCAAACTCAGCAGCTCCTCTTCTGTAGACTCATGTATGACCATTTAGTGTGATATCTGCGCACATGTAAGGTCCTACTCACTGGTGTGAGCTGTGCAGATGAGAACAGTTCCCCTTCACTTATTCAGCAGCCACTTTCTCCTCTCCACTGAGGACTACAGTGCATGCCCAACGATCACACCCAATCACAGATAGCTGGCCATGCACAGTGCAACATGTCCCCTGTGTTAGCAGAGGGCTACAGTGTAGTGAGAAGATGGTGAGCAGAAGCACAAAGGGGAGGGGGAGGATGAGAAATACATAGACAGACTGTGTAATTGTGTGGGCGTGGTTATGCAAAACAGCCTCAGAAGCAGCAAAATGGAGGAGAGAGAGCAGAGAGAAGGCTGTGCTGGTGCGTGAGAAATCCAGACAGCCAGATAAGAGAACATGTGACCAATGCTGGAGAAAGCCCCTAGAGAAGTGAACATGTGACCAGTGCTGGGGAAGGCCCCTAGAGAAGAGAACATGTCACCAGTGCTGGGGAACGCCCCTAGAGAAGAGAAGATGTGACCAGTGCTGGGGAACGCCTCTAGAGAAGAGAACATGTGACCAGTGCTGGGGAACGCCTCTAGAGAAGTGAACATGTGACCAGTGCTAGGGAATGCAGAGACTTCGTAACATGCATGTATATTGATTTTTCATGAACAAAGGTTTCCATAGCCTTATCGCTTTAACCCCTTTGCGCTCAGCGACGTACTATTCCGTTGCGCTAAGTGCATCGTTCGCGCTCAGCTATGGAATAGAATGTTGCCGGGAGGAATGCCCATTTTGGCCATCCTCCCGACACATACAGGAGCTGTGACAGCTGCTGTCTCATACAGCAGTTGCCGTAGCTCCTTCAGCAGGGACCGATCGCTGTGTCCCCGCTGATTATCCCCTTGGAAGCCGCGTGTAATAGAGACCCTGACTTCTTAGGGGTTAAACTACCATAGTCGGCCCGCTACAAGACAGACGGGAACTTTCCTGGAATTTCAAGAGGTGCTTATCAAGAACCTAATCTTTAGGGACCAAGAAGGGGGCACCCAGTACTTCTGGAAGCCAGGCCACATGCATAGTACCAGAGCAACACTTTCCAGGAGAAGTTCCCCAAACTGGCAAGAAGGGAAAAAGTCAAAAGAGGTGCAAAGTCTGATACAAGAGGGGGATAAGGTAGGACACATTATATCAATGTGACACGTGTCCCGTAAAAACCAGGGCTCTGTATAAAAGTGTTTTCAAATGTATCATACATCCTTTGATTTTAATCTATCCCAGTTTTACTTACCCTGATGCACAGCTTATCCCCCTCATCTTTCCACTCTGTGCCCAGTCAGCTGATAACAGCCACATGTAGGGTATTGCGAACCCAGGAGAACCCATATTACAATTTATAGGGTGTATATCTCCGGTGGCGCATGCATGCTGGGCACAATATATTGGACCCTGAAATGGCATACATATATAGCAAATTGCAAATCTCACACTGCACCATCTGCTGCGCATTATCTTTTAGACAATACCTGTGGGGTGAAAATGCTCACTACACCTTTAGATGAATGCCTTATGCTCATTACACCTCTAGATGAATGCCTTAAGGGGTGTAAATGTTAAAATGGGGTCACTTCTTCGGGGTTTCAACTGTACTGGTACCTCAGGGGCTTCTGCATTCACGACTTAGCACCAAAAATGCTCCAGTAGGCCAAATGGTGGTCCTTCCCTTCTAAGCTCTGCCGTGTGCCCACGCAGCAGATCACAGCCACATGTAAGGTATTGCCGTACCCAGGAGAACCCACATTACAATTTATAGGGTGTATATTTCCGGTGGCGCATGCTGGGCACAATATATTGGACACTGAAATGGCATACATATATAGAAAATTGCAAATCTCACACTGCACCATCTGGTGCGCATTACCTTTTAGACAATACCTGTGGGATCAAAATGCTCACTACACCTCTAGATGAATGCCTTAAGGGGTGTAGATTTTAAAATGGGGTCGCTTCTTGGGTTTTTTCATTGCTTTGATACCTCTGGGGCTCTGCAAATGCGACATGTCACCCGAAAACCAATCCAGCAGAATCTGGACTCCAAAGAAAACATAGCGCTCCTTTCCTTCTGAGCCCTCACATCGGCCCAAACAGCAGTTTATCACCACAAATGGGGTATTGCCGTACTCAGGACAAATTGGACAACAAAATGGGGTATTTTATTTCTGGTGAAAATAAGAAATTTCGAGCCAAAAATTAATTTTTTTTTAATTCAGAGCCCAATTCAAATAATTTCTGTGAAAAAACTGTGTGGTCTAAATGGTCGCAACACCCATAAATCAATTCCTTGAGGGGTTTAGTTTCCAAAACAGGGTTTTGGGGTATTTCACCACAAGACCTCTTCAAACCTAGCATGGTGCCTAAAATATATTCTAATAAAAAAACAGGCCCCAAAATGCACTATGTGCTTCTTTGCTTCTGGGGCTTGTGTTTTAGTCCACGAGCACACTGAAGCCACATGTGGGACATTTATAAACACTGAAGAATCTGGCCAATACATATTTAGTAGTGTTTCTCTGGTAAAACCTTCTGTGTTACAGAATTTTTTTTATTAAATTTGAATTTCTGCAAGAAAAATTAAATATGCAAATTTCACCTCCACTTTACTTTAATTCTTAAGAAACTTTCTATATACTGTTTTGAATACTTTCAGGGGTCTAGTTTTTAAAATGGGGTGTTTTATGGGGGTTTATAATACATAGGCCCCTCAAAGCCACTTCAGAACTGAACTGGTAGCTAAAAAAAAAAAGGCTTTTGACATTTTCTTGAAAATATGAGAAATTGCTGTTTATGTTCTAAGCCTTATAACGTCCTAGAAAAATAAAATAGTGTTCAAAAAATTATGCCAATCTAAAGTAGACATATGGGAAATGTTAATTGGTGACTATTTTGTGTGGTATAACCGTCTGCCTTACAAGCAAATTTTTCTAAAATTTCACAAAATTTTTCTATTTTTCACAAATAAACACTTAATGTATCTACCAAATTTTATCACTAACATAAAGCCCAATGTGTCACGAGAAAATAATTTCAGAATTGCTTGGATAGGTCAAAGCATTCCGAAGTTATTACCACATAAAGTGAAAAATGTCAGAATTGAAAAAAGGGATCTGAGCCTTAAAGAGGCTCTGTCACCACATTATAAGTGGCCTATATTGTACATGATCTGATCGGCACTGTAATGTAGATTACAGCAGTGTTTTTTATTTAGAAAAACGATCAAACGAGTTATGGCCTATATTAGCTTTATGCTAGTGAGTTTCTCAATGGACAACTGTGCGTGTTTTACTAAATGACCAAGTGGGCGTTGTGGAGAGAAGTGTATGACGCTGACCAATCAGTGACCAATCAGCGTCATACACTTCTCTCCATTCATTTTATCGCTATCTGCAGCCTCATACACACACACTAACATTACTGCAGTGTCCTGGCAATGAATATACATTACCTCCAGCCAGGACATGATGTGTATTCAGAATTCTGACCACTTCTGTAGCGTCTCTGCGATTTACAGCATAGCAGGCGTAGTCTCACGAAATTACGCTGTAAGCTGTCATTCACAACGAGATCTCGCTGTGCTCTGCTGTAAATCACAGAGACGCTACAAAAGTGGTCAGGATTCTGAATACACATCACGTCCAGGCTGGAGGTAATGTATATTCATTATCAGGACACTGCAGTAATGTTAGTGTGTATGTATGAGGCTGCACATAGCGATATAGCTATGTGTTAATTTGCTGAGGTAATCGGGAGAAATGTCACCCCATGCTTCCAGAAGGCCCTCCCACAAGTTGGATTGGCACTCCAATCAAGCGCTGTCCACAGGGTATGGCATGGCGTTGCAAAATGGAGTGATAGCCTTCCTTATTCAAAATCCCTTTTACCTTGTACAAATCTCCCACTTTACCAGCACCAAAACAACCCCAGACCATCACATTACCTCCACCATGCTTGACAGATGGCGTCAGGCACTCTTCCAGCATCTTTTCAGTTGTTCTGCGTCTCACAAATGTTCTTCTGTGTGATCCAAACACCTCAAACTTTGATTCGTCTGTCCATAACACTTTTTTTTCCAATCTTCCTCTGTCCAATGTCTGTGTGCTTTTGCCCATATTAATCTTTTCCTTTTATTAGCCAGTCTCAGATATGGCTTTTTCTTTGCCACTCTGCCCTGAAGGCCAGCATCCCGGAGTTGCCTCTTCACTGTAGACGTTGACACTGGCGTTTTGCGGGTACTATTTAATGAAGTTGCCAATTGAGGACCTGTGAGGCGTCTATTTCTAAAACTAGAGACTCTAATGTACAGGGTGGGCCATTTATATGGATACACCTAAATAAAATGGGAATGGTTGGTGATATTAACTTCCTGTTTGTGGCACATTAGTATATGGGAGGGGGGAAACTTTTCAAGCTGGGTGTTGACCATGGCGGCCATTTTGAAGTCTGCCATTTTGTATCCAGCTTTAGTTTTTTCAATGGGAAGAGGGTCATGTGACACATCAAACTTATCGAGAAGTTCACAAGAAAAACAATGGTGTGCTTGGTTTTAACGTTACTTTATTCTTTCATGAGTTATTTACAAGCTTCTCTTTGTTTACAGCCATTGACATGTCGCAGAGGTTAACACGTGAGAAGCGGATAGATATTGTGTTGATGTCTGGTGAACGCAGTACCCGGGTCATTGCAGCAGATTTCAATGCAAGACACCCTACGAGACCACCCATCTCCCATGCTACAGTTTGCAAACTGCTTGCCAAGTTTCATGAAACTGGTTCAGTGTTGGATTTGCCCAAATGTGGACGCATGAAATCTGTCCCTAATGAAGAAACATCAGTGGCTGTCCTAGCTTCATTCAGCAAGAGCCCACAGCGTAGCACTCGCCACATGTCACTGGAGAGTGGCATCAGTCGAACATCCCTTTGGCGGATATTAGCTACTCACAAATGGCACCCTTACAAACTCCAGCTGCTGCAGCATCTCAACGAGGATGACCCAGATCGGCACACTGAATTTGCATAATGGGCAAAACAAAAATTGGAACAGGACCCTCAGTTTACACAGAACATTTTGTTCAGTGATGAGGCAAACTTTTATGTGAATGGTGAAGTTAACAAACAAAACCACCGCTATTGGTCTGACACTAACCCACATTGGATAGATCCCTCCAAGACTGTTGGAACACAAAAATTGATGGTATGGTGTGGTATATGGGGTACAAAGATAGTGGGGCCATTCTTCATCAATGCAAACCTCAAGGCCACAGGATATCTGAGATTGCTACATGATGATGTGTTTCCCTCTTTATGCACTGAAGCTGGCACGTTCCCTGAGTTTTTCCAGCAAGATGGTGCACCACCACATTATGGGTGTCAGGTCCGAGCATTCCTAGATGAACAGTTTCCTTGAAAGTGGATTGGTCGTCGTGGGCCAGTTGAATGGCCCCCTAAGTCTCCCGATCTGACCCCCTTAGACTTTTATCTTTGGGGTCATCTGAAGGCAATTGTCTGTGCTGTGAAGATACAAGATGTGCAGCAACTGAAACTACGGATACTGGAAGCCTGTGCTAGCATTTCTTCTGCGGTGTTGCTATCAGTGTGTGAAGAGTGAGAGAAGAGGGTTGCATTGACAATCCAACACAATGGGCAGCACTTTGAACAAATTTTATAAGTGGTCAGAAACTTGTAAATAACTCATGAAAGAATAAAGTAACGTTAAAACCAAGCACACCATTGTTTTTCTTGAGAAATTCTCGATAAGTTTGATGTGTCACATGACCCTCTTCCCATTGAAAAAACTAAAGTTGGATACAAAATGGCAGACTTCAAAATGGCCGCCATGGTCAACACCCAGCTTGAAAAGTTTCCCCCCTCCCATATACTAAGGTGCCACAAACAGGAAGTTAATATCACCAACCATTCCCATTTTATTTAGGTGTATCCATATAAATGGGCCACCCTGTACTTGTCTTGTTGCTCAGTTGTGCAGCGGGGCCTCCCACTTCTCTTTCTACTCTGGTTAGAGCCTGTGTGTGCTGTCCTCTGAAGGGAGTAGTACACACCGTTGTAGGAAATCTTCAGTTTCTTGGCAATTAGCCTTCATTTCTAAGAACAAGAATAGACTGTCGAGTTTCACATGAAAGCTCTCTTTTTCTAGCCATTTTGAGAGTTTAATCGAACCCACAATTGTAATGCTCCAGATTCTCAACTAGCTAAAAGGAAGGTCCGTTTTATAGCTCCTCTAAACAGCAAAACTGTTTACAGCGGTGCTAACATAATTGCACAAGGGTTTTCAAGTGTTTTCTAATCATCCATTAGCCTTCTAACACGGTTAGCAAACACAATGTACCATTAGAACACTGGAGTGATGGTTGCTGGAAATGCGCCTCTATACACCTATGTAGATATTGCATTAAAAACCAGACGTTTGCAGCTAGAATAGTCATTTAGCACATTAACAATGTATAGAGTGTATTTCTGATTAATTTAATGTTATCTTCATTGAAAAAAACTGTGCTTTTCTTTCAAAAATAAGGAAATGTCTAAGTGACCCTAAACTTTTGAACGGTAGTGTATTTCAAATAAAAATCATTATTTCTAACGTTGTCAATGTCTTGACTATATTTTCTAGTCATTTTGCAACTCATTTGATAAATATAAGTGTGAGTTTTCATGGAAAACACTAAATTGTCTTGATGACCCCTGACTTTTGAACGGTAGTGTATATGTCTTGATAGGTATTCTAATACACTGCAATAGACTGCAATACAAATGTATTGCAGCTTATTGTAATTTTTACAGGGTTCTGCTAAGCCCTGCCAGAGGCATGGCTTAGCAGAGGCAGACAGAAAGCAGACTTGGGGGCCTTCATTAGGCCCCCAGGCTGCCATGAATACCATCGGCGCCCCTTGATCACATTGCGGGGGGCCTTTGGGCTGTCGGAGGGGCTCTCCCCCTCCTTCTAACAACCCGCTATTGAACATGGCATTTAACTAGTTAAACAACCAGGAACAGCGCGATCGCGAATGTGTGCGCCCGCTCCAAACATCACACCCCCCCACCCGCCCCATGATGTTCATTTTTGTAATGGGTCGGGAAATGATTAAACAGCAATGGTCCTATTACATTTGTTGTGAAGCAAAATACAACACTCCACAGTAGGAATTTCGTATCTAACAGACAAACAAACATGATGGTGGTAGTGTGAAGGTAAGAATGCTTTACTGCCTTATGTCTTAATAACTGTTAATGTTAAAGAAGCACTCCCGCAAAATTTTTTATTTTCTGGCCCGTTGCAAAGGCACATTATGTAAATTGTGGTGAAGGTAATTTCCGTCTGCTGAATCATCACTCTGGTACCATGTGATGTGGTTCACTTAGTAATGATGTTACAAGGTTTCTTAGTGTAATGATTTATTGAAGTATTGTACATGGCTGTATTTTTGAGTTATCCACTTCCTTCTGGTCCTCAGCTGTGTCATGTGACCAGCAATAGGACTCTCCACTAACCTACATCGGGGCTATAAGACTCACATCAAGGCTGCGTTAGCAATGAATAGAGAAACTGACTTCCTGTCCACACATGAGACGCTGTGGCAGTTGGAGAGTCTTATTGCTGGTCACATGACACAGCTGAGGACCAGAAGGAAGTGGATAAGGGCCTGTTCACATCACCGTTCGCTTTCCATTCCGGGGTTCCGTCGGAGGTTTCCGTTGGGTGAACCCTGCCACGGAAAGTGAAAGTGAAACCACATCTTCCGTTTCAGTCACCATTGATATCAATGGTGACGGAAACATCGCTAATGGTTTCCGTTCGTCACCATTCCGGCAGGTTTCCGTTTTTCAGACTCCGTTATTGATTCCGTCATTAATACCAATACTATAAACTACCAGTGGCAGAATAGCAGGAGAGGAGGCCTTATAAATATATAACTCATGTCAGCCAAATGAGGATGACCGTGACAATTTTGAAATAGTGAGAAATACAGTAGCCCAAAAGTAAATGACACATATGAAAGATTTCTATTTAACTCCAGAATACAGTCACCACATGAAAGCGTAGCGGAGTACAGATCTCAAGCGAGGAGTGGAACATGTAATGGTATGTGCACACGTAGTGTTTTCAGCCGTAAATGTCCCAAAAAATGGCTCAAAAATCGGAAGCAGAACGACTCCAAATATATGCCCATTGATTTCAATGGGAAATACAGCGTTCTGTTCCGAGAGGGCGTTTTTTACGTGCCCATTTTTCAAAACTGCCGCGCAAAAAATATCCGCGAAAAAGAAGTGCATGTAACTTCTTGAGACGTTTTTGGAGCTGTTTTTCACTGACTTTATAGAAAAACAGCTCCAAAAACGGCCATAAAAAACGCAGCGAAAATCGCGAGTGGCTTAAAAAAACGTCTGAAAATCAGGAGCTGTTTTTCCTTGAAAACAGCTCCGTATTTTCAGCTGTTTTTGATTTTGTGTGTGCGATTCATTCACTAGAGACAGACTTGTTATAGACAGACATGCAATAATCTGAAGGTCCAAGAAAGACTGTTAACCCCTTCCCGCTGCGGCCACTTTTGACCTTCCTGACAGAGCCTTATTTTTAAATCTGACATGTTTCACTTTATGTGGTAATAACTTCGGAATGCTTTTACCTATCCAAGCGATTCTGAGATTGTTTTCTCATGACACATTGGACTTTATGGTACTGCCAAAATTTGCTCGATACATTAAGTATTTAATTGTGAAAAACACCGAAATTTTGCGAAAAATTGCAAAAATGTGAATTTTTCTAAATGTAAATGTATATGCTTGTAAGACAGGCAGTTATACCACACAAAAATGTTGCTAATTAACATCCCCATATGTCTACTTTAGATTGGCATAATTTTTTTGAACATCCTTTTATTTTTCTTGGACGTTACAAGGCTTAGAACTTTAGCAGCAATTTCCAACATTTTCAAGAAAATGTCAAAAGGCTATTTTTTCAGGGACCAGTTCAGTTGTGAAGTGGCTTTGAGGGCCCCCCAATAAGTCACCCCATTTTCAAAAACTGCACCCCTCAAAGTATTCAAAACAGCATTTAGAAAGCTTCTTAACAATTTAAGCATTTCACAAGAATTAAAGCAAAGTAGAGGGGGAATTTACAAATGTCTTTTTTTGTTTTTTTTGCAGACATTCATTTTGAATCCATGTTCTTTGTAACACAGAAGGATTTACCAGAGAAATGCAACTCAATATTTATTGCCCAGGTTCTACAGTTTTTAGAAATATCCCACATGTGGCCCTAGTGTCGTAATGGACTGAAACACAGGTCTCAGAAGCAAAGGAGAACCTAGTGGATTTTGGGGCCTCCTTTTTATTAGGATATATTTTAGGCACCATGTCAGGTTTGAAGGGCTCTTGCGGTGCCAAAACAGTGGAAATCCCCCAAAGTAATCCCATTTGGGAAACTACAATTCTCAAGGAATTTATCTAGGGTTATAGTGAGCATTTTAACTCCACAGCTTTTTTGCAGAAAGTATTGGAAGTATACGGTGAAAATTAAAATCTACATTTTTTTCAATGAAAATGTAGGTTTAGCTAATTTTCTTTTATTTCCACAAGGACTAAAGGAGAAAAAGCACCACAACATTTGTAAAGAAATTTCTCCCGAGTAAAACAATACCCCACATGTGGTCATAAACGGCTGTTTGCACACACCGGAGGGCTCAGAAGGGAAAAAACTCCATTTGACTTTTGGTGCTCAAATTTAGCAGGAATGGTTTGCGGAGGCAATGTCGCATTTGCAAAGCCCCTGAAGGGACAAAACAGTGGAAACCCCCCACAAGTGACCCCATTTTGGAAACTACACCCCTTGAGGAAAAATATCTAGGGGTATAGTGAGCATTTTAACCCTACAGGTGTTTTGCAAAACTTATTGGAAATAGGCCGTGATAATGAAAATCTAATTTTTTTCAAAGAAAATGTAGGTTTAGCTATTTTTTTTTCATTTCCACATGGACTAAAGAAGAAGAAGCACCACAACATTTGTAAAGCAATAAAGCAGTAAAACAATAGCCCATATGTTGTCATAAACTGCTGTTTGGACACACGGTACGGCTCAGAAGGGAAGGAGCACCATTTGGATTTTGGAATGGTTTCTGGGCGCCATGTCGCATTTGCTGTGCCCCTGTAGTACTAGTTTAGTGGAAACCCCCAAAAAGTGACCCCATTTGGGAAACTACACACCTTGAGGAATCATCTAGGGGTAGAGTGAGAATTTTGACCCGAAAGATTTTTTGCTGAATTAATTAGAATTAAGCCGTGAAAATAAAAAAATAAAAATTTTTCCAACAAGATGTCGTTTTATATCAACATTTTTCATTCTCACAAGAAATAAAGAAGAAAAAGCCCCCCAACATTTGTAAAGTAATTTCTCTCGAGTATGGTAACACCCCATATGTGGTTATAAACTGCTGTTTACATATATGGGAGGGTTCAGAAGAAAAAGAGAGGTATTTGACTTTTGGAGGGTAGATTTTGCTGGAATGGTTTGCGAACGCCATGTTGCATTCGCAAAACCCCTGATGTACCAAAAAAAACAAGTAACCCCATTTTAGAAACTACACCCCTAAAGGCATTTATCAAGGGTGTAGTGAGAATTTAGACCACAGGCATTTTTCATAAATTAATTCGCAGTGGATGATGCAAAGTGAAAATTGCAATTTTTCCACTAATCTTCCTATTCACCGCACAATATGTTGTGCCCAGCTTGTACCACTGGAAAATCTTACCCTATAAATTGTTAAGCGGATTCTCCCGGGTATGGTAATGCCTACTTGTGGACATAAACTGCTGTTTGGGCACACCATAGGGCTAAGAAGGGAAGGACCGCCACTTGGAGCATGGATTTTGCTTGGTAGTAGTTTGTTTCGAGTTTTACTGGTATTTTAGTTTATAATGTGGGGGTACATGTAATATGTGCAGGGTACATAATAAGGGGTTATAATAATGGGGTAAATAATACAATTATCCATAGATGTGTGGTACGCTGTGAAGCAATCCATTATGCACAGGCCAGTGTCGCACTGATAAACGTTTTTCTTTCCCCCTTTTGTAACACTCCGCACATTTTGGGGTCTTTTTGTCCTTTGTAGTTTAGGAAATTTTGCTGGGAAAGTTTTGCACTGGTATAATACAGGCGCCCTTGCTTCCAGCAGATGTGCTCTGTCTCTTCCTAGTTCGTAAATACTATAGCCCTGAAACTGAAGGTATGTTCCCCTCCGACCTGCACATAGGGATGTTTTTTCATCATCGCATTAATAGTGGCATAACTTTTATATTTTTCGGTTGATGGAGCTGTGTGTGGGATTGTTTTTTGTGAGACGGGCTGTAGATTTTATTGGTATAAGTTTGGGACACAAATACGACTTTTTGATCACTTTTTATTTCATATTTTGGAATAGGAAATTAGTAAAAACAATCAATTCTGGAATAGTTTAACAGTTAACTTTATTCTGTGGGTCGATACGATTATGGCGAAACCTAATTTATATTGTTTTTTTTATCTATTGCAGTTTTTGCACTATAAAATCACTTTTTTTAATAAAATAATTAGTTTTCTATGTCTCCATATTCTAAGTCCCATAACTTTTTTATTTTTACGTGGACAAAGCTGTGTCAGGAATTATATTTTACAGGACGGGTTGTCATTTTTATTGGTACTATTTTGGAGTAAATGTGACTTTTTGATCGCTTTTTATACCATTTTTGTGAGGAAATGTGACCTAAAAACAAAGATTCTGGCGTTGTTTTTGATTTTTTTTTTTACACAGTTCACCATGCAGGATAAATTAAATAAGAGTTTTATCGTTTTGGTCGTTACGGACGTGGTGATACCAATTATGTATAGTTTTTTTTCTTTTTTATGTTTTATCCAATAATTTATTATGGGAAAAAAGGCAGTTTGGCTTTTTTCTTTTACTTGAAACTTGTGTGTTTTTGACAACATTTTTCGTAACTTTTTTTAACTTTTTTTACTTGTCCCACCTGGGGGACTTGAAGGCCTGATGCTCCGATCGCTACTCTAATACACTGCACTACATACGTTGTGCAGTGTAATGGAGCTGTCAGTTATTCACTGACATCAAGCCTATGAGGACCCGCCTTGAGGTGGGTCCTCATCGGCTTCTGTACAAGGCAGACACAGAGGCCATTATTTAGCCTCCAGTAGCCATAGCAACCCAGCGATTGCTTCGCTGGGTTGCCAGTCGGGTAAAAACCCCTCAGATGCTGCGCTCCCTATTGAGCGCAGCCTCTGAGGAGTTAATCAGCCATACCGGAGAAGAGCTCCGGTCCTGGCTGTTACAGGAGAGTGCCAGCTGCATAATACACTTCAGAGACCGCACCATCACCGCAACGTAACTGTACTGTGGTTTGCGGGAACACCTTCCCGACAGCCCCGTATCTATACGGTGGATGTCGGGAAGGGGTTAAAGGAGCAGAACCTAACATTAAAGAAAAATATGAGAATATGTCAGGCAGTGGAACTTACCAAATAGCAACATATATGAACTTGCCTGAATTAAATGGTGCCGGTGTTTGCCTCTTATCCTACACAACGATCTTTTGGTAAAGTAAACAATGTGCGTTCCAAGGGATTACCCCGTCTGGACCGCAATTAACCCTGTCTGAATGACCGGATATTCAGTAATAATATTGAAAAATAACTAGTAACGCATTTCATAATAGTTTATGATCTGAAGCAAACATAAGCTTAACTAATATTTTTTTGTTATTAATCATGTTTAATTTTTCTCTCTCAAATGCTGCAATCATCACTCAATGATTTCTTATAAACATAATAATTATTATTACCTTCTCCCCCTTTCTCTCAAGTTTGACAATCATCACTTAATGAATCTTCATAACAATATTTAATACTTCCATCGATTCAACCATAAATCACACTTGACAACAGAAAAATACTTTTTACATTCCTCTTTCCTGCTATACGTATACTATTATATACTATTATATACTATAGTATATAAATTGAGCAGTAATAAATAATGTATAATGTAACATCCCAACATCTGATACCAAGACATGTACCTCGACGTCAATACAAATAAGCAATCAGCACTATTTTCAGAAGTGTATCTTTTGCAACAACAACTTTTTAAAATTTTCAACTCGTTACATATGCACACATATGTTTCCAGTCAGTCCATCTATACCTTATATTAGATCATTGTAGATAGGTTTAGAGCTATATCCTGTCATCCTTTCAAGATCGAAAAGTAATTTAAAACAAATAAACAGTAACATTTTTTAACAATACGCATAAGTGCATAGGAACAGACACACTGCAACATATATGAACTTGCCTGAATTAAATGGTGCCGGTGTTTGCCTCTTATCCTACACAACGATCTTTTGGTAAAGTAAACAATGTGCGTTCCAAGGGATTACCCCGTCTGGACCGCAATTAACCCTGTCTGAATGACCGGATATAAACCCCAGGACGGCACGTTAGAAACATAATAAGCCATGACTAAGGACGCAGTCCGCGTCTGAAACGCGTAGACACCGCTTCATACCACTAAACCACCCGTTATACTCTGGAAATATTCGTGTATATATATATTTTTCACTATTTTTAACTACTTTGAATAAAACTTGGAAGAAGTTTTCTGTTTTAACAGATACACAAACATCAGCGCTGGATCCATCCTTTCTACCTTCCTGTCCATGTTATTCGTGTGCCGACACGAGGACCCGGGCGCTGTCAGCAAATCATTCCTGTGATAAGGTGAGCTGGAGGAACACTTCTATTTTTTTGTTCTAATACTATCGGTCTCTTTTTCCTTACGTGCTCAATCCTACCACAAACTTGTATGTTTCCAGGAATATTTTACATACTCTGATAAAAGACATAAATCAGCATGAGGGTGGCTATGATGGTCAATTAATGATATGTAACGTAGAAAATTTCAAATCTCATGCATTGTCGAAATCTTTTTGTGGCCGATTTTTGTTTTTAACCACACTGTTCTTAAACCACTAATCTTGCACTAGTGATACCAGGAAATTAGAATTAAAACAACTTGATCACTATGACGTACGAGGCACAGTATACCCGAGCCGAAAAGGCAGCGAAAGTCTTTGGAAATTTAGACAATACTGGAGGAAATAAATTTGAGATACAAGATTTATTCCATGAATTGGAAAAACTAATGGTCCAGGAGGCCAAAATTTGGTGGGATCTGACAACCCTGAGAAACTACAGTACTAAAGAAATGATCCCGAGGGGTCTACGTATGAAAAAGACTCCAAACTTTAACTATTCTGAGGAGTTTTACAAGGAATGGAATCAAACCCTCTCAGATTGTTCATTAAAGTTAATGGGACTCATTATTAAACAAGAAGAGTCCAAATTAGTAGAACTGAAAAACAATATCTCAACAATTAAAACAAAGTTAGAGACCTTTTCCAGCTCACCTGATTTTATCACGTTGGAAACACGCACCTTACAATGCATAGACAAAATGGACAAATCAATAGCGGAAATTAAGAGAACTAAATTCCATCGTGACCTCCGCGATTACGCTAATAATGAGGTTTATGAATGGAAAAACAGGGGAAAGAATTACAACAAAATCAAACCCATTTTAAAACATCGTAAACATCAAAGAAAATTTGGGGAATACTCTAATAGAGTCAGTTTCAGTTCCACTGATCCTGACTCGATAGATGGAGAAAATGAGGGATCAGATAGTGAGGGCCCCAAAGTAGGATATAAACATAAATACAGATCTGACAAGAATAAATATGCTTCAAAAAACGAGGTAGGAGGAGCGGCCGAAAACACAAATTCCATGGAACAAGAACAGAGCCGTCACCTCCGCAACTCGCAGGAACCGATATCCAATTTAAATATTGTCAACCTTTCATCAATTAATCTCACTAAAGAACAGAGAGAAGTATAATCGTTAGGTCTCAACTTTGTCCCTAGTCCAAATTTTGACCCATTTAACACCTTACTGGATGTCAATAAATTTGTGAGAAATTTAACAATAAAAAGACATTTTTACACAAAAGAATCGAATAAACAGGAGGGAAGTAACAACATGGAAGCAGCCTCCAACTTTGGACAGTACAGGATCCAATTTACAAGAAGGACATTCCAACATAGAGACAATGGACTTTAACTCCCGATCATTTCAGGAATCAAGGACTGCCATCTGTCTGGAGAGTTTAGATACGGAAACCCCGAGTAAACATATGCACACATCGAGCAATTTCAAAACTACCAATCCCGAATTTTATCCTTTATTGAAAAAGACCTTCAACGTTTATCGGAAACTCTTAATAAACAGAAAGAGAAATCAAATTTTCCTACTAAACTAAAAAAAAAGCAGCCAAATCTCTCCAAAACAATAAAGACCTAATTATCAAAATTTCGGATAAGGGTGGCAGCATCACAATAATAGATAAGGATGACTACAGAGCACAAATTAAATGTCTATTATCAGACCAAGACTCCTACAACTTATTAGAACATAACCCTACAACAAAATTTCAAGGAGAAATTAAGCAGTTAATACAGGAAGGATTAGAAGGTGGTTCACTTACACAGAAACAAGCAGAGTACATGTATGTTGAACATCCTATCATACCCATAATGCATGCCCTCCCTAAGACCCATAAGAAAACTATTCCCCCCCCCCCCCCCAATGCGACCTATAGTGTCCGGAATAGGATCACTTTTGGAGAGAACATCTGAATGGCTGGATTCCCTCTTACAACCCATAGCTCAAAATACTACAGGCTTCCTAAAAGACACACGAGACGTTCTACGTGCATTTCACAACAAAACATGGTCAGACAATTACACATGGTTAACATGCAATGTTACATCTTTATAAACAAGCATTCCCCATCACATAGCTTATATGGCTCTTAAACATCATCTTGCCATTCATAGCAATTACAGTGACAAATTACAGGCATTTATTCTGGAAGCATTAACATTTTTAATGTCCCACAACTATTTCCAGTTTGACAGCAAGTTCTACCTACAACTAAGGGGTGTTTGTATGAGAGCCAAATTTTCCCCCTCTTTGGCTATCCTGGTGATGGCATGGTGAGAAGAAACGTCAATTTTTTCACTGTCCAATTCTTATGGGGACAATATACATTGGTGTGGTAGATATATTGATGAAAAAGCAGAAAGGAGACCCCCAAGTGGCTGGCAGGGATAATTAAACAATGAAGAGAAATGTGCCTAGGCACAAAGTCCCAATTTCCCAGCCACCAGTCAATTAGTCGAAATGTCAGTAAAGGCAGTTAAAACATAACTTTTATTAATGTATCAAACAGACAAACGACACTGAAGGGTTAAAATTGTATCAGAAGACGGCCAGTGTGTAGCAAAGGGTCAATGTGCATGCATCCAGTACAACACTGGACGCAGTGAGAGAAACTGATTCGGCAGCTGCAGACTGCCGTGCATAGAAACAGTTCCCCCGGGTAAAGGCAATAACTGGACCGTCAGTGATATATTAAAATGGCGATAGCCCCCCCGACATGTTTCGCTGCAGAAGCAGCGTCCTCAGGGGATAACACGGGGCTAATGAGCGCGCGTTTTGAAAAATGCTCCCTATATAGACTCGTATGCCTACGTCTGCATGACGTGTGACGGCAACGATTCTCCTCAAAGCCAATCAGGTGGCCACAAAAGACAAGCCCCCACGCCAAAAAGAATGGCATGACAACAAGCCAATAGAACACCGGAATCAGGCATCCAGTCACCACGGAGGCTGAGCGCAAGCGCACGTCACAGTGGGTGATAGTCATTCAGAGAATTCTGTATGCGGGGAGATTGACAGCATGGGCAGCCAATAAGGAGTGCAAAACGGCACCCAATTGGGATAACAAAATCCAAACAAGTGGATACCGTAAAAAGCCTCAATACAGGATGACAGCAAATGCATACAGCACAATATACGTGTCATGCTAGCCGCAGGGAGAACAAATTGCAGCCACACAGCACAACACGCAGAGTCGGCATACGCGAGTGCATAACAATATATTGATTTAACACAATACATCCATTCTAGTCAAATCTAATGGACAAAAACGAATAGTAGGAGAGCAGGGATCAGAGCGAGTCGTCTGTTGGATCGATAACAACATCAATAATAATATACATGCTCACCAAGCATAAATAAGGTTAGCTAAGTACACATCAAGACAGCAATGATGATCAGTGTGTCACATAACTGTCAGAACGACAGAGGTATAATAAGGGAAAGTATATTCAGCAGAGAAAATTAATTCAGCAATAAAGGTTAATGATAATAAGAAAAGAGGGTACAGTGCCAACTACAAAAAAGCCATGAAGGTGAACCCCTCATTTAGGCCATTAGGACTCAGAGAACTGAGCCTATGTATCCATCGTGCCTCCTCCTGCAGTAATCTTCTGTCCAAGTTGCCGGCCCTAGGTCCGAGTTTTAATTGCGTAATGCCCCAAAATTGAAGGACCTTGGAGTCGCTCCCATGAAAAGATCTCACATGTCTAGAAATGGAAGTATCCTCTTTCATATTGATACTACTGACATGTCTGGAGATTCGTCTCCTGAGTTGCTGAGTGGTCTTGCCAACATACAGTTTGGGGCAGGGACATCTGGCAACTGCTCTTTGGCAGAAATACTAATGTTGAGGAAAGATCTGGAGGTTCCAATATTAGGTGTATTGGCAATTTTGACACTTGTTCCACTCAGATCTCTAGGATTCTAAAGAAGCATTGGGCTATTTTGCGGTCTGACCCTGATTTAGTGGACGCCATTTCGGACATTCCTAGTGTGACCTTTCGACGCGGTAAGAACCTCCGTGAATTTCTTACGCGGAGTCATTATTCTAGACCACTCATCCCTCGCGATACATGGCTCTCAGCTCCTGCGGTGGGCTCCTTTCCTTGTGGAAGGTGCTCCTTCTGCACATATATGCCCAAGACCAAATGTTTTACCAACCTCCTAAATGGTTGTCAATTTACCATCAGACACTTTATTAACTGTCAAACTACTGGTGTTGTATATGTTGCCAGATGCCCCTGCCCCAAACTGTATGTTGGCAAGACCACTCAGCAACTCAGGAGACGAATCTCCAGACATGTCAGTAGTATCAATATGAAAGAGGATACTTCCATTTCTAGACATGTGAGATCTTTTCATGGGAGCGACTCCAAGGTCCTTCAATTTTGGGGCATTACGCAATTAAAACTCGGACCTAGGGCCGGCAACTTGGACAGAAGATTACTGCAGGAGGAGGCACGATGGATACATAGGCTCAGTTCTCTGAGTCCTAATGGCCTAAATGAGGGGTTCACCTTCATGGCTTTTTTGTAGTTGGCACTGTACCCTCTTTTCTTATTATCATTAACCTTTATTGCTGAATTAATTTTCTCTGCTGAATATACTTTCCCTTATTATACCTCTGTCGTTCTGACAGTTATGTGACACACTGATCATCATTGCTGTCTTGATGTGTACTTAGCTAACCTTATTTATGCTTGGTGAGCATGTATATTATTATTGATGTTGTTATCGATCCAACAGACGACTCGCTCTGATCCCTGCTCTCTCCTACTATTCGTTTTTGTCCATTAGATTTGACTAGAATGGATGTATTGTGTTAAATCAATATATTGTTATGCACTCGCGTATGCCGACTCTGCGTGTTGTGCTGTGTGGCTGCAATTTGTTCTCCCTGCGGCTAGCATGACACGTATATTGTGCTGTATGCATTTGCTGTCATCCTGTATTGAGGCTTTTTACGGTATCCACTTGTTTGGATTTTGTTATCCCAATTGGGTGCCGTTTTGCACTCCTTATTGGCTGCCCATGCTGTCAATCTCCCCGCATACAGAATTCTCTGAATGACTATCACCCACTGTGACTGATGTGCGCTTGCGCTCAGCCTCCGTGGTGACTGGATGCCTGATTCCGGTGTTCTATTGGCTTGTTGTCATGCCATTCTTTTTGGCGTGGGGGCTTGTCTTTTGTGGCCACCTGATTGGCTTTGAGGAGAATCGTTGCCGTCACACGTCATGCAGACGTAGGCATACGAGTCTATATAGGGAGCATTTTTCAAAACGCGCGCTCATTAGCCCCGTGTTATCCCCTGAGGACGCTGCTTCTGCAGCGAAACATGTCGGGGGGGCTATCGCCATTTTAATATATCACTGACGGTCCAGTTATTGCCTTTACCCGGGGGAACTGTTTCTATGCACGGCAGTCTGCAGCTGCCGAATCAGTTTCTCTCACTGCGTCCAGTGTTGTACTGGATGCATGCACATTGACCCTTTGCTACACACTGGCCGTCTTCTGATACAATTTTAACCCTTCAGTGTCGTTTGTCTGTTTGATACATTAATAAAAGTTATGTTTTAACTGCCTTTACTGACATTTCGACTAATTGACTGGTGGCTGGGAAATTGGGACTTTGTGCCTAGGCACATTTCTCTTCATTGTAGATATATTGATGACCTCTTGTTCATATGGGACGGGGATGTGTCTACCATACCAGAATTTGTTAACTTCCTCAATTCCAATACATCAAACCTTAAATTTACGTACTCTTTTGATAAGACTAATATTGTATTCCTAGATCTAGAATTAAAAGGAACAGGAAGATCACTAATACAAACAAAAACTTACGGGAAACCAGTAACTGGCAATACCATATTACATGCGAACAGTAATCATGCCAAACAAACCATTACCTCGATTCCGGTCGGGGAAATGTGCAGAGCCAAACGGAATTGTAGCTCGGACACACAAATATATAATTGAACAACAACAGATCTGCAATAGACTACACAACAGGGGATAACCTAATTGGTCCCTGACCAGAGCAAGTAATATAACTTCCAAAAAAAACAGAGATTTTTTATTATCCCCAAAAAACACCTGTCGTACACCAGAATCTAGCAAACCGACTTTAGTCCTACAGCAAAGCAGTCAATTTCATGACATAAAAATTATGATCACTAAACATATACCCATGTTGATGGAAGATCCCATCCTGGAGGATATTCTTAGGGAAGGTTGCAGAATAGTGGCACGCAAGGCCCCCTCCCTCGGTAGTTCTCTTTCCCCTTCTTTTTTCAGCTCTAGGGAAACCAAAACCACATGGTTAGAGCAGAAAGGCTTTTTTAAGTGCGGCAACAACCCATGTAAAGTTTGTTTATTTGCGACCTCCAAAAAAAAAAATTTCCGACTCACATAACTACATCAATTGCAACTCGAAATCAGTCATTTATATCATCGAATGTACTCAATGCAACCTTAAATACATAGGTTGCACAAATCGGAAACTTAAGACAAGAATATTGGAGCATTTAAGTTACATACGTAATCCGAACATAGCTAATACTTCAAATGCAGCCAAGCATTTTATCTATCAACATAGATCAATAAATAATTTTATTTGCTATGCCATTGAGAAAATTCATACTCCCAAAAGTGGTGGTGATATCAAGCACAAAACACACACCAGAGAAGCCTACTGGATATTTAGACTACAAACACGAGTCCCAAAGGGTCTTAATTTGAGAAAAGATCTGATGTTTCACTATTAACTACGTCCAATATATCTCCTTCTAATTCAGTAAAAACTATTTAATAAGTCTTCACAACTACTATAAATAATTGGACTATATTAATCACAAGTTACATCAGTCATAACAAACAAATATATTCACTTCATCCCTTTCCTTGGTCATATTGACACTTGAGTAATAATATTGAAAAATAACTAGTAACGCATTTCATAATAGTTTATGATCTGAAGCAAACATAAGCTTAACTAATATTTTTTTGTTATTAATCATGTTTAATTTTTCTCTCTCAAATGCTGCAATCATCACTCAATGATTTCTTATAAACATAATAATTATTATTACCTTCTCCCCCTTTCTCTCAAGTTTGACAATCATCACTTAATGAATCTTCATAACAATATTTAATACTTCCATCGATTCAACCATAAATCACACTTGACAACAGAAAAATACTTTTTACATTCCTCTTTCCTGCTATACGTATACTATTATATACTATTATATACTATAGTATATAAATTGAGCAGTAATAAATAATGTATAATGTAACATCCCAACATCTGATACCAAGACATGTACCTCGACGTCAATACAAATAAGCAATCAGCACTATTTTCAGAAGTGTATCTTTTGCAACAACAACTTTTTAAAATTTTCAACTCGTTACATATGCACACATATGTTTCCAGTCAGTCCATCTATACCTTATATTAGATCATTGTAGATAGGTTTAGAGCTATATCCTGTCATCCTTTCAAGATCGAAAAGTAATTTAAAACAAATAAACAGTAACATTTTTTAACAATACGCATAAGTGCATAGGAACAGACACACTGCAACATATATGAACTTGCCTGAATTAAATGGTGCCGGTGTTTGCCTCTTATCCTACACAACGATCTTTTGGTAAAGTAAACAATGTGCGTTCCAAGGGATTACCCCGTCTGGACCGCAATTAACCCTATCTAAATGACCGGATATAAAACCCAGGACTGCAAGTCAGAAACATAATAAGCCATGACTAAGGACGCAGTCCACGTCTGAAACGCGTAGGCACCGCTTCATACCACTGAACCGCCCGTTATACTCTGGAAATATTCGTGTATATATATTTTTTTCACTATTTTTAACTACTTTGAATAAAACTTGGAAGAAGTTTCCTGTTTTAACAGACACACAAACATCAGCGCTGGATCCATCCTTTCTACCTTCCTGTCCATGTTATTCGTGTGCCGACACGAGGACCCGGGCGCTGTCAGCAAATCGTTCCTGTGATAAGGTGAGCTGGAGGAACACTCCTATTTTTTTGTTCCAGCAGTGAGGACTGTCAGGAGGAGATCTACATGAGTGCTGACACTAATGGGACCCTTGTTAAATATAAAGTAGATACTGGAACATAAACAAATATTATCACAGAGAAGATATGGAGAAATCCAAGGTTTAAACCAAAATATCTTTTCTAAAGGCATACAATGAGTCTGGGATCCCATCTATGGGGAAATGTACCCTGACTAACCTACAAGGGGAAGTCAAGCCAACATGAATTTGAGGTAGTGTTTCGAAATTTCATTTCTCACTTAGGTGCCCAAACATTTGAAAAGTTGGGACTGATAAATCAATTATTTATAGTGAAGGAATCACAATTATCCGATGAATGAATTTAAAGATGTATTCACTGGACTGGGAAAGTTACCAATCACTTATGATATTTCTTTGCAAGAAGATGCAAAACCAGTTATACAAGCTAAAAGACATGTACCGGTGGCTTTGAGAGTGAGATGTAAAGGGGAACTACAGTGTCTGACAGAATTAGATGCCAGTGAACCCTCGGGTACATTCCTTAGTTATTGTGGAGAATTAGGCCTCATGCACATGACCGTAGCCATAGAAGTTAATGCACGCGGCCATGTGCACGGCCTGCGAATTGTGGGCGGCCCGCGGGTGATACTCGGCGGCCGTCTGACCCAAAAATCACAGCCGTGCACATGGCTATGATCGAGTGCATGAGGCCATAGGATGCTTCGCTCAGATTGTGCTTGGATCCAAAGGAATTAAATGAAAATATAAAGGAAAGAACATTTTAAAATTCCTACCTGAAATGAAATCTTAGGTGAAATGGCAAATGCAAAAGTGTTTACAATCTTAGATGCATCAAAGGGATATTGACAAATTCCCATTACTAAGAAAAGCAGAAAGCTATGTGCCTTTAATACCCCATTTGGAAGTTACCAGTTTAAGCATTTTCCTTTTGGATTATGTTCTACTCCTGAGGTTTTTCATAAAACAATACAACAACTTTTAGAAGGGCATATTGAGGACTGTTGTAAGGTCCTATACAGAAATCAGTACACAGTAGAATACAATATTTAGTCAAATGTTTATGACATATGGTCATGAAAGAAGAAAAATCACCTGATGAAGCTACAGCAAAATGCATGTCGGGAGCGTGGCGGTTATGTGTGACCGGTCCTGTCTGGGTTTCCCTTGTGTTCCGGCACAGCTGCACTTGCAGATATTGTTTACATCAGGATTCTCTATCCCTGTCATGTTTTGGGTGTCATGTTTATATACTTATCTTCATGACTTAGTATATTAGTTAGCTTATATTGTTACTTGGATTAATTTCATATCCTGTTGTACTGTGCTGGTTCTTTTCTCATGACCATATGTCATAAACATTTGACTAAATATTGTATTCTACTATGTACTGATTTCTGTATAGGACCTTGACACAGTCTGTATTGTTGTTACGCCCCCCCGCATTTTTTCTTTCTCTGTCCTATTGTGAAGGTTACATATCAGATTTTATTTATTTGTACATGTTTGAATATTTTAGCTTGACTATTCAATAAAATACAATAGAATACAATAAAATACATATTTTACATACAATACAATACATATTTTTTATCGTTTATCTAAGGTCGTGTCTTGTCACAATACATTAAGGGTTGTTCTAGTTTCAACTTTTAGAAGGGTTTGAAGGAGTGAAAGTCTACATAGATGATATCTTGATTTGGGGTGCCACAGAAACAGAACATGACAAAGATTAACCCCTTACCGCACCAGGACGCACCTATACGTCCTGCATTGATGTGCTTTAAGGCACCAGGGTGTACCGGTGCGTCCTGGCTAAAAACTGTCACCCTGTCAAAAGACAAGGTGACAGAACTGTGCCGTCAACTGTTTATGACAGTTGATCGGCACAGTAAGACGGCAGGGGACCATTCACAGCGGTCTCCTGCCGGCGATCGCTGTGATTGGTCAGTCAAAGCAGACTGACCAATCACAGCACCATGATGTAGTGTATGTGATGGCGCTGGCTCAGAAGCTGAGCCAGCGCTATCAACGCTAGGTATCGGCTGTGCAACACCCCGCTGTAACGGCCAGGACCGGAGCTAGGCTCCGATCTGGCCGATTAACCCCTTTGATGCATCGATCAACGCGATCGATGCATCGAAGTGTCTTATAGCCTGTCGGCAACCACGATGGTTGCCACAGGCGCGGGTGTCAGCTGTTTGTCACAGCTGACATCATGCCCTAATGGCCAGGACCGGAGCTAGGCTCCGATCTGGCCGATTAACCCCTTAGATGCAGCTTTGGCTGCATCTAAGTGATTAGATCGTACCCTATGGTTGCTAATGACAACCATCGGCACCCGCGGGTATTCCGATGGTTGCTATGGCAACCGTAGCCTAACAATCGCATCCTAGTACGGAAGCCTATTAGGCCCCACCGGGAGGTGAAGCCTAATAGGCTTGCTATCAGTGAATAGCTGACAGCTCTAATACACTGCACTATGTAGGTAGTGCAGTGTATTAGAATAGCGATCAGAGCTTCATGCCTTCAAGTTCCCTAGTGGGAAAAAAAAAAAGTTAAAACAAGTTAACAAAAATGTTGGAAAAAAGTAAAAAATATATGTTTCATGTTAAAAAAACACTATAACAGCCTTTTTCTCTATAATAAGTCTTTTATTATAGGAAAAACCAAAAAACATAAAAAAAGTACACATATGTGGTATCCCCGCGTCCATAACGAGCCAAACTATAAAAATATCACGCTATTTTACCCGTACGGTGAACACCGTAAAAAAATGTAATAAAAAACTATTCCAGAATCGCTGTTTGTTAGTCACTACCCCTCGCAAAACAGAATAAAAAAAGGATCTAAAAGTTGCATGTGCCCCAAAATTATACCATTAAAAACTGCAGCCCGTCCTGCAAAAAACAAGCCCCCCACCGCTTTTTTGACGGAAAAATAAAAAAGTTATGGCTCTCAGAATATGGTGACACAAAAAATTAATTATTTGAAACAAAAGTGATTTTATCGTGCAGACGCTGCAAAACATAAGAAAAACTATATACATCTGGTATCGCCGTAATCGTGCCGACCCACAGAATAAAGTAAAATTGTCATTAATAGCGCATGGCGAACGGCGTAAAAAAATAAATATAAAAACATCAGAATTGCAGGTTTTTGGTCACCTTGCTTGCTAAAAAAAATTAAATACAAAGTGATCAAAAGAGCACATGTACCCCAAAATTGTACCAATGAAATCTACAGATTGTCCCGCAACAAATAAGCCCTCACCCAGCTCCGGTGGAGAAAAAATAAAGAAGTTTTGGCTCTCAGAATATGGCGATGCAAAATGTGCAGTGTCCAAAAGCAGATAAGCTTGGGCACTATTTATCAGTGCGACACCGGCCACACATGTAATGGCAGGAAGGAGGTGAAGGGAAAGTGAGCACTAATCTACCCACCGCCCTGTCCCTGCCTACTTGCAACGACCCGCCCTAGGCGACGGGGTACAACTGGGCGGCGGTCCCTACGCTGTCTAAGTGCACGGGAGAACAAACAGGGAACACGCAAGGGAAGGGGCAGTAGCCCACGGAACACCGCGAGGAAACGAGCGGTGAATGAGTTGTCAGGACCAGGATGAAGTGGAGTATACCCAAGTGAGCACGGAGGAGGAAGCAAGCCGGAGGCAAAGCAAAGCGGGTTAAGCAGAACAGCAGCAAGGCAGAAGCACGGCAGAAGCAGGCTGGAGCAAGCAGCAGTAGGGCCAGGAATCCAAAAGAATTACAAGCACTGAGGAGGAGAACACAGCAGGTAATAAAGGACAGGGGGCGGAGCTAACTCCGACTGACCAGGCCGCGATAGGCCCTCCCACTCCTGAGCCTGCCACCCTGGTTGGTGGGAGATGGTGTCAGTCGAACAGGTCTGGCCTCAGGTGTGGATTGATTAATCCCAGGAGTATACCTAGACGTAGTACCTGGCAGATCCCTAACAACACATCTGTGGATAATTATTATACCCTCTTATTATACCCTGATGTTCTCCGCACAGATTAGATGTACCCCCACATCATAAACTGAAATACCAGTAATACCCCAAACAGAACAACTAGCGAGCAAAATCCACGCTCCAAAAGCCAAATGGCGCTCCCTCCCTTCTGAGCCCTGCAGCGTGCCCAAGCAGCAGTGTATGTTCACATATATGGCATCGCCATACCTGGGAGAACCCGCTTAACAGTTTGAGGTATTTGTCTTCAGTGGCACGAACTGAGCACAAAATATTGTGCACTAAAATGGCACATACCTGTGGAAATGTAAAATTTTCACTTTGCAACATCCACTGAGCATTCATTACTAATAGAAAAAAAAACCTGTGTGGTCAAAATGCCTTGAGGGGTGCAGTTTCCATAATGGGGGTCACTACTTGGGGGTTTGTTTTACTATTTGGCCCCAGAGCTCTGCCATTGTGGGCTAATGCTGCGAAAATCACCAAAATAGGCCTCACATGCGCCTTTCACTCCTAAGCCCAGTCATATGTCCAGGCAAATGATAAATGCCTTGAGGGGTGTAGTTTACAAAATGGGGTCACTTCTCATGGTTTTACACTCTACTCTGGTACCTAAGAGCGCTCTGCAAATGCGGCATGGCGCCCGTACACCAGTCCAGCAAAATCTGTGCTCTAAAAGCCACATGGCACTCCTTCCATTTTGAGCTCTGCCATGTGTCCAAACAGCAGTTTAGGGCCACACATGGGGTATTGCCGTACTCGGGAGAAATTGGGTAACAAATTATGTGTTGTTTTTTCTCCTATTACCCATGTGGGGAAAAAAAAATGGGTGCAAAACTACATTTTTTTATTTTCACTGCCTCATTCTAATACAATCTATGAAACACCTGTGGGATCAAAATGCTCAGTACACCCCTAGATGATTACCCTGAGGGGTAAAGTTTCCAAAATGGAGTCACTTCTCAGGGGTTTCTACTGTACTGGTACTTCAGGGGCTCTGCAAATGCGACATGGCGCCCAAAAAAACAATCAACCAAAATCTACATGCCAAGTAGCAGTCCTGCATTTCTGAGCCCTGCGGTGTATCCAAGCAGCAGTTTATGACCACATATGGGGTATTGCCGGACTCAGAAGAAATTGCTTTTTCTCCTTTATACTTGTGAAAATGAAAACAATTCAACATTTTAGTGGAAAGAATGTAGATTTTCATTTTCACTGCATGATCCCAATAATTCAGCAAAAAAACTGTGGGGTCAAAATGCTCACTATACCGCTAGATAAATTCCACGAGGGGTATAGTTTCCCAAATGGGGTCACTTTTTCCGGGTTTGCACTATTTTGGCCCCTCAGTGGCTTTGCAAATGTGACATGGGGCCGCAAACCATTCCAGCAAAACTCGAGCTCCAAAAGTCAAATGGCGCTCCGTCCTTTCTAACTTCCGCCATGTGTCCAAACAGCAGTTTATTACCACATATGGGGTATTGCTGTGCTCAGAAGAGTTTGTTTTACAAATATTTGGGTGTTTTTTTCTCCTTTATCTGTTGTAAAAATGAAAAAATCTGAGCTAAAACTACATTTTATTAGAAAAAATTTAGATTTTAAATTTCACGCCATAATTCCCATAAATTCAGCAAAAACCGTGTAGGGTCAAATGCTAACTATACCCCTAGAACAATTCCTTGAGGGGTGTAGTTTCCAAAATGGGGTCACTTTTGGGGAGTTTCCACTGTTATAGTCCCTCCAGGGCTTTGCAAACACGAAATGGCACCGAAAACCATTCCAGCAAAATTTGTGCTCCAAAATCCAAATAGCCGTAATCGGGAGACATTGCTTTACAAATGTTGGGGTGCTTTTTCTCCTTTATTCCTTGTAAAAACTAAAACATCGTATGTTTTTTCAGAAAAAAAGTAGATTTTCATTTTCACAGACCAGTTCCAATAAATTTAGCAAAAAACCTGTGGGCTAAAAATGCTAACTATACCTCTTGAAAAATTCCTTGAGGGGTGTAGTTTCCAAAATGGGGTCACTTTTGGGGGGTTTCCACTGTTTTGGCACCACAAGACCTCTTCAAACCTGACATGGTGCCTAAAATATATTTTATCTTTGCTTCTGAGGCCGGTGTTTCAGTCCATTACCACACTAGGTCCACATGTGGGATATTTCTAAAAATTGCAGAATCTGGGCAATAAATATTGAGTTGTATTTCTCGGGTAAAACCTTCTGTAGTACAGAAAAAACTGTTTTACAAATGAATTTCGTAAAAAAAAATTGAAATTTGTAAATTTCCCCTCTACTTTGCTTTATTTCCTGTGAAATGCCTAAAGGGTTAAAATAATTTTTGAATGCTGTTTTGAATACTTTGAGGTGTGCAGTTTTTAAAGTGGGGTGTTTTATAGGAGGTTTCTAATATATAAGGCCCTCAAAGCCACTTCAGAACTGAACTGGTCCCAGAAAAAATTGCCTTTTGAAATTTTCTTGAAAATGCGAGAAATTGCAGCTAAAGTTCTAAGCCTTGTAACGTCCCAGAAAAATAAAAGCACATGAAAAAAACGATGCAAACATAAAGCAGACATATAGGAAATGTTAACTAGTAAATATTTTGTGTGGTATTACGATCTGTTTTACAAGCAGATACATTACAATTTAGAAAAATGCAGATTTTTGCAAATTTTCTCTAAATTTTGGTGTTTTTTACAAATAAATATTGAATTTAACGACTACATTTTTTGAGTATCATAAAGTACAACATGTCACGAGAAAACCATCTCAGAATCGCTTGGATAGGCAAAAGCATTCTGGAGTTATTTCTACATAAAGTGACACATGTCAGATTTGCAAAAATCGTCTGTGTCCACAAGGCCAAAATAGGCTGTGTCCTTAAGCGGTTAAAACAAGTGTTACAGATTGCTAAAGAAACTTTGTATCTTGGAGAAATAATTTCTGATAGTGGCGTAAAACCAGATCCAACTAAGGTTCTAGCAATTAAATGGATGGCCAGTCCCCAGAACAAAAGGACATGACAGCCATCATACATGAAGGCCATCTTGGTATTTAAAAATGCAAAGAAGGGTCAAAGAATCCCTGCTTTAGTCATCTATGAACGAGGATATTGAGCAACTTGCACAACGTGTCAAACTTATGCTACAGCACTGCCTGAGGAGCCCTTACTACAAACAGATGCCATGTGGACCCTGGGATATAATTGGAGATGATATATTCAATTTGAATGGAAAAGAACATCTGGCAATACTTGATGCATATTCCATTTATTCAGAAATTGTAAAGCTTAAACACAACACATCATTTGAAGTGTACAAAGTACTTAGGAGACATTTGTGCAGATATGGAATTTCAGCAGACGTGAGAACTGACAATGGTCCTCGATTTACAGGAAAATAATTTATTAAATTCACAAAAGAGTTTGGATTTAAATATGTAACGTCAAGTCTTAGATATTCACAGAGTAATGGACATGCAGAATGTGGTGTAAAAACTCTAAAGCGATTGTTGAAAAAAGCTGCTCATTCAGGTTAGGATGTTGAGCAACATTTAGGTAACATTTAACCCCTTAATGACCGGACCTTAAAAGGCCTTAAAGTGCTTGTCCACCCTCTGACAACTGATGACCTATTCACCGGATAGTTCATCAGTATGTCATCGGTGCGGGTCCGACACCCGGATCCCGCACTGATAAGCCACTCCGGTGGCCTGCGGGCACCGGATGTTGTGGCACATTCTGCTATGGATTGAGCCCGGAAGCAGTTGGCTGCGTACTTAGCATAGCAGCCATGCTGCAGAACTGCAGCTCGGCCGCTATTCCGTGGCCGGAGCCAACTGCTTCCGGCTTGTATGTCTGGTGCACGGAGGCACCGGATCAGCTGATATGTGTGGAGCCTGAATGTCGGACCCCCACTGATGATGTACTGATGACCTATCCGGTGGATAGGTCATCAGTTGTCAGAAGCTGGAAAACCCCTTTAAATGTTATGTACACCTTTGAGGGCATTTCTTTTTTTTTTAATAGATTAGTCCGTGTGATTAGTATAACTTAGTTTTTAGTCATTATTAACCCCTTAATGACCAGGCCATTTTGCGTGTTAATGACCAAGGATTATTTTTTGTTTTTTCACTGTTGTATTCCAAGAATCGTAACTTTTTTTTTATTCTGTCGACATAGCCGTATAAGGGCTTGTTTTTTGTGGGGCCAGTTGTATTTTTCAATTGCATTATTTTTAGGTGCATATAATACATTGATTAACTTTTATTAACTTTATTTGAGGAAAGAATTGAAAATAAATGGCAATTCCAGCATTGTTTTTCACGTTACAAATTTACACCGTTCACTATGCGGCATAAATAACATGTTACCTTTATTCGATGGGTCGACATGATTATGGGGATACCAAATATGTAAGGGTTTTATGTTTTCCTACGTTTGCAGAACAAAAACACTTTAAAAAAAAAAAAGATTACTTGTTTTTGCATCGCCGCATTTCAACAGTTGTAACTTTTTTTTTTCTCTATGTAGCCATATGTGGGCTTGTTTTTTGCAGGACAATGTGTAGTTTTCATTGGTAGTATTTTGGGGTACATGGGACTTAATGATTAATTTTTATTTTATTTTTTATGGTGGGAATGGGAGGAAAAAAGGAATTTTGCAATAGTTTTTTGCATTTTGTTTGGACGCCATTCACCTGGCGGTTTAAATAATGCATTAACTTTATTGTTTGAGTCGTTACGATCGCGGTGATACCATATATGTGTATGTGTTACCTATTTTTTACACTTTTACTTCATAAAACTACTTTTTTTTGTCATAACCTTTATTTAACTGTTTAAAGAGGCTCTGTCACCGCATTATAAGTGGCCTATATTGTACATAATATGATTGGAGCTGTAATGTAGATTACAGCAGTGTTTTTTTATTTAGAAAAACGATAATTTTTGACGGAGTTATGACCTATATTAGCTTTATGCTAATGACTTTCTCAATGGACAACTGGGCGTGTTGTACTATATGGCCAAGTGGGCATTGTACAGAGGAGTGTATGACGCTGACCAATCAGCGTCATACACTTCTCTCCATTCATTTACACTGCAGATAGCGATATAGCTATAGCAGCTATTTACAGCATAGCAGGCGTAGTCTCGCGAGATTACGCATTAAGCTGTCATTCACAGATCACAGAGACGCTACAGAAGTGGTCAGGAGAATGAATACACATCACGTCCTGGCTGGAGGTAATGTTTATTCATTGTCATGACACATCAGTAGCGTTATACTGTGTTTATGTGACTGCACATAGCAATTTAGCTATATCGCTATCTGCAGTGTAAATGAAATGTATGACGATGATTGGTCAGCGTCATACACTCCTCTGTACAACGCCCACTTGGCCTTATAGTAAAACACGCCCAGTTGTCCATTGAGAAAGTCATTAGCATAAAGCTAATATAGGTCATAACTCCGTCAAAAATTACAGTTTTTCTAAATAAAAAACACTGCTGTAATCTGCATTACATCGCCGATAATATCATGTACAATATAGGGCACTTATAATGTGGTGACAGAGCCTCTTTAACTTTTTTTTTTTGTCCCACCAGGGGACTTCACCATGCGATCTGCTGATCGCTTATATAATGCTTTGGTATACTTAGTATACCAAAGCATAATTGCCTGTCAGAGTAAAACTGACAGGCAATCTATTAGGCCATGCCTCTGGCATGGGCTAATAGGCGGATGCTGAAGGCAGACCTGAAGGCCTTTGTTAGGCCCCCGGCTGCCATGGTAACCTGACGGCGCCCCCCGATCTCTTCGCGGGGGCACCAATGGGGTGACAGAGGGAGCTCCCTCCCTCTGTCAAACAGCTTAGAAGCCGCTGCCACTTTTGACAGCGGCATCTGATGGGTTAAACTGCCGGAATCAGAACGTGCTTAGATTCCGGCAGTTTTCGCAGGAGCCAGGCTGTGTATAACAGCCGTGCTCCTGCCACTGATCGCGTGGGTATGCTGGCAGTACCCACCCGATCAGAGCGACGGATATTAACACCTGCTGGTGACGGATATATCCGTCGCTCGTTGTTAAGGGGTTAAAAAATAATTTTACTTTTGGATACATCTGTTCTATATTCTCTATACAGAACAGCATCGCTCGTTTTACACTGAATCCGTCAGTCCCGCGGACCTGATGGGTTCTGAGTAGGCGTTTCCTGCGTGTATCTGACACACAGGATCCAACTGTAATGAATCATATCTAAGTTATGAACTTAGATGTGATCGTTTACAGGTGGATCCTGCGTTTCACAGACAAACAGGACACGCCGGCCCTGAACACGTCAGGTCCCGGGACTGACGGATTCAGTGAAAAACCAACGATGCAGCTGTTCTGTATAGAGAGTACAGAACAGCTGAATCCAAAAGTAAAAAGATTTTTTAATAAAAACTATTTACAAAGTTAATCACACTGACTAATCTATTTATTTTTTAAAAAAATGCCTCAAAGGCCCCATGCACACGACCGTGCCCGCAATCACGGCCCGCGATTGCGGGCACGGCCGGACGCCGACTGACAGCCGCATTTTCGGGCCGTGCTCCCATACAAAGTATGGGAGCACGGCCCACAAAATGCAAAAGAACGGACATGTTCCATAATTTCCGGAACATTTCCACGGCACAGACACCCTTCCGTAGTGCTACGGAAAGGTGTCCGCGATCAATGAAAGTGAATGGGTCCGTTTTTGCGGACCGCAGTTGCGGTCCACAAAAACGGAGGTTTTTTACGGTCGTGTGCATGGGGCCTAAGAAGTGCACATAGCCTTTAATGACCACCTACATTTTTATGTATTTGCCTCTATGCATTTCAGCAGCTATGACTTTTTTTTTCATAGACATGGCTCTATGAGGCATTGTTTTATGCGGGAGAAATTGTATTTTGTTTTTGTGTGGTTTGGGAGTAGAAAAAATTCACTGTGTAAGTTAAATCATTTTTTTTTTACGGCGTGAAAATAGGAAAAAGGGATTCTCAGAATAGCTTTTTTTTGTTTCTTTTTATCCCATTCATATTTCACACGAAATAACCTGTTAAAATAATTCTTCAGGTTATTACGGTCCCGTAGATCCCATATATGTGTAGGTTTTTTTATTTTATGTAATGTATGGGCAATAAAATATACTTTATGCAAAATAATGACTTTTTGGGGAGGGAAATTTTTTTATTTCTTTTTTTGTTACATTTTTTTAATCCCATTAAGTGATAATTATTTACAACTTTATTTTTTACTTATAATGTATTAGCATACTCTTATGTGCTAATAGATGACACTGTGTCACTACGACACAGGCTTCTGTTAGGCCAGCACATAGTGTGCCCTAACAGCAGTCAAACTGAACAGACAGCCCTGGAGTCCTTTGTAGGTCCACAGGGCTGACTGCAGAGGGATTCCCATGTTTTAATAATATTATTTTTATCATATTATACAGTATATACAGTAAAACCTCTTCGAACTGACCGCCCAAAACTGCACAGAAAAATGGTCTTTTATGGTGGTGATCTTTTCAAAGAAGTATGCAGAAATTTTCATTCCTAGTCCCCAGAATGGTTCTTCACTCAATCCTGGTAACCAGCATAGCTCCCCTCTCATTCCTAGTTCCCATTAGGGCTCCATTTTAATTTCTAGCCCCAGAATGGCTCCCCCTCTCATTATTATTCAGTACAGTACACTAGCAAGGCTCCCCTTATTCTTAGACCCAAGTCAAGCTTCGCTCTCCATGTGCCCTTCCCACTGCTAACCTTGACACTTTAGTAGCAGTTTGGAAGCTCCATTGCTCAGCAGTCAAGTGGGCTGATCAGTGCGGCATGATGATCCACCCTCCCCCATCTCTGACAGCCTCCCTCCTCCACCCTCATTTTCTATGACGCTCTGTGGTGCTGGAAATGCTCCTTCTCCTGCTCTCTTTGTATATACTGTATACTGTAGTGACATTTCTCTTCGGGGACAAGCAAATTGATGAATTGATTAATTTGTTTCGACCTTTGGGTAGCATGTAAGCTATTAAATAGGCTGGTCCAATTGGACAATCCCTGTCACTATGCCCTATTATAGCATTTAGACATCATAAAGGGGGAGTCCTGCTCAGTACACCATTCTATTAGCCAGAGTGAAAAGCCACTATAAAAAATGGTACGCCTCTCTTAAGGACTCTGTGCAGCTATGTATAGTTAAACCTCTATAAGAAGACTACCCAAAATTGTATTGAAAGTGGTCTTCTAGGGGGGGTGGTCTTTTTAAAGAAGAGGATCAGTATGCATCGTATAGGGTGAATTAGAAAGTCTGTCACAGAATATGTGGTCTAGATAAGGTGGTGGTTTTGTCAAAGAGGTGGTCTTCTGGTGAGTTTTCACTGTATTACATATCTGCAATGATAGCTGCCATCTACTTGCCGGTGAGGCCTCAGTATAAAAGGTTGAGAAGCCCTGTACTTGCCTGTGTAAAGGATCTTCATATAAATAACGTCTGGATATGAATGTATGGATTATTGTATTTTCCCTGTGCTTTATTGAATAATATGTCCACACATGTAAACCTTTAGAGAAATAGACAATTTTATATACACATGTATGGGCATTACAGAGTAGATATATGCAAATTTATTCTACTCTTTTTTTCCTATTAAATTGCATGCACTAGCCTTGTGGCAATGTACTGATCTATCTCTAACACCTTCAATATAACATATGAAAAAGATATACTGAAGTATATGTATATTAATTTTTCTGCTGTGACGGTCTTTCCTCTGCAGGAATTATGTGAGTAGAAATTCAAACTAATTATATTTTTGCTTTGATCAATACTATAGAATCGCATGCTTAATATTTTTCCAGCTACAGTGATCTAGCAGCAAGTCGGCCTGTATCATCGCAAATTTATATTATTAATGCAGATGGATTAAAGGGAAAAGTCAGTTTAGTCTATGGAACAACGTCATCGTCTATGATTTACAGAAAAATTAGGGTGTCATATTGAGTGTTCAACAAGTATAAATACTATAGGAAAGGTTTATCTGAGATTTTTCAATGTGTCATGTTAAAAAGCATTATACCAATTCTAGCTACTTCAACTAACAAAACTATATGTAGTACAGTATGCTGAGAGAATAAAAACTTGTTTCAACAACTTTGTCCCTTCTAGAACAAATAAGTGGTCCTCATTTCAACCTTATAGAGTCTAATATTAATAGTGGTATTAAAAAGAAGGGTATCCGCTACTCACATAATCTTGATCTGGCCTTAAGATCCACTGGTTGTTTGTCATTTGATTTAGTATTTTTTTTAACACCATCATGGTTTATAAGTCTCTATCTATTTCAAATATAAGTTGGCAATGTCAATGTCTGCAGTTAAAGGCTATGTACACCTTATACATTTTCATTTTAAAAAGAAAAAAAACAAACACGATTTCAATCAATGTCATTGTTGCAACTTATAAAATACTTTATATTAAAATAATTTTAAAGGTACAGCTGCTTTGCATTCTGTACACAGAGCAGTTGTATCATGCACAGTACTGACGGGTTCAGTGAAAGCGGGTCCTGCGTACACAGGATCCACCTGTAATCCCTCACATCTAAGTTATGAACTTAGATGTGATCGATAGCAGGTGGATCTTTTGGAGGACACGCTGTCACTGAACCCATCAGTTCCGCTGACCTGACAGATACAGGTTTCAGCACTAAGATACAGCTGCACTGTAACCAGAATCACGAAGCAGTTGCATCTCAAAAAGAAAAACGAACCTTTAATTAAAAGTATTTAGAAAGTTGCACCACTCACACTGATAAACATTTTTATAAAAAAAATGTTTTAATCATTTCAAAGTTGTACATGGCCTGTAAAGAGCATTAAGGCAAAACTGGAAATCTCATTAAGAACTCCAGTTATGACATGAAACAGCCGTTAAATAACAGCAATGCTTCAACACTATACAAAATATATGATGCAAACATATAAGAGGTTCCTTTATTTCTACATTTCTGCAGGCAGAGAAGGTGACATTTATTAATAGGTATAGTGCAGACCCATTCTAGCAATACAAAAGCTTAGAAAATCAGTTATTAAATGTGATGCCAGCGTGTCCAAAAAACAAAATGATATTCAATTAAAAGACGAACATGTTGTTGGTTTTAGATCTTCATATCAATTCAATCTTTACAATCCATTAAATCATCTTTGATGGATTAACAGGTATGTTGTTTAAGAATACTTTGACAGTATCATAAATGCCTAATTAAATCTTACATAAAAAACAATAACAGGATATTTGAGTTATAGCGTTTCCTTTCTTATATATAGAGATAATAACAATAAGAAATACAGCAAAGCCACCAGGATAAAATTTTACGAAAGGGAAATCCCACTTATAAACAGATCCCGTAAGACTAAGCACGGGAAGTTTTTAATATTAAGATACTCAACAGTGTTTGTGACAATCAAAGGATGAGCTGCATACATTTACGTCTACGTACCGGTCACATACTTACCTAGACCTGCTCCAGTTACGTTGCTCCCTGCCAAAAAAAGATCAGCAACAAACCAGATTTAAAGTTTATAAAGCAGGAGGGTGTATGCAGTCACACAGTCCAGGTACAACGAACCTCTTGAGACAAAAAAATTAAAAGACCGCAGCAGTCTAATAAAAAAAAAAGGCACAGGTGTAATAACAGGGTAGGGAGACAGACAGGTGAGCCCTAATCTACCCGCCACTCAGTCCCTGCCTACTTGCAACGACCCGTCCTAAGCGACGGGGTACAACTGGGCGACGGTCCCTACGCTCAGTAAGTGCAAGACAGAAAAAACAGACAAGGGTACACAGGGGCAGCTGCCCCGTTTCCCAAAAAAAGGGAAACGGGGCAGCTGCCCACGGAGACACTGTGAGCAAGAGTAGTGAACGGGCCGAGTCAAACCAGGAGAGAGCGAGGTACAAAACGCTGAGCAGGAGACTGGTCAGAAAGCCAAGGTCAATAACAAGCAGAGGATGAGTAGTACAAGCAGCAGCAGCAAGCCAGGAAACAAGCATAGAAGAATCACAGGCAAAGGAGGAACAGGAAAGGCAGGTATAAATAGACAGTGGGCGGGAACTAGCTCCGTCTGGCCAGGCTGTGATAGGCTCTCCCACTCCTAAGCCTGCCATCCTGAGTGGTGGAAGATGGAGTCAGTCTCACAGACATAGGAGCAGGTGCAGACTGATTGCCCACAGGCGTTGACACTGAAGCTGTGTCTGGCAAATCCTTTACAACAGGGCTTGATAAAGATCTAAAGGAGTTGAAACATTGCATGCTATTGAGTGAATAAAAGCTCAATTCTGTTTCTATTGGAGTGCTGCAGCTTTTCCATTGTTTGGTCTCTCCCTGTCAGCCGCCGGTTCTCAATGATTTAGCAAGAAAGGTGGCATATTGAAAATGACTGTACACTGGCCTTAGTGCCAGTTGTTAGTGTGTGCTCCCTAGCTAGGCTCTTTTCGCCTGTACAGTATGTAGTGTAGTGACTCCTGATTGACTCCTTTTTGACTACTCTTCTGACTACTGGACTATACCGTATACCCAGCTCTAAGACATCACTGCCACTAAACTTTAGCTTGTTTGACCGCTCTCCTGACTACTGCAACTGTACTGCATACCTGGCTCTGCTACATGACAGTTACCGAACCTTGGCTTGTCTGACTACTTGCCTGACTATTGCAATTGTACTACATAACCGACTCTGCTACATTTTCGTTATTGACACGTGGCTCATTGACTACATTACATCTCACCCCTAGAGCCACATCTGCCTTTGCTTGACACCCGTTACTGATTGACCTCTCTTTATCGATCTGCGTGTTAAGATCTACAGTATGTTTATATAGTCTTTTGTTTGCCAATGCCCATAGCAACCATATGTCCAATCCCTCTTATATTCAGTCTGATTTACAATATGCTAAAGTTATCCAGAATAACCAGCTAGAGGTACGTCAGTCCTGGAACCAGTTAAGTACCTTGACTATAACCCAAGTCATGGGCAAGGGGCGGGGGTTGCGATAGTCACCTATAAACTTAGGTCCAGAATTATTTGGACATCGACACAATCTTCATTATTTGGGCTCTGCATGCCACCACATTGGGTTTGAAATGAAAGAACTGAGATGAAATTGAAGTGTAGACTTTCAGGTTTAATTCAAGGGGTTGAACAAAAATATCCTGTGAAACGTTTAGGAATTGCAATAATTTTTCTACACAGCCTCCTCGTTTCAGGGGCTGAAAAGTAATTGCACAAATTAACATTACCATAAATAAAAAACATTTTTTTTAATACTTTGTAGAGAATCCTTTGCAGGCAATGACTGCCTGAAGTCTGGAACCCATGGACATCACCAAACGCTGGGTTTCCTCCTTTGTTATGCTTTGCCAGGCCTTTACTGCAGCTGTCTTCAGTTGTTGCATGTTTGTGGGTCTTTCTGCCTTAAGTTTTGTCTTAACCCCTTCCCGCTCCTGGACGTACTATTAGGTCATGGCAGCTGTATCGTTCGCGCTCCATGACCTAATAGTACGTTTCGGGAGTAACGGCCGTCCTCCCGACACATACAGGAGCTGTGACAGCTGCTGTCTCGTACAGCAGCTATCACAGCTCCTACAGCGGGGACCGATCGCTGTGTCCCCGCTGATTAACCCATTAAAACCGTGTTCTATAGAGATCGCAGCTTTTTAGGGGTTAAGCTGCCATCGCCGGTCTGCTACACGATAGCGGCCGGCGATGGTGACTATGGCAACCAGACACCAGACAATGGCGACCGGGCTATGCCAACGTCAGGACCCACTATGCTTGCTGTCAGTGAGTAGCTGACAGTTCTAATACACTGCACTACGCATGTAGTGCAGTGCATTAGAATAGCGATCAGGGCCTCCTGCCCTCAAGTCCACTAGTGGGACAAAGTAATAAAGTAAAAAAAAAGTTAAAAAAAGATGTGTAAAAATAAGAAAATAAAAGGTTTAAAAGTATTAAAAGTAAAAATCCCCCCTTTTATCTTATCAGTCATTTATTATTAATAAAAATATATAAACAAACAAATAAACTATACATAATTGGTATTGCCGCGTCCGTAACGGCCTGAACTACAAAATTATTTCATTATTTATCCCGCACGGTGAACGCCGTAAAAGAAAATAATAATAAACCGTACCACAATCACAATTGTTTGGTCACTTCACCTCCCAAAAAAATGGAATAAAAAGAGATCAAAAAGTCGCATGTACCGAAAAATGGTACTGATCGAAACTACAGTTCGCTACGCAAAAAATAAGTCCTCGCACGGCTTTATTGATTGAAAAATAAAAAAGTTCTGGCTCTTAGAATATGGTAACACAAAAAGTGAATGATTTTTTACAAAACGTATTTTATTGTGCAAACACCATAAGACATAAAAAAAACTATAAACATATGGTATCGCCGTAATCGTATCGCCCCGCAGAATAAAGTGAATATGTCATTTATAGCGCACGGTGAACGCTGTAAAAAAAATAGAATAAAAAAACAATAGTAGAATTGCTGTTTTTTAGTCACCACGCCACCAAAAAATAGAATAAAAACTGTTCAAAAAGCCGCATGCACCCCAAGAAAACTACAATGAATTCCGCAAGGGGTCTAGTTTCCAAATTGGGGTCACTTTTGGGGGGTTTCCAATGTTTTGGCACCACAAGACCTCTTCAAACCGGACATGGTGCCTAATAAAAAAGAGGCCTCAAAATCCACTAGGTGCTCCTTTGCTTCGGAGGCCGGTGCTTCAGTCCATTACCGCACTAGGGCCACATGTGGAATATTTCTCAAAACTGCAGAATCTGGGTAATAAGTATTAAGTTGCATTTCCCTGATACATCCTTTTGTGTTATAAAAAAAATGGTATAAAGAGGATTTTCTGACAAAAAAAAAATGTAAATATCACCTCTACTTTGCTCTAAATTTCTGTGAAACACCTAAAGGGTTCATAAACTTTCTAAATGCTGTTGTGAATACTTTGAGGGGTCTAGTTTCTAAAATGGGGTGTTTGATAGGGGTTTCTAATATATGGGCCCCTCAAAGCAACTTCAGAACTGAACTGGAACCTAAAAAAATAAATAAATGAGGCAATACTTCGCTTCTTACATTATACTGATAATGAGCCGTGCCCACCCAGAGATGACCCCAGTTTTGACCGTTTGTATAAACGGAGACCCCTATTAGACCGTTTCAGTGCCCGGTTTTCCCAAGCATACACCCCCGAGAAGTGTATTTCTATTGATGAGTCCATGGTACATTTTAAAGGGAGGGTTCAATTCCGCGAGTACCTGCCGGGTAAGAGGGCAAGGTATGGCGTGAAGATGTATAAGCTGCGAGAGTGCATCAGGGTATACCTACAGGTTTAGGCTATATGAAGGGAAGGCCACCCCCAAACCAGACTGCATCCTGGACTACAATAGGTACACGGGAGGGATGGACTTGTCAGATCAAATCCTGAAGCCCTACAGCGCCATGCGGTGTGGTATAAGAAGCTGGCCGGGCACATCATACAGACCAAGAAGGGGGGGCACCCAGTACTTCTGGAAGCGAGGCAGCACGCATCGTACCAGGGCAACACTTTCCAGGAGAAGTTCCCCAAACTGGCAAGAAGGGAAAAAGTCAAAAGAGGTGCAAAGTCTGCTATAAGAGGGCGATAAGGGATGATGCAATATATCAATGTGACACGTGTCCCGAATAACCAGAGCTCTGTATGAAAGAGTGTTTTAAAATTTATCATACATCCCTTGGTTTATAATTTACCCCAATTTTACTTACCCTGATGCACTCCGCACAGCTTATCGCCCCTCGTCTTTCCCCTCTGGGCCCTGCTGTGTGCCCAGGCAGCTGATAACAGCCACATGTAGGGTATTGCCATACCCGGGAGAACCCACATTACAGTTTATGGGGTGTAGGTCTCCGGTCAAAATGCTCACTACACCTCTAGATGAATGCCTTAAGGGAGTAGTTTTTAAAACGGGGTCACTTCTTGCGGGTTTCAACTTTACTGGTACCTCAGGGGCTTCTGCATACATGACTTCGCACTAGAAAATCCCCAGTAGGCCAAATGGTGGTCCTTTCCTTCTGAGCCCTCCCATGGGCCCAAACGGCAGTTTTTCACCACAAATGGGGTATTGCGGCACTCAGAACAAATTGCGCAACAGAATGGGGTATTTTGTTTCTTGTGGAAATAAGACATTTTCAGCCAAAACTACATATTATTTGAAAAAAAAAATTGTTTTAATTCCCAGCCCAATTCAAATAAGTTCTGTGAAAAAACTATGGGGTCAAAATGGTCACAACACCCATAAATTAATTCCTTGAGGGGTGTAGTTTCCAAAATGGGGTCATTTGTGGTTGGTTTCCATTGCTTTGATACCTCTGGGACTCTGCAAATGCGACATGGCACCCAAAAACCAATCCAGCAAAATCTGGACTCCAAAGAACAAATAGCGCTCCTTTCCTTCTGAGCCCTCCCATGGTCCCAAACGGTAGTTTATCTCCACAAATGGGGTATTGCCGCACTCAGGACAAATTGGGCAATAAAATGGAGTATTTTATTTCTTGTGAAAATAAGAATGTTTGAGCTAAAACGACATATTATTGGAAAAAATATATTTTTTTTAATTCCCAGCCCAATTCAAATAAGTTCTGTGAAGAAACTATGGGGTCTAAATGGTCACATTACCCATAAATGAATTCCTTGAGGGGTGTAGTTTCCAAAATGCGGTCATTTCTAGTAGGTTTTTATTGCTCTGATACCTCGGGGGCACTGCAAATGCGACACGGCTCCCGAAAACCAAACCAGCAAAATCTGCACTTCAAAGAACACACAGCGCTCCTTCCCTTCTGAGGCCTCCCATGGGCCCAAACGGCAATTTATCGCCACAAATAGGGTATTGCTGCACTCAGGAGAAATTGGGCAACAAAATGGGGTATTTTGTTCCCTGTGAAAATAAGAAATTTTGATAAAAAATGACATCTTATTGGAAAAAATGTCATTTTTTTCATTTCACAGCCCAATTCAAATAGGTGCTGTGAAAAAACTGTGTGGTCAAAATTGTAACAACAACCATATTTGAATTCCTTGAGGGGTGTAGTTTTCAAAATGGGGTCACAGCTGGTGGGTTTCCATTGCTTTGATACCTCTGAGGCTCTGCAAATGCGACATGGCACCCGAAAACCAATCCAGCAAAATCTGGACTCAACCAAACACATAGCGCTCCTTTCCATCTGAGCTCTCCCATTGGCCCAAACGGCACTTTATCACCACAAATGGGGTATTGCCACACTAAGGACAAATTGGGCAACAAAATTGGGTATTTTGTTCCCTGTGAAAATAAGAAATTTTGATCACAAATGACATTTTATTGGAAAAAATGAAATTTTTTTCATTTCACAGCTCAATTCAAATACGTGCTGTGAAAAAACTGTGTGGTCAAAATGGTAACAACAACCATAAATGAATTCCTTGAGGGGTGTAGTTTCCAAAATGGGGTCACTATTCGGGGATTCCTACTGTTTTGGAACCTCAACACCTCTTCAAACCTGGCATGCTGCCTAAAATATATTCTAATAAAAAAGAGGACTCAAAATGTACTAGGTGCTTCTTTGCTTCTAGGGCTTGTGTTTTATTCCACGAGCGCAGTAGAGCCACATGTGGGATATTTCTAAAAACTGCAGAATCTGGACAATACATATTTAGTAGTGTTTCTCTGGTAAAACCTTCTGTGTTACAGAAAAAAAATTGAATAAAATTGAAATTCAGCAAGAAAAATGAAATTTGCAAATGTCACCTCCACTTTGCTTTAATTCCTGTGAAATGCCTGAAGGGTTAAAAAACTTTCTAAATGCTGTTTTGAATATTTTTAGTGGTCTAGTTTTTAAAATGGGGTGTTTTATGAGGGTTTCTAATACATAGGCCCCTCAAAGCCACTTCAGAACTCAAGAGGTACCTTAAAAAAAAGGCTTTTGAAATTTTCTTAAAAATATGAGAAATTGTTGTTTATGTTCTAAGCCTTGTAACGTCCAAGAAAAATAAAAGAATGTTCAAAAAACGATGCCAATCTAAAGTAGACATATGGAAAATGTGAACTAGTAACTATTTTGGGTGGTATAACCGTCTGTTTTACAAGCAGATGCATTTCAATTCTGAAAAATGCAATTTTTTCAAAATTTTCTCTAAATTTTGCAATTTTTCACCAATAAAAACTGAATATATCGACCAAATTTTACCACGAACATGAAGCCCAATGTGTCACGAGAAAACAGTCTCAGAATCGCTTGGGTAGGTTTAAGCATTCCGACGTTATTACCACATAAAGTGAAATATGTCAGATTTGAAAAATGGGCTCTGAGCCTTAAGGCCAAAACAAGGCTGCGTCCTTAAGGGGTTAAGCAAGTGAAATGCATGCACGATAGGATTGATATCTGGTGATTGACTTGGCCATTGCAGAATTTTCCACTTCTTTGCCTTAAAAAACTCCTGGGTTGCTTTTGCAGTATGTTTTAGGTCATTGTCCATCTGTACTGTGAAGCGACGCCCAATCAACCTTGCTGCATTTGGTTGAATCTGATCAGAAAGTATATCCCTGAACACTTCAGAATTCATCCGGCTGCTTCTGTCTTCAGTCACATTATCAATAAACACCAGTGAGCCAGTGCCTTCGGCAGCCATGCATGCCCATGCCATCACACTGCCTCCACCATGTTTTACAGAGGATGTGGTGTGATTTGGATCATGAGTCGTTCCAAACCTTCTCCATAATTTCTATCTCCCATCATTCTGGTACAGGTTGATCTTAGTTTCATCTGTCCAAAGAATGCTGTTCCAGAACTGGGCGGCTTCTTTACATGTTGTTTGGAAAAGTCTAATCTGGCCTTTCTATTTTTGAGGCTGATTAATGGTTTTCACCTTGTGGTGAACCCCCTGTATTTGCTCTCATGAAGTCTTCTCTTTATGGTAGACTTAGATACTGATACACCTACTTCCAGGAGAGTGTTCTTCACTTAGGTAAATGTTGTGAAGGGGTTTCTCTTCACCATGGAAAGGATTCTGTGATCATCCACCACTGTTGTTTTCCGTGGACGTCCAGGACTTTTAGAGTTAAGGAGATCATCAGTGCACTCTGTTTTTTCAATAATGTACCAAATTGTTGATTTGGCCACTCCTAAAATTTGTGCTCTCTCTCTGATGGATTTCTTAAGTTTTTTCAGCCTAACGATGGTCTGTTTTACTTGCATTGAGAGCTACGTTGACCTCATGTTGTGGGTTCTCAGCAACAGCTTCCAAATGCAAATGCCACACCTGGAATCAACTCCAGACCTTTTACCTTCTCAATTGATGATGGATTAATGAGGGAATAGCCCATGCAGCCCATTAAATAGCTTTTGAGATAATTGTCCAATTACCTTTGGTCCCTTGAAAAAGAGGCAGCTACAGATGTAGTCATCTTTACCTTAACTTTTAACGCATTAAATAAACAATGGCTAGATCTCTTATCTTGACTTTTCAATGGCTTTTGTTGTGTGATATCATGCTGCAGCAAGTTATTAGAATCAAGTTAAAGATGGCTACATCTGTACATATTAAAGAGCTGTAATTCCCAAACCCTTCCTCAAATTAGGATGTGAATACCCTAAAATTAAAGCTGAGAGTCTGCACTTTAAGCCCATATTGAACAACTAAAATGCCAAAACTTGTCACTGTCCAAATAATTCTGGACCTAACTGTAGATCTGTGCCATCTGCTGCCTCTTTCTTTTGGTATCGTAGGATCATTACAGTATGCAGATTGTCCACATAATAAGTACATGGACACAGAAAAAAAAAAAAGAACAACTCTTGGGGACCTAATTTCGAATTCTTTATTTTGAAAACTGTAAGCGCTTCAACTGCTCAGTCTTGAGTGACCTTTAAATCCAATGAGCAGGGAGCCATTTGCAGTGAAAGCAATGTACTAAAACTAGCTCATTCTCACAGCTGCTTGCACAAGACATGGCTGTGTGGGGGGCGGAAATTCCTTCTGCTCCTATCATTCTATCACTCTCAGTGGCATAATTGTAAAAACATTATATCACAAAATCTGAGCACATATTCTGGTCACACAAACTAAAGTCGTTTCAGAAAACTCAGTGCCAAGCAGTTTGTTATTTGAAACGCCTCACGAGCTTTCTCCAGCAAAGTAATATCCATAAGAATATTCTTAAGAATGTTTAGAAGAAATTTTGTATGGACATTGGTAAGATGTTACTCAAGTTCTGGACTAGACTGGCCATTTAAACAGGAAGATAATTTATTGTTTCTGAATCGATTCCATTCCTATTTATTCTCCGGTCTTATCGTTTACAAGCCCTGGCGCAAATTATTAGCGGATTTTCACCCAGCTTTCTTACTTCAAAGCAAATACACAAAACACATACTAGTACATGACACAAAACAATATTTATTTAATAGCTAAACATTCTGGCTTCGTGAAACATACCTAAATAAAAATGTAATTATATTATTTAAATTAATGCCATTTTTTTTTAGATCGGATAAAGAAAAAAAATATGAACTCATTCAATGTTGAGAAAAAAATTATGGATTCATATTGTAATTTTCATTTCTTAAATAAATACCGGCAAAAGTATAAAAATGCAAAATAGTCTGCAGTTGAAAGGGAGTTCCTACAGACCTTACCGAGCTTAGATAATTAAAAAGGGTTATAAAACACCTTTAACCCCTTCAGGACCCAGCTTTTGGCCTTCAGGACACAGCCGATTTTTTTCAAATCTGACGTGTTACTTTATTTGGTAATAACTTTGGAATGCTTTTACCTATCCAAGTGATTCTGAGAATGTTTTCTCGTGACATATTGTACTTTATGTTATTGAAAAAATTTGGTCGATAAATTCAGTATTTATTTGTGAAAAACACCAAACTTCAGAAAATTTGCAAAAATTTGCATTCTTCTAAATTTAAATCTATCTGCTCGTAAAACAGATAATAATACCACACAAAATAGTTACTAGTTAACATTTCCCATATGTCTACTTTATGTTTGCATTGTGTATTGAATGTTCTTTTATTTTTCTAATACGTTACAGGGCTTAGAACTTTAGCAGCAATTTCTGCCATTTTCAAGAAAACATAAATCACTCCATTTTAAAAACTGCACCCCTCAAAGTATTCAAAACAGCATTCAGAAAGTTTCTTAACCCTTTAGGCGTTTCACAGGAATTAAATCAATGTAGAGGTGAAATTCACTAATTTAATTTTTTTTTGCCGAAATTCATTTGTTAGGCCTCATGCACACGAACTTATTTTTTCCCTCCCGTAAATACTGGCGTAAATACGGGTCCGGTGTCACATGTATTCAACCCGTTTTTCACCAGTATTTACGGACCCGTGCCCGTAAATACGGTTCCAGTGTCACCAGTATTTCACCCGTATTTACGGGCACGTTTTCGATGCAAAATTGCACTGCACTAATCGGTAGCCCCTTCTCTCTATCAGTGCAGGATAGAGAGAAGGGGTAGTCCTTTCCGAGGTAAAAGTAAAAGAAATTCATACTTACCCGGCCGTTGCCTTGGTGACGCGTCCCTCTCTTGACATCCAGCCCGACATCCCTGGATGACACGGCAGTACATGTGACCGCTGCAGCATGTGAATGGCCTGTGATTGGCTGCAGCGGTCACATGGGCTGAAACGTCATCCAGGGATGTCGGGCCGGATGTCGAGAGGGACGCGTCACCAAGGCTACGGCCGGGAGACCACACTGGAGGAAGAAGCAGGAAGTTCTCGGTAAGTATGAACGTCTTTTTTTTTTTACACGTTGCTCTATATTGTGATCGGAATTCATTGTCCAGGGTGCTGAAAGAGTTACTGCTGATCAGTTAACTCTTTCAGCACCCTGGACAGTGCCTATTTACTGACGTAGCCTAGCAACGCTGCTGTAATGACGGGTGCACACATGTAGCCACCCGTCATTACGGGAGCTCCATAGACTTCTATGGGCTGCCCGTGCCGTTATTACGGCCTGAAATAGGACATGTTCTATCTTTTTCAATGGCACGGGCACCTTCCCGTAAGAAAACGGGAAGGTACCCGTGGCCAATAGAAGTCTTATGAGCCCGTTATTACGGGTCGTAATTACGACCCATAATAACGGGAGTTTTTACGGTCGTGTGCATGAGGCCTAATACATTTTTTTGGGACCACTGAAGTGGAAACCCCACAAAAGTGACCACATTTTAGAAACTACTCCCCTCAAGGAATTTAGGGGTATAGTTAGCATTTTGACAACACAGGTTTTTTGCTAAATATATTGGAATTAGTCTGTAAAAATGAAATTTCTTTCTGAAATAACTTAGACATTTTTAATATTTATAAGGAACAAAGAAGAAAATGCACCCCAACATTTGTAAAACAATTTTTCCCGATTACGGCAATACCCCATATGTGGTAATAAACTACTGATTGGACCCACGGCAGGGCTCAGAAGGGAGGGAGCGCCATTTGGATTTTGGAGCACAGATTTTGCTGGATTGGTTTGCGCTGCTATGTCGTGTTTGCAATGCCCTGGAGGGATCAAAACAGTGGAAACCCCACAAATGAAAAAACATTTTGAAAACTACACCATTTAAGGAATCTATCTATGGGTATAGTGAGCATTTGGACCCCACAGGTGTTTTGCAGAATTTATTAGAATTAGGGCGCAAAAATTAATATCAACATTTTTTCCACTAAAACGTTGAATTTTTGGATTTTCACAAGGAATAAAGGAGAAAAAGCACTCCAACATTTGTAAAACAATTTCTCCCGAGTACAACAATACCCGACATGTGGTCATAAATGTTTTTTCATTAGAAAATAATTAACCCTTTCAGGACTGATTAATTTTTTGCTTTTTTTTTTTTTCATTTTTCACTCCCCGCATTCCAAGAGCCATAACATTTTTCTTTTTCTGTCAATAGAGTAGTGTGAGGGCTTATATTTTGAGGGAGGAGTTTTAGTTTCTATTGACAACATTTAAAATACCATAAAATGTACTGGGAAACTGAAAAACATGTATTTGTGGGCTGAAAATAGAAAAAACTGTGATTCCTCCATTTTTTGGGATTTAGTTTTTACGGCTTTCACCGTGCGGTAAAAATGACAACTTAACTTCATTCTGCGTCTCAATACGATTAAGGTGATACCACATTTATATAGGTTTTTTTTTAAATATATATTACTACCTTTACAAAAAAAATCGATTTGTTTTGTTTCACCACATTCTGAGAGCCGTAACATTTTTATTTTTTAGTTGATTGAGCGGTGAGAGGGCTTATTTTTTGCGGGAAAAACTGTAGTTTTTATTGGTACAAACTAAATTTTGATCACTTTTTATTACCTTTTTTTTTTAGCGCTAAGATGACAAAAAAAACTGCGATTTTGGCGTTTTTAATTATTTATTTTATTATTTATGGTGTTCACCATACGAGTTAAATAATGGTATATTGTAATAGTAGATTGTACAATACACTGCAATACTAATGTATTGCAGTATATTGTTATTTTTACAGGCTTCTGTAACAGCGTGATCGCTGTTCCTGTCAGTTAGTCCCGGGTGTCAACTGTAATACACATCTGACCCCTGCAGTGTATAGAGTGGACTCAGCACGTGAGCCGGTTCATACATCAACCCCCACACCACGATGTGCTATTTAGTCATAGTGCGCAAAGCGGTTAATGCACAGCGGATGGTGCAAAGTGAAAATTTAAATTTTCTACTGATATGCCATTTTAGTGCATAATATGTAGCGCCCTGTTTGTGCCACTGAAGACAAATACCTCATAAAACATTAAGCGGGTTCTCCCGGGAATGGCGATGCCATATCTGTGGGCGCAAACTGCTGTTTGGGCATGCTGCAGGGCTCAGAAGGGAAGGAACGCCATTTGGCTTTTGGAAGCAGATTTTGCTTGGCAGCTGTTCTGTTTGGGGTTTTGCTGGTATTTCAGTTTATAATGTGGGGGCATATGTAAGCTATGCGGAGAATATCAGGGCATAATAAGAGGGTATAATAATGCAGTAAATAAATAATAATCCGCAGATATTTGGCCATTGTCGCACTGATAAATTGTGCCCAATCTTATCCGCTTTTGGAACACTGCACATTTTGCGTCTCCATATTCTGGGAGCCAGAACTTTTGTTTGTTTTTTCCACCGGAGCTGTGTGAGGGTTTATTTGTTGCTGGACAATCTGTAGTTTTCATTGGTATCATTTGCGATTTTTTGATCACTTTTTTATAAAAAATTTTGGCAAGCAAGGTGACCAAAAACCATAAATTCTGACGTTTTTTTTTAACATTTTTTACAGTGTACACCGTGTGCTATAAATGACATTTTACTTTATTCTGCGGGTCAAAACGATTACAGCGATACAATATTATATTGTTTTTTTTATGTTTTGCAGCGTTTGCACAATAGCATTACTTTTTTTATATAAAATAATTTATTTTCTGTGTCACCATATTCTGAGGGCCAGAAATTTTTTTATTTTTCTGTCAAAAAAGCTGTGTGAGGGCTTGTTTTTTGCGGGACGGGTTGCAGTTTTTATTGGTACTATTTTGGCAAACATGCGATTCTGGCATAGTGTTTTATTGTTTTTTTTGCGGTGTTCACCGTGCTGGAAAAATAACATTATAATTTGGGTCCTTACAAACACGGTTATACCAAATATTTGTACTTTTATTTAATTTTTCCTATAATAAAAGACTTATTATAAGAAAAAAACTTCTAACTTTTATTTTTATATACTTATTTTTACACTTTTATTAACTTTTTGTTATTTATTTTTTTCCACTGGGGGACTTGAAGACTTGCAGCTCTGATTGCTGCTATAATGCATTACACTACCTACATAGTGTACATAATGACATAGTCACTCGGACAGGAAGCCTAGGAGGACCAGCCTGAGGCTGGTCCTCCTAGCCTTCCGTACATTGCAACCTGGAGGCCATTGTATGGCCTCTGGTTGCCATGATAACCATCAGCAACCCCCACAATAGCTTTGTGGGGGCTGCCGATCTGCTTCAAACCCCCTAAATGTGGCGATCGCAATCGATCGCCGCATTTTAAGTGGTTAATTGCCTAATTCAGCAGCAATAGACTGCTGGCCGTCAAGAGTTGAGTGTCAGCTGTCGGGGAAAGCTGACATCCTGGGTCCCGAACACTGCCTGTTAGGACAGTGTGCATTGGGAACTGCGCAGTAACTGTACGTCCTGGTGTAGGAAGCAACCCCTCACCGGGGCGTACAGTTGCAGCGCAGCGCTGCAAGAGGTTAAGATGGAAATTCAACACGAAGTGTGGCAAAAGATATTAGTTGTTCCCAGTCGGCTGTGTGTAAATTTGGTGCAAGTAAAGACAAAATGGAAAGGTTTAAAAAGAAAAACATATGGGATAACCAGGAAATATGTCAAAGCGTCAGGATAAAAACTCATTGCAATATTCCTTTAAAAATAGAAAATGCACAACAAAACAAATGAAAAACAAATGAGCGGAAACAGGAGTCAATGTTTGTAACAGAACGAAAAGAAATCAGTTGAATGATATGATGACCACCACTTACACCTAAGCAAAAGAAGGCACAGATGAAAGTGATAATCAGGGATGGCTCACTGGTATTGGTCGAGGAGAAGATGCTGGAACTTTTGTCTGGTGTTTTTCTAATGAAACATATATAGATGACTGCCTGAAAAAATAATCACATTTCCTCACTCATTTATGATATAGGGTTGCCTGTCAGGTAAAGGACCAGGGTAGATGGCAATAATTACCTCACACGCAAAGAAAAGGTGTAAATAAAAAATTTGGACACTTTTCTCTTTCCTTCAAAGAAAAAAAGGTTTGGTGATGATGAAGTAATTTTTCAGGATGATAATACATCTTGCCACAGAGCAAAGAGTGTTAAAACACTTCTTTAGGAAAGACATATCAACTCAATAACATGGCCAGCAAAAAGTCTGACTGTCAATCCAATTAAAAAGTTATAGTGGAAAGTTAAAAAAAATCGGTCTATGACAAGACTCCATCCTACAAAGCTGATCTGTCACCCGCTCTTTGAGACAGTTAGAACCAGCTTGATTAACCCCTTCAGGACTGAGCCTGTTTTGGCCTTGTGGACGCAGACGATTTTTTTTCAAATCTGACATGTGTCACTTTATGTGGTAATAACTTGGGAATGCTTTTATTTATCCAAGCGATTCTGAGATTGTTTTCTCGTGACATATTGTACTTTATGTTAGTGGAAAAATTCAATAAATTCAGTATTTGTTTGTGAAAAACACCAAACTTTAGAGAAAATTAGCAAAAATTAGCATTTTTCTAAATTGGAATGTATCTGCTTGTAAAACAGGTAGTAATACCACACAAAATAGTTACTAATTAACATTTCCAATATGTCAACTTTATGTTGGCATCGTTTTTTGAACATCCTTTTTTTTTCTAGGACGTTACAAGGCTTAGAACTTTAGCAGCAATTTCTCACATTTTCAAGAAAATGCCAAAACCTATTTTTGTAGGTACCAGTTCAATTCTGAAGTGGCTTTGAGGGCCTTATACATTAGAAACCCCCATAAGTCACCCAATTTTAAAAACTGCACCCCTCAAAGTTTTCAAAACAGCATTTAGAAAGTTTCTTAACCCTTTGGACGTTTCACATGAATAAAAGCACATTTAGAGGTGAAATGTAAACTTTTTTTTTTTTTCTGCAGAAATTCATTTTTAATCCATATTTTTTGTAACACAGAAAGTTTTACCGGAGAAACGCAACTCAATATTTATTGCCTAGATTCTGCAGTTTTAGGAAATATCCCACATGTGGCCCTAGTGTACATATGGACTGAAGCACAGGCCTCAAAAGCAAAGGAGTACCGAGTGGATTTTGGGCCTCCTTTTTATTAGAATATATTATTGGCACCACGTCAGGTGTTTGAAGGGCTCTTGCGATGCCAAAACAGTAGAAATCCCACAAAAGTGACTCCATTTGGGAAACTACACCCCTCAATGAAATTATCGAGGGGTATAGTGAGCATTTTGACCCCACAGGTTTACTGGAGAAATTATTAGAAGTAGGCCGTGACAATGAAAATCTACATTTTTTCAAAGAAAATGTAGGTTTAGCTAATTGTTTATAATTTCCACAAGGACTAAAGGAGAAAAAGCACCACAACATTTGTAAAGCAATTTCTCCCGAGTAAAACAATACCCCACATGCGGTCATAAACTGCTGTTTGGAAACACGGCAGGGCTTAGAAGGGCAAGAGCGCCATTTGGCATTTGGCTCTCAAGGAAATTATCTAGGGGTATAGTGCGCATTTTGACTCAACAGGTTTATTGCCGAAATTATTGGAAGTAGGCAGTGAAAACTAAAATCTAAATTTTTTCAAAGAAAGTGTAGGTTTAGCTAATTTTTTCTAATTTCCACAAGGACTAAAGGAGAAAAAGCACCGCAACATCTGTGAAGCAATTTCTCGAGTAAAACAATACCCCACATATGGTTGTAAACTGCTGTTTGGACACACGGCAGGGCTTAGAAGGGAAAGTGCGCCATTTGGCTTTTGGTGCTCAAATTTAGCAGGAATGGTTTGCGGAGGCTATATCGCGATTGCAAAGCCCCTGAGAGACCAAAACTGTGAAAACACCCAAAAAGTTACTCCATTTAGGAAACTACACCCCTTGAGGAATTCATCTATGGTTCTAGTGAGCATTTTGACTCCAGAGGTGTTTCATAGATTTGGGAAGTGAAAATAAAAACAATCCTTTTTCTTCAATAAGCTTTAGCTCAAAATTTTTAATTTTCTCTACAAATAAAGGAAAAAAAGAACCCCAACATTTGTAAAGCAACTTCTCTGGAGTACGGAAATACCCCATATGTGGTCATAAACTGCTGTTTGGGAACACGGCAAGGATCAGAAGAGAAGAAGCGCAATTTGGCTTTTGGAGCACAGATTTTCTGGATTGGTTTCTTGACACCATGTCGGGTTTGCAAAGCCCCTAAGGTACCAGTACAGTGGAAACTACCCAAAAGGGACTTTATTCACAAAACTACACCCCTCGAAGAATTCATCTAGGGGTTTTAGTGAGCATTTTGACCCCCACAGGTATTTCATAAATTTTATTAGAATTGGGCAGTGAAAATAAAAAAAATCCTTTTTCTTCAATAAGGCGTAGATTTAGCTCAAAATTGTTCTTTTTCTGAACAAATAAAGGAAAAATAAAACCCCAACATTTGTAGAGCGATTTTTCCCAAGTACGGCAATACCCCATTTGTGGTCATAAACTGCTGTTTGGGCACACAGTAAAGCTCAGAAAGGAAGGAGCGCCATTTGGCTTTTGGAGTGCAGATTTTGCTAGATTAGTTTCTGGTTACTATGTCGCATTTGCAAAGCCCCTGTGGGACCAAAACAGTGGAAACCCCCCAGAAGTGACCCCATTTTGCAAACTATACCCCTCAAGGCATTTATTCAGGGGTGTAGTGAGCATTTTCACCCCACAGGTCTTTTCCATAAATGATTGCGCTATGGATGGTGCAAAGTAAAAATTTAAATCGTTCTCCATTTCTCCTTTTGCCATGTCAGTGGCAAATATGTCGTGTCCAGTTTGTGCCACTGTTGACACATACCCCAAAAATTGTTAAAAGGGTTCTCCCGGGTATGGCAAAACCATATATGCAGAAGTAAACAGCTGTTTGGGAACACTGTAGGGCTCTGAATGGAGGGAGCACCATTTGGCTCTTGGAGCGTGGATTTTGCTTGGTAGTAGTTTGGTTTGGAGTTTAACTTGTATTTCAGTTTATAATGTGGGGGCATATGTAAGCCGGGCAGAGTACATCAGGCGCATAGTCAGGTGGTATAATAATGGGGTGAAAAAAACAATAAAATAATCCATAGATGTGTGTTACGCTGTGAAGCAATACTTTCTGCTCAGGCCAGTGTCGCACTAATAAATGGTCCTTACTGACACCGTGTTCCAAATTATTATGCACATTGGATTTAAGTGTAATAAACATTTAATTATTAGTTTTTCAATTAAACTCATGGATGGTATTGTGTCTTAGGGCTCTTTGGATCATTGTACTCAATCTCAGACACCTGTGATAATTAGTTTGCCAGGTGTGCCCAATCAAAGGAAAACTACTTAAGAAGGACGTTCCACATTATTAAGCAGGCCACAGGTTTCAAGCAATATGGGAAAGAAAAAGGATCTCTCTGATGCCGAAAAGCGTGAAATAGTGCAATACCATGGACAAGGTATGAAAACATTGGATATTTCAATAAAACGTAAGCGTGATCATCGTACTGTGAAAATATTTGTGGCTGATTCAGAGCACAGAAGGGTTCGTTCAGATAAAGGCATAATGAGGAAGGTTTCTGCCAGACAAATTAACAGGATTAGGAGAGCAGCTGCTAAAATGCCATTGCAAAGCAGCAAACAGGTATTTGAAGTCGCTGGTGCCTCTGGAGTCCCGTGAACCTCAAGGTGCATCCTCAAGCAAAATATCTATGAGGGTGGGAGGCAGTTCACATCAAAACAGAAGCTCTAGGAGGCTATTCTGACATTCTGCAAAGATATTCAAGCAGAAACTGTCCAAATACTCACAAATTCAATGGATGCAAGAATTGTGAAGGTGATATCAAAGAAGGGGTCCTATGTTAACATGTAACTTGGCCTGTTACGTTTTTTTTTATTGAAAGAGCTTTTGATTTCTGTAAATATGACCTCCTGATGCTGCAAATTCAACAAATTACCATTTTAGTTCTCTTTACAACCTTTAAAATGTTTTGATCTCTGTTGTGCATAATAATTTGAAACAGTGCATTTTGAGTTTTTTACTTCTAAAACAAAATCTGATATAATTAGGAGATTTGTTCAATAAAATTAAGCATTATACTCCAACGGTTGATGGCTTGAAGATTATACTGACTATCATTTGCATCGACTATTTAGGAAAATCAGCGAAAAATGACATTTGCATAATAATTTGGAACGCGGTGTATTCCACTTTTGGTACACACTCTGCTACTTTGCAGTTTGGGAAATTTTGCTGGGAAAGTGTTGTCCTCGTATAATACGGGCACCCTCGCTTCCAGCAGATATATTTAGGCCCTACCCTGCCTGGTTCCATAATTTTAGGGTCTTGATAGATCGTCGCTTGAAACAGAAGAAATGTTCCACTCGGGCTGCACAACTGCATATTTTTATTTCCTGACTTATTGGAGCTCTAACTAATTTTATTTTTTTCATAGACGTAGTGGCATGAGGGCTGTTTTTTTGCGGGACGAGCAGTAGTTAATAATGGTACCATTTTGGGGTACATGCGACTTTTTGATCACTTTTTATCCTATTTTTTGAGAGGCAAATCTGGCATAGTTTTTTAGTTTTTGTTATACAGCATTTACCATGCGTTATAAATTACAAATGTCTGTCAGTCTTCCGTTGCTACGGTGAAGGACCTGTGGGAGGAAGTGGCGTCACAGTGTGATCTTGCGAGATCACGCTGTGCTGTGAACCAAGCTGGTTTGGAATGAAGAGAAGTGTATGACGCTGATTGGTCAGCGTCATACACTTTTCCATACAAACGCCCACTTGGTCAATAGAAAAAAATCCCAGCTGGGCATTTAGAAAAAATTTGCAAAAATCAAAAAATGTCCATAACTTGGTCAATAATAATTAAATAAAAAAAACAAAAAAAAAACCAGTAGTTATCTACATCAATGTAGTTTTTATTGGTACCATTTTGGAGTAGATGCAACTTTTTGATCACTTTTTAATCACATTTTTTTAAAGTCAGGATTCACAGAAAACAGCAATTTTTCCGTCTTATTTTATTGAATTTTTTACGGCGTTCACCGTGCGGGTTAAGTAATGTAATATCATTATAGTCGGGGTTATTACGGACGCGGCAATACCAAATATGTGTAACTTTTTTACTTTATTTTGTTTTTTTAATAGTAAAGCAGTTTGTAAGGGGAAAAAGTTTTTTTTTCATTTTTTTTTTGCACATTTTTTTTTCATTAACTTTGTTAAACATTTTTTAAACTTTTTTACTATTCCCACTAGGGGACTTTAATATGTGATCATCCGATCGCTATTATAATATACTGCAATACTTTTGTATTGCAGTGTATTACTGCTTGTCCGTTTAACACAGACAGGCATCTGCTAGGTCATGCCTGCGGCATGATCTAGCAGGCATTCGCTACAGGCAGACCTGGGGGACTTTATTAGGCCCCCGACTGCCGTTGGAGACACAGACACTCGGCGATCTTATCGCCGGGTGTCGGTGGGATGAGAGGGAGCTCCCTCCCTCTCTCCAAAAACAACTCAGATGCGGTGCACGCTATTGCACACCGCATCTGAAGGGTTAAACGGGTGAGATCGATACTAATATCGATCTCACCCGGCAGAGCAGGGACGCCACCAGCCCTCAGCTGCCTCTGGCAGCTGAGAGCAGGGAGATTTGACAGCTCCCTGCTCTGTTTACTTTATTCTGATGCAGTGCCGTAAAAAGGCATATGCATCAGAATAAAGCCCATTAGTGGCCGCCGTGAAGGCGTATTGGCGGTCACTAACGGGTTAAGAGTTTAAAAAGGATGTTTAAGGCTTCATTCACATCTGCGCTAGGGCTCCGTTCTGACGTTCCATCGGAGCTGTACGTCGGAACGGAGCCCTAGCGCAGATGTGAATGAAGCCTTAAACATCCTTTTTAAACTCTTAGGCCCCCTGCCCACTTCAGTTTTTTCCTTCAGGGTGCTAGCCGTTTTTCTGATGGCTAGCACCCTGAACCCATTCATTTCAATGGGGCCATGCACACTTTAGTTTTTTTGACGGTCCGTTGCTCTGTTCCGATCCAAAGTAGAGCATGTCCTACTTTGGTCCGGGATATCGTGACCGTGAGGCCCATGCAAGTCAATGGGGCCGTCAAAAAAACTGAAGGCACACGGAAGGCATCCGTGTGCCGTCCGTGTGTGACGGAGCCGTTGCCTAGTAAAACATAACAGAAATATTACACTAATCGGCAGCCACTTGTCTCTATCAATCACTGATAGAGAAAAGAGGCTGCTGATTAAAAATAAAATAAAAATCAGTTCATACTTACCCGGTCGTTGTCCTGGTGACGAGTCCCTCTTCTTCCTCAAGTCCGACCTTCCAGATTGACGCGGCAGCCTGTGAGTGGCTGCAGCGGCGGCATGGATGAAATGTCATCCCTGTAGGCCGGACAGGACGAAAGTAAGTATGAATTTTATTTTTTTTATTACATTAAAATTGTATTTTCCGAGCGCCGAGCATGGTACTGTCAAGGGGGCTGAAAGAGTTACCGCCGATCAGTGCAGCCCATTAACTCTTTCAGCACCCTGGACAGTACCATGCTCGGCGCACGGAAACGGAAACACGGAGTGCACACGGGAGTTCACACGGCCGATAAAATGGACACACGGATCCGTCAAAAACGGCCGTGAAAACTGTGTCGGAAGTGTGCACGAGGCCTAAGGGCCTTATATATTAGAAAGTACCCATAAATCACCCAATTTTGAAAACTGCACCCCTCAAAGTATTCAAAACAGCATTCAGAAAGTGCTTTTACCCTTTAGGCGTCTTACGGGAATTAAAGCAATGTAGAGGTGAAATTTACAAATTTAATTTTTTTTGCCAAAATTCATTTGTAATACATTTTTTTCTGTACCACAGAAGGTTTTATCAGAGAAATACAACTCAATATTTATTGCCCAGATTCTTTCGTTTTTAGAAATATCCCACATGTGGCCCTAGTGTGCTAATGGACTGAAACACCGCCCTCAGAAACAAAGGAGCAAATAGTGGATTTTGGGGCCTCCTTTTTTTAGAATATATTTTAGGCACCATGTCAGGTTTGAAGAGGTCTTGTGGTGCTAAAACAGTAAAGACCCCCCAAATGTGACCCCATTTTGGAAACTACTCCCCTCAATGAATTTATCTAGGGGTATAGTTAGCCTTTTTAACAGTTTGTTTTGCTAAATTTATTTGAATTAGTATGTGAAGATGAAAATCTCCTTTTTTTTCAGAAAAAAGGTAAAGTTTTTTAATTTTTACAAGGAAAAGGAGAAAAAACACTTCAATATACATAAAGCAATTTCTTCTGATATAGCAATACCCCATTTGTGGTAATAAACTGCTGTTTGGACCCACAGCAGATGTCACTAACGGTCTGTGGACCCACTGGGCCGTACTGCCTTGGCAGTAAGGCAGCTGGCCAACAGGGTGCAGGTGAAAGTCTATAGTTCGTATAGGTACCTGTGGCAGCTCGGACAGCAGCAGGGCAGGCTTGGCTTGGACTAGGCAGCAGGTAGACGTCAGGCATGGTAAAGCAGGTCAGACGTGGATACAGCACGGCACGACTTTGGCACAGCACAGTGCTCGACCTGGGTGGTATGGTAATGCAAGGAACAGGAACTGGGACAGGTACAGGAACTGGAACAGGTACAGGTACAGGAACAGGTAACACACTAGGAGGCCATCACATAGACAAACTAGGGAACACAACAACGCTCAGGAATAGAACTAGGGCGCTGGACCCCTCTTATAGTCCAGGGTACTCACGGGTCAAAGTTCATCAACAAGGTCCGGTGCGCGCGCTGCCCCTTTAAGAGCGGGCACGAGTGTGCGCACGAACCCTACGGGATCCGGCTGTGGTGAGTGGACGCGAGCGCTGGCGTCTCCTGAGAATCTTCTTCAGAAGAGCAGGAGCATTGAGGTTCTACTCTGGCTCCCAAGACCTTTCTTCAGGACCAAAACCACTCCAACCCACCAAATAAAAGGTCTTTCCTCTCACTTTTTTGGTGTCCAGGATCTCTTGAACCTCAAAGGTGTCTGAGGGGCCACTGGAGGCAACCACAAGGCTAGGTGTCTTGGTGTAGCAGTTCAGGACCACCAGCTTCAGGAGGGATACATGGAAGGAGTTGGGGATCTTGAGGTTAGGAGGCAGCCGAAGCTTATAGGCGATAGGATTGATCTGCTGTAGGATCTCAAAGGGTCCGAGGAACCGGGAAGCAAATTTGCATGATTGCACCCTTAGTCTGATATTCCTGGAAGACAGCCAGACCCTCGTGCCAGGAAGAAACTGAGGAGGTTCTCTTCTCCTTGTGTCAGCCTTACGTTTCATGCGGTCGACTGCCATTAGGATGGAGGATCGAGTCTTCTGCCAGATCTGCAGAACATCTCTAAACGTGGAGTCAGTCGCTGGTACCTCGGAAGTATCGGGCACCGGAAGATGACTTTGTGGGTGCTGGCCGTAAACAATGAAGAACTGTGTATTCCTTGTAGACTCTCTGGTGTGATTATTGTAGGAGAATTCTACCCATGGGAGCAACTGTACCCAGTCATCATGTTGCTTGGAGATGAAGTGGCATAGGTAGTTCTCCAAGATCTGATTAATCCTCTCGACCTGACCATTGGACTGAGAATGGTAGGCTGATGGAAAGACCAACTTCACACCGAGGAGTCCGCACAGGGCTCTCCAGAACTTCGAGGTAAACTGAACCCCCCGATCAGACACAATATGCTGCGGCAAGCCGTGCAGGCGAAAGATGTGTTGGATGAACAGCTTGGCCAACTGAGGAGCAGAAGGAAGACTGGTCAGAGGAACGAAGTGTGCCATCTTCGATCCACCACCACCAAGACAGCACTGCATCCAGCAGTGAGAGGCAGGTCTGTAATAAAGTCCATATCTATATGCTGCCAGGGAGCATTGGGCACAGGCAGTGGCTGGAGCAGACCAGCAGGTCTGGAGTGAGCGGCCTTGTTGGCTGCACATACAGAACAGGAAGAAACAAAGTCCATAATGTCCTTTGGCAGCGTGGGCCACCAGAAATGACGAGCAATCAGATCCTGGGTCTTACGGACCCCCGCGTGACCTGCCACTCTAGAGCAGTGTCCCCAGCGGAGGATTCTTCCACAATCAGCCAGGCGCACAAGACTCCTCCCTGGAGGAATGTCCCCAACTTGCAGGGGATTGACAGAGATAATGCAAGACGGATCAATAATATTCCGTGGAGTCTCCAAGGTGTCTCCGTCTCGAAAGACCTGGACAAGGCATCGACTTTACCTTCTCAGGATCCATCTCGAAACCTCAATTTGAGACGATGTAGCCCAAGAAGGGTAGAGCATCTCTGTCAAACACCCACTTCTCCAGCTTGGCGTACAGACAATTCTCCCTTAATCGTATCAGAACTTGACGGACGTATCTCTGGTGCGTTATAGGATCTGGAGAAAACATCAAGATGTCATCAAGGTAGACTACTACACAAACATAGAGGAGGTCACGGAAAATGTAATTCACAAACTCCTTGAAGACCGCAGGAGCATTACACAGGCCGAAGGGCATTACTAGATACTCATAGTGTCCATCGGTTAAATGCAGTCTTCCATTCATCCCCGTGGCGAATCCGGATTAGGTTGTAAGCCCCACGCAGGTCTAGTTTAGAAAACATCCTGGCACCACGTATACGATCAAACAGTTCAGAGATCAGTGGCAACGGATATTCATTCTTCACCGTGATCTGGTTGATACCTCAAATAGTAGTCAATACAAGGACGAAGAAAGCCATCTTTCTTTTTGACAAAGAAGAACCCGACTCCTGCCGGGGAGGAAGACTTCCATATGAAGCCCCTCTCCAAGTTCTCCTTCACATAGGCGGACATGGACATAGAAAGACAGAAGTTCGGAGTGAAGGGCTCCCACTTGGAGCCTCAACGGCTTGATCACAGCTATAACTGGGTCTGGCAGAGGTAGTCTATTCACTGAGGCAACTGTTAACGGGCTCTCCAGAGGGGTGGTGGGAAATTGCAGAAGGTCCACCAGGTCTCTGCGGATGAAATTAGCAGTGGATCCAGAGTCCAAATACGCAGAGACCTGATGCGTTTTCTCGCCGGACACTATGGTCACAGGTATGGACAATTTAGACGGAAGTCCATCTTTACCCAAGGTTGTCACTCTTAGCAACTCTAGGTTTTGGGATCTTTGGGGACACAGGCGCACCAGATGGCCATCGAGACCGCAATAAAGACAGAGTCCAGATGTGCGTCTGCGTTGTCTCTCCTGGGTAGATAACTTATACTGGTCCGTTATTACCGACTCATTAGGAGGATCAAGATCTGAGGACAGCAGGGGTTGCTGCAAAGTAGGGACCAGACTAGGAAGGCTTCCGTCCCGTAGAACCTCTTGGAGGCGTTCTCGGATCCGTATATCAATCCAGGCAGACAGAAGAATGAGGTCATCCAGGGTAGACGGCAGATCCCGGGCGGCAAGTTCGTCCTTAATTCTAGAAGATAGTCCATGCCAGAATGCAGCCACCAGATCCTCATCGTTCCATAACAGCTCTCCCGCCAGGGTGCGGAAGAGTATGGCATACTCACTCACAGAGGTGTCTCCTTAGCGCAGGTTAATCAAAGAGGCCTCTGCAGATGAAACCCGCCCAGGCTTCTCAAACACCATGCGAAAAGTCCGGAGGAAGACTTGGAAGTCACGGGTCTCTGGTCCTTGTCTCTCCCAGATAGGGTTTGCCCATGCAAGAGACTTGCCGGTGAGGAGAGAAATGATGAAAGCGAACCTGGCGCCATCAGACGAAAATGTCCTAGCATACAGGCAGAAGTGGATCTGTCATTGATTAAGAAATCCACGACAGGTACTTGCTTCTCCATCATAGTGGTCAGGAAGTGGCAAAGAAAAACGTGGGTCAATACTGCCAAAAGGTGTAGTCTGAGGATCAACATTGCCAGGAGGTGTAGTAGGAGGAACAGCAGCTTGTGCTTCCTCCCGACGTGCAAGAAAATTCAACGCCTGGAGGAGTTGATCCTGTCAAGACCAGAGGTCTAGCATGTAGAATTTGCAAAGCCCCTGAGAGACCAAAACAGTGGAAACCACACAACAGTGACCCCATACAAGGGAGGGAGCAGCATTTGGCTTTTGGAAGCAGATTTGGCTTGGTAGTTGTTCTGTTTGGCGTTTTGCTGGTATTCCAGTTTATAATGTGGGGGCATATGTAATCTGTGCGGAAAACAACAGGGCATAATAAGAGGGTATAATAATGGGGTAAATAAATAATAATCAGCAGATATGTGGCCGGTGTCGCACTGATAAATGGTGCCCAAACTTATCCGCTTTTGGAACGCTACAGATTTTGCATCGCCATATTCTGAGAGCCAGAACTTCTTTATTTTTTCTTCACCGGAGCCGTGTGGGGGCTTATTTGTTGCGGAACAATCTGTAGTTTTCATTGGTACCATTTTGGGATACATTCGATTTTTTGGATCATTTTTTATTAAATTTTTTGGCAAGCAAGGTGACCAAAAACCAGACAATGATATTATTATTATTTTTTTTAACGTCGTTCACCCTGGGCTATAACTTACCATTTTACTTTATTCTGCGGGTCGGTACAATTACGGCGATACCAAATGTATATCGTTTTTTTATGTTTTGCAGCGTTTGTACAATAAAATCACTTATTTATAAAATCATGTATTTTTTGTCACCATATTCTGAGAGCCATAATTTTTTTATTTTTCAGTCAAAAAAGCTGTGTAAGGGCTTGTTTTTTGCGGGACGGGTTGTAGTTTTTATTGGTACTATTTTGGCGCACATGCGACTTTTTGATCACTTTTTATTGTATATTTTGAGAGGGGTGGTGACCAAAAAATAGTTATTCTAGCGTTGTTTTTTTTACTTATTTTTCCCGCACGATGAACACCGCAAAAAAATTATTGTAGTTTTATAGTTGGGGTCGTTACGAATGCAGTGATACCAAATATGTGTACTTTTTTAACGTGTTCATTTTTTTCCTATAATAAAAGTCTTTTTACAGGAAAAAAAAGCATTTTTTGTTTATGTAACTTATAACTTTTATTTTTACACTTTTTTAAAACATATTTATCATCTTTTTTTTACTTTTTTTACTTGTCCCACTAGGGGACATTTAGACTTTCAGCTCTGATCGCTGCTAGAACACATTACACTACATACAAGGTGTAATGTGTTCTGCCATTGACAGTCAGTCACGCCATCTTGATGATCAGGTACGGGGGGCAGACGGGGGTGATCGGAGGTCTAATAGGGGGTGCTGGCCCTTATTTTGACCATTTCTCTCTTCTCTCACAGTATATTTTCTGTGAGAGAAGAGAGAGAACTAATAGGCCATCAGTTTTTACTGGCTGAAAAACCCCTTTAAGATCTTTTCAATGCCATATGGGAAAGCATCACTAGCATGGTTATGTTGGAATCCCACAGGCAGTTTTCGGAACAGTCTTTTTTCTTTAGGCCAGGATCATATATACAGTTTTGATGCAGTCTTTGGCTATGTTTTTTTTTTTTTTAGGCCAAACACAAAACAAAGGAAATTCATCAGTCTTTTCTTTATACCTTTCCTCCTTTTCGGAGCCACTTTTGGCTTTGACTAAAAAAAACTGAGCCAAACACTGCACCAAACTAGTACAAGAGAATATTTGCAATAAGAAATGCTATTTGTTTTTTTTGTCCAACAATCCATGTAGAATAATAACAACTGGGGCCCTGTGGAAAGAATGATATGTAAATCTTATAAAATGTGTTTACCAACAAAAAAATGTGAAAGTATAAAAATGTGTACATTTTCTCTTTAGGAAACAGTGGCTTTCAATGCTAAATAACGGTAAAAATAGATAGTAACAAAAGCAAATATTACACATGGACTGTATAAGAATTGAGCACTCATGCATTGTCTGTATTGGGAACATTTTCCCTGTTGTATAGTGAACACTTATTCAGGCACAACCATGAACACCGGAAGAGAATTACTGGAGGGTTAGTAAAATGTATTTATAAGTGAACCGATATCGTCTTCTCCTAAGGTAGAAGTTAATTATTTATTCAGAAAAGTATGTCACTTTTATCTTTTTACATGAATAATTTAACATACACATCATACACTGTAAATAGATTGTGCATGTAGCATCTGCTATATGTATATTTTTGTTCTTATGCTGTTGTCCTTTAAAACCTTTCAAAGGGTGACATTGTCATAGCAGTCCCCAAGAGACCGTTATCCCCGATATGCCTTTATAACACTGAAAAAATATATACTCTCCCTATACCAGCGCAGGACTTGGAACCTGTGGCCGTCTACCACTGTAAAATGAGCTGTCTGCTAAAGGTGGTGCTCCACCAATGCCAGCACTTCGGCATCAGAGGATGACCACATTGGTGTTTAAGAGAAAATGGAGATCTAGTGTAGTCAACATTGCCAGCTGAAGGCCAGTTGCAACTAAATTCTATCTGGTGCTGCCTAGCAAGTTTGATAAACTCGAAGATTAATAATTAGGGTTTGTCCAGACTGATAAATTATTATAATACAAAATGTAGGTTTTCACAGGAGATTTCCATATAAAAATTGATTTGATTGATAAAGAGCAGTGCTGACATGGTACATTACCAAAACGCTATTACAAATATAGAATGGAGATGAGAATACAATATGTTGCCATTCATTGTTATTCATTGCATCAGAATGTTAGGAGCTAGCATAAGGCCTTCGTCTGAATAGTCATTAGACCTTTACCTGGAATCAGAGGCGTAGCTAGGGGTTTAGAACAGGGGGGGGGGGTGGTAACAAATCTGAGTGGCCCCCACATAGTATAATGCCCCTATAGCTGCCACCACAGGATAATGCCCCTATGGTTGCCGCCAGACAGAATAATGATCCCATAGCTACCCCCACATAGTATAATGACCTCTTAGCACCCCTCACATAGTATAATGACCCCTTAGTGACCCCCACACCATATGATGCCCTTATAGCAACAGCACACAGTATAATGCCATTATAATGCTTCCCCACACAAAACAATGCCCCCATAGTTGCCATCCATACAGTATAATGCCCCTATAGCTGTCACCACACAGTATAATGCCCCTATAGCTGTCCCCACATAGTATAATGGGCATATAATGCCCCCACACAGTATAATGCCCTATAGCTGCCCACATACAGTATAATGCACCATAGCTGCCCTTACACACTATAATGCCCTCATAGTGCCTCCCACACAGTGTAATGCCCCATAGCTGCCCACACACAGTATAATGCCCATATACTGTATAATGCTGACCACATACAATATAATGCCCCTTAGCTGCCTACATATAGTATAATGCCCCCAAAGCTGCCCCATACAGTATAATGCCCCCACAGCTGCCCCCATACAGTATACTTCTATATTGCAGCCCCCCATACCCAGCATAATGCCCACTAAGCTGCCACCATACAGTATAATGCCTCATAGTGTCTAATAAAAAAAAATATATTTACCTACTGTTATTTGTTGTTACACACATGTGAGTGCTCCACTATGTTCCCCGCAGGGAATTCCAGCCCAAAAACCACACCAAATCATGGTTCAGTTTCTCGGCCGGAATGTCCGCTGCAGAAAACTGCACATAAGAAAAAAAAGTTTTATACTTACGTAGTCATGGCGACACATCCCTCTGAGGTCCTTCAGGCCGGCCTTCTGGAATGACGTTTTATCCCATGTGACCGCTGCAGCCTGTGATGGGCTGCACCGGTCACATGGGATGAAATGTCCTCCCAGGAGGCTGTCCTGGATGAAGAAACACAGAATTCTGGGTAAGTATAAGGGACACAGTGTATGGTGCTATTATGATCAGGGACACAGTGTATGGTGCTATTATAATCAGGGACACAGTGTATGGTGCTATTTATAATGAGGAACACAGTGTATGGTGCTATTATAATTAGGGACACAATGTATGGCGCTATTATAATTCGAGGTGCAGTCTATGGAACTATTATAATCAGGGACACAGTGTATGGTGCTATTATAATCAGGGACACAGTGTATGGTGCTATTATAATCAGGAACAAAGTGTATTGTGCTATTATAATCGGGGATACAGTATATGGTGCTCTTATAATTAGAGGTGTAATGTATGGAACTATTATATTTAGGGGTACAGTGTGTGTCACCATGAGAATTTTATCTTCGTTTATAGGTGCAGAAATGTTTAAATAGTGAGTAGCTGAAGACATCTGAGCTGCAAACTGCAGAAATGGGCCGTGCCCGGGAGAGGTCATCATAGATTTGATTAGGATTTGATTAGGACTGATTCCACACCTAAATCACTTTCAAATCCACTAACATTCTGCATCCATTAATTGTGAATGGGCTATTTTATACCCCATTCACATGCAGCAGAAATAAGTCTGCTTTCATTTTTTTCGGCTCCGAAAAAAATCCTCTAGAATAATGAGCATGTTTATTATTCTCGTGGAAAAGCAGTAAATTCCTTGGAGTTATCAGGAACTATTCCTCTTTTCATTTACACCTGTTAAATCTCCCCATATCTTGTATAGCTGAAAGGTGGTCCCAGCCCAACAATGGCGGCTGCGTATGGCCCGCGGTGTGCCTATGTGCTTAAAAATGCCAGGTCTGATTTTAAGTCCCAGTCCGGCCCTGATATGTAGTGCTTTTATACTTTACTACAGACTGTAACCCCTTAAAGACCGAGCCATTTTTCATTTTTTCGTTTTAATTTTACACTCCCCACGACCATAGAGCGGTGTGAGGGCTTATTGTTTGCGGGAGGAGTTGTAGTTTCTAATGTCACCATTTAAAGTACCATATAATGTACTGGGAAACGGAAAAAAAATTATTTGCGGGCTGAAATTGGAAAAAAACTGCGATTCCTACATTGTTTTTTGTTTTTCATCTTTGCAGCTTTCACAGTGCGGTAAAAATGACAACTTAAAGGGTTATTACCAAGTTAACTCAATTATTTTTTTTAGACATTCTAAGCAGGAAATGAATTTTAAAACATTTGCTGTTAAAAAATTAAAAAAATGCATTCCCTAAGTACCTTTTTTTTTACACTTGATAACAGCAAGTGCTGGTTATCTTTTCTAAAAAGGGGCGGGAGCGGCTCGATGTCAATCAAGCCGCTCTGCTCTGCAGTCTGCGCGCTCCCGACGTTGCTAGATACTGTAGTTCTGGCAACATCGGGAGAATGTTCTTCTCAAGCGGGCATGGTAAGCCCGCTTCAGACGAACTTGCCGTGACTGTCAACTACACTACACTACACTACATTCAACCCGTTTCGGCAAGCCACTTTTCCCTCACCCACCCTCACTACATGTTACTTCTGTAGCCGCCGAACCGGTGCTGCATCAGAACCGGCGAACAACAAAAAATATATAAAAAAAATAAACTCACCTAAGACGTTCCTACGGAGCTCTGAAAGGTCCCGTCACTTGCCATCTTCCTTCTTCTTGGCGTCGCTCGCATTCATAGTAACAATGCGTTGTGGCGCAGATGACGTAATCATATCAGGCACACGTGATTACGTCATCTGCGCCCACTGCTCTGTTATTGTGAATGGGAGCAGTAAGAAGAAAAGTGACGGGACCGTTCAGCTCTTCGTGGGAACGTCTTAGGTGAGTTTATTTATGTATGTATGTATGTATGTATGTATGTATGTATGTATGTATGTATGTTTGCATGTGTGTATGTATGTATGTTTGCATGTATGTATGTTTGCATGTATGTATGTATGTTGTCATGCATGTATGTATGTATGTTTGTATGTTGTCATGTATGTATGTTGTCATGTATGTATGTTTGCATGTATATATGTGCATGTTTTTATATATGTATGTATGTTTGTATGTATGTTTGTTTGTATATATGTCTGTATGGCCATGTATGATACTGTCTGCTGGCGCCCTGTATCTAAGTCAACTTTGCGGCAGGCTTCTATACATGGTATAACAGTCAGTATCACACATGAAACTGAAACTAAGCCTACGACATGTTTTATTTTTATTTTTTTATATATATATTTTTTACAGGTTTGGTGTTTGGACTACGTCGGTTTCGAGGACTACTTAGATGACGTTTTTTTTTCTACAATAAAATGGTTAATGAGTGTTAGGGATCTGCCAGGTACTACGTCTAGGTATACTCCTCGGATTAATCAATCCACACCTGAGGCCAGACCTGTTCGACTTACACCATCTCCCACCAAGCAGGGTGGCAGGCTCAGGAGTGGGAGAGCCTATCGCGGCCTGGTCAGTCGGAGTTAGCTCCGCCCCCTGTCCTTTATTACCTGCCGTGTTCTCTTCCTCAGTGCTTGTAATTCTTCTGTATTCCTGGCCTCACTGCTGCTTGCTCCAGCTTGCTTCTGCCGTGCTTCTGCCTTGCTGCAGTTCCGCTTAACCTGTTTTGCTTTGCCCCTGGCTTGCTTCCTTCTCCGTGCTCACTTTGGTATACTCCACTTCATCCTGGTCCTGACTACTCATTCACCGCTCCGTTTCCTCGCGGCGTTCCGTGGCTACAGCCCTTTCCCTTGCGTGTTCCCTGTTTGTTCTCCGGTGCACTTAGACAGCGTAGGGACCGCCGCCCAGTTGTACCCCGTCGCCTAGGGCGGGTCGTTGCAAGTAGGCAGGGACAGGGCGGTGGGTAGATTAGGGCTCACTTTCCCTTCACCTCCTTCCTGCCATTACAATGAGGGTTGTGTTGGGGGTGCTTTATATCAATAAAATATTTTATCTATATCTTTGTCTTTTCTTTTCAAGTTTTATTACTACCACTTTAGTAATGGCCGCGGTCTGAGTGACAACGTCCATTACTAAGGGGAGGCTTAGTGTTAGCCGGTGCAGAGGATAACACTAACCACCATTATTACCCCATACCCACCACCACCAGGGGTGCCGGGAAGAGCCAGGTACGATCCAGTACCCGACCATCTGTTGTGATGGTCGGACTCTGGGGCGGCCGCAGGCTGGTATTACGAGGCTGGGAAGGGCCAAAAACAGTGGACCTTCCCACCTTTGTAATGCTAGGCTGCTGCTGCTGTGTTGTATCTGGCTGGTTATAAAAGTGGGGGGGACCCCATGTCATTTTGTTTTATTATTTATTTATTATTTTTATTAAAAAGCCATGGGGTTCCACCCAATTTATCATAACCAGCCACAAACAACACAGTGTTATTAGCCTGGGAATGTACTAAACCAGTGGCCCCTCCCACCTGTGTAATGCCAGGCTGCTGCGGCCTTGTATATGGCTGGTTATTAAAAATGTGGGGGACCCAACGTCTATTGTTAAATTTAAAAAAAAACAACGTGGGTGCCCCCCCATTTTTATATATACACAAACACATACACAAACACATACACAAACACACAAATATACAAACACACACACACAAACATATACACACAAACATATACACATATGCACAAACACACCCATATATACACAAACACACACACATAAACACACAAAAAAACACACATATGCACACAAACATATACACATATAGACACAAACATATACACAAACACATGTACACAAACACACCCATATATACACAAACACATACACAAACACATACACAAACACACACATATACAAAAACACACACACACACACAAACATATACACATATACACAAACACACCCATATATACACAAACACACACACATATACACAAACACACACATATACAAAACACACACAAACATATACACACAAACATATACACATATGCACAAACACACCCATATATACACAAACACACACACATAAACACAAACACACAGATATACACAAACACACACACACACACACAAAAATATTCACACAAACATATACACATACACACAAATACACCCATATATACACACACACATAAACACACACACACATATACCCAAACACACACACAAACATATACACAAACACATATACACAAACACACCCATATATACACAAACACACAAATAAACACACACAAATATACACAAACACACAGATATACACAAACACACACATACACACACACACACACATATATACTTACCTTTAGCGGAGCCCAGACTTCTCCTCGCGACGGGTGCCTTCCACTGCATCTCCTGCGCATGCGCAGAGATGCGCCAAGATGCGCGTTCACGAGTAAATTACATCCTCTGCTCAGGACGCAGAGGATGTCATTACGCATTTAGCGGTGGCCGGGAACCTAGACAACGCGCAAGATACAAAGAGGGACCGACCTGGACTTCTATCAAGAATATCAAGAAAACGACATTGCTGGGCGACGGACAGGTATTTAGAAAACTTCTTATTTTTACATGGGGGAGCTTCCTAGATACATTTTTGAAGATGGGATATTCTATTAATTTAAAAAATCAAAACTTTTTGTTAATTAATCACATTTTGTTTATTTTTTCATGGATTGAGCGGTGTGGCTCATTTTTTGCAGGACTAGCTGTAGCTTTTATTGGTACCAATTTTTGGTACGTACAACTTTTTGTTCACTTTTTATAAAAAAATTTTGCAAGCTATGGTGACCAAAAAAAAAAGCGATTTTGGCCTTTTAAATTATTTAGTTTTTACTATGTTCATAGTGCGAGTTAAATCATGGTATATTGTAATAGTTCAGACTTTTATGGACGCAGCGATATAAAGTTTGTTTATTTTCTACATTACTTTGGAGGAAAAATGGGGACATTTTTTTTTTTTACACCATTTATTAGTCCCCCTAGGGGACTTAAACAAGCGATCGTTAGATCGCTGGTAAATATACTGCAATACTAATATATTGCAGTATATCGTCATTTACACAGGCTTCTGTTAAGCCATGCCAGAGACACAGCTTAACAGAGGCAGACAAAAGACAGCCCTGGGGGCCGCGGTGTGGGGGCGCCGACGAGCTGTCGGAGGGGGCCGCCCCCCTTTTTAACGCTTCAGATCTTGCTGTCGCGATTGACCGCAGCATTTGAGGGGTTAAACAACCAGGAGCAGGTGCTGGTCCCGGACGTGAGTCAGGGCTGTCAGCTGTAAAACACAGCTGACACCCGCAGGCAGTGGCGTAACTACCGCCGTAGCAGCCATAGCTGCTGCTACGGGGCCCGTGGCATGAGGGGGCCCGTGTCGCCCGCTGGCACGGGCCCCCACCATGGCCGGAGGCTCCGCTAGCAGCCGCTAAGGCTGCTACAGCGGGACGCCACTGAACACTACGGCAGAGCAGGGAGGTATCTCCCCACTCTGCCATTAAACAAAAGACATGTATCCCCTATGCACAGGATAGGGGGATACATGAGTGATCGCTGGCAGCGATAAGGAGAATGGGGGACTGAAATTCCCCTGAAGTTCTCCATCACAAACCTCTGACTTCTGGGGTCTGTGTCGGCAGCTCCGTAGAAATGAATGGAGTGCCGGGCGCGCTTGTGCGCATGCGTGACCCGCGCTCCTTTCATTTTTATTGAGCTGCGCAGACCCCGGAAGTCAGAGGTTAGTCATGGAGAACTTCGGGGGACTTTCAGTCCCCCGTTCTCTCTGTCGCTGCCGGCGATCACACATGTATCCCCTATCCTGTGGATAGGGGATGCATGTTATTTGTAGCACACACTGTAGGTCGCATTTTTTGGGGGGTTGGGGACGCTGTATGGCGTTCCCTGCAGGGGGGGCTGTATGGTGTTCCCTGCAGGGGGGGCTGTATGGCGTTCCCTACAGGGGGGGCTGTATGGCGTTCCCTACGGGGGGGCTATATGGCGTTCCCTACAGGGGGGCGCTGTATGGCGTTCCCTACAGGGGGGCGCTGTATGGCGTACCCTACAGGGGGGCTGTATGGCGTACCCTACAGGGGGGGCTGTATGGCGTACCCTACAGGGGGGGCTGTATGGCGTACCCTACAGGGGGGACTGTATGGCGTTCCCTACAGGGGGGACTGTATGGAGTTAGCGCCATACAGTCCCCCCTGTAGATAACGCCATACAGTCCCCCCTGTATGTAACACCATACAGCCCACCCCTGTAGGTAACGCCATACAGCCCCCCCCGTGTAGGTAACGCCATACAGCCCCCCCTGTAGGTAACGCCATACAGTCCCCCTCTGTAGATGACGCCATACAGCCCCCTCTATAGATGACGCCATACAGCCCCCTCTGTAGATGACGCCATACAGCCCCCTCTGTAGATGGCACCATACAGCCCCCTCTGTAGATGATGCCATACAGCCCCCTCTGTAGATGACACCATACAGCCCCCTCTGTAGATGACACCATACAGCCCCCTCTGTAGATGACGCCATACAGACCCCTCTGTAGATGACGCCATACAGCCCCCTCTTTAGATAACGACAAAAAGTCCCCCCTGTAGATATCTACAAAGGGGGCTGTATAGCGTTATCTACAGGGGGGGCTGTATGGCGTTATCTACAGAGGGGGATGTATGGCGTTATCTACAGGGGGCTGTATGGCGCTATCTACAGAGGGGGCTGTATGGCGTTATCTACACGGGGATGTATGGCGTTATCTACAGGGGGGACTGTATGGCGTTATCTACAGGGGGGACTGTATGGCGTTTTCTACAGGGGGACTGTATGGCGTTATCTACAGAGGGGGCTGTATGGCGCTATCTACAGGGGTGGCTGTATATCGTTATCTACAGGGGGATGTATGGCGTTATCTACAGGGGGGGCTGTATGGCGTTATCTACAGGGGGGACTGTATGGCGTTATCTACAGGGGGGACTGTATGGCGTTATCTACAGGGGGGACTGTATGGCGTTATCTACAGGGGGACTGTATGGCGTTATCTACAGAGGGGCTGTATGGCGCTATCTACAGGGGTGGCTGTATGTCGTTATCTACAGGGGGGCTGTATGGCGTTATCTACAGGGGGGCTGTATGGCGTTATCTACAGGGGGGCTGTATGGCGTTATCTACTCTACAGGGGGACTGTATGGCGTTACCTACAGGGGGTGCTGTAAAAAAGTCACTATCTACAAGGGAGGGGGGGTTGTGTGACACCCAGGGGAGGGGGGGCCCCAGTCAAAAGTTTGCTATGGGGCCCAGTCTTTCCTAGTTACGCCCCTGCCCGCAGGGTATGGAGGGCGCTCAGCCCGTGAGCGCCTTCCGTACTTCCCTATGACACTTATCATGTACATGTACGTGATAATGCGTCAAGGGTTTAAAGAGGTTATCCCACTACAACAACTTATCAACTATCCACAGGATAAGTGATAAAGTGTTTAAGCGCTGGGGGTTCCACCGATCAAGAGAACTTGGAACCCTATATGAGCGTGGCGGCAGGTCATGCATGCGCATTGCCGCACCATTTATTCTCAATGGGACTGCCAGAGACAGATGAGCTCAGCTATTTCTGGCAGTTCCTTAGAGAATGAATGAAGCAGCAGTGCACATTCATGACCTGCCCCGTTCATACAAGGGACTCAGGACCCAAGTTCTCTTGATTATTCTAGCACAGTATATGGGACTGCACATGCGTGTGCGAGCCCAACATGAAAACATCACTCTTTTAACGATGGCTGCAGTGGCGTAACTACCGCCGTAGCAGCCGTAGCAGCTGCTACGGGGCCCGCGGCATGAGGGGGCCCGTGTCACCCGCCGGCACGGGCCCCTACCATGGCCGGAGGCTCCACTAGCAGCCGCTATGGCTGATACAGCGGGACGACACTGAGCACTACGGCAGAGCAGGGAGGTATCTCCACGCTCTGCCATTAAACAAAAGACATGTATGCCTTATCCACAGTATAGGGGATATATGTGTGATCGCTGGCTCTGATAGGGGGAACGGGGGACTGAAGGTCCCCTGAAGTTCTCCATCACAAACCTCGGACTTCCGGGGTCTGTGTCGGCAGCTCCGAAGAAATGAATGGAGCGCCGGTCGCGCTTGTGCGCATGCGTGACCAGCGCTCCTTTCATTTTTATTGAGCTGCCGACACAGACGCCAGAAGTCAGAGGTTAGTCATGGAGAACTTCAGGGGACTTTCAGTCCCCCGTTCTCCCTATCAATGCCAGCGATCGCACATGTATCCCCTATCCTATGGAGAGGGGATGCATGTTAATTGTAGGACACACTGTAGGTCGCGTTTTTTTGGGGGGTTGGGGACGCTGTATGGCGTTCCCTGCAGGGGGGGGGGGCTGTATGGCGTTCCCTACAGGGGGGGGCTGTATGGCGTTCCCTACAGGGGGGCTGTATGGCGCTCCCTGCAGGGGGGGCTGTATGACGTTCCCTGCAGGGGGGCTGTATGGCGTTCCCTGCAGGGGGGGCTGTATGGCGTTCCCTGCAGGGGGGCGGGGGCTGTATGGCGTTCCCTGCAGGGGGGCTGTATGGCGTTCCCTACAAGGGGGGGCGCTGTATGGCGTTCCCTACAGGGGGGCTGTGTGGCGTTCCCTACAGGGGGGGCTGTATGGCGTTCCCTACAGGGGGGCTGTATGGCGTTCCCTACAGGGGGGGCTGTATGGCGTTCTCTACAGTGGGGGCTGTATGGCGTTCTCTACAGTGGGGGGAGCTGTATGGCGTTCTCTACAGTGGGGGCTGTATGGCGTTAGCGCCATACAGCCCCCTCTGTAGATAACGCCATACAGTCCCCCCTGTAGATAACAGCATACAGTCCCCCCTGTAGATAACGCCATACAGCCGCCCCCCAGCAGGGAACGCCATACAGCCCCCTCTGTAGATAATGCCATACAGCCCCCTCTGTAGATAACGCCATACAGCCCCCTCTGTAGATAACTCCATACAGTCCTCCCTGTAGATAACGCCATACAGTCCACCCTGTAGATAACGCCATACAGTCCCCTCTGTAGATAACGCCACACCGTACCCCTGTAGATAACACCATACAGTCCCCCCTGTAGATAACGCCATACAATCCCCCCTGTAGATAATGCCACACAGTCCACCTCTGTAGATAACGCCATACAGCCCCTCTGTAGATATCTACAAAGGGGGCTGTATGCCGTTATCTACAGGGGCGGCTGTATGGCGTTATCTACAGGGCTGCACGGCGTTATCTACAGGGGGGGCTGTAAAAAAGACACTATCTACAAGGGGGGGGGTTGTCTGACACCCAGGGGAGGGGGGGCCCCAGTCAAAAGTTTGCTATGGGGCCCAGTCTTTCCTAGTTACGCCCCTGGATGGCTGGATTTAAAGTCCAGTTACCTCTGCCGACAGGCATGTTTAGGATGAGCCGCTACTCATGGACCAGTGCTGTGTGCTTGCCCCTCAGGCTAAAATTTGCCAGCCTGCCCCTGCTGGAGAGGTCTATTTACCTCTCAGGAATATTATGGTAAAATAGTCCACTTTTTATGCACTGATCCACACTCTATATCAGGGGTCTCAAACTCGGCCGGGTAAGTGGGCCGCATATAGAAAAAATGGGAAGTTGACGGGCCGCATTACTTTCAAATTTGATACAATACAAAATTATTGTTAATCAATTAGTTATTTGAACTACTATAACACTATATTACTAGAATAATAATACTACATTACTATAATAATAGCGCTAGGTTTAAAATTTGAGATATTTCTCCACGTGCTTATTTCAACAATCCAGCTTTCCAGTTTAAGTGTCGCCAAATGCAGTCCGGCGGCTCAGTTAGCACACATGTCAAGATTGGGCAGCCCCTTTTTAGATAGTGCCGCAGTGCCCTCTGTGGATGCTGCCGCAGTGCTCTCTGTGGATAATGCAACACACCCCTAGATAAGGCCACAGTGCCCTCTGTAGATAAGGCCACAGTGCCCTCTGTAGATAATGCAACACACCCCTAGATAATGCCAGTGTCCTCTTTAGATACTGTCACACACCCACTTGGAGATAACACCACAGTGCCCTCTGTAGAGGCTGCCACAGTGCCCTCTGTAGAGGCTGCCACAGTGCCCTCTGTAGAGGCTGCCACAGTGCCCTCTGTAGAGGCTGCCACAGTGCCCTCTGTAGAGGCTGCCACAGTGCCCTCTGTAGAGGCGGCCACAGTGCCCTCTGTAGAGGCTACCACAGTGCCCTCTGTAGAGCCTGCCACAGTGCCCTCTGTAGAGGCTGCCACAATGCCCTCTGTAGAGGCTGCCAAAGTGCCCTCTGTAGAGGCTGCCCCAGTGCCCTCTGTAGAGGCTGCCCCAGTGCCCTCTGTAGAGGCTGCCCCAGTGCCCTCTGTAGAGGCTGCCACAGTGCCCTCTGTAGAGGCTGCCAAAGTGCCCTCTGTAGAGGCTGCCCTAGTGCCCTCTGTAGAGGCTGCCCCAGTGCCCTCTGTAGAGGCTGCCCCAGTGCCCTCTGTAGAGGCTGCCCCAGTGCCCTCTGTAGAGGCTGCCCCAGTGCCCTCTGTAGAGGCTGCCCCAGTGATGTCAGGGGCTTGCCCAGAGCTGGAGTCCCAGGCAGAGCGCTAGTAGGCTCCAGCTGTGCTCCTGACATCACTGGGACTCCGGATCTGGGGAAGCCCCAGACATCGCTGTTCATATGTGGACAGCGATGTCAGGGAATTCCACAGAGTCCAGGAGCAGAGCCGACACCAGCGCTCTGCTCGGGACTCCGGCTCTGGGGAAGCCCCAGACATCGCTGTTCATATGTGGACAGCGATGTCAGGGAATTCCACAGAGTCCAGGAGCAGAGCCGACACCAGCGCTCTGCTCGGGACTCCGGCTCTGGGGAAGCCCCAGACATCGCTGTTCATATGTGGACAGCGATGTCAGGGAATTCCACAGAGTCCCGGAGCAGAGCCGACACCAGCGCTCTGCTCGGGACTCCAGCTCTGGGGAGGCCCCAGACATCGCTGTTCATATGTGGACAGCGATGTCAGGGAATTCCACAGATTCCAGGAGCAGAGCCGACACCAGCGCTCTGCTCCGCTCTGGGCAAGACCCTGACACACTGTCCATATATGGGCAGCGATGTCAGGGAATTCCACAGAGTCCCGGAGCAGAGCCGACACCAGCGCTCTGCTCGGGACTCCGGCTCTGGGGAAGCCCCAGACATCGCTGTTCATATGTGGACAGCGATGTCAGGGAATTCCACAGAGTCCAGGAGCAGAGCCGACACCAGGGCTCTGCTCGGGACTCCGGCTCTGGGGAATCCCCAGACATCGCTGTTCATATGTGGACAGCGATGTCAGGGAATTCCACAGAGTCCAGGAGCAGAGCCGACACCAGCGCTCTGCTCCGCTCTGGGCAAGAACCTGACACACTGTCCATATATGGGCAGCGATGTCAGGGAATTCCACAGAGTCCCGGAGCAGAGCCGACACCAGCGCTCTGCTCGGGACTCCGGCTCTGGGGAAGCCCCAGACATCGCTGTTCATATGTGGACAGCGATGTCAGGGAATTCCACAGAGTCCCGGAGCAGAGCCAACACCAGCGCTCTGCTCGGGACTCCGGCTCTGGGGAAGCCCCAGACATCGCTGTTCATATATGGGCAGCGATGTCAGGGAATTCCACAGAGTCCCGGAGCAGAGCCGACACCAGCGCTCTGCTCGGGACTCCGGCTCTGGGGAAGCCCCAGACATCGCTGTTCATATGTGAACAGCGATGTCAGGTAACACCACAGAGTCCAGGAGCAGAGCCGACACCAGCGCTCTGCTCGGGACTCCGGCTCTGGGGAAGCCCCAGACATCGCTGTTCATATGTGGACAGCGATGTCAGGGAATTCCACAGAGTCCAGGAGCAGAGCCGACACCAGCGCTCTGCTCGGGACTCCGGCTCTGGGGAAGCCCCAGATATCGCTGTTCATATGTGGACAGCGATGTCAGGGAATTCCACAGAGTCCAGGAGCAGAGCCGACACCAGCGCTCTGCTCGGGACTCCGGCTCTGGGGAAGCCCCAGACATCGCTGTTCATATGTGGACAGCGATGTCAGGGAATTCCACAGAGTCCCGGAGCAGAGCCGACACCAGCGCTCTGCTCGGGACTCCGGCTCTGGGGAAGCCCCAGACATCGCTGTTCATATGTGAACAGCGATGTCAGGTAACACCACAGAGTCCAGGAGCAGAGCCGACACCAGCGCTCTGCTCCGCTCTGGGCAAGAACCTGACACACTGTCCATATATGGGCAGCGATGTCAGGGAATTCCACAGAGTCCCGGAGCAGAGCCGACACCAGCGCTCTGCTCGGGACTCCGGCTCTGGGGAAGCCCCAGACATCGCCTTTCATATGTGGACAGCGATGTCAGGGAATTCCAGAGTCTCGGAGCAGAGCCGATAGTAGCGTGCTTGAGACCCCTGCTCTATATGGTCTTACTGACTATAGCTCAGAACTAATAGACCAAATATATAAAGTAATAAAGTATCCATGAGGAAAAGTTACTGTGGCTTGGACGATTGATCTTATGAACGCTGCTTGGTACTTTTGATTCACCTACTTATTCTATATTCTTATGACTTTTTCAATCTTTTTCAATCTTTGAGTGATATTATTAATCAACTCTTCATTGCCAATATTCTCACTAGAATAGAATTCTTTCTACTATTTTCAAAGATCAAAACACGATTTAATTAGGACAAGGATAAAGGACACCTAGATTCGAGCAATGTGATATTGTAACACCCTGGAGCCAGCCATATTGATGCGGTATCCATATGTGTACTTTATTAAGGATGCGCTGCAGGGGATTAGGCAGTTAATTAACTTCTGCAGAGAGCAATTTCTAAATTCCCAGAAAACACCAGTATTAAGCATTTTGTAAAAGTTCTAAAAATTTTACTGCTTGTTAAGTTTGTTTTTTTTAACCTTTGATTTGATTGAGGAAGACTTTTACATATTAAGTGTATTAAGTTTGAACAAATAGCTATTGAATTAGCACTAAAAAAAGGTTTCATAGAAATACAATGTGGTGGCAGTGTTATAGCCCACCAAGGACAAGGATGCAAGATGCATATTTAACTGGTTATGCAATGTGTGTGCAACCACTTTTATTAAACTACTGCTCATGAATTACTTCTATGTTTGGTATAATGGCATTAAACCAGTTATTGTCTTCTGTAAATTCATATGCAGCTTAAATCAATGCTGTTCAACTTTTGTTTTACAGGAGTAACGCACATAATTTTCTGAGATATAATGTATCTTAAAGTGTGTTTTCTCTTTGCATATGCACATCACAGGTCCCCTATACTATATCTCCACCGTTTCTGAGATTGCAATTACAGAATGGTACTTTGTAAGTTGTACATGTTCACACCTACTGCAGCCCTATTCCTTGCATGATTTAAAGGGATGTTCCCATCAAAAACATGTATGACATATCTACAGGATAGGTCATAAATGTCAGATAGATGCAGGTCCCACCTCTGGGATCCGCACCTATCTCTAGAACGGGGCACCCTAAACCCCCTTCTACCTTTTTCTGCTCGCTCTGCCTCCCAGCCACTTCCTGACTATATGGTTGGGTGTTACGAAAACAGCGTAGCTCGCTAAGCTTTGCTGTTTCCATAACTCCCATAGTATTGAATGGCAGTTACAGAAGCAGCGTAGCATGCGAGCAACGCTGTTTCCGTAACTACCATTCAGTTCTATGGGACTTACGGAAACAGCGTAACACACCGAGTTACGCTGTTTCCTAATTCATGGTCGGAATTCTCCTGCTTCTGCCGCAACACAGAGCGGCAGAACGGGGTTTAGCGGGGCCCGTTCCTTCGATAGGTAGGAGCCACATCTAACATTTATGACATATCCTGTGGATATGTCATAAATCTAAAGCAGACACAGACTGCAGACGGCCCCTGTGCAAAGAATGTGCCTGGGTCCCCCATAACCTAACCATGCCCAGCTGCATATAAAACTATACAAATCTATATTGCACATTTTATTACTAGTAACTAACTAATGCAAGTAACAAACTTACTGAATAATACCACTACGTCATAACCACATAGTGACTGAATAATACCACCATGCTGTTGCTGAATAATACCACCACGTCAAAACCACCTAGTGAATGAATAATACCCCCATATAGTTACTCAATACCACCACATCGTAACCACATAGTGACTGAATAATACCACCATACTGTTACTGAATAATACCGCCACACCATGACCACATAGTGACTGAATAATACCCCCATACGGTTACTGAATAATACCGCCACACCATAACCACATAGTGACTAAATAATAATACCGCCACACCATGACCACATAATGAATGAATAATACCCCCATACAGTTACTGAATAATACCGCCACACGATAACCACATTGTGACTGAATAACACCCCCATACTGTTACTGAATAATACCACCACACCATAACCATATAGTGACTGAATAAAACAATATAAGTGATTACAGAACATTTATATCTAGTGACTCACAGGTGTTGTTTCCTCTAATTAGTCGTCCACTTTTCCTTTTTTTCTCCATCTGGTCCAGAGAACCTTGACGACTTATTCCAGCCATGACCCGTCCCTGCAGAATTTGACACACAGACATGTTGATTTCTCGATTTTTCAGCACCCTGCACAACTATACCCCATTCTCTAAACAAACTCGTAATCCACAGTGCCCCAGATGGTAATAATGATCCCTCAGTGCTCGACACACCAAAAGTGTCCCATCAGTAACCGTGCCCCCTTTGTGCCCCCACAGTAATAATACCCCCTTTGTGCCCCCTTGTATATAGTGCCACAGCATCCCCTGTAGATAGCACCACACAGCCCTCCCCCTTTGTAGATAGTGCCATGCAGCTCCCTTCTTGTATATAGTGCCACCCAGCCCTTCCCTTCTTTATAGTGCCACACAGCCCCCTTTTGTACCTTTGTATAGTGACACACAGCTCCCCCTTCCCTTGTATATAGTGTCACAACGCTCCCCCCTCCCCTTGTATATAATGACACACAGCTCCCCTTTGTATATAGTGATTTACAGCTCCCCGCCCCTTGTATATAGTGTCACACAGCTCCCCCTCCCCTTGTATATCGTGTCACACAGCTCCCCCCTCCCCTTGTATATAATGTCACACAGCTCTCCCTCCCCCTTGTATATAGTGACACATAGCTCCCTACCCCTGTATATTGTCACACAGCTTCTCCCCCTCCCCTTGTATATATTGTCACACAGCCCACCGCCAAAAAAAAGAATTCTATATACCTTGCCCCATTCCCATGGCGAATGGAGTGTTGCATAGAATCCGGGCGGGATGCATTCGCACACCAGCGTGATGCAGTGACGTCATCACACTGGCCTGCGCATGGAGTCTTTCCAGCGCCTTCTAGGCTGCAGCCCTAATGTGGCCTGCAGCCTATAGTATTCAATTGTATCTGGGTCCTGAGGACGCAGATACCATTGAATGTGGCTGTCGCTAGCATCGGGGCCCCCCTACGGTGCTAGCGACACCACTGGGGCCCCCCTACGGTGCTAGCGACACCACTGGGCATTAGGGGGCCCATGCTTCCCGGACCATAAATGTTATATGCCGGGCGGAGCGGGCCTCCCTCGGGCATGGGGGCCCAGAGAGGACGGGGGACCTGTGCCGATCTATGCGCACAACGTTTACGGCAGCCGAGCGGGCCCACACCCCCTCTGGGCCCCTGTGCAGCCGAAAATGGCTGCACCGGCAAACGGTCCGCCCCTGACATAAATGTCTCGCATGGGAAAACCCCTTTTTTTTTCTCATCCAAAATCAGGGCCATAATTAAAGTGGGTGAAGAGGTGACAGTCGCACCCGGACCCTAATCTTGAAATGCCCAATGGCCATATAAGCGGATACTATAATTGCTATACTGTGATCATTGTTTGGATAATTATTGTATTGGGATGCTGTGTTTATTATCCATGTGCTGTGACACAATTGTGAACCTAAGAATTTAACTGTGACATCACTATGTTTATTATCCCTGTTCTGAGACAATATCCCTGCTCTGTGACATATCTGTGCACATTTTTCCTATTCTGTGACATCACTACATGCAATGACCCTTCACAGTGTATATTATTTATCTATTGTCACATCACTATGTTTATTATCGCTGTTCTGAAACAATACCCCAATTCTGTGACATATCTGTGCTAATTTTTCCTGTACTGTGACCCTTCACAGTGTTTATTGTTTTGTGACATCATTGTGTGTCAATCCTGTATTGTGATACATTGTGACTATGATTCCTATACTACAAAATCACTGTGTACAGTAACTCTTTCTTATAACTCCACAGTGTCTATTATGACTGTACTCGACATCACTGTGTGTATCTCATTCATGTACTGTAACATGATTGTGATTATAATTCCTGTGTTGTTACTTTACTTTGGTTATTACTCATGTTCATGTTTGTTCACTTACAAAAGCATTAATGGGTACTGATATTGGGTGATAAGGCTTAGTTCACAGTTGTTCCAATTCAGAACAAAAAAATATAAATGGGTTGAGGTGTTCATGCTAAAACAGGAAATGTTTTTTCCCAGACCGTTTGAAGCACACTAGAAATCTCGGAAATGTATAAACATTTTAAGTTTTTTTAAGATCTCCTTTCATTAGCTTTCACTCAGATTCTTACTGACTGCTACTACAGTTATAAAGCACCACACATACCAGGGACGGCTCAAGGTTTATGTGGGCCCCTGGGGGGAACATAAACAGACATAAACAGACTTAGTTGGGCCCTTTGCGGGGAACTCATGATGGCAGTAAATCGTAAGAAAACAGCATTTTGTGCCCCCATATAGAAGTTAGGCCCTGTTTATGCCCCCATATAGAAGGTACACCTCTTGCTCATGACCGAGTTCGGACTGTTAAAAACAGTCAGAGTGTCGGCTGGATTTCCGGTCCGACCACGGTAGAGGTGAACGGGGCTCCTGGCATCATAGGCATTTTATGATGCTTGAAGTCCAAGCCTTCCAGCGGAACTTGTGTTCCATACTGTATAATTTTGTTCAGTACACAAGCTCATACATGGCTACATTAATTGAAAAATTATACATTTCTGGCTCTTGGAATGCGGCGATGCAAACAAAATAAAAAATGTAAAGAAAAAAAGTGTTTTTATTGTGCAAATGTAGTAAAACTTAAAAAAAAAATATATACATATTTGGTATCGCCGTAATTGTGCCAAGCCATATAATAAAGGTAACATGTTATTTACACCACACGAGGAACGAGTAAAATTAAAACACAAAAGTAATGGTGGAGTTACTGTTTTTTTTTCCATTCCCTCCAAATAAGTTAAAGGGGTTGTCCAGGAAAACATTTTTTTATAAAAAGTGTCCCCCAGCCTTGATTTGCCTTCCCTAATACCCCCTATTAAACTTCTAACCAGTTTCTGTTTGATTTCCATCGTCACTGCTGCTCTCTGTTTGTTTACATCCCTTGCTGTCTGTTTACATCCCTTACTGTCTGTTTCCTGTCTTGTAATCCACCATACCCATGATCCCCTGCTGCATCTGAGGAGATAGTTGCATCCCCCCCCCCTTCCTCCAAAGCATCTCAGCTATTTGCATACTGCCACGCCCCTCTATGTTCACAGGTCCTTCCCTGCTCTAATTCCAGGCAGCTCCCTCCTCTTACACACTAAGGCATCATTTACACGAGCGTAATATACGCGCGTGCGATGCACGTGTTATTCACGCATGTCGTACGCACCTATATTAGTCTATGGGGGCACGCAGACAGTCCGTGAGTTTTGCGCAGAGCGCCGCGATACACGAATCAGTGGTGTCAGTAACTAACAGTCAGTGAGACAATGATGTTAAAAGATGAAGAGAAGCCCCCCCGACATGTTTCGCTGCGTCTGCAGCGTCCTCAGGGGTTCAAATGGGGCAACATGTCGGGGGGCTTCTCTTCATCTTCTAACATCATTGTCTCACTGACTGTTAGTTACTGACACCACTGATTTGTGTGTCGCGGCGCTCTGCAGACGCTGTGGGAGACGCAAACTTAGACAGACTCCACTGTGCATCGATTGCATCTGTTTGATGCAAAACATATCCCTGTCAGTGAGCTTTGGCTAACTTTTAAATATTATTTGTTTTGTCTAGTTACCCTTGTATTCAATCCTAACTAATAAAAGTTATATTTTAACATACACCTGCTCCTATAGCCGGCTGGGAATAAAGGCACTTTCCTCTTTTGCTTAACCGCAAATTAGCATTTTTCTGTGATAGTTCAATACCTGCCAGCCTGCTGGGTCTCCCTTTGTTTCTTTCTTGCTAGTTTGAGAAATAGACGCCTCACAGGTCCTCAACTGGCAACTTCATTAAATAGTACACGCAAAACGCCAGTGTCAACGTCTACAGTGAAGAGGCGACTCCAGGATGCTGGCCTTCAGGGCAGAGTGGCAAAGAAAAAGCCATATCTGAGACTGGCTAATAAAAGGAAAAGATTAATATGGGCAAAAGCACACAGACATTGGACAGAGGAAGATTGGAAAAAAGAGTTATGGACAGACGAATCGAAGTTTGAGGTGTTTGGATCACACAGAAGAACATTTGTGAGACGCAGAACAACTGAAAAGATGCTGGAAGAGTGCCTGACGCCATCTGTCAAGCATGGTGGAGGTAATGTGATGGTCTGGGGTTGCTTTGGTGCTGGTAAAGTGGGAGATTTGTACAAGGTAAAAGGGATTTTGAATAAGGAAGGCTATCACTCCATTTTGCAACGCCATGCCATACCCTGTGGACAGCGCTTGATTGGAGCCAATTTCATCCTACAACAGAACAATGACCCAAAGCACACCTCCAAATTATGCAATGGAAGAAGCAGGCAGCTGGTATTCTATCTGTAATGGAGTGGCCAGCGCAGTCACCAAATCTCAACCCCATAGAGCTGTTGTGGGAGCAGCTTGACCGTATGGTACGCAAGAAGTGCCCATCAAGCCAATCCAACTTGTGGGAGGGCCTTCTGGAAGCATGGGGTGAAATTTCTCCCAATTACCTCAGCAAATTAACAGCTAGAATGCCAAAGGTCTGCAATGCTGTAATTGCTGCAAATGGAGCATTCTTTGACGAAAGCAAAGTTTGAAGGAGAAAATTATTATTTCAAATAAAAATCATTATTTCTAACCTTGTCAATGTCTTGACTATATTTTATAGTCATTTTGCAACTCATTTGATAAATATAAGTGTGAGTTTTCATGAAAAACACAAAATTGTCTGGGTGACCCCAAACTTTTGAACGGTAGTGTGTGTATATATATATATATATATATATATATATATATATATATATATATATATATATATAGAAACCAGCATACAATATAGTAACGGCACCAGGACTTCAAGGCAGATGAAAAACAGGAAGAGGGTATTTTTTGCTCCTCGTAGGAGCGGAATCCCCGGCCACAGCAACGCTGTGGCCCGGGATTGGGGATTCCGCTCCAGGAGAAGTCCCTGACTTCACTGTGTCCATATATGGACACAGTATTGTTAGGGACTTCTGAAGTGGAATCCCCGGCGATGTGGCTGGGGATTCCGCTCCAGGAAAAGTCTCTGCCTTCACTGTCCATATATGGACACAATGACGTCAGGGACTTATGAAGCGGAATCCCCAGCGATGTGGCAGGGGATTCCGCTCCAGGAGAAGTCTCTGCCTTCACTGTCCATATATGGACACAGTGACGTCAGGGACTTCTGAAGCGGAATCACCGGCGATTTGGCCGGGGATTCCGCTCTAGGAGAAGTCCCTCACTTCACTGTCCATATATGGCATTACCTACAGGGTGGCTGACTGGGTGGCATTACCTACAGGGTGGCTGGCTGGGTGGCATTACCTACAGGGTGGCTGGCTGTGTGGCATTACCTACAGGGGGCTGTGTAGAACTACCTACAGGGGGTTGTGTGGCACTACCTAGAGGGGGGCTGTGTGGCACTAACTACAGGGGGGATGTATGGCACTACCTACAGGAGGGGGGCTGTGTGGCATTATCTACAGGTGGGCTTTGTGGCATTGCTTACAGGGGGGCTGTGTGGCATTACCTACAGGGGGGCTGTGTGGCACTACTTACAGGGGGTTGTGTGGCACTACCTACAAGGGTGGCTGTGTGGCATTGCTTACAGGGGGCTGTTTGGCATTACCTACAGGGGGGCTGTGTGGCATTACCTACAGGGGGGCAGTGTGGCATTACCTACAGGGGGGCCTTGTGGCATTACCTACAGGGGGGCTGTGGCAGTATGTATAGAAGGTAGTGTGTGGCATTATCTACAGAGGGCAGTGTGTTGCAGAAAATTGACAAATGAAGTTCATCTGTTTTTAAAACGGACAAGGTGCAAAACGGGTTAAAAACGGAAGCATGGCGCGGAACGGATGCAAAACGGCCGGCACTCGAACCCTGCCATGTGAATAGAGCCTAAAGGTAGTTGATGACGCGCCGTGTCTCTACACACTCGGAAGTGCTGTCTTAGCAAAGACACGGAGCGTCATCAATCATAGAGCACTCCCTGCTCCTCCTATCTCGTCGTCCAGACCTCCTCTTCCTTCACTCTAGGATTTTCTGCACTGCCTGGCCGCCTTGTGTCTCCTTTAACACGCCTCCTCCTCCGACAATCTCATCGTCCACGCCTTCTCATCCTTCTTCACACTTGTAGTTCCCGCACTGCCTGGCCGCCTTGTCTCTCCTCGAACGTGCGTGCGTGCATATACACACATGTATGTGTGTGTATATATATATACACACACACACTATATATATATATATATATATATATATATATATATATATATATATATATATATATATACACACACACACACACACACAACAAGAGCAAGTAAACACAGCACTCCACGAATCTGGAAAATCAGGCCATGTGCTCGTCACCAGAGGATGAATCAATTCCTCTTCTTTTTAGACAGAAACCAGCATACAATATAGTAACGGCACCAGGACTTCAAGGCAGATGAAAAACAGGGTGGATTTATTCACCTCAAACACAGCAACGTTTCGGTTCAACAGGAACCTTTCTCAAGCCATCACAAACTAACAATGGTGTCAAGTATAAGTAGAGGGAACATACATCAATTAGCAAACAAATCATTAAATGTACAATACCCAATAGAAATGTGTACAATACAAAAGCATTATAAACTTTGGTATGAAAGTGAATGTCTTTACATTTTTAAAAAGAAGACAATGATACAAAGTGGTACATATATGTAAAGTCATGTGTAAATATCATAAACAGTGATAATGAGAGTAATTAGGGTAATATGGAAGGAGGCAGGGGCCAATTAAATCCAGGTGAAAGTTAATAAACTAAATAGACTTACAGTTAACAGTCTGCATGTAATGTCCACATAGCCAGCGTGTTGATTCCGCGCGCATCAAGTGCGCATGCTCCAAGATCGCGTCCAAACCGGATGTAAAGTCCGGTGGAACGCATCAAACAGAGCAGTTGCCACTGCGCACGCGCCAACACGGAACCTGCGTTCCAGTGTCAATGCGCAGGCGTCAGTGTCAGCCGCAATGCTAGGTAGATGAAGGAACAAATATAGTATATAATATCTATAAAAAGTTATCGTTCACATAGTTAGATGAGTGCTGCAATGCATCCACCACCCAAATTGGTGGAATTTGCAGAGCAGCACTCAAAACACAGCAGACCATCTGTAGTGGTCTTAATACAACAGCAATCAATCCAGTTAGGGGACATCGCAAATCCCCCCCCACAAATGTGGCACTAGTCACTATGGGAACTTTTAAAGGGACCCCAATTGGTTAAGTAAACATCATCCCATCCAGGGATGTAAAAATGTATCCGACAAGAAACTGTCCCGACAAAGGAGACCATAGGATCCACCTATGTTTTGATTGCATGTTTAATGCTGGTATAGTGAACAGTTTATAGAATCATAGAAAAAACAAAAAATGTCAAAAAAATAACTCTTTATTTTTATTTTGTTGATGTATATAACCTGGGTTGCAGTTTAATATTGTAAAGCAGCCCAGTCACACAATAATTGTATCGCAAAAAGCCATGTTGGACATTACATAGAAGCTTATACTTGAGTAACTGAAAGCTGGATTGATGATCCCGATGGATGGGCCTCCGCTACCTTCCAATACCATTCAGTGTTTTGACAACATGCTGTGTATCTAAAAATACAAGGAAAAGACAAATAAACAGAAAAAAATACCAAACAATGTTTGTAAAAACAGACAAAGTACAATAAACAGTGAAATTAAAAGGTAATACATATATATAAATATAGAGTCAAAAGTAGACTCCAAAAAGAGTTATTTCCATAATATATATAAAAAACACCAACTACACCAAAAAGGACGCAGACCGTTCAAAAAATCCCCCAGGATCACGGGAAAGCTACCCTCAATTTATATTATATATGTGGGCCACAGGGATATTCTATGTCCAATCCCTTGGGGGACATGGTATCCAACCTATAGATCCACTCTAGCTCTTTTCTTTTAAGAGCCAGACCTCTATCTCCACCACGTCTCAACTGAGGCACAGAATCAATGATTCTGAATCTCAATTGCGAGAGACCATGACCCTTCTCCACAAAGTGTCTTGACACCGGCAAATCCTGTCTCTTAGTTTTGATATTTGACTTAGGATTTCTCAACCTGAGACACAATTCAGTTGTGGTCTCACCAACATAGTGTAGACCACAGGGACAGCTCAGGAGATAAATCACATAGGATGATTGACATGTAAAAAAACCTCTAATATTTATTATTTTATCAGTTTGGGGATGTTTAAAGGAGCCACCCTTAATCATGTTGTCACAGATGTTGCACCCAAGGCATGGATAGCAGCCATATTTGGGGGGTGCTAAGAAAGTCTGACTCTTACAATTGGACCCAATGTCCGCTTTGACAATATTATTTTTAATTGTTTTGCCTCTTCTGTAGGCCATCATAGGCCTCTCCTGAAATTCAACAATATCAGGAAAGGCTCTGCTCAAGACCCTCCAATCCTTCCTCAGGATATCACCAATTGAAGAGCTGAGATGTGAGAAAGTCGAAATAAAAGGCAAACGAACCTTCTTTACCTTGGTCAATTTCCCATCTAAGAGGTCCTGTCTATCCAATACGTCCACCTTCCGTCTATTGGACTCCAAAATGTGCTTAGGGTAACCCCGGTCAGAATTTTTTTTGCACATTTGATCAAGGCGTGAGGGAAGTCTGTCAGCCTGACTTACCACCCTCTTGACTCTGATCAATTGGCTATAGGGCAATGATTTTAACATCGCCTTTGGATGCTCACTAGTGTAGTATAAAAGGTTGCGATACAATTGTGATACAGTTGCGATACAATTATTGTGTGACTGGGCTGCTTTACAATATTAAACTGCAACCCAGGTTATATACATCAACAAAATAAAAATAAAGAGTTATTTTTTGACATTTTTTGTTTTTTCTATGATTCTATAAACTGTTCACTATACCAGCATTAAACATGCAATCAAAACATAGGTGGATCCTATGGTCTCCTTTGTCGGGACAGTTTCTTGTCGGATACATTTTTACATCCCTGGATGGGATGATGTTTACTTAACCAATTGGGGTCTCTTTAAAAGTTCCCATAGTGACTAGTGCCACATTTGTGGAGGGGGATTTGCGATGTCCCCTAACTGGATTGATTGCTGTTGTATTAAGACCACTACAGATGGTCTGCTGTGTTTTGAGTGCTGCTCTGCAAATTCCACCAATTTGGGTGGTGGATGCATTGCAGCACTCATCTAACTATGTGAACGATATCTTTTTATAGATATTATATACTATATTTGTTCCTTCATCTACCTAGCATTCCGGCTGACACTGACGCCTGCGCATTGACACTGGAACGCAGGTTCCGTGTTGGCGCGTGCGCAGTGGCAACTGCTCTGTTTGATACGTTCCACCGGACTTTACATCCGGTTTGGACGCCATCTTGGAGCATGCGCACTTGATGCGCGCGGAATCAACACGCTGGCTATGTGGACATTACATGCAGACTGTTAACTGTAAGTCTATTTAGTTTATTAACTTTCACCTGGATTTAATTGGCCCCTGCCTCCTTCCATATTACCCTAATTACTCTCATTATCACTGTTTATGATATTTACACATGACTTTACATATATGTACCACTTTGTATCATTGTCTTCTTTTTAAAAATGTAAAGACATTCACTTTCATACCAAAGTTTATAATGCTTTTGTATTGTACACATTTCTATTGGGTATTGTACATTTAATGATTTGTTTGCTAATTGATGTATGTTCCCTCTACTTATACTTGACACCATTGTTAGTTTGTGATGGCTTGAGAAAGGTTCCTGTTGAACCGAAACGTTGCTGTGTTTGAGGTGAATAAATCCACCCTGTTTTTCATCTGCCTTGAAGTCCTGGTGCCGTTACTATATTGTATGCTGGTTTCTGTCTAAAAGGAAGAGGAATTGATTCATCCTCTGGTGACGAGCACATGGCATGATTTTCCAGATTCGTGGAGTGCTGTGTTTACTTGCTCTTGTTGTGTGTGTATATATATATATATATATATATATATTGTGTGTGTATGTATATATATATATATATATATATATATATATATATATACATACATATATACACACATACATAGATATATATATATATATATATATATACACACACACACGTGTGTATATGCACGCACGCACGTTCGAAGAGAGACAAGGCGGCCAGGCAGTGCGGGAACTACAAGTGTGAAGAAGGATGAGAAGGCGTGGACGATGAGATTGTCGGAGGAGGAGGCGTGTTAAAGGAGACACAAGGCGGCCAGGCAGTGCAGAAAATCCTAGAGTGAAGGAAGAGGAGGTCTGGACGACGAGATAGGAGGAGCAGGGAGTGCTCTATGATTGATGACGCTCCGTGTCTTTGCTAAGACAGCACTTCCGACTGTGTAGAGACACGGCGCGTCATCAACTACCTTTAGGCTCTATTCACATGGCAGGGTCCGAGTGCCGGCCGTTTTGCATCCGTTCCGCGCCATGCTTCCGTTTTTAACCCGTTTTGCACCTTGTCCGTTTTAAAAACAGATGAACTTCATTTGTCAATTTTCTGCCACACACTGCCCTCTGTAGATAATGCCACACACTACCTTCTATAGATACTGCCACAGCCCCCCTGTAGGTAATGCCACAAGGCCCCCCTGTAGGTAATGCCACACAGCCCCCCTGTAGGTAATGCCACACAGCCCCCCTGTAGGTAATGCCAAACAGCCCCCTGTAAGCAATGCCACACAGCCACCCTTGTAGGTAGTGCCACACAACCCCCTGTAGGTAGTGCCACACAGCCCCCTGTAGGTAATGCCACACAGCCCCCCTGTAAGCAATGCCACAAAGCCCACATGTAGATAATGCCACACAGCCCCCCTCCTGTAGGTAGTGCCATACATCCCCCTGTAGTTAGTGCCACACAGCCCCCCTCTAGGTAGTGCCACACAACCCCCTGTAGGTAGTTCTACACAGCCCCCTGTAGGTAATGCCACACAGCCAGCCACCCTGTAGGTAATGCCACCCAGGCAGCCACCCTGTAGGTAATGCCACCCAGTCAGCCACCCTGTAGGTAATGCCATATATGGACAGTGAAGTGAGGGACTTCTCCTAGAGCGGAATCCCCGGCCAAATCGCCGGTGATTCCGCTTCAGAAGTCCCTGACGTCACTGTGTCCATATATGGACAGTGAAGGCAGAGACTTCTCCTGGAGCGGAATCCCCTGCCACATCGCTGGGGATTCCGCTTCATAAGTCCCTGACGTCATTGTTTCCATATATGGACAGTGAAGGCAGAGAATTTTCCTGGAGTGGAATCCCCAGCCACATCACCGGGGATTCCACTTCAGAAGTCCCTAACAATACTGTGTCCATATATGGACACAGTGAAGTCAGGGACTTCTCCTGGAGCGGAATCCCCAATCCCGGGCCACAGCGTTGCTGTGGCCGGGGATTCCGCTCCTATAAGGAGCAAAAAACACCCTCTTCCTCACATGCACTTCGCACTGTGAGGAGGAGAAGGAGAGAGCGAGCGACGGAAGACACGGCCGTCACACTACACACCGACACCACATAGTTAAAATTTGCGCATGCGCAATGGAACATACACGGCTGCTGAAGACGCAGCCATATCATTTAACAAAGCATGCGTGGTGGAGTGTGTCAACCACAAATGCTCTAAGCAGATGGGGAAACACGTGGTACAGTTACGTCATTTATGACGTAACCGTACATTATGAAAACCGGGAACCGGAAGTTAGGCGCAAATGGATGGGTCTGCACAGGAAGTGCAAATTTTACATTACCAAGCGGTCACGTGACGGAAGAGGGGATACAACGCTATATTCATCTAATCAAACGTAAGTACATTACAAATTTATATGTTTTCCATTGTTTAGTTTAACTAAAAGTAAATTTTTGCTTCCGGAAAACCCCTTTAATAAAAGTCAAACAATAAGTTATGTGTACCCCAAAATGGTGTCACTGAAAAATAAAACTCATCCCACGAAAAAAAAACCTTTTATGATGTTGACAGAAAAATGAAAAAGTTAGGGCTCTCCGAACCCGGCAATGCAAAAACAAAAACATTTCTGCAGACCTTAACACCAAAAAAGGGTTGCTACTTAAGGGGTTAACAATAGTGATTATAAAAGACTAATATCAGCATCGGAAAGAAGCTTCATCATAGTTGGAAGACACTTACTTGCCAATTTTAATCAGGCTCTTCTGAAATCAAGCACATCATTGTGACAGACTTAAATACAGAAGCTTATTGAGGTCAATGGCCTTTTCCCTCTTTTATTACCGTTATGAACTTTATTATTTTTATATATATATATATATATATATATATATATATATATATATATACAGAGAGAGAGAGAGAGACTATAATCCATACATTGTATAATTCTTTTGTATACGCTTTATATGTGCCATGTTGCAAATAAGTTTCTCTGTACAAGTTTTCTATATATGACAAGAGCGATAGGAGTTGATGTATGATAGTACATATATTGTCTATGGTATGATAGCAAGCATCTGTATCCAGTCCAGGGTTTATTAAAGTGTGGATGAAATCCATGTACACAAGCAATAGCCATAAAAAGGTGCAAAACCAGGGGGAAATTCGATTATAGTAAAACTGTAAGGCTGGGTTCACACGACCTCTTTTCAGACATAATGGAGGCGTTTTACGCCTCGAATTACGCCTGAAAAGATGACTCCAATACATCGGCAAATATCTGGCCATTACTTTCAATGGGCTTTACGATGTACTGTGCCGACGAGCTGTCATTTTACGCGTCGCTGTCAAAATACGGCGCGTAAAATGACGGCTCGTCAAAAGAAGTGCAGGACACTTCTTGGGACATTTTTGGAGCCGTTTTCTCATAGACTCTATTGAAAACTTCTCCAAAAACGGCCGTAAAAACGTTGCGAAAAACGTGAGTTGCTCAAAAAACGTCTGAAAATCAGGACCTGTTTTCCCTTGAAAACAGCACCGTATTTTCAGACGTTTTTTGTTAAGCGTGTGAACATACCCTTAAAAAGACGCAGGTCCATCAAGTCCAAACTATAATCCTACCGTGCTAATCCAAAGGAAGTCAAAACCCCCATGAGGTTGATACCAATTTCCTCATTAGGGAAAACATTCCTCCCTGACTCATGCCAATCAGAATAAATCAGGTAATATTATATTTTTCAAGAAAGCCATCCTTTATCTATCAGCTATTGAGGATGGAGCGGAGAGCGTTTCAAAATGCATCTTGCCATTTATTACCTTTTTAAATATGCGCATACTGCCCAGCAATACAGACCAAAGGAGTATCAAGTAAGCTACTGCATTATCCTTTGGAGATAATGCCACCCGGATGTGCAGAATACAAGCTACCTTTGTTGCAACTATCAACCTACTCCAACACTCTCTCTAAGAAAGCGCACAGTATAACTAGAACTCCGAGAGGACCAAGCGTACATAGTACGCATGCGCATCATAACGGACTGACATAAAAAGTACCTGTTACGAACGCATTACTTCTGTGTGCACAGGGGTGCAACAGTGAGTAGCACAAATCTGTGCACCAACTATACGCATATGGCTAACACTAAAATTTATGTGGCAAGCCATAATACGCAAAATAACCATCATACAAGCGAATAGTACTTGAATTTTAGTATGGCACAAGACTGTGATTTTAAGTTGAGACAAAATTGTGTCCTTGATCTTACATAGAGATGAGCGAACTTATGAAAAGTTCGGTTCGGCTAGTTCGCCGAATTTCACGAAAAAGTTCGATTCGGACCGAACTAGTTCTGACCAAACCTGTAATTTCCGTGCGCCGAGCATGGTACTGTCCAGGGTGCTGAAAGAGTTAATGGGCTGCACTAACTCTTTCAGCAACCTTGACAATACCATGCTCGAGCACGGAAATTACAATTTGAATGTAATAAAAAAATAAAATAAAAAAATGTCATGCTTACTTTCCTCCTGTCCGGCCTCCAGCGATGACGTTTCATCCATGTTGCCGCTGCAGCCAACCACAGGCTGTAGTGGCGGTGACGCACGTCAGGATGACGTCAGAAGGCCGGCCTCCAGGGATGACGCTTCATCCCACGTGACCACCTCTGCAGCCAATCACAGGCTGCAGCGGCCTCTGCAGCCAATCACAGGCTGCAGCGGCCTCTGCAGCCAATCACACGCTCCTCTCCTGAAATACTCTGTGCTGCCTTAAACTCTGTGGACAGGTCAGGATCCTGTTTCTTTTAAATGCTGCTGGGGAAGCCGCTCCATCCACTATATAAGGCTGCGCTACAGTGCAGCATTTAAAAGAAACAGGATCCTGACCTGTCCACAGAGTTTAAGGCAGCACAGAGTATTTCAGGAGATGAGCATGCAGATTCAGTGCTGCTGTGAACTCTGCTCTTACCATTACGTAGCTCTCAGTCTGTTACCTCTCCTCCACTCCTGTCCTCAAGAACACCCTCACATGATTGGCAAGTCACCACGTAATGGTAAGAGCAGAGTTCACAGCAGCACAGAGTATTTCAGGAGATGAGCGTGCGGATCTTGTGCGGGGTGGTGACTTGCCAATCATGTGAAGGTGTTATTGAGGACAGGAGTGGAGGAGAGGTAACAGACTGAGCTACGTAATGGTAAGAGCAGAGTTCACAGCAGCACTGAATCTGCACGCTCCTCTCCTGAAATACTCTGTGCTGCTGTGAACTTTGCACTTACCATTACGTAGCTCAGTCTGTTACCTCTCCTCCACTCCTGTCCTCAATAACACCTTCACATGATTGGCAAGTCACCACCCCGCACAAGATCCGCACGCTCATCTCCTGAAATACTCTGTGCTGCTGTGAACTCTGCTCTTACCATTACGTGGTGACTTGCCAATCATGTGAAGGTGTTATTGAGGACAGGAGTGGAGGAGAGGTAACAGACTGAGAGGTACGTAATGGTAAGAGCAGCGTTCACAGCAGCACTGAATCTGCACGCTCCTCTCCTGAAATACTCATTGATTGGCAAGTCACCACCCCGCACAAGATCCACACGCTCATCTCCTGAAATACTCGGTGCTGCCTTAAACTCTGTGGACAGGTCAGGCTCCTGTTTCTTTTAAATGCTGCACTGTAGCGCAGCCGTATATAGTGGATTGAGTGTGTTCCCCAGCAGCATTTAAAATAAACAGGATCCTGACCTGTCCACAGAGTTTAAGGCAGCACAGAGTATTTCAGGAGATGAGCACGGCCGGGCACGGCCGGCCACGGGCAGCCGGTCGTTTTTCCGAGCCGTGCTCCCATTATAAAGTATAGGAGCACGGCCCGTAAAATAAAAAAATAGAACATGTTCTATATTTTTAACGGCACGGGCACCTTCCCGTGAGAAAAGGGGAAGGTACCAGTGGCTAACAGAAGTCTATGGGCCCGCTATTTCGGGTCGTAATTACGACCCGTAATAACGGGTGTTTTTACGGTTGTGTGCATGAGGCCCCGTAATGACGGGTGGCTACATGTGTGCACCCGTCATTACGGCAGCGTTGCTAGGCGACGTCAGTAAATAGTCACTGTCCAGGGTGCTGAAAGAATTAACTGATCGGCAGTAACTGTTTCAGCACCCTGGACAGTGACTACCGATCACAATATAGAGTAACCTGTAAAAAAAAAAAAAGACGTTCATACTTACCGAGAACTTTCTGCTTCCTCCAGTCCGGTCTCCTGGCCGTTGCCTTGGTGACGCGTACCTCTCGACATCCGGCCCGACATTCCTGGATGACGTTACAGCCCATGTGAGCGCTGCAGCCAATCACAGGCTGCCGCGGCTTCTGCAGCCAGTCACAGGCTGCAGTGGCCTCTGCAGCCAATCACAGGCTGCCGCGTCAGAAAAGAAGGTCGGACTGGAGGAAGAAGAGGGACTCGTCACCAAGACAACGACCGGGTACGTATGAAATGCTTTTTATTTTATTTTTAATCAGCAGCCTCTTTTCTCTATCAGTGATTGATAGAGACAAGTGGCTGCCGATTTGTATAATATTTTTTCCCGATGTTCGGACCGAAACCAGGTTCGGTGGTCCCGGTTCGCTCATCTCTAGTCTTACATAAATATTTGCTATTCATTTTCATCCAATCCATGGACTTATACTGATGCACAGTATAGGCAGTTAAACGAGAAATTACATATCGCTAGATGTTTTATTGTTTGGAGTTTTTATTTTTTAAATGTTTTTGGATGTTACCTATTCTCCCTGCTTATGGATACTAGATGAATTTTAAAGTGTCATGTTTTTAATTTGATACAACCAATAAATATATACAGTACAGTATATGTGACCATAGTGTCATTCCTATGGGGTTATGCACACGACCGTGATTTTCACGTGCATGGCCCAGGAGCTCACACCGCAGAAAGAACGGGCATGTCTTATTATGGCCGTGTTCTGCGGTCCGCGCTTATTGAAAATAATGGCCAATGACACAGAGGTATTCTTTGCAGCATGAGATGGTGCATTGTCATGCATGAAGATAATTTTGCTACGGAAGGCACGGTTCTTCTTTTTGTACCACGGAAGAAAGTGGTCAATCATAAACTCTACATACTTTCCAGCTCTCTCCCCATGATTCCAGCCTAAAACATGACTCCTCCACCTCCTTGCTGACGTCGCAGCCTTGTTGGGACATGGTGGCCATTCACCAACCATCCACTACTCCATCCATCTGGACCATCCAGGGTTGCACGGCACTCATCAGTAAACAACACGGTTTGAAAATTAGTCTTCATGTATTTCTGAGCCCACTGCAACCGTTTCTGCTTGTGAGCATTGTTTAGGGGTGGCCGAATAATAGCTTTATGCACACTTGCAAACCTCTGGAGGATCCTACACCTTGAGGTTCGCGGGACTCCAGAGGCACCAGCGGCTTCAAATACCTGTTTGCTGCTTTGCAATGTCATTTTAGCAACTGCTCTCCTAATCCTATTAATTTGTCTAGCAGAAACCATCCTAATTTTGCTTTTATCTGAACGAACCCATCTGTGCTCTGAATGAGCCACAAATCTTTTCACAGTGCGATGATCACGCTTAAAGAGGCTCTGTCACCAGATTTTCAAACCCCTATCTCCTATTGCAGCAGATCGACGCTGCAATGTAGATAACAGTAACGTGTTTTTTTGTTTTTTTTAAACGAGCATTTTTGGCCAAGTTATGACCATTTTTATATTTATGCAAATGAGCCTTTCTTATGTACAACTGGGAGTGTTTAAAGTTATGTCCAACTGGGCGTGTATTGTGTTAGTTACATCTGGGCGTTTTTACTTGTTTTACTAGCTGGGCGTTGTGAATAGAAGTGTATGATGCTGACGAATCAGCATCGTCCACTTCTCTTCGTTACCACCCAGCTTCTGGCAGTACACAGACACACAGCGTGTCCTCGCTCATCCGACACGATGAAGTTCCTGTGGGAGGAAGTGAGTGACGTCACAGCGTGATCTCGCGAGGACACGCTGTGTCTGTGCACTGCCAGAAGCTGGGTGGTAACGAAGAGAAGTGGATGATGCTGATTCGTCAGCATCATACACTTCTATTCACAACGCTCAGCTAGTAAAACAAGTAAAAACGCCCAGATGTAACGAACACAATACACGTTACTGTTATCTACATTGCAGCGCCGATCTGCTGCAATAGGAGATAGGGGTTTGAAAATAAGGTGACAGAGCCTCTTTAAGTTTTCTTGAAATATCCAATGTTTTCATACCTTGTCCAAGGTATTGCACTATTTCATGCTTTTCGGCAGCAGAGAGATCCTTTTTCTTTCCCATATTGCTTGAAACCTGTGGCCTGCTTAATAATGTGGAATGTCCTTCTTAAGTAGTTTTCCTTTGATTGGGCACACCTGGAAAACTAATTATCACAGGTGTCTGAGATTGAATACAATGATCCAAAGAGCCCTAAGACACAATACAATCCATGAGTTTCATTGAAAAACTAATAATTAAATGTTTATGACACTTAAATCCAATGTGCATAATAATTTGGAACACGGTGTATATCTTTATTACTTTATTAACTAAGGCCTCATGCACACGAACGTGCTTTTGCGGCCGCAATTCCCCAAAAAATCCACGGGAGAATTGCGGCCCCATTCATTCCTATGGGGTCATGCACACGACCGTGATTTTCACATGCATGGCCAGGAGCCCACACCGCAGAAAGAACGGGCATGTCTTATTACGGCCGTGTTCTACGGTCCGAGCTTATTGAAAATAATGGCCGCAGCCATGTGCACGCCCCGTGATCTGTGGCTGTCACTACGTGGCCGGCCGACCCGAAAATCATGGCCATGCACATGGCTATGGTCGTGTGCATGGGCCTTAAGGTCCATTTACATCGGTCGATGATTGGGGAACGGAACATCAGCACATCTAAAAGAGCCCAACAATCTGCCGACAAGCGAGCAAACTTTTATACGACAGTAAAAATCATCGTTGTCGGCGAGACTTCTCCCTGTGTAAATAGGGGATGTGCCGCCGACAATCATGCAAACTCTATGGGGCGAACAATCTGATTTCTCTCCATATAATCAATGAGCTATATTGTCAATTGGCACTCTTTTATAGGCAGAGATTTGTTGATGTAAAAGAACCCTAACGGCTCACGTCCGTGTGACGGTCGTTAAAACAATGGCCGTTCACACAACCATTGTTTCAAAGGAGCGTGTGAAGGGTCCGTAAAAAAATAGGACGTGTCCTATTTTTTTGCACTTCACGCCTCCCTCCATAGACTCTAGTCTATGGGGGATGCATGAAAACGGCAGTTTTTCATGTCCAAGATTGATCACGTTCGTGTGAATGTAGCCTTAGTCATTTGAATTCATATAGGCAAGGTCAATTAAATAAGATAAAGGGAAGGACAGTATATTTGCAAGAGCATTCCCCAGTTTGCATGAGTAAACATCCATTCCTGTCATGCCATCTCTGAGATGGTGGAAATTATGTACCTTTAATTTTCTAATTCAACACAAAATCTAATTTCCTTGTGCAGTGTGAATATAATAAATGGTAATTTTGTAATATAGCATGACATGTAATTGTAACAGAACACACTTTGCACCTTTCATTTTTTCATATTTCCAGGTGCAGTTTGAATGTAATAAATTATAATTTTGTAATAAGTGACACATATAATAAAGATCTTCAAAAACAACAAATTTCGACAAGTGGGGAAACAATCTTACTGTCCTACATTCAAATAAAGAATTTAATATCTATACAAGAATAAGAACATCCGGAATGCCAAAACAGGCATGGGAGGGCTGCCGAAATGTATCCTCATCCCTAGGGTATTTACACGTGGCACTTAGCAAAGCGTAACTTGAAGCTCCTGTGCCTAAATACAAAATCTCTAATGGGGCCCCAACCTACCATGTGCTATTTATAATACTGTTGCCTTCTTATGTGACTGAGAAAAAAAGATAGATATAAAGGTACTTTTGATGGCTGCTTTCTAATGTACATTCGGTGATGTGCCTATGGACAATGGAATCAATGTTATATGCATTTAGTGGCTACCGTTTCTGTTATATGTTTAATTTAAAGAGTATTTAAAGAGTTCCTGTTGTAACAAAGAAAAATCCCAATCATTTCTGGCAGCTGAAGATGTATATTAGATGTCATGCAGCCAGAAATGTTGTGTATAATCTGCATTTTGTGTTTTTTTTCTTCTTCCTTCTGCATTATTTCTATTGTTAATTTTCTCTATATAGTAAGAGGGCTCTTCCTGGTGTGGAGCTGGAGAGCTGTGCTGTCAACTGCTTCTCCTTTACTACTCCGCCTCCCCTCCCGCAGCATGACTCGCACACACAGGCAAGGGAAGAGAGCGTGTTATCTTCACATCCTACCCCTCTGCGTCTTCAGTTAAAGCTCTTTTACACAGGCCAATGATCGTGTGAACGAGCGTTCATACGAATGTTCATTACCGATCATTGTCCCATGTAAACACGGCAAAGAGAAAACTCTTGTTCATCAGCTGTTCACATCTTTTATGCGACCTAAAAAATGGTGGCAGAACATGTTCCAGTGTAAACAGGGAGGTGTGCTGTCAACATGATGGAAATGTTTGGGTACAAGTGATCGTAGTAATGCTCATTCGTCCCCACATATAACCAATAATTGCTCCTTATGAATGGAACTAACGAGCACCGATCGATGTGCTGTAACGTCGATCGGCGCTGTTTTTCACGGTAAGTATCGGGCCTTCTAAAATTACCTTTACTGTGTTACTGAAGACCAGCTTTGCAGTGACAGAAGTTTCTGAACATTTACCTGCCTATAACCATTTATCCATATACCTGCTGCAATGCGACAAGTCAATTATGAAATGCTAAACGGAGCGGGTTTTTTTTTATACATTCCAGAAATGTATTTGCTTTATGATACCTGTCATTCAGTTTTTACTAAAATAACTGAAATTTCTAGTGAGTTGTGCCAAATATATTATACTAAATGCTGACTTTTGATAAATGTACTAATTCCATGCACATTATAGATACATCTCCCTCAATGGCCCTCATGTATTAAACATGTCCTAAGAAAAAAAAATAGCAACCATTTAGATTTCAGCTGTGGTTTTTCTAGAGCTTATTTAAAAATTAAAAAGGTTAAGGCCCCATGCACACGACCGTATTTTCATCTATCCCGAAATACTGTCAGTAAATATGGATCCGCAGGCATCCATAATTCATCCATACATACGGAAGGATGTCCGTACATATGTCCGTATTGTATCCATATTCCATCCGTATATATGGATCCGTAAAAAAAAAGAGGGAGGATGTAAATTGTGCACACCTGTAGCCGTCAGTATTTAGGGAAGCGCCCATAGGCTTCTATGGGAGAGTCCTTGCCGTAATTACGGACAAGAATAGAACAGGTTCTATAATTTTTTCAGCACGGACACCCATCAGTAAAAATACTGAAAGGTGTCCATGGCCAATAGAAATGAATGGGTTCGTAATTACTGTCCGTAATTACTGTCCGTAATTACTGATGAAAAATATGGTGGTGTGCATGGAGCCTAAGGCCCCATGCACTCGACCGTGCCCGTAATCACGGCCCATGATTGCGGGCACGGCCGTGCTTCATAATTAACGGCACAGTTCTACGGCACGGACACGCATCCATAGCGATACGGAAAGGCAGTGGTGGATTCTCATATGGGCAGTTCGGGCAGCCTCCCGGGGCCCAAGGCTGCTTGAACTGCACATAACCTCAATAAACTATGCAGGGCTGCTGCCGGACACATTCTAGCAGTCATCTGTCTCACCTGCTGATGAAGAGGTGGGGAGGTGTAGGGGAAGTCATTTGCAGGGACGAGCTATGTCAGGGGGCTGGCGGCACAGCACATCAGCTGTATGGAGCAGACTGTCAGACATAGTGATGGGCAGGTGCTGGAGTTACTCTCCCTGACAGTCTGCTGCTCTGTGCTGCTGTGCACTGTCCCATCTGTCTGCTGCTTGATAATGGTAAGGGTATGTGCACACGTAAACTGCATTTACGTCTGAAATTACGGAGCTGTTTTCAGGAGAAAACAGCTCCGTAATTTCAGACGTAATTGCTCGTACCCGCATTTTGCGAGGCGTCATTGACGGCCGTAATTTAGAGCTGTTCTTCATTGAATTCAATGAAAAACGGCTCAAATTACGTCCAAAGAAGTGTCCTGCACTTCTTTGATGAGGCAGTCATTTTACGTGTCGTCATTTGACAGTACGTCGGCACAGTACGTCGGCAAACCCATTCAAATGAATGGGCAGATGTTTGCCGACGTATTGGAGCCATATTTTCAGGCGTAAATTGAGGCATAATATGCCTCGTTTACGCCTGAAAATAGGTTGTGTGAACCCAGCCTAAGACTGCAACTAGGGGGTGAAGGACCTGTGGTGACATCACAGTCACATGATAATAGTCCTGCAGGCTGCCAGAGCACAGACACCACAGAGGAAGAGGTTCTGGTAAGTGTGGTGTGCGCGCGCGTGTGTGTGTGTGTGTGTGTGTGTGTGTGTAGTGCATATAGTGTGTGTATAGTGTGTATATAGCGTGTAAGGTGTATAAAGTGTGTGTGTGTGTGTGTGTGTGTGTATATAGTGAATACAGTGTGTGTATATAGTGCATATAGAGTGTGTGTGTGTGTGTCTGTAGTGCATATAGTGTGTGTGTGTGTGTGTAGTGCATATAGTGTGCGTATAGTGTATATAGTGTGTGTATAGTGCATATAGTGTGTCTGTGTGTATAGTGCATAGTGTGTGTATAGTGCATATAGTGTGTGTGTGTGTGTGTGTGTGTGTGTGTGTAGTGTATATAGTGTGTGTGTATAGCGCATATAGTGTGTGTATAGTTCATATAGTGTGCGTGTAGTGCATATTGTGTGTGTATAGTGTGTGTGTATAGTGCATATAGTGCGTGTGTGTATAGTGCATATAGTGTGTGTATATAGTGTGTGTATAGTGTGTGTATATATAGTGTAAGTCTATATAGTGTATGGTATGTGTATAGTCTATATTATGTGTATAGTGTCTATAGTGCGTCTATATAGTGTGTGGTATGTGTATAGTGTGTGTCTATATGGTGTGTATAGTGTAAGCCTATATAGCGTGTGTGTAATGGTGGGGGGGGGGTAGGGAAACGGACAAGTGAGCCCTAATCTACCCGCCACTCTGTCCCTGCCTACTTGCAACGACCCGCCCTAGACGACGGGGTACAACTGGGCGGCGGTCCCTGCGCTCAGTAAGTGCATGACAAACACGACAAACAAACAAGGGAACACAAGCAAGGGAAATGGGCAGTTGCTCGCGGAAACACCGTGAGCAACAGAGTAGTGAACGAGCCGAGTCAAGCCAGGAGAGTGCGAGGTACAAAGCGAAAAGCAGAAGAGTAGTCGGTAAGCCAGGGTCTGTATGGAGCAGGATCAAAAAGTAGCAGGAGCTGTAGCTGGGCCAGGAAACCTCAAGGAAAGAATTCACAAGCACAGATGGACAGGAAGAGCAGGCTTAAATAGACCGAGGGCGGGAGCTAGCTGAGTCTGGCCAGGTTGCGATAGGCTCTCCCACTCCTAAGCCTGCCAGCCTGAGTGGAGGAAGCTGGTGTCTGTCTCAGGGATGTACACTCAGGTGTTGACTGATTAATTCTGGGAGTTAACCCTGAAGCAGTGCCTGGCAGATCCTTTACAGTACCCCCCCTTTTATGAGGGGCCACCGGACCCTTTCTAAGTGGACCTGGCTTACTGGGGAAACGCAGGTGGAACCTCCTGACCAATACCCCAGCGTGAACATCCCGGGCGGGTACCCAAGTCCTCTCCTCGGGCCCGTATCCTCTCCAATGGACCAGGTACTGGAGGGAGCCTTGGACCATCTTGCTGTCCACGATCCTGGCCACCTCAAATTCCACCCCCTCAGGGGTGAGGACGGGAACAGGAGGTTTCCTCGAGGGGGCCAAGGACGGGGAGCAGCGTTTCAGGAGGGAGGCATGAAACACGTTGTGTATACGAAAAGACGGGGGTAACTCCAGCCGGAAAGAGACAGGACTGAGGACCTCAATGACCTTATACGGCCCAATAAACCGGGGAGCAAACTTTTTGGACGGAACCTTGAGACGCAAGTTCCTGGATGACAACCACACCAGATCCCCGACCACAAACAGGGGGTTAGCAGAACGTCTTCTATCGGCCTGAGCCTTCTGTATGCTCTGGGACGCCTCTAGGTTCTTCTGAACCTGGGCCCAGACTGTGCACAGATCCCGATGAACGACCTCCACCTCGGGATTGTTGGAACAACCAGGTGAAACGGAGGAGAACCGTGGATTAAACCCAAAATTACAGAAAAAGGGAGAGACCCCTGACGAGTTACTGACCCGGTTATTAAGGGAAAATTCGGCGAGGGGAATGAAAGAAACCCAATCAAATTGACAGTCAGAGACAAAACATCTTAAGTATTGTTCTAGAGACTGATTAGTCCTCTCCGTTTGGCCATTGGTTTCAGGATGGAAGGCAGAGGAGAAGGACAGATCAATCCCCAACTTATTACAGAAGGCTCTCCAAAACAATGAAACAAATTGTACCCCTCTGTCAGAAACAATATTGACGGGGACCCCATGGAGACGCAGGATGTGTTTGATAAACAAGGTAGCCAACGTCTTGGCGTTGGGTAGTTTCTTGAGGGGCACAAAGTGGCACATTTTACTGAAGCGGTCTACCACCACCCACACCACCGACTTGCCTTGGGATGGAGGCAAATCGGTGATAAAATCCATGGAGATATGTGTCCAAGGTCTCTGGGGAATGGGCAACGAACGCAGTAAGCCCGCTGGTCGGGACCTGGGAGTCTTGGACCTGGCACAAACCTCACAGGCGGCGACGTAGGCCTTAACGTCTTTAGGCAAACCAGGCCACCAATAATTTCTGGTAATGAGGTGTTTGGTACCCAGGATGCCTGGATGGCCAGATAGTGCGGAGTCGTGATTTTCCCTAAGTACCCTTAGCCGGAATTGCAGGGGAACAAACAGCTTGTTCTCAGGAAGGTTCCCAGGAGCTGAACCTTGATCAGCAGCAATTTCAGAGACTAAATCGGACTCGATAGAGGAAATGACTATACCTGGAGGCAAAATACAAACAGGATCTTCCTCCGAAGGAGGGCTGGCCATGAAGCTACGCGACAGTGCATCCGCCTTAATATTTTTAGACCCGGCCCTATAGGTAACCAAAAAATTGAATCTGGTAAAAAACAACGCCCATCGAGCTTGTCTCGGGTTTAGCCTCCGGGCAGATTCTAGGAAAACCAGATTCTTGTGGTCGGTAAGGACCGTTACCTGGTGCCTAGCCCCCTCCAGGAAGTGGCGCCACTCTTCAAATGCCCATTTAATGGCTAAAAGTTCGCGGTTGCCAATATCATAGTTACACTCCGTGGGCGAAAACTTCCTAGAAAAGTAAGCACAGGGGCGGAGATGGGTGAGGGACCTGGTACCCTGGGACAAGACGGCCCCCACTCCCACCTCGGACGCGTCAACCTCCACAATAAATGGCTCCCTTTGGTTGGGCTGAACCAGCACGGGGGCCGAGATAAAGCACTTCTTGAGGGTCTCAAAAGCCTGGACGGCCTCAGGGGGCCAATGGAGGACATCAGCACCCTTGCGAGTGAGGTCCGTAAGAGGCTTAGCGACGACCGAGAAGTTAGCAATAAATCTCCTGTAATAGTTAGCGAACCCCAAAAAACACTGTAGCGCTTTCAGGGAGGCAGGTTGGACCCATTCAGCCACAGCCTGAACCTTGGCAGGGTCCATGCGGAATTCATGAGGAGTGAGGATTTGACCTAAAAATGGTATCTCCTGTACCCCAAATACACATTTTTCGATTTTGGCAAACAGTTTGTTTTCTCGAAGGACCTGGAGCACTTTCCTGACATGCTCTATGTGGGAGGACCAGTCCCTGGAAAACACCAATATGTCATCAAGGTACACTACAAGAAATATCCCCAGGTAATTTCTCAAAATCTCATTTATGAAGTTCTGGAAGACCGCAGGGGCATTGCACAACCCAAAGGGCATGACGAGGTATTCGAAATGGCCTTCGGGCGTGTTAAACGCAGTCTTCCACTCATCCCCCTCTTTGATGCGAATAAGGTTATACGCCCCCCGTAGATCCAATTTAGAGAACCATTGGGCCCCCTGAACCTGATTAAAGAGATCAGGAATCAAAGGAAGGGGATACTGGTTCCTTACCGTGACCTTATTCAGGCCACGGTAGTCAATGCATGGCCTAAGACCCCCATCCTTCTTCCCTACGAAGAAGAAGCCAGCACCTACCGGAGAAGAAGAGGGACGAATGTAACCCTTGGCCAGGGATTCCTGGATATACTCCCTCATGGCTTCACGTTCGGGACAGGAAAGGTTAAATATTCTACCCTTAGGAAGCTTAGCTCCTGGTACCAATTCGATAGCGCAATCGTATTCTCTATGAGGCGGTAATACTTCGGAGGCCTCTTTAGAGAAAACATCAGCGAAGTCCTGAACAAACTCGGGTAGCGTATTCACCTCCTTAGGGGGAGAAATAGAATTAACAGAAAAACATGACGTACAACATTCATTACCCCATTTGGTTAGCTCCCCAGTATTCCAGTCAAACGTGGGATTATGCAACTGCAACCAGGGAAGACCTAGAACCAAATCGTACGATAATCCCTGCATCAATAGTACAGAGCACTGCTCCAAATGCATGGAGCCAACAAGGAGTTCAAAAACAGGGGTATGCTGTGTAAAATAACCATTAGCAAGAGGAGTGGAGTCGATACCCACTACCGGAACAGGTTTAGGCAAATCAATCAGAGGCATAGCAAGAGACATAGCAAATTCCACAGACATGATATTAGTAGAGGACCCTGAATCCACGAAGGCACTGCCGGTAGCAGACCTACCACCAAACGAGACCTGAAAGGGAAGCAATATCTTAGTACGTTTCATATTTACGGGAAATACCTGTGCGCCCAAGTGACCTCCCCGATGATCACTTAGACGCGGGAGCTCTCTGGCAGCATTCTTACGCTTGGGACAGTTGTTTACTTGATGCTTGACATCCCCACAGTAGAAGCAGAGACCATTCTTCCTGCGGAATTCTCTACGTTGTTGAGGGGACACGGAGGCCCCGAGTTGCATAGGTATTTCTGAGTCTTTAGGGGACAAACGAAGCAACGGGACTTCGGGAGGCATCATGGGGGAGTCGGAGGAAAAAACACATAAACGTTCACGTTGTCGTTCCCTGAGACGTCGGTCAAGTCGTACCACTAAAGCCATAACCTGGTCTAGGGAGTCAGAAGAGGGATAGCTAACTAGCAGGTCTTTCAGGGCGTTCGACAGACCCAACCTAAACTGGCACCTTAAGGCAGGGTCATTCCACCGAGAAGCTACGCACCACTTCCGAAAGTCAGAGCAATACTCCTCAACAGGTCTCTTACCCTGACGTAAGGTCACCAGCTGACTCTCGGCAAAGGCAGTTCTGTCAGTCTCGTCATAAATAAGTCCGAGGGCAGAAAAGAAACAATCAACGGAGGAAAGTTCAGGGGCGCCAGGAGCCAAGGAGAAGGCCCACTCTTGGGGCCCTTCCTGGAGCCGGGACATAATTATACCCACCCGCTGGCTCTCAGAACCTGAGGAGTGAGGCTTTAAGCGAAAGTAAAGCTTACAACTCTCCCGAAAGGAGAGAAAAGCCCTCCGGTCACCTGAGAACCGGTCGGGCAACTTGAGGTGGGGTTCAAGGGGTGCGGTGAGGGGAACTACCAAGGTAGCATCAGGCTGGTTGACCCTCTGAGCCAGGGCCTGGACCTGTAGGGAGAGACCCTGCATTTGCTGAGCCAGGGTTTCACGGGGTTCCATAATGGTGTCAGGGACCAGGGTAGACTAGGTATAGGGCTTGTGAATTTGTAGTGGTGGGGGGGGGGTAGGGAAACGGACAAGTGAGCCCTAATCTACCCGCCACTCTGTCCCTGCCTACTTGCAACGACCCGCCCTAGACGACGGGGTACAACTGGGCGGCGGTCCCTGCGCTCAGTAAGTGCATGACAAACACGACAAACAAACAAGGGAACACAAGCAAGGGAAATGGGCAGTTGCTCGCGGAAACACCGTGAGCAACAGAGTAGTGAACGAGCCGAGTCAAGCCAGGAGAGTGCGAGGTACAAAGCGAAAAGCAGAAGAGTAGTCGGTAAGCCAGGGTCTGTATGGAGCAGGATCAAAAAGTAGCAGGAGCTGTAGCTGGGCCAGGAAACCTCAAGGAAAGAATTCACAAGCACAGATGGACAGGAAGAGCAGGCTTAAATAGACCGAGGGCGGGAGCTAGCTGAGTCTGGCCAGGTTGCGATAGGCTCTCCCACTCCTAAGCCTGCCAGCCTGAGTGGAGGAAGCTGGTGTCTGTCTCAGGGATGTACACTCAGGTGTTGACTGATTAATTCTGGGAGTTAACCCTGAAGCAGTGCCTGGCAGATCCTTTACAGTGTGTATAGTGTATATAGTGTGTGTATAGTGTAAGTCTATATAGTGTGTGGTGTGTGTATAGTGTATATCTGACATATCACTACCGAAACTATAATATAATAAAACACATAAATTTAAACTGGAATCATCTTCAATTGTGATATTTCCCCTTTCTGTTAAGTGACAGTTAATGTGTGAATAACTAAAGACATACTGTGGTATATATAAACATACTCGACTAGTAGCGATATCTGCAATTGACATCTAATACACATGAATATTTGTTACTCCCCATGCTATTTTACGGTAACATTTTAAGATTTCACAGTCAAATAAATATAATACACTTACCTGCCTTCCACGGACGGCGTTGCAGTACAGGGAAGTTAATTTTCCGTTAAAAGTGGTTTCTGTCTCATCGTCCACTTCCTTCTTCGGGGTGGTCTTTTGAGTTGCTGTGTAAAATTATATTTAATCTGGATGACCAAATTAAGATAGCCATATGATTATCAAGCAACGAAGCAAACTATGCCTAAAGTAATTATTATTATGTCCTCTCCTGCCAAGCAGGGGCGGATTATAATGAGGGCAATCTGGGCAAGTGCCCGGGGCCCGAGACCGGAAAGGGGGCCCAGTTTGCCCCGGTTCTCCCATACCGGCTGTTAAATTTACAGCCGGTTCAGAGAACCGAAGTGAAGCGGGACCATTCACCCAATTATATCCGTATCCTTAGGATGCGGATAAAATTGCTTACTGTAGTGCTGGCGAGATAGGGAACTATCTGTTCCCTTCCTCCCTTTCGGCGCTTTACTAATGACATAGTCGGCGCGATGAGGTCATCACGCCGACTGCGACATTACGCTGGATGACGCCGTCTGGTCTCTGACCAGTGCTGCGTTGTTGGAGGAAGAAGCGGGAACGGGGACAGGTGAGAATGTTTTTTTCTGTTCTGGGCAGCGTTGAGGGTAAAAGATGCAGGGGGCATTATCTACAGAGGACATTGTAAGTGGCGCTATCTACAGGGGGTCATTATCTACTTAGGACATTGTAACTGGCACAATCTACAGGGGACGTTATCTAAATATGGTATTGTAACTGGCACAATCTACAGGGGACATTATCTACATAGGGCATTGTAACTGACACAATCTACAGGGGACATTATCTGCAGAGGGCATTTTAACTAGCGCTATCTACAGGGGACATTATCTGAAAAAGGGCATTGTAACTGGCGCTATCTACAGGAGGGATTTTCTACAGAGGGCATTGTAACTGGCACTATCTACAGGGGGCATTGCGACTGTCGCTATCCACAGGGGGCATTGTTTGTGTTTGTAGTGCTTTACTTTACAGTGTTTGACACAATTTAATTCAGGGGCACAGTGTATAATACTATTATATTCAGGAGTACAGTGTATAGTACTATTATATTCAGGAGTACAGTGTATAGTACTATTATATTCAGGAGTACAGTGTATAATACTATTATACTCAGGAGTACAGTGTATAATGTTATTATATTCAGGAGTACAGTGTATAGTAATTCACTGAAGTGATAAATGAGTAAAACTTATAATTTTTATTTGATAACTCTCTAAAAACAGGGGTACAATCACCACCGTGATTGGCTGCTTGCGGGGGCATTGCCTTAGCCCAAGGGGAGGAGTATTAGTTATATTAACTCTGGGTCCCGAGTGAAGCGTGCCGCTGACATCCATGCGAGCACGCTTCCGTGTGTGTAGCAGAATATCTGTTACAGTCTGATATCGCTGGCATCATAGCCAGAATGACAAAGATATAGACTCCTGATGAAATAATGTATAGAAACGCGTAGGGTCAGTTAAGTGAGGGATTATAGCGTAGGTGACAGTGGCATTGTTGGTTAACCCCAGCACCGGGGGATTTAGGAGCGGTAACTGCAGACTCTGGTGTGTTTTAGGGTCCTATCCACTGATACACCAATGTTTAAACGCTGATCTCTCATATCTTTCAAGTATACTCAATTTGAGGTGGGTTCACAAACGAACCAGCATTTGTAGTATAGGTTTAATACGTTTTTAAATAAGCACGGTGGGGCTTTTTTCACAGTGGTGATTGTACCCCTGTTTTTAGAGAGTTATCAAATTAAAATTATACGTTTTACTCATTTATCACTTCAGTGAATTGCAATCTCTTATACTTTGTGGGAACACAAGTCAAATATCGTAAAATACAGTGAATTATTTACGAATCATTACAGTTCATTATAAATTGCTATCTGGGAATGGCTGCCTTCGCGCTCTCTGATTTGAGTACAGAGGGGTGGATGAGTGAGGCCAAAAGTGTCTTTTCTGAGTGTGAACTTGCATATACAACTCAAGGTGCTTCCCTTAAATCTACATTTAAAAACCTCACGAGATTGCATAAGGATTATACAAGGAGTTGGTGGGAAATTCAGAGTCTGGAGAACTATCTCAAATATAAAATAGTACCTAGAGGCCTGAGAGTGCCTATTGCCCCAGCCTCCAGATTAAAGACACCTAACATCAAGGAGAGGTGGGAACAGGAGATCACAGGTAGCTCACTGAGACTAAGGCCTAATTTACACGAGCGTGTGCGTTTTGCGCACGCAAAAAAATGCTGCGTTTTGCGTGCGCAAAAGGCACTTGACTGCTCCATGTGTCATCAGTGTATGATGCGCGGCTGCGTGATTTTCGCGCAGCCGCCATCATAGAGATGAGGCTAATCGACGTCAGTCACTGTCCAGGGTGCTGACAGAGTTAACTGATTGGCAGTAACTCTTTCAGCACCCTCGACAGTGCATTCCGATCACCATATGGAGTAACCTGTTTAAAAAAAAAGAGGTTCGTACTTACCGAGAACTTCCCGGCCGTTGCCTTGGTGACGCGTCCTTGGTGACGTGCCTCTCGACATCTTGCCCCACCTCCCTGGATGACTCGGCAGTCCATGTGACCGCTGCAGCCTGTGCTTGGCTTGTGATTGGCTGCAGCTGTCACTTGGACTGAATTGTCATCCCTGGACGTCAGACTGGAGGAAGAAGCCGGGAGTTTTATCGGTAAGTCAGAACTTTTTTTTTTTTACACGTTCACGTATATTGGGATCGGAAGTCACTGTGCAGGGTGCTGAACCAGTTTAACTATTTCAGCACCCTGGACAGTGACTGTCTCCTGACGTCGCGTACCGAAACATTTTTTGCCGGGTTCGGTCAAAACGAGTTCGGCCGAACCCGGTGAAGTTCGGTTCGCTCATCTCTAAGACACTCCTTTTGGACATTTGTAAACAGAAAAGCACGTGGTGCTTTTCTGTTTACATTCAGTTTGACAGCTCTAGCGCGAATCACGCAGTTCGCACGGAAGTGCTTCCGTGCGACCTTCGTGGTTTTCACGCACCCATTGACTTCAATGGGTGCGTGATGCGCGAAAAATGCATGATTATAGAACATGTCGTGAGTTTTACGCAACGCACTCGCGCAAGTTGCGCCAGACGTGGCGGATTCCTCTGGACGTGGCAGATGACACAGGACGTGGCAGATGACACAGGACATGGCAGATTCCTCTGGACGTGGCAGATGACACAGGATGTGGCAGATTCCTCTGGACGTAGCAGATGACACAGGACATGGCAGATTCCTCTGGACGTGGCAGATGACAGGACGTGGCAGATTCCTCTGGACGTGGCAGATGACACAGGACGTGGCAGATTCCTGTGGACGTGGTAGATGACACAGGACGTGGCAGATTCCTCTGTATGTGGCAGATGACACAGGACGTGGCAGATTCCTCTGGACGTGGCATGACTTGATACTAAGGCAAAGCACGGGAAAACAGGAACGTGGAACAAGGCACGGGAAACACTAAGGGACCATTTGCAAGACAGACTGGGAAAACTAACAACTCTCAGGCAAGGATTAGAAGGCCAGGGGCCTTCTTATAGACCAGGAAATCGTGGCAGTTGATGATGATGACGATTTCCTTATTGCGCACACTGGCCCTTTAAGGCCGGGCGCGAGCGTGCGCGCGCACCCTACGGGACACAGCCGAACGGAGCGGAAGTGAGCGCTGGCGTCTCCTAGGAGGGAGATGGGGACCAGCGCTCACAGATCCATGGCTGCGGGCATCGGGAGGTGAGTGAACCGACGGCCCGCGGCCATGGACGCTACAGTATCACCCCTCTTACGCCCCCTCTTCTTGGGGCCAGAGTGAGAGAGGAACTTTTTAATAAGAGCAGGGGCGCTGAGGTTCTCTTATGGCTCCCAGGACCTCTCCTCAGGACCAAACCCTCTCCAGTCCACCAAATAGAAAGTCCTTCCTCCTAGCCTTTTGCAGTCCAGGATCTCCTTTACCTCGAATATATCAGAGGGACCGCAGGAAGCAACTGTGGAACTAGAAGTCTTGCTGTAGTGGTTCAGGACCACTGGTTTCAGGAGGGACACATGGAAGGAGTTAGGGATTCTGAGGGTAGGAGGCAGCCGCAGCTTATAGGAGACAGGGTTGATTTGTTGCAGGATATCGAAAGGACCAAGGAACCTGGGAGCGAACTTGTATGAAGGCACCCTTAAGCGAATGTTCCGAGAAGACAGCCAGGCTTTAGTCCCAGGAAGATACTGAGGCGGCACTCTTCTCCTAGTATCCGCCTTACGCTTCATGCGATCTACCGCCAGCAAAATAGAGGACCGGGTCTGTTGCCAGATTTGCAGGAAGTCCCCATATGCAGAGTCAGCAGCGGGTACCTGAGATGAAGTTGATACAGGAAGAGTGACTCTGGGATGTTGACTGTACACGATGTGAAACGGAGTGGAAGTGGTGGACTCGCTTGTGTGGTTGTTGTAAGAAAACTCCGCCCATGGAAGAAGCTGTACCCAGTTATCGTGCTGTGAAGAGATGAAGTGACGGAGATAATTTTCCATGATCTGGTTGATCCTCTCAACTTGCCCATTGGACTGGGGGTGATAGGCAGAGGAAAAGTCCAAACTCACATCCAGGAGTTTACAGAGGGCTCTCCCGATCTGACACGATGTGAAGAGGTAAGCCATGCAAGCGGAAGATGTGCTGAATGAAGAGACTCGCCAGACAAGGAGCAGAGGGTAGGCCGGTCAGCGGGATAAAATGAGCCATCTTAGAGAACCGGTCCACCACTACCCAGACAGTGTTACATCCTGCTGAGGGGGGAAGGTCTGTGACGAAGTCCATCGCAATGTGCTGCCAGGGGGCACTGGGTACAGGCAGAGGTTGAAGTAGGCCGGCAGGCTTGCTGTGAGTCACTTTGTTAGAAGCACAAACCGTGCAAGCAGAGACAAAGTCCAGAACATCTTTAGGTCGCGTGGGCCACCAGAAGTGACGAGCAATCAGGTCTTGGGTTTTACAGACACCGGCATGCCCAGCCAATTTAGAACAGTGTCCCCAGCGGAGAATTCTTTTTCTGTCTGCCAACCGAACAAAAGTCCTCCCAGGAGGGATGTCTCTAACCTGCAGAGGATTAGCAGTGACAATGCAGGACGGGTCTATGATGGTCTGAAGGGACTCCACCGAGTCTTCCGTCTCAAACGATCTGGACAGGGCATCGGCCCTCACATTCTTGTCCGCGGGACGGTAGTGGAGCAGAAACTGAAAACGGGTGAAGAATAGCGACCACCTGGCTTGACGAGGATTTAGTCTTTGAGCGGACTGAAGGTAAGTAAGATTCCTGTTTGGTCAGTGAAGATCAGGATGGGGTGAGCAGCGCCCTCCAGAAGATGTCTCCACTCCTCCAGAGCCAACTTGACGGCCAGCAGCTCCCGATCTCCAACGGAGTAATTGCGCTCAGCAGAGGAAAACAGTCTTGAGTAGTAGCCACATACAACTGCCTTTCGTTTGGAGCTCCTCTGGAACAGAAGTGCACCTGCACCAACAGAGGAAGCGTCCACTTCCAGTGAGAACTGCCGAGATATGTCAGGATGATGGAGGATCGAGGCTGAAGTGAAGGATTTATTGAGGCTAATAAATGCGGACTCTGCCTCTTGAGTCCACACTTTGGCGTTCACACCCTTCTTGGTAAGGGTCGAGATGGGAGCCGTCAGAGAAGAGAAGTTAGGAATAAACTGCCGGTAGAAATTGGCGGATACCAGGAAACGCTGTACGGCCCTTAAACCTTGGGGACGTGGCCACTCCAGGACAGCCTTCACTTTCTCAGGATCCAATTTGAGGCCTTGATCCGAGATGATGTAGCCCAGGAAGGGCAGAGAGTTCTTCTCAAAGACGCACTTCTCCAATTTGGCGTATAAATGATTCTCCCTCAATCGTAGTAGAACCTGACGGAAATGCCTCCGATGAGTCGTCTGATCTGGGGAGAAAATCAAAATATCATCAAGATAAACAACAACACAGACATAGAGTAGATCCCGGAAGATATCGTTAACGAACTCCTGAAACACTGCGGGAGCGTTACAAAGGCCGAAGGGCATCACCAGGTATTCGTAGTGCCCGTCCCGGGTGTTAAATGCTGTCTTCCATTCATCACCCCGGTGAATCCGGACTAGATTGTAAGCCCCACGCAGGTCTAGCTTAGAAAATTTTTGGGCCCCTCGTATGTGATCGAACAGCTCAGAGATGAGAGGCAGCGGGTATTTGTTTTTGACTGTGATCAGGTTGAGGCTCCTGTAGTCAATGCAGGGACGAAGGGATCCATCCTTCTTTTTAATGAAGAAGAATCCAGCCCTGGCCGGGGAGGAAGATTTTCGTATAAAACCCCTCTCCAGATTCTCCTTGATATAGGCCGACATGGATAGAGACTCAGGCAAGGAGAGAGGATATACCCGTCCACGGGGGAGAGAGGCATTAGGAACCAGTTCAATGGGGCAGTCATAGGTCCGATGTGGAGGCAGCATCTCAGCCTCCCTTTTGCTGAAAACATCTGCATACTGAGCAAATTGGGAAGGCAATCCCGCCAACGACTGAGGCAGAGGAGGCTTGACAGGATGGATCTGCAACAGACAATGACCATGGCACTTGGAGCCCCATTGGAGAACCTCTCCAGAATTCCAGTCCAGGACTGGGGCATGTAGTTGAAGCCAAGGCAGGCCCAGCAGAACAGGATTGATGGCCTTGGGCAAAACAAGGAAAGAAATATATTCAGAATGAAGTACTCCAACCTGGAGCTTCAACGGCTTGGTTTTAGAGATAATGGGATCAGGCAGAGGCAGTCCATTAACTGAGGCAACAGCCAAAGATGTCTCCAGGGGAACTGTGGGCAACTGAAGATGATCCACTATCTCTTTCTGGATGAAGTTTGCAGCAGAGCCAGAGTCAAGATAGGCAGAAACTTGATGCGTCCTCTCGCCGGATACCAGGGTCACAGGAATAGTCAATTTGGAAGCGAATGCTCTGTTAGGCTCCGTTCCACCTAGGGTCGTCTCTCCAACCAATCCTAGGCAAGGGGGTCTCTCTGGCTTCTGGGGACACAGACGCACAATATGGCCTCCATGGCCGCAATACAGACAAAGTCCAGAAGTGCGTCTGCGTTGTTTCTCCTGGGTGGACAATTTGACATAATTGCCCTGCATCGGATCCTCTGTTGGGATGACTGAGGGGGATTGCGGGACAGCAGAATCCAGCCTGGGGAGTTCTCTCCCCCGGAGAACCTCTTGGGAACGTTCCCGGATCCTCATGTCGACACGGGAGGCGAGTAGGATAAGATCGTCCAGGGTGGATGGCAGATCACGAGCAGCCAGCTCGTCCTTGATCCCTGAAGACAGTCCCTGCCAGAATGTAGCCACCAAATCCTCGTTGTTCCAGGTCAATTCAGCAGCCAGGATACGGAACTGGATGGCATACTCGCCCACGGAGAGGTCTCCCTGATGTAGGGTCAGCAGGGATGCAGCAGCCGAAGAAACTCTTCCAGGTTCCTCAAAGATCGATCGGAAGGTCCGTAAGAAGCACTGGAAGTCCCGGGTCTCTGGTCCCTGATGTTCCCACAGAGGATTGGCCCATGCCAGGGCTTTGCCAGTAAGGAGAGAGTTGATGAAGGCGATCCTGACGTCATCCGAACAGAAGGACCTGGCATGAAGTCTGAAATGGATCAGGCACTGATTCAAAAATCCCCTGCAGGACCTCGGATCTCCATCATAGCGGGGAGGTAGCGGCAAAAAACACAGGGGGTTGGTACCGGTACAGACAGGAAGTGTAGCAGGCGGAACCGCAGGAACGGGTGCGGTGACGACTGTGGTTGGAGCGAGCAACCGATGGGCTATGGCGTTCACCGACAGGAGGAGCTGGTCTTGTCGTGACTGGAGATCCTCCATCTCGGCCAGCATGGCTTGTGTCGTCAAAGTCTCAGGTTGACCAGCGGGGTCCATGGCCTGAGCGTACTGTCACGAAGCGGGTTAGTGGACCCACTAGGCCGTACTGCCGTAGCGGGAAGGCAGCTGGCCAAACCACAGGAAACCCCAGAAATACAATGTCCCGCACAAGGGTACCTGAATAGTCCAGATGGTTGGCCGCAGCTCTGGCACAGATGAGATGGGTGCAGCGGATGGCGCCAAACGTGGCGGATGACAAAGGAGCCGCAAGTTGCGCCAGACGTGGCGGATTCCTCCGGACGTGGCAGATGACACAGGACGTGGCAGATTCCTCTGGACGTGGCAGATGACACAGGACTTGGCAGATTCCTCTGGACGTGGCAGATGACACAGGACGTGGCAGATTCCTCTGGATGTGGCAGATTCCTCTGGACGTGGCAGATTCCTCTGGACGTGGCAGATGACACAGGACGTGGCAGATTCCTCTGGACGTGGCAGATGACACAGGACATGGCAGATTCCTCTGGACGTGGCACGACTTGATACTAAGGCAAAGCACGGGAAAACAGGAACGGGGAACAAGGCACGGGTAACAACAGGAACGGGAAACACTAAGGGACCATTTGCAAGACAGACTGGGAAAACTAACAACGCTCAGGCAAGGATTAGAATGCCAGGGGCCTTCTTATAGACAAGGAAATCGTGGCAGTTGATGATGATGACGATTTCCTTATTGCGCGCAATGGCCCTTTAAGGCCGGGCGCGAGCGTGCGCGCGCACCCTACGGGACACAGCCGAATGGAGCGGAAGTGAGCGCTGGCATCTCCTAGGAGGGAGACGGGGACCAGCGCTCACAGATCCATGGCTGCGGGCATCGGGAGGTGCGTTAACCCGACGGCCCGCGGCCATGGACGCTACAGGGTCCATATTTTGGGGCCAGTGGTGGGAGACAGAAATATAGGGGAGGTGCCAGAGGCAGGAATAGATGTCGTGGCAGGGCCTCTGCCAATAGTGGCAGTAATTTTTTTATCCAACAATCCCCCCATTTCCCGCTACATGTTGAGGGGACAAAAGGATTTATAAAGGGAAGAGGAACAGATAAACTACAGATCATCAATTTATCAGAATATAGTTTAAAAACATCTGAGATCATGCTTCTGGAGAAGGGGCTTTCGTTTGTCCCCACAGTGAGATTTGATTCATTTACCTGGGTGAAGGATTTAAACCTTTTTGCTCGTAAATTAAAATGGATAAAGTTTTTTAAGCATCACAATAAAAAGAAATGTCTGGAAATGGGTTTAGAAGAATATGATCTAGAAGGCCTTGAGGCGTTGGAGGGGTTGCTTGAGGAATCAAGTAGAGCTCCAGGACAAGGTCCATTTACTAACATTAAAATTAAAAACAGGAAACTACCGCCAGTAGGAGATTTTACAAATGTTGATCTATTTGTTGGTGGGAGATGAGTTAAAGGTTTTAGGTCAGGATGTGAGTGGAATGGATAACAATCTTTCTTGGTCTGAGCGTGAAGCCCTGACTACTTTAGAAAAGAGAAAAAACATAGTTCTCAAAGCATTCGACAAGGGTGGCAATATTGTGGTTATGAGTAGAGAAGACTATAAGAAGATGTGTGAGGACATACTGCTCAATCCTGAATGCCATACCATTTTAAAAGAGAACCCCCCAGCACAATTTAAGAAGGAGCGTGATGCCAAAAGTAGAGCACTGATTAGTGCTAGTGAGTTCAACTTTTTATTCCCAAATTTCCTACTATGGCGTGTTTTTATAGTTTGCCCAAAATCCATAAGGGGTACCCTCCCCTACGTGGCAGGCCTATTGTATCAGGTATCAATAATCTAACCCAGAATGTGAGCACATATATAGACGTAGTGTTGCGTCCCTTTGTGTTAAGTCTGACATCTTACGTGCGTGACACCATGGATGTATTGAAACAAATTTATGGTTTCACGCTAGAACGGAACACAATGCTGGCTAGCCTTGATGTGGAGGCATTGTATTCCTCTATTCCACATGGGCTTGGCTGCCAAGCAGTAGAGTACTTTCTTAAATCACGAGGTACTCAATATGTGGCTCACAATCAACTTGTGTTGCAAATGCTACATTTTGTATTAGAAAAAAATGTATTTGTCTTTGAGGATCGCATCTTCCATCAGCAACGTGGTACAGCAATGGGGAGTCCTACTGCTCCCACTTATGCGAATTTGTATCTTGGCTGCTGGGAAGAAACAGTAGTTTTTGGGGAAAAATTTTCCATGTGGACTTCATCAATAGGTCTGTGGATTATATATATTGATGACGTGCTGTTACTCTGGAATTACACAGTTGAAGATTTCCATGCATTTGTGGCAGCCCTGAATGAGAATGACCTAGGGCTGAGGTTTACAAGTGAGATTAGTGATCTGGAATTATCATTCCTGGATCTCAAGATCACAAAAACTAAGGAATGCACAATTCGCACTAAAGTACACCGTAAGGAAACAGCAACGAACAGCTTTTTACAATGGGATAGCTGTCATCCCTATCCCCTTAAACGAGGTATCCTCAGGGGCCAGTTTATGAGGGTACACCGTAATTGCAGCTCTTTAGACGATTTTGAGCTGCAGCCGCAAGATCTCACTAATAGGTTGAAGGAGAGGGGTTTTCCCAAAGGGGTAATTAAAAAGGCCTATGAGGGGGCAAGAGACTCAGACAGAACGAGTCTCTTAGTTCCAAGACAAAGAAAAGAGGAAAAAATTACTAGACTTATAGGTACTTTTGACTCCAAGCAACCAGAGATGATGAAAATATTAAAAAGATACTGGTGTATCCTCAGTGCAGATGCTGACTTGGTGGATCAAATCACTCAACAGCCATCAGTCACGTTCCGTAGGGGTAAGAATATCAGAGACAGAGTGATGCATAGTTGCTTTGATCCTATACCACAAAAAGGAACATGGCTTGACAGGCAGAATCCAGGTACACACAAATGTGGTAGCTGCAGAGCTTGTAATTTTATCCAGAACGGGAGAAAATTCAAAAGTGTCACCACCGAAGTCGAGTATTATATTTGAGATTTTGTTAACTGTAAAACAGCAGGGGTGGTATATCTTATCACATGTCCATGCCCACTGAACTATGTGGGCAAAACTGTTTGGCAACTTCGGCGCCGGATTAGAGAACATGTTGGAGATGTTATAAATGAAAGAGATACTCCCATATCTAAGCATGTACATGCCAAACATCAGGGCAGAGCAGAATGCCTAAAATTTCAGGCGATTGAACTGGTACGTCCTCCAAAACGTGGAGGGGACTGGGACAATTTAATTCTGCATAAAGAGGCCCAGTGGATCTATAGGCTGGCCTGTATACAGCCAGAAGGTCTAAACGAGCAAACGAATTATACCTGTTTTATTTAAATATATGTCCTAGTGGTGTTGTCCACAGGTGGCAAAAAAAATGGATTTATGTGTTGCTGCATATTTGTTTACAATAATTTGCAGTGAACTATTTTTTCTTAAACAGGTATAGTTGTCCTTCAGTGTTAAAAATGGTTTGAATACATTACTGTGGCAAATACGATTATTGCCTATCTAACCATACCTAGCATGTGTGCAGAGAAGCTGCGTTATCTATGGCTGCCAGATCGCGGTTTTGAGCTGAACCGCTATCTTTATTCCTATGCTATTATCATGCTCCGTCCTTGAGATGGGAGGGCTTTGGGCAGTAATGAGATGCACTCTGCGTCTCTCACTGCGACCGCGCGTTCGGCTGATGTTGGGGGTGTGGCTTCCGGGTACGTCAGATGACACGCCGGGAGGCACATGACCAGACGTTACGGATGACGTGGGCTACCGTGATTGGCTGCTTGCGGGGGCATTGCCTTAGCCCAAGGGGAGGAGTATTAGTTATATTAACTCTGGGTCCCGAGTGAAGGATGCCCCTGACATCCATGCGAGCACGCTTCCGTGTGTGTAGCAGAATATCTGTTACAGTCTGATATCACTGGCATCATAGCCATAATGACAAAGATATAGACCCCTGATGAAATAATGTATAGAAACGCGTAGGGTCAGTTAAGTGAGGGATTATAGCGTAGGTGACAGTGGCATTGTTGGTTAACCCCAGCACCGGGGGATTTAGGAGCGGTAACTGCAGACTCTGGTGTGTTTTAGGGTCCCAGCCACTGATACACCAATGTTTAAACACTGATCCCACATATCTTTCAAGTATACTCAATTTGAGGTGGGTTCACAAACGAACCAGCATTTGTAGTATAGGTTTAATACGTTTTTAAATAAGCACGGTGGGGCTTTTTTCACAGTGGTGATTGTACCCCTGTTTTTAGAGAGTTATCAAATAAAAATTATACGTTTTACTCATTTATCACTTCAGTGAATTGCAATCTCTTATACTTTGTGGGAGCACAAGTCAAATATCGTAAAATACAGTGAATTATGTACAGTGTATAGTACTATTATATTTAGGAGCACAGTGTATAATACTATTATATTCAGGAGTACAGTGTATAGTACTATTATATTCAGGAACACAGTGTATAGTACTATTATATTCAGGAGTACAGTGTATAGTACTATTATATTCAGGAGCACAGTGTATAGTACTATTATATTCAGGAGCACAGTGTATAGTACTATTATATTCAGTAGCACAGTGTATAATACTATTATATTCAGGAGCACAGTGTATAGTACTATTATATTCAGGGGCGCAGTGTATGGTAGTATTATATTCAGGGCACAGTGGATAGTACTATTACATTCAGTAGCACAGTGTATAGTACTATTATATTCAGGAGTGCAGTGTATAGTACTATTATATTCAGGGGCCCAGTGTATAGTACTATTATATTCAGGGGCACAATGTATGATACTATTATAGTCAGGGCACAGTGTATGGTACTATTATATTCAGGAGTACAGTGTATAGTACTATTATATTCAGGATGGCAGTGTATAATACTATTATACAGGGGCGCAGTGTATAGTACTATTATATTCAAGGGCACAGTGTATAGTACTATTATATTCAGGGCACAGTGCATAGTACTATTACATTCAGGGCACAGTGCATAGTACTATTATATTCAGGGGCGCAGTGCATAGTACTATTATATTCAGGGGCACAGTGTATTGTATTATTATATTCAGGAGTACAGTGTATAGTTGTTAAGGATCTGCCAGGCACAGCTTCTGTATCCATGCCCATAGGTAATCAGTCTGCACCTGCTTCTATGTCTGTGAGACTGACTCCATCTTCCACCACTCAGGATGGCAGGCTTAGGAGTGGGAGAGCCTATCACAGCCTGGCCAGACGGAGCTAGCTCCCGCCCTCTGTATATTTATACCTGCCTTTCCTGTTCCTCCTTGCTTGTGATTCTTATCGTTTTGTTTCCTGGCCCTGCTGCAGCTTCTTGAACCATTTGACCCTGCTTCTTATTGACCCTTGCTTACTGACTACTCTCCTGCTCTGCGTTTGGTACCTCGTATACTCCTGGTTTGACTCGGCTTGTTCACTACTCTCCTGCTCTGCGTTTGGTACCTCGTACACTCCTGGTTTGACTCGGCTCGTTCATCTCACTTGTTGCTCACGGTGTTGCCGTGGGCAACTGCCCCTTTTCCCTTGCTTCTGTGTACCCTTGTCTGTTTGTCTGTCATGCTCTTATTGAGCGTAGGGACCGTCGCCCAGTTGTACCCCGTCGCCTAGGGCGGGTCGTTGCAAGTAGGCAAGGACTGAGTGGCGGGTAGATTAGGGCTCACTTGTCTTTTCCTTACCCCCATCATTACAATAGTACTATTATATTCAGAAGTACAGTGTATAATACTATTATATTCAGGAGCACAGTGTATAGTACTATTATATTCAGGAGTACAGTGTATAGTACTATTATGTTCAGAAGTACAGTGTATAATACTATTATATTCAGGAGCACAGTGTATAGTACTATTATATTCAGGAGTACAGTGTATAGTACTATTATATTCAGGGCACAGTGCATAGTACTATTATATTCAGGGGCGCAGCGCATAGTACTATTATATTCAGGAGTACAGTTTATGATACTAATATATTTAGAAGCATAGAGTGTGGCATCATGACATTTTTAGATGCAGAAATGTTGGAAAAGTTAGGAGCTGAAGAAATCTGAGCTGCAAACTTCAGAAATGGGCCATGCCCAGAAGAAGTCTGGACCGGATGGAGAAAAAAAAGAGAAAAAGAACGAAAAAGAATCTGAGACATCACCTGTGAGTCACTCAATCTAAATGTTTATTCTCCTTGTGACTGATCAGTACTGTAGTCACTGTATGATCTGCAGTGAGATTTCGGATGGTAGCATTCTTTTTTGTTAAATAGCAACTCCCAGCATAACCTAACAATTGTTCAGGCTATACTGGGAGCTGTTGTTTTATGTCGTACAAATTTATACAGCAGGGGTTAAACTGAATTGCAAATGATCTCTGTACTGAATTGTATTTGTTCTGGTGCTGTGTATATGTACTGAGCTCGGTTCTGTTGCTGCATATATGTACTGAGCTTGGTTCCCGGGTCTGTATATTTGTACTTAGCTTGGTTCTGGGGCTGTATATATGTACTAAGGTTGGGTCTGGTGTGTTATATATGTACTGAGCTTGGTTCTGGTGTGGTATATATGTACTGAGTTTGGTTCTGGGGATGTATTTATGTACTGAGCTTGGTTCTGGGTCTAAGAAGGTAAATATACACAGTAAAAACTAAACCCAGAAAAACATGGATGAATCTCAGGTTTTTCCAATTCACCCATTATATGGTACTTTAAATGGTGCCAATAAAAACTACAACTCCTCCCGCAAAAAAATAATCCTTCACACACCACTCCATTAACGCAAAAATAAAAAAGTTATAAAGCTCCTGACCACTCTAGATTTTCAAAATATTCTGCTTTCTCTCTTCTATATGGCTCATTCTGCTTTTACAGCTAATTCTCAAACCGTGCCAGATCTGTGGCCGCCTAAACAGAAATCTGCAAATATATACGGTACAGCGTCTTCAAAGTTCTGTCTTCAGAGTTCGGGGGGGGGGGGCCTGACTTGAAAAATTGTCCGGGGCCCATGGTACCCTTAATCCGCCCCTGCTGCCAAGACATGCTAGCAAAAAGAATGCTCTTCTCATGAATACATCATTATCTATTTTTTTAAAATAGACACATCTATTTAATTATTTCATTATCTTTATCTTTTTTTCATTACTTTTCATCATAAGCAATATAGACAGTTCACACTGTGCGTTCTCCATCCCATTAACGGTCATGCTTTTTATTTAATTTCTTTTAAAATTTTTACTAGGTGAATACTGTAAAATATTCATCTGTATACTGTCTATTTACACCAAATACTCGTTAATAGAAAATGTCCCAATTTCTAATGCTCTGAATGTCTTTTTTTTTATTTTTTATCAAATGTCTTGTTTTAACTTTGAACTCTGACCCTGAACCTCCTTGTGAATCCTTGACAGGCTATATATCCTCAGCCAAGGTTAGGTATCGTCATTGTGTTTTTTCCTAGCCTGATTAAGAGACCTGTCCGGTCTTGAAACGCGTAGCATTCCCTTTTATGTATTTTTTAAAAACGCAATAAATAGTTTAAGATCTTTACCTCAACAGTCCAGGATCTTATTGCAATCTCCACCAGTAGCTTCTAGGGAGTCTATTGGATTTGCCTCTTTGAATTTGGGTGGATCAGCGCCGTCCAGTGGGATTTCCTTTTTCTACAAAATATCCACAACTGACATATCACTATGACCCGACAATTTGTTTTTAAATTTGTTACCTCTTGAGAACTGAATTTGTTGGTCTGATTTAATGTATGGGTCTGGGGTCTTAATTTGCTTAGGGATTTAATCTGGGGTATAAAACAATTTAGGGTTTTTCGTTTCTGAATTTCTGTGTTGCTATAGCTGCTGAAAAATGGCTGAAAATGGCAGAATCGAGGGGCAAAGATTTCTCATCATGAAACTCTGCAGTCATCAGGAGAAGTCACCATAACGGTCTGTGTCAGATGGAGAAGAGAAGAAAAGAGAACGACTATCATCAGAGAAGAAATCACTTGCGAGTCACTGGATCTAAAGAGGATCTGTCCCCTTTCCTGACATGTCTGTTATAAGAAATCCTTGTATTCCACATAAAGTCTTTGTGTTTCCAGGAATAATAGACAAATGCGTGTTACCATTCCTATTGTCAAGAGGATGTGTCCTACACAGTGTGATACTGTCAGCGATGGTTGGAGACTGTCAGTATGTAGGGACACAGCCCTTTGACAAGTGGAATCGTAACACTCATTTGTCAATGCTCACACAGAAAGGTGGTGTTTAATATAGACAGGGCGTGGCAGGGCGGTAGTGGAGAGGGGGGCCCAAGCTTGTGCAACAGCCCAGGGCCTATAGTCTACTTAATCCCCCACTGCGGAAAGGTGTCCGCGGCCAATAGAACTGAATGGGTTCGTAAGGTTTTACGGTCATGTGCATGGGGCCTAACTGTTTAGTTGCATTGGTCAACACTAAAAACGGATCTGTAAAAATAAATAAATTAAAAGTATGATATGCAAAACTAGTCTGGCACATACCATCAGCATACTTGCCAACAGTCCCGAATTTACAGAGACAGTCCCGGCAAATTACTGTTCTCAGGACACAGATACAATTGAATACTATGGCAGAGCAGGAAACTATCCGCTTTCTGCTCTGCCATTCACTGCTCCTGGAGCGCCGGAATCCTCGGCCAAAGCATTGTCGACGCCCTGGCTGGGGTTCCCGCTCATAGACGGAGCCCATGACTTCACTGTCCATATAGGGGCAGTGACGTCAGGGCAGGACACCTCCTGCAGCGGAATCACCGGCCAAAGCATTGCCGATGCTCTGGCCTCAGATTCCGCTCATAGTCTTAGCCCCTGACTTCACTGTCCATATAAGGGCAGTGACGTCAGGGCAGGACACCTCCTGCAGCAGAATCCCCGACCAAAACATTGTCGATGCTCTGCCTCGGATTCTGCTCATAGACGGAGACCCTGACTTCACTGTCCATATACAGTGAGGGAAATAAGTATTTGATCCCTTGCTGATTTCGTAAGTTTGCCCACTGTCAAAGATATGAACAGTCTAGAATTTTTAGGCTAGGTTAATTTTACCAGTGAGAGATAGATTATATATTTAAAAAAAAAGAAAATCACATAGTCAAAATTATATATATTTATTTGCATTGTGCACAGAGAAATAAGTATTTGATCCCTTGGGCAAACAAGACTTAATACTTGGTGGCAAAACCCTTGTTGGCAAGCATAGCAGTCAGACATTTTTTGTAGTTGATGATGAGGTTTGCACATGTGTTAGATGGAATTTTGGCCCACTCCTCTTTGCAGATCATCTGTAAATCATTAAGATTTCGAGGCTGTCGCTTGGCAACTCGGATCTTCAGCTCCCTCCATAAGTTTTCGATGGGATTAAGGTCTGGAGACTGGCTAGGCCACTCCATGACCTTAATGTGCTTCTTTTTCGAGCCACTCCTTTGTTGCCTTGGCTGTATGTTTCGGGTCATTGTCGTGCTGGAAGACCCAGCCACGAGCCATTTTTAAAGTCCTGGTGGAGGGAAGGAGGTTGTCACTCAGGATTTGACGGTACATGGCTCCATCCATTCTCCCATTGATGCGGTGAAGTAGTCCTGTGCCCTTAGCAGAGAAACACCCCCAAAACATAATGTTTCCACCTCCATGCTTGACAGTGGGGACGGTGTTCTTTGGTTCATAGGCAGCATTTCTCTTCCTCCAAACACGGCGAGTTGAGTTAATGCCAAAGAGCTCAATTTTAGTCTCATCTGACCACAGCACCTTCTCCCAATCACTCTCAGAATCATCCAGATGTTCATTTGCAAACTTTAGACGGGCCTGTACATGTGCCTTCTTAAGCAGTGGGACCTTGCGGGCACTGCAGGATTTTAATCCATTATGGCGTAATGTGTTACCAATGGTTTTCTTGGTGACTGTGGTCCCAGTTGCCTTGAGATCATTAACAAGTTCCCCCCATGTAGTTTTCAGCTAAGCTCTCACCTTCCTCAGGATCAAGGATACCCCACGAGGTGAGATTTTGCATGGAGCCCCAGATCGATGTCGATTGACAGTCATTTTGTATGTCTTCCATTTTCTTACTATTGCACCAACAGTTGTCTCCTTCTCACCCAGCGTCTTACTTATGGTTTTGTAGCCCATTCCAGCCTTGTGCAGGTCTATGATCTTGTCCCTGACATCCTTAGAAAGCTCTTTGGTCTTGCCCATGTTGTAGAGGTTAGAGTCTTTTATACAGGTGACCATTTAAGACAGCTGTCTTTAATGCAGGCACCAAGTTGATTTGGAGCGTGCAACTGGTCTGGAGGAGGCTGAACTCTTAATGGTTGTTAGGGGATCAAATACTTATTTCTCTGTGCACAATGCAAATAAATATATATAATTTTGATTATGTGATTTTGTTTTGTTTTTTATATATATAATCTATCTCTCACTGGTAAAATTTACCCAGCCTAAAAATTCTAGACTGTTCATGTCTTTGACAGTGGGCAAACTTATAAAATCAGCAAGGGATCAAATACTTATTTCCTTCACTGTATGGGCAGTGATGTCAGGGGCTTCCCCAGAGAAGAAGTCCCAGAGCAGAGACTATACTAGCGCTCTGCTCCAAGACTCCTGCTCTGGGGAGCCCCAGACATCACTGTCCATATATGGACAATATGTCAGGAGCAGAACACGAGTCCCAGGCAAAGTGCTAGAAGCGGCTCTGCTCCAGGACTCCGGCTAGGGAAGCCCCTGACATAACTGTCCATATATGGACAGTATGTCTTGAGCAGAGCAGGAGTCCCAGGCAGAGTGCTAGAAGCGGCTCTGCTCCAGGACTCCGGCTGGGGAAGCCCCTGACATCACTGTCCATATATGGACAGAGATGTCAGGAGCAGAGCTGCAGTCCCAAAAAGAGTTCTAGTAGCTCTCTGTCCGGGTCTCCTGCTCTGGGGTTGCCCCTGACATCACATTCCAGTCCAGGAGGATCCCCTGACGTCACTGTCTATGGACAGTGACATCAGGGACTCCTCCAGCAGAGGAATCCCCGGCCAAAGCGTGGCATCTACAGGGGGGCTATGTGGCATCATCTACAGGGGGGCTGTGTGGCATCTGGTACAGGGGGCTGTGTGGCATCATCTACAGGGAGGGCTGTGTGGCTCTATCTACAGGGGGGCCGTGTGGCTCTATCTTCAGGGGGGCTGTGTGACTAACTACAGAGGGCTGTGTGGCACTATCTACAGAGGGTATTGTGCTATTATCTACAGAGGGCACTGTGGCACTATCTAAAAAACAGTGCCCTATCTACAGGAGGGCCATGTGGCACTATCTACGGGAAGCAGTGTGTGGCAATAACTGCAAGGAGCAGTGTGCGGCAATATCTACTGAGAGCAGTGTGTGGCAATATTTACAGGGCGGCCATGTGGCATTATCTACAGGGAACAGTGCGTGCCACTATCTACTGGGGGCAGTGTGAAGCACCATCTATAAGGGGCACTGAGTGTGGCACTATCTACGCTGGTTTTTACACTATCAGTAGTGGTCAGCACATATCGCTTAGCCCTAGTGATAATTTGATATTATTGTACTGATGCATATATATTCCATGATGTGTTACGATACGTGTCTCTGTTTGCAAATTTTTGAATCAACTATTGGTGTGATATAATATATTGTAACACTCCCACGAATCAACTATATACATATATGCTGGTCACATGTATCGGAGTGGTGTTTGCACATGCGCACACCACAGGAACGCTTTTGAGCAATGTGGTGTGTTATATGCATGACGCTTGGGGCGTTTCTTTGTCGGCCTCTTACTTTTTGATTTGCTCCGGATGTGTCACATCCCTTTAATCAGCTGTGACTGATTAAATTGGTTAGCTGATCACACTTGTGATTGGTGGCTGGTCACATAAATACCTCCCTTTAGACTCTCTGGCACCACCCCCAGACAAACTCTCTTAACCGAAATGTACGATGGGTGTGACGCCAGACAGCACAAATCTATGGGTAAGTTGCTTATACTATATATCCACATATACTTTTATGTAACCATTTGTTTGGGCCTGGTGCTGACTGCATCTTTGCCTTCAAATGATTACTCAGACCTGGGACTCTGCATATTATCTAGAACACATTACATGTCTCCTGGGTTCATATATTTCATACACTATGTAGAGCACTGAATGTGCTTTCATGGTTGCAGTTACTCCAAGCCTTACTCATGATACTTCCAAAACACATATATGTTTATTTATTATCCAACTATTGACAACTGTCTGGCCTCATCTGCTTCACACTGTGGTAATCATCTTTGATTTTAATGTGTGTGTTTTCTATATTTTCTACCAATAAAATTACATATTTTATCAGTATAAGCATGGTTTTGACTCTATTTTTAGGTTTTTATTCTGATTATGTTATGAGTCACCACTGACATCACCCGTAGTCATTTGCGTTTTCTAATATATGCCCTCCCCCCATATAATATATTATCTATGACCTACTGATATCTATTAAGTTTCTTTATAGAGTGGTATTTGGGTTGTCCTCAATATTGGTTAAGTATAAAGTGAGATATCACCTGCCTGTATACAACAGAAAAACTAGAGAGAGATACTGGCTACCAAAATAGTTGTCAGCCAAACTAGTGCAGACATTTTTGTTAGTTTATTTGTAAGCAGAAATTCTGGAAAGCCACGCCCCATCATATAAGCCACACCCACAATTTGACAAACCCACCAAAGACACCACACCCTAAGTGTCCCTGGAAAAAGATTTCAAATGTTGGCGACAATGCATCAGGTACGATCAAGGAAAAAAGTAATTTTCTAGTCCTCATGTGATCATTTTTATTATAATGTTATAGTGTTATTTATTATAATGTTAAGCCGCACCCATTGAAAAAATAGTGGCTAGATCAGCTGAAAATTGTAAAAAGTGGCAATTATTGTGCAAATATGTTGTGGGCCATATTTAAAGACTTTACCTTAAAGGGGTTGTCCCACTATTAAATGTTGTTGCAATATAATTCAGCATTTAAAATGAATTTGGTCTCATGCACACGACAGTAGCTGTGTGCACGGCCCGTGATTGCGGCACGGACAGCTGCGGAGTGTCACCTGATGGGGCTGCCCGCAAATCATGGACCGTGCACACATTGATTTCAATGGTTTCCGGCCAATGCACGGACCGTGGAAACCACGGTCGTGTGCATGGTCCCATAGAGATGAATGGGTCCGCAATTCACCCGCAGATTTGCCGTTTGATGTTCAATCTGTATAGTAATGTGCCTGTCCTGCTACTGAGCGGATTAAGGGAGGATGCACATGCTCAGTTCGATTCTTCAACTGCCACCAGCCAATATAAATGGCTTCACTGCAGTAGAAAGAACACGCCCCCTCAGCTGCAAACCTGAAGAAAATCTAGCAGAGCAATTGAAGCAATGAAAGGGGAGAGCTCTAAATCCATGTAAGACACAGGGCTAGTTTTAGCTTTGTTAGAAAAATGTTGTCATGCATTATATTATGTCTGTTTGTTTATTTTTCCCATTAATTCTGGGACAACCCCTTTAAGTGGCGTAAACCTTATATTGAAAGCTCCCCTTAGGCTTTTAAGGATGATTTAAATATCTTAAATTCTGTAGTGGCTACCTACAGCACAATTAAGATGCAAAATGTGTTCTGCAACTCGCAAATGAAATCTTTGCCAACACATTAGACATTAAAACTGGATTTAACCCCCTTCCTGACATCCGCTGTATATATACGTCGGGTGGGGGAGTATGGAGCGGGCTCACGGGTTGAGCCTGCTCCATTGAACGAACGTGTTGGCTGCGTGTTACAGCCAACACTTCCGGGTAACGAGCGGGATCCCACTCGACCACAATCCCGCTCGTGTAACCCATTAAATACCGCGGCTAATAGCGACCGCAGCATTTAAATGACTAAAAACAGGGCTTCTTAGGAGACTGTCAGTATCACAATATACTGCAATACATTAGTATTGCAGTATATCGTGCAAGTGATCCAGCGATCACTGGTTCAAGTCCCCTAGGCGGACAAGTAAAATAACAGTAAAATAAGTTGTTTTTTTTAATAAATAAAAAAAAAAAGTAAAAATAAACCCTTTTCCCATTTTCCCTCAAGCACAATGTTGAAAAAAATGAAAAATTAACATAACTGGTATCGACGCGTCCGTAACAGTCTGAACTATGATATATCATTATTTAGTCTTCACGGTGAACACCGTAAAAAAATAATACAATTTAAAATGTCAGAATTTCTGTTTTGTGGTCACTTCATTTCCCACAAAAAATGAAATAAAATGTGATCAAAAAGTCTCATGTACCCCAAAATGGTACCAAGACAGTTTGCCCCACAAAACATAAGCCCTCATACCGCTAAATAGACGGAAAAAGTTATGGCTGACAAAACCAAGACTATGGTGACAACTCAAATTTTATTTTTAACAATCATTTTTTTCCTGGTAAAAGTAGTAAAACATAAGAAAAACTATATGAATTTGGTATCGCTGTAATCGTATTGACCCGCAGAATAAAGTTAACATGCCATTCTTACTGCATAGTGAACACTGTAAAAACAAAGCCACCCAAAATATAATCAGTTGGCCTGATGAAGACATCAGTTCGATGTCGTAACGCGTAGCCTACCTACCAATAAAACATATATTTATTTATATACCTTGATTTTAAAACTTCATTACAGCAGCGCCGTTATAAGTCCTTATTTGGTCTTTTTCTCACATTACTCTGGCGGTAACAATCCTTGTTTCCCGGATCGGACCTTGGCAGCAGCTATTCTTCTATTAACCCATGCACACATCAGACTTGTGCCTGACCTAGCACAACTCCTATAGGTGAGCTTATACCTCACCCTGTGTTTTATTTTTGTTTTTTACCATTTTTATCTGCACTATTGTGGCGCCGTGCATTTTTTTCTTTTTCTCCCTTACAACATAGAAGTTTAACGTATACTTGTGATGGATGCCGTACAGTAGCATCCATCATCCATAGGGTACCATACTAAAAAAAAAAGTATGCTGCGCAGTATATTCCACCCTTCAAAACAAAGGTATACCTATGTTTACCAGCCTATGGAGGCTGAAAGAACACTATATATCAGGCTAATAGATCCCTATGGACACGTTTATCGTGTATGTCAGGAGCTTTCCCGACGTTCACAATAAACGTAGTGCAGAAATGTGATCTGAAGAGTGCTTCACAGTTGAATAAAAATATGCAATGAAAAGTCCTCCTACACATTGTAAAAACATTAATTTATTTTTCTATTTTGACAGATCCTGCAGATCTTGATGAAATCTTCTGACGACTGATGTCTATAGAGCCTGGTAAACGCTTAGCTAAAGGCTGCTGTTAGCAGAAACAAGCATTCAATAGGATGGATTTTGCCTGCACAATCCTTTAGATTTCCTCAGATATAAGCTTCACTTTTGGGTGAATTGCTTCTGCACACTGCCCTCTATTCTCTATTGACATAACATGCCAAGTCACATGTTCATAGGAGAATTAAGATTGATCGTTCAGCTGATGATCATACATGTCTATGGCTAACTTACTCACTTGACTGCTTTACAATTAATAAAATATATATATATTTTTTTTCAATGTAGTTGTTATAAAGGACTTCCATGTTGCCATGGAGCTCAAATGAATGGATTATGTACATACTATTACTGCATTTTAATCCTACATGATAACCATATAGATGAACTCAACATGGAGCCACTTGGGGGTCTAAAATAGACAATTTAAAGTAAGGGGAAATCTTACAAGGCACCTTCTGAGAAATGACTAATTTGTACTTTAGGCTTAGTGTCTTCAATGAGATATAATTCTCTGTAAGTGATTATGTTGGAGACATTGTAAAGAAAATGATGGGGAATTAAACAGTAATAAGATTTTACAGAGCATAAATGTAACATATTGTATCAAATTGGAATATATTTAAGATTCAATTTTCAATGTACAAAGGAGCATAAATTAGGACGTGGAAACAGCAATAAAATTATTGTAAGAGGCGGGTTTATGGTTACATATAATACCATGGGTTTAGACAGACTGCGTGTTGGTCTGATCCAGAGAGATTGAGAATGTGTCAGGCTCAGGAAGGATTAGCAAAGGCTTAATAACCTCAAGTTTAGGACAAAGAACAAGTCATCCAAGAGGATATTGCAGGAGATGTTTGAAGTTGTACTGCAGGACTGCACATTTTAATGTTTTTCTAAATCCTTTGTAATAAAAAGTGTAATTGGTCATTTTAATTCTGATTAAAGTTTCCTAAAGTTGTCTATGATTAATAAAGAATTTAAAGGGTTTGTCCCAAATTCATTCTTTTTCCTAAAAGCACAGTACACTTTTAACTTCTGAAAATATACTGCCCCAAGCATAAAAAAAACTTAGTTTGATCTTCCCATTTATGTATTTCGATTCCTCTTCTCTCGTTGGGGCAGCTCTATTCATAGAGCTAACTGAGCGGTCTTGTTGCTCCTACCACAGGTATGCTGATTGTAACTTGGGAACTACAGTTCCAAAAAGCAATCTGTGTCTATCCTTGCCTGAAGGTAACGCCCTTTCATTGGTGGTTCAAGTGGATCTTCCAGTGCACACACTTGGCTGTGGCTGTCAAACAGCCGAGTGATGCATACCGCTTGTATGGGAGAGAGATATGGCAGAAAGACACAAGAACGAAAGAATGGGGATACTCCTCATATGCAGAGATCAAAGCACAGGGAGAGCCAGCTATTTAATAAGCAGTACGCATGATGTGGGAAGACAAGCTGGATAGAGAAGAAGGGTATCTGTCTGACAAAGAAGATGGCATGTGCAACGTTTGATGTTGGCAATTCTAAACTAAGGTGAGGCAGATACAGGCTTTTTGTCACCTAAACATGTCACCGCGGCTGTGTTTGCTAGGCTCTGTAACAGGGTGATGACAGACACACGTGCATGCTTACGTCACCACGCCTGGGGGCGGCGGTGTGTCTATAAAACAGCGGTGAGCCTGCCAAACTGGGTTCAGTATTGGGAGAGAGTTAGGAGTGACCTGAACTGCATTCTGTGAAGAGAGGAGAGTGTGGTGGCTTTTGAAGGAGTGAGCATGTTGCCATTTCCATTGCTGTGGTGGGCCGGACTAGAGAAGCGCTGAGTTTGAGGAACGGACTGGAACTGAGGTGTCATATGAGGACTGGTGAGAACTTGCCTAGTCTGTACCTGTTCTAGGGCCCGTGGCTTCAGCAAGGTCCCGGAGGACATGAAGTCCTTGGGTAGGAAGACCACACTGTGGAGAGAGCTAGCTAGGTAGTTAGAGGAGGAACATAAAGTAGACGCTCAAAATAGTCAAAGTAAAGAGTGAGCCTGCAGTGTCCAGCCAAATGAAAATAAGTTATAAATAGCCGGTTCTCTCTCTATGTCTCATGGGTTATTCAGATGACATTAGTGCTGAGCTCTCTTGCTGATCTTATGCTCTGTTCATATCTGCGTCATGGGTTCCGCTTAAAATCCCTAAACCAACATAAATAAACAATTAACCTTTAGACCTCCAAGGATATTTATCAACTTACTAACTACCAGGAATATTATTTATTAATTCCTAGACCACCAATGATATTGTCTATGTAATGGAATCACTAGTTGAGCAATTCCCCAGAGTGCAAGTTATGGAATTGCTCTGTAAGTGATTCCCCAAAGGCAGCTGGAGACTGTCTGAATAAAGCATGCAGGTAATCCGCTACCTCAATTCCGTCACTACTCTGATCAGCAGAGTCTAAGGCTACTTCTATGGTCTTCACCAGAGCCCACCGCAAGGCAGGTTCGATTTGGCTGCATAGAACCCAGGTTGCATTAACAGAATACAGTGTTGGACAGGAGGTGCAATGCTTGCAATACCAGAATGGAAACCAGACAGACAGAGGGTAAACAGCAAACAGAATAACTAACCAGGAGAGGCTATAAGTCAAAATCAGAAAGCATAGGAATATCAGGACTTGCAGCAGTCAAAACCAGCTCAGAGCAGAATGTCCAAATCCGAGAGCAAAGGGTTAATCCAAAGACAAGCTGAGGTTCAGTTCCAAGAATCTAAATAGTTAGGTGATACAGGGTATAGCCAGGAGCTTGATGAGAAACTTGCATACACAAAGAAATTCACAAGCAACAATCAAAGAACTGGACCAGACTTAAATACTCCACCCTAGAGTCTGATAGGAAGAAGACTGAGAAATTATATTGGCTCTGCAACTCAAACCAGAGCCACCCAGAAGCTAGGCTAGTAGGCATGACAATATTAAAGAAACGGACATTTCCTAACAGTCTTTTTATGCTGGACCACCAGGGATAATATTGATTGACCTACTGTTTATTACTAGGTCTATTACACATTATGGTCGTGAGAATATGCCATTTACTACACAGTCCCCCATCCTCAGAATCCAAAGCAATGACTACTATGCCGCTCTGACATGATGTTCATGAAACACAACCTTGATGTGTTTGATTTTATTAGATTGGACACATATTTTTGCCATCGTAAGGGCACATTCACATGCTTATGTTTTTTGTAATTAAAGGGTAACTAAAGTTTTTCGGAAAACTTCTGACATGTTATAGTGACATATCAGAAGTTTTGATTGATGGGGGTCTGAGCACTGAGACCCTCACCAATCGCTAAAACACAGTGGCAGAAGCGCTCGCGTGAATGCTGAGCCACTTGGTTTCTGATCGTCTTTTCTCAGAAAGCCGAGCAGTTGGTGTACAGACTCAATAGAAAGTCTATGGGTCCGTACACCAACTGCTCGGCTTTCCGAGAAAAGCCGATTAGAAACTAAGTGGCACAGCGCTCACCTGAGTGATGTCACTATGACTTGTCAGAAGTTTTCTGAAAGTTTAGTTACCCTTTAACATCTCTGTTAACATCAGTAAAAAGATGTATATACAAAACAGGTGGAGACATTCTACATGCTCCGATGCACATGCATTTTTCAATAAAGACATTTAATAAATACATATGTTGTGTCTGATAGAAAGCACTATATATTTATTTAGGCCTCATGCACACAAACATATTTTTTCCCTCCCGTAAATACGGGTCCTTGGTCACACGTATTCGACCCGGATTGCACCAGTATTTACGGACCCATGCCCGTAAATACGGGTCCGGTGTCACCAGTATTACACCCGTATTTACGGGCACGTTTTCGCTGCAAAATTGCACTGCACTAATCGGCAGCCCCTTCTCTGTATCAGTGCAGGATAGAGAGAAGGGGCAGCCCTTTCCGAAGTAAAAGTAAAATAAATTCATACTTACCCGGCCGTTGCCTTGGTGACGCGTCCCTCTCTTGACATCCAGCCCGACCTCCCTGGATGACGCGGCAGTCCATGTGACCGCTGCAGACAGTGATTGGCCTGTGATTGGCTGCAGCGGTCACATGGGCTAAAACGTCATTCCGGGAGGCCGGACTGGAGGAAGAAGCCGGGAGTTCTGGGTAAGTATGAACGTCTTTTTTTTTTTACAGGTTGATCTATATTGTGATCGTTAGTCACTGTCCAGGGTGCTGAAACAGTTACTGCCGATCGTTTAACTCTGTCAGCACCCTGGACAGTGACTATTTACTGACGTCGTCTAGCAACGCTCCCGTAATTACGGATGCACACACATAGTCACCCGTAATTACGGGAGCCCCATAGACTTCTATGGGCCTGCCCGTGCCGTAATTACGGCCTGAAATAGGACATGTTCTATATTTTTCAACAGCACGGACACCTTCGCATACGGGGAGGTACACGTGGCCAATAGAAGTCCATGGGCCCATAAAAACGTGCCGTAATTACGGGCATTTTTACGTTCGTGTGCATGGGGCCTAACACTGTGTCTTTAATATGCTGCAGGAATTTTACTGTTTTCTATAGTCATGTTATTTGCTCTGTTCTAAAGTCATGTGATACTTATGGTGTTGGCTTCTTTGTTCTGACTTGTGACTGGAAATCCCCTACCAGGATCCTATCCTCATGTACATTCAAAGCAGACAGGAGTGGCTAAAGTTCTATTTTTTGGTCTACTTGAGTGGTACAGCGTGTTTAGCTGAGAGATGTGTTAGGGTATGTTCACACGGCGGGGGTCCGTAACGGCTGAAATTACGGGGATGTTTCAGCCTGAAAACATCCCCGTAATTTCAGCCGTACCGGCATGTGCAGGCGCTTGAACGCCGCGTCAATTACGGCCGTAATTAGCGCTGCTATTCATTGGAGTCAATGAATAGCGGCTCCAATTACGGCCAAAGAAGTGACAGGTCACTTCTTCTACGCGGGCGTCTATTTACGCGCCGTCATTTGACAGCGGCGCGTAAATATACGCCTCGTGTGAACAGACAAACGTCTGCCCATTGCTTTCAATGGGCAGATGTTTGTCAGCGCTATTGAGGCGCTATTTTCAGACGTAATTCGGGGCCAAAACGCCCGAATTACGTCCGTAAATAGGCCGTGTGAACATACCCTTAATGTGCAGAGCTGCTAAGCAGTATGGAGAAGTGGCCCCAAAGTTCATTCCTAGTAAGACCAGCTTCCGAGGATTTCGGAGGACAAACTAGTGATCTGCTTTAGGATGAGGGTACGGAGGTAGCCATCTTTATCTTGAATCTGATAACTTGCTGCAGCGTTATATCCCACAACAATAGCCATTGAAAAAGTTAAGATAAAGGATCTTACCACTGTGTATTCAATACATTAAAAGTCAAGATAAAGACGGCTACATCTGTACCATAAGACAGCAAAAATTGCTGAAACCGGGAGCACACAAGGGCCATACAAGCCTGAGGGCCTAGATACAACAGATGAGCCATAAGCATCTGGGATAGTTATTGCGAAATTACAAGCACCAAGCACTATCCATATGTAGGGAAAGTAGCAGGTAAGAAAACCTTCACTTATCAAGACTTGTGCCTCTGTATCAGAAGAAATCATTAGGCTGTGTTCACACAGTTTTTTGCAGGAGGAAAATTCTGCCTGAAAATCCGTTTGAGATATTGAGGCAGATTTTGACCTTCCTGCACGGCGTTTGCCGTTATTTTCGCCGGGTTTTTTGCAGCGTTTTTCGCTCGCGCCCATTGAGTGCTATGGGCCAAAAACTCAGCGAAATACGCTTTCTCTGCCTCCCATTGATGTCAATGGGAGGTCAGAGGCGTAAACGTGCGGAGATAGGGCATTTCCCTTCTTTCTCCCACGAGGCGGTTTTACCGCTCGCGGGAGAAAACCACCTCTGCCTCGCATTGAAATCAATGGGAGGGATTTTCGGACGATTTTTGACGAGTTTTGCGGAGTGGTTTCCGCGCCAAAAATTTTGTCAAAATACTCTGTGTGAACAGAGCCTTATGCTTATCGTGCCCAGTAAAGATACTGTGAGTTTTGTTTACAACTGACAACTTGTCTCCTGGACTATTTTGTGTTATTTGGGATACACCACAACAAACATCTACTATACACAGCTTCATCTTATTTTCACTAGTACTCGTGTAGGAAGCAGTAAAAAAATGGCCACTGTGAGAGGCGGGTCAGTGACAAGACCCAAAGCCTCGCCTAGCATCTCCTTAACTAGCACTCGTACCACACATTCATATAGGTCCTATGTTGTTCTGATGACAAAGGGCCAACCCCTAAATCTATGGCATTAGCGAGGAAAAGTTTTTAAAATACGAACTGTCTGGTGAATAGGTAATTAGTTGTCCGGTAGTGGACAACCCCTTTAAAAAAAGACTTTTATCGATGCACTTAATACATTTCAATTTTGCTAACCATAACATAATTCTTCTATACATATATATGTTTTTACAACATAAAATGTATGTTATTAATAAATGTTTGAGTTTTAAAAGTGTGCAAACTATACCTTTGCATAATTTTAGATCCAGGTCATGTACTATAAAACATGACTGTTTGCTATGGAATACATGGACTTGAGGAAGAAATCGATACAATTTAAAAATGCATTGTCCCAATGAAAATCTTTTTATTTTACCTTTAGAGCTTTATTTAACAGCAGATTTTTTTTTAATTCCTCATTTTTTTTAATAGATAGGGCTTGTTATCCCCTTAATGACCGCCGATACGTCTTTTTACGGCGGTCATTAGTGGGCTTTATTCTAGAGCGCCGCTATTCTACGTCGCTGCTGTAGAATAAAGTAAACAGAGCAGGGAGCCGTGAAATCTCCCTGCTCTCAGCTGCCAGAGGCAGCTGAGGGCTGGGGGCGTCCCTGCTCTGCCGGGTGAGATCGATATTAGTATCGATCTCACCCGTTTAACCCTTCAGATGCGGTGCACAATAGCGAGCACCGCATCTGAATGGTTTTGGAGAGAGGGAGGGAGCTCCCTCTCATCTCACTGACACCCGGCGATAAAATCGCCGAGTGTCTGTGTCTTCTATGACAGCCAGGGGTCTAATAAAGACCCCCAGGTCTGCCTGGAGCGAATGCCTGCTAGATCATGCCACAGGCATGACCTAGCAGATGCCTGTCCGTTTTAAACGGACAGGCAGTAATACACTGCAATACAAAAGTATTGCAGTGTATTATAATAGCGATCGGAGGATAGTGAAGTCCCCTAGTGGGACTTGTAAAAAAGTAAAAAAGTTTAATAAAGTTAATTAAAAAACAAAAGTGAAACCAAAAAAATGAAAAACCCACTTTTTCCCCTTACAAAATGCTTTACTATTAAAAAAAACTACAATAAAGCAAAAAAGTTACACATATTTGGTATCGCCGCGTCCGTAACGACCCCGACTATAAAGCTGTTACATTATTTAACCCGCACTGTGAACGCCGTAAAAAATAAAATAAAAAACAATGGAAAAATTGCTGTTTTCTGTTAATCCTGACTTTAAAAAAATGTGATAAAAAGTGATCAAAAAGTCGCATCTACTCTCAAATGGTACCAATAAAAACTGCAAGTCGTCCCGCAAAAAACAAGACCTTATACAGCTATGCCGACGCAAAAATAAAAAAGTTATAGCTCTTTGAATGTGACAATGTAAAAATGTAAAAAATGGCTTGGACATTAGGGCCCAGAATGCAAGCAGGGGGAAGGGGTTAACATGGTGAGAGCATGGTGTGTTGTTGCTTGGCATAGCAAGCAGGGTAGCCCGCTCTATGAAATATCAAGGCGTCACAAATAGGCTTCTACCTGGCTATACACGTTGTGCCTCATAACGTACACACTATCCCTCCATGTTTCACACACTTGCACCCCATTATCCATTTATTTCTATTGAGGCACTTCACTCATTACTGCCCCCTATATTTCACTTATAGTATTACACTTGCACACACACTAGTCATTTATTATTTCTTACTACACATCCCATGCACCACACACCACTCCCCTCAAGACTAGTGGGAATGGCTATTATTATTTAAAGCACCTGCTCACACTCCTTCATCAGCGTTTCTGACCTGGCTGTGTCCATTTGTAAGTATGGCCTTTTTCGGTGTTCTTGTTAACATCACGTTACAGCCCTAGGTTTAAGCCAAAATCATACATAGACTCCGATTCCCCCTGGGTTATGCCAAAAATGTGTCCTTTTGGCAAATGACGGGCCAGCATACCTTATTTTTGCAGTATTGAATAGCGTAGCAAACTAATGTACGTTTTTACAATGGTAGCCTACTAGTGACGTATACCACTGTATGTCTATCCAGTGGAATACTTCGCAGTCTTCTGGCTGATGTATACTTTGGGAGATACTTCAGATGTACCGTATACCTCCGACATAGGGCCGTTACATGATGTGAACACAGCCTAAGGGGTAGTTCACACAGAGTATTTTGAAGCTGTTTTTGACGTGGAAACCGTGTCGGAAACCGCACCAAAAAATCCCTGAAATCGCGATCGAGCAGAAAAAGAAGCGACATGCCCTATCTACGGGCGTTTCCGTCTCTAAACTCCCATTGACAACAATGCAGTTTTCACCGTTTCTTGGCCGCGGTGCTCAATGGCCGCGACTGACAAACGCAGCAAAAAATTTGGCAAACAGCGTGCAGGCAGGTCAAAATCTTTTCTCAATGATTTTTCCGGCTGCAAAAAACTCAGTGTGAACAGGGCCTTACAGTCCAGTCCAGTAATGAGCCATGCACATGTGTGATCATCTGCTGACCATGGCAGATTCTTGATGAACAACGTAGGATCCTGTACAATGACAGCAAAATAAGTGTATTTTCTGGCTCAACATTCGACAGACTGATTATTATAATTTTGAAGAAACCTAAATCTCTGAAGCATGTTTTTAACCACGTTAATGGCCAATAAATGGTCCCCTGTGACCCGTGAGAAAGCCACAGGCAGGGGCAATTTGAGTGTAGACAGCATGGACATTTCCTTCATTGCTTAAAAAACTCTTTGGTGATATTACTCTTTGGTGATATCCTTAACCCTTTACACATTTTCATGGTTGTGACGTTATTTGATATTATATACAACTATACTTTCTTGTATGTGGCAAATACTTTGTATCTGATATTTTGTTATAGGCACACTATTTGCTACTTATATTCCTTGGAAGTTTGGTTCGGGAGGCAGTAGCGTATCGGGGTATGCACCCCCATGTACCTGTTAGGTGCTTTTTAAATGATTGTAGTCTTTGTCTGTGTGTATGTTTATTAAATCAATTAAAACGCCTTTGTACTTTTTGGAATATAGCACAATTGCATTTTTTGACACATCTTTTCGTCTTTGTTTTTCATATTGTTTTCAGATGTGTGGCAATTGATGCCCCAGTATTCGTATCTGTGTAGGGCTAGGTGTAGTTGCAGCAGGGAAAGTAGGAGCTGCAGGAGCGGCAGTATGGAACATGACGGACAGGCAAACACCAGCAGTGGCATCATTGGGCTGGTGTTAAATAGCCAGTCCACACTGTCAGCAATGGCAGATTTTTTAATTGGCATCAGGTGTGTAAAATTGGTGGTTTTGTGTGAAAATCCTCAGAGGGGGCTGTATTTTACATCCCTGGTGTGCTGGGACAGGTTGGTGGAGAAGTTTATGGTGCACCGGCCCTTTAAGAGTGGAGGCAAGCGTGCACACCCTATGCACATCAGCTGGGGAAGAGAGCAGTGTGCGCCGCCGTCTCTGGGGGAGGACAAGCCGGCAAAGGCTTCAGTGTACTGTGGTCGTGGCTACCGGTGAGTGTGGGTATTCCGGCGGTCAACGATCGCAGATATTACAGCAATTTATAGTGGTTATGACTCATATGACATCCACACTGTCATCAGTTATTCTTTTCTATCCCTGTGAGGAAGAATTGTAGATATTTATTACATTTCTCATATAGAGCAGAAAATTCAGTCAGACAAAAGTTCTCTTAGTCGTTTCTCCATTTATTTCACTTTATTGAATATTTGCAATCAGAGATTGGAAAAGGTATCAACATTTAATAAAATAATGTCCAGAGAATATTTATTGGATAAATGTTCAAATCCGGTACAAAACATTGTGTTGTGTTGAAAGAGCGCTGGGTGCAAATCGTAAACCCTGTTGGATTCTTTGTGCTCTATAATATTCGCTCAGAGAAGATAAGGGCGGGTTCACACGTGGCGGAATTTCACTAAAATTCCGCTGCGGACACTCCGCAGCGTTAATCCGCAGCGGTGCCGTTTGTCCATTGACTTACACTTTAATTTAGCAGTGTTCGTTTAGACGAGGCGTAAAATTCCGCTGCGGAGCATAGGCTGCGGAGCGGAATTTGGTGTCCGCAGCATGCTCTGTCTGTTGCGGAGCAGTGGCGGACTCATGGCGGAATTTCTCCATTGACTTCAATGGAGAGTCAAAATTCCGCAATGAAGTCCGCAGATCTTATGTGTGCTGCGGAGCGTATTGTTTTTACTACCATGACATTTCTTCATTCTGGCTGGACCTATGTATTTCTAGGTCTACAGCCAGACTGAGGAAGTCAATGGGGCTCCCGTAATGACGGGAGCGTTGCTAGGAGACGTCTGTAAATAGTCACTGTCCAGGGTGCTGAAAGAGTTAAGCGATCGGCAGTAACTGTTTCTGCACCCGGGACAGTGACTACCGATCTCAATATACATGTATCTGTAAAAAACATATAAGTTCATACTTACCGAGAACTCCCTGCTTCTGTCTCCAGTCCAGCCTCCCAGGATGACGTTTCAGTCTAAGTGACGGCTGCAGCCAATCACAGGCCAAGCACAGGCTGCAGCGGTCACATGGACTGGTGCGTCATCCAGGGAGGTCGGGCTGGATGCCGAAAGAGGGACGCGTCACCAAGACAACGGCCGGTAAGTATGAAATTCTTTTACTTTCCCTAGGGAAAGTGCTGTCCCTTCTCTCTATCCTGCACTGATAGGGAGAAGGGAAGCACTTTTCCCGCAGTCCGCAGCAGCTAGTCCGCATCAATTTTCTGCACATTTTGTGCAGATCCGCAGCAGAATCTGCAACGCAGATTCTGTGCGGCATTGATGCGGACAGTTGCGGAGCAAATCCGCCACGTGTGGTCATGCCCTAAATGTACTTCCAGAGTAACATGACATTTCTTTTCATTTTCCCATTTTCTGCATATCACATCAATAGTCTACAAAGTATTTGAAAAAAAAACCAATTTATTTATAGTAGTGTTCTTCACTTGGGTAGATGTTGTGAAAGGGTTTTTCTTCACTATGGAAAGGATTCTGCGATCATCCACCATTGTTTCCTTCCGTGGACGTCCAGGCCTTTTGGAGTTCACGAGATCACCAGTGCGCTCTTTTTTTTCAAGAATGTACCAAACTGTTGATTTGGCCACTCCTAACATTTTTGCTATCTCTCTGATGGATTTCTTCATTTTTTTCAGCATAGCGATGGTCTGTTTCACTTGCAGTGAGGGCTCCTTTGACCTCATGTTGTGGGTTCACAGCAACAGCTTCCAAATGCAAATGCCACACCTGAAATCAACTCCAGACCTTTTGCCTGCCTAATTGATGATGGACTAATGAGGGAATAGCCCATGCGGCCCATTAAATAGCTTTTGAGATAATTGTCCAATTACCTTTGGTCCCTTGAAAAAGAGGCAGCTACATATTAAAGAGCTGTAATTCCTAAACCCTTCCTCAAATTAGGATGTAAATGCCCTCAAATTTAATCTGAGAGTCTGCACTTTAAGCCCATATTGATTATATAACTGTATATTCAATACGTTTTGGTAAACAACTAAAATGCCAAAACTTGTGTCACTGTCCAAATAATTCTGGACCTAACTGTATGTATGCGGTTGGAAACTGGGGGGGGGGCTGAATTGGGTACACTTGTTGGATGGATATGGTCCATCAATGCCTGCGAACTCCTTCATATGTGGAACCACCGACATGGGATTCCTTTTACAATACCAGATGTGATGCTGTGTTGATCCGAGTCCTCCATTATAGATGGAGGGGGAGGAGGATCGGAGCTCCACCTTAATGTGCGTTTAGTGGGACATATGGAAGGAGATATGGTTCATGATATAGTGATCTGAGCCTGATGTGCCCTATCTCTGCAAATGATGCAATATTGTTGTGTGTATTACTTGGCACCTGTCCCATTTATATACAGGTATTACGTAGTCAGGTTTCAGCCACCACTGTCAGATAATCTGTATAGATTATAATCCTTGTTATAGTAATATATCCTTATACTAGCAATAGTTAATTCCGCTACCCAGGAAATAGCCATGTGACGAGGGGTCGGGACCTGGGTTGCCAGGATACGGACAACGCCATTTCCCTGGTGAACAGTTTGCGCATGCGCCAGTAAATGAAACACGGATGTGATGTGCTCCATCCAGTGTAGAGAAGCTAGAGACACTGCTGCTTGGCAACCGGACGCTTCGAGAGTGCTCGCTTGCACAGTTCCAACTACCAGATGCCGTCTGCAATGTATACTTGACAGAATGCAATCTTTGCTAATTTTAGCTCCTATTTTCACCTCTTAACTTTAAGGACACATTGTTGATATTAATACTGATAGTATTATTTGTGTATGTACATTGAATATGCATATTATGGATTTAATTGAATTGATAACTGATTTGCATATGTAACACTATAAATGCTTGACTCTTGCATGATGCAATAACTTGACAAAGACCTCATGAAGGTTGAAACATTGCAAGTGCTCCAGTCTTATTTATTTTAACCTACACTTCACATGATTGGCTTTCCGAGATGGGGAACTACCTGTAAGGCATTATGGAGAATCCAGCAGGCCAACACCTGAGGTTATGTGATTCTTCTTCTCTGTCTTCTTGTCTTCTTCTGATCTGTAAAGTGACAGCCCCCATTTTTAGCGATACCTGCGATTTATGTCCCTGTCTCGTGAGTCCATTCTATATTTAATTCACGACAGTATCCTTCTGGCCTTAGGGGCAGCTGATTGACATTGCATGCTGTTATTTAGTCTATGATCTACAAGTACAACCAGATCCCTGCTAACAAGTGACTCTCCCAGTTTAACTCCCCCCTAGGACATATGATGCATGCAGGTTTTTAGTACCCAGATACATAAATTTAAATTTATACATTCATGTATCTGAAAATAGAAACAGAGAAATTAATCCGATACTCTATATAATTAATAGATAAGTTGAATAATAGAGTTACCAGCACTGAACCTTGGGGTAGACCACGTATAACCAGGGACCATTCAGGGTAAGAATCATTGACCAGAACCTCTGGATACAGTCCTTGAGCCAAATTTTAATCCAATTACAGACTATAATTTCTAAACCAATAGACCTTAATTTACTCATTAGACATCCATAAAAAACAGTGGGCCTTTGCAAAGTCCAAAAACATTATTTACACAACAGCCCCTCTGTCTGGGCTTCTACTCAGAGCTTTATAAAAACCAATTTGGTTGGTTTGACAACTTCTGCTCTTAGTAAAACCGTGCAGATTGTCATATACTATTATATGTCACATACTCCTGTATACTGTATATGTTATGTTAAATCCTGCTGACGATCCAGTGGTCCCTGCCGGGCTTTATTTACTTGACCTGCATTGATGATGTCACACACATCCACGTGAACACTACAGCCAATCACTTGCCTCAGCGGTCTCGTGCCATACATGCATCATGCTTTTTTTTAATCACATTTCCTACTTCAGAGTTATTTTTCTAAACTCCCAGAAAACCTGTTTAATTATTATTAATTAAAGAAGCACTCCAGCAATTATTTTTTTTTGCCTATATAGTGCAGCATAGGCTATAGTTTAAAAATAATGTATCGACTCTTATGTATGCCTTGTGAATACTTGTTCTAGTTAATGTGCCATTTATGGGTTGTCTGCCAGTCTCATCACACTGCACTTGCTTTACTCTGAGTCCTATCTAAGTGCAGCAAATTATAGATCAGTGACATTAACTTCTGTCTTTATACTGCAGAGTCTCAGTTTAGTCCTATGTGCAGCTTCAGTCTGTCCCCTCTGCCTCCTGCTTGTGATAGGTTTCTATCTCTTTCAGTTTTTACACAGGAGACACTGCACTCTCTGCACACAGCACTCACGGATAGTATAGACAGGCAGTGTGAGTCAGGGGAGTTTTATAACTCTGCAATTAATCATTGCATCGACTCATCTATCACTCCTGGTGCCTAAGATAGGGCAGAAATATTCTCATCAGCAGCACTATATACATAGTGGGACATAAACAGGAACAAGGAGGGGGGAGCTGGGTGGGGATGGATGGGGTCTCAGAGCAGCCAGGAGGGATTTGATGGGTTATTATGTAATCCTGTAGTCCACAGGAAGTCATCCACACAGGAGAAATTACCTCCTGTCTACATATGAAAGCAACGTCTATTTTGGTGGTCAGACTGAGATCACATGACACAGCTGCCCATAATGAAATGATTAAAAATGTATAGGTGTAACTGAGCTGGGAAGAAAAAAATGACACTGCTAGAATAATGCTGGTGAGTTAGAATTGTATGTGCAAAAAAAATAATTCCGGAGTGCTTCTTTAAACTGAACACTGCTTGTCACTGTACCAAGAAAAGACAAACAGTCTCACTTGAGTAACAACAGATAGGGTTTTTCTCCGACAATGAGAACTTTCAGAGGAAAATTATCCACCATTCATTTACATGGAATATGATATGTTTCATTTGAAAAATACAGTATCCAATAATGACATCAGTTAATTTGAAGAAAGCCTTAAGTGTTCCAAGAATTACTCAAGTATTTATTCTTTCTGGAGAATGATTTATTTCTGTCCTGCCATGGACTGTGTTGAAGGGAGGTGTTTGGGGAGTTTTTGAAGTTTGATAGACAAGATTGGAAAAAAAATTTGAACAAAGGACATAAAAAAATTCTATAGGTGTTTATAATAGAAATAACTACTTCTTGTACATAGACATATAAAGCACATGGTGAAGGGGCAAGAACATAACCAAGCCGCATTATTAAAAATGAGTAGGTTCAAAGTGTCATGTCACAAGTTGGCTAAAGCCCTATAATTGTAACCCTTTCAGGACCAAGGATCATTGATGCCTCAATGCTCAGGCCAAATGTTTCATGTTTGGCATGCATTGCTTTTCACACCAATATCTTTTTTTTTTTTTTTTTAAATCAACACATGTTTTCATAGTATACAAACAAGTAACACATGAGACAATAACATCCCACCCACCCCCCTTCCCAACCCACCCACTTGCAAAGAGCACTATGCACCGCATGACTTTACCAAATTGCATCAAACCTCCCAACAGTTCCCTACCTACGCACCATCTCCCTGCAGATAATATCAAGTCTAGTCCAATAGCCTGACAGATACACTGTTCAGATGGGAAGCTGACGGCAACCATGGTGACTTCAACCACTCTGTCCATTGGCCTTCAAACTTTTTAACCACGTTTGAGGTAAATTGCCTTTTCCAACTGTATAATACCATTCATATGATTAACCAATTCACTATATGCAGGTGCAGATGAGTCCAACCACCTTATAGCTATCAGCTTACGAGCCTGATATAATACTTTTTGGATTGCCAATTTTTGGAAATTAGTAACTTCAAGATCCTCCACATAACCCAGAATACCTATGGAGCAAGTGACATCCGAAAACCAAATACCCTATCTATCAATGCGAAAATCTCTTCCCAATACCTCTACAAAACAGACACCAATATATTTTTAACAGCTTTGCATGCCTAAACTATTTTTAGCATGTTTTTTTCAGGACATATAAGGCTTAAAATATGTGGCCTTATTTGAGAAATAACCTGAATATTTTTCCGTTAAAAGCAGACAAATGGTGTACAATGTGAAAAAATGTCTTTGCTACTTTTGTCATACCTAGGTCCTCTACCGAACACATATATTGAATTACTGACAGCTTACCTATAGTATGTATCCCATTGTGGGATGTTGATGTAATCTTTGACAGACATCATTGTGTGTTATTTACTGCTTCTAGACTCAGTTGCTTGGGCTTTGCGTTTTTCTCTCTATGTTATTATGTTACTGATAGCTTATTCAGTATACGTTGTTCCACCATGGGTTTAAAATTAATAACCATTTGATATTCAATCAGCTAGATTTATATATTAGCACCATTGGCATATTATCACTATGTCCTCCCCCAGGTATATTATTCTTGCACTGTATAATCAATTTTTAATACATTTTTATGTATTGCATATCTAATAAAGTATTTTTTGCACTTTGTCTAGTGTGATTACAGAAGTTTTCTCTGTAGGTCTACTTTTGTCTAAAGCGAAACAAAAATTATATATACACTATAGTACATACATATATTAAAATATGCTTCTCTGTTTCTTCTGATTACAGGGACCACATATTTTATTAGTTTTGTGTACATTTCTGTTTTTCAAATGCATTTTTGCATGGCTTATTTTATGACCCCTTAGTGGCTTTGTAGTTGACCAGGGGTTGTAAAACATTAAAAAAAATCCACCAACGAGGAAAATAGACATCTCAGGGTATTTATTAAGGTATATATTGGAAAGTAAGTGCTTTTTGGTTAGTTTCCAATTTTATTAGAAGATAGTGGAATAAAATAACAAAAAAAATTGTTTCAATTTGGTATTGTTTCACCTGTACTTTTTTTTGTACACGCTGTATGCTGGCAGGTGATGTCTCACTTTATCACTAGGACTAGGTGATGGGCAGTGGCGGATTAAGTAGACCATAGGCCCTGAGCTGTTATCCAAACTTGGGCCCCCCTTCTCCACCGCCACCCTGTAACTATTGTTAACACTTCCTTTTTGTCCAGACATTAACAAATGGGTGTTAAACTCCCCTTGTCAAAAGGCTGTGTCCCCACATACTGACAGTCTCCAACCATCGCTGACAGTATCGCACCGTGTAGGGACACATTCTCCTGACAAGGGGAATAGTAACACTTATGTGTCTATCAGTCCTGGACTGCACAAAAACTTTGTGAAATACAAGGATTTCCTATAATAAACATGTCAGTAGAGATGACAGATTGTCTATAAATCTAGTGACTCACAGGTGACGACGTAGTTTTTTTCCCCTTTTCTTCTCCATCCAGTCCAGACTTCATGACGACTTTTCCCAGCCATGACCCATTTCTGCAGAATTTGCCACTCAGATGTCTTTGGCTCCTCACTTTTCCAACATTTCCACACCTATAAACAAAGATAATATTATCATGGTGCCACACACTGTGCCCCCTAAATATAATAGCACCAAACACTGCGCCCCTGAATAAAATAGTACAAACACTGTGCCCCTAAATATTATAGCACCATAGACTGCGCCCCTGAATATAATTGTGTCAAACACTGTAGATAGCACCACACACAGCCCCCTGTAAATAGCGCTACACAGTCCTCCCCCTCTGTAAATAGCATCACATAGCCCTCCCCCTCTTGTATATAGTGCTACACAGCAATCCCCCTTAGATATAGTGATACACAGCGCTCCCTTCTATATAGTGCTATACAACAATCCCCCCTTGTATATTGTGCTATACAGCGTCTCCCCCCTTGGACCTGCAGCTCTTGTAATTGATCAGTATAATGTCCCCCATAGCTGCCCTCACAGTATATTGCCACCCATAGCTGCCCCCACAGTATAATGTCCTTCATAGCTGCCTCTACACAGTATAATTTTCCCCTTAGCTGACCCTACACAGTATATTGCCTCCATAGCTGCGACACAGTATAATGCCCCATAGCTGTGACACAGTATAATGCCCCATAGCTGTGACACAGTATAATGCCCCCATAGCTGCAACACAGTATATTGCCTCCATAGCTGTGACACAGTATAATGCATCCATAGCTGTGACACAGTATAATGCCCCCATAGCAGTGACACAGTATAATGCCCCCATAGCTGCTACACAGTATAATGCCCCCATAGCTGCTACACAGTATAATGCCCCCATAGCTACTACACAGTATAATGCCCCCATAGCTGTGACACAGTATAATGCCCCATAGCTGTGACACAGTATAATGCCCCATAGCTGCTACACAGTATAATGCCCCCATAGCTGTGACACAGTATAATGCCTCCATAGCTGTGACACAGTATAATGCCCCGATAGCTGCTACACAGTATAATGCCCCCATAGCTGCAACACAGTATAATGCCTCCATAGCTGCAACACAGTATAATGCCTCCATAGCTGCAACACAGTATAATGCCCCATAGCTGCTACACAGTATAATGCCCCCATAGCTGTGACACAGTATAATGCCTCCATAGCTGTGACACAGTATAATGCCCCCATAGCTGCTACACAGTATAATGCCCCCATAGCTGTGACACAGTATAATGCCTCCATAGCTGTGAGACAGTATAATGCCTCCATAGCTGCCCTCACAGTATATTGCCACCCATAGCTGCCCCCACAGTATAATGTCCTTCATAGCTGGCTCTACACAGTATAATTTTCCCCTTAGCTGACCCTACACAGTATATTGCCTCCATAGCTGCGACACAGTATAATGCCCCATAGCTGTGACACAGTATAATGCCCCATAGCTGTGACACAGTATAATGCCCCCATAGCTGCAACACAGTATATTGCCTCCATAGCTGTGACACAGTATAATGCATCCATAGCTGTGACACAGTATAATGCCCCCATAGCTGTGACACAGTATAATGCCTCCATAGCTGCTACACAGTATAATGCCCCCATAGCTGCTACACAGTATAATGCCCCCATAGCTGCTACACAGTATAATGCCCCCATAGCTACTACACAGTATAATGCCCCCATAGCTGTGACACAGTATAATGCCCCATAGCTGTGACACAGTATAATGCCCCATAGCTGCTACACAGTATAATGCCCCCATAGCTGTGACACAGTATAATGCCTCCATAGCTGTGACACAGTATAATGCCCCGATAGCTGCTACACAGTATAATGCCCCCATAGCTGCAACACAGTATAATGCCTCCATAGCTGCAACACAGTATAATGCCTCCATAGCTGCAACACAGTATAATGCCCCATAGCTGCTACACAGTATAATGCCCCCATAGCTGTGACACAGTATAATGCCTCCATAGCTGCAACACAGTATAATGCCTCCATAGCTGCAACACAGTATAATGCCCCATAGCTGCTACACAGTATAATGCCCCCATAGCTGTGACACAGTATAATGCCTCCATAGCTGTGACACAGTATAATGCCCCCATAGCTGCTACACAGTATAATGCCTCCATAGCTGCTACACAGTATAATGCCCCCATAGCTGTGACACAGTATAATGCCTCCATAGCTGTGAGACAGTATAATGCCTCCATAGCTGCAACACAGTATAATGCCTCCATAGCTGCAACACAGTATAATGCCTCCATAGCTGCAACACAGTATAATGCCCCCATAGCTGCTACACAGTATAATGCCTCCATAGCTGCAACACAGTATAATGCCTCCATAGCTGTGACACAGTATAATGCCTCCATAGCTGTGACACAGTATAATGCCTCCATAGCTGCTACACAGTATAATGCCTCCATAGCTGCTACACAGTATAATGCCTCCATAGTTGTGACACAGTATAATGTCCCATAGCTGCGACACAGTATAATGCCTCCATAGCTGCGACACAGTATAATGCCTCCATAGCTGCTACACAGTATAATGCCCCTATAGCTGCTACACAGTATAATGTCTCCATAGCTGCGACACAGTATAATGCCTCCATAACTGCGACACAGTATAATGCCTCCATAGCTGCAACACAGTATAATGCCTCCATAGCTGCGAAACAGTATAATGCCTCCATAGCTGTGACACAGTATAATGCCCCCATAGCTGCTACACAGTATAATGCCCCCATAGCTGCTACACAGTATAATGCCCCCATAGCTGTGACACAGTATAATGCCTCCATAGCTGTGACACAGTATAATGCCTCCATAGCTGCGACACAGTATAATGCCTCCATAGCTCCGACACAGTATAATGCCCCCATAGCTGCTACACAGTATAATACCCCCATAGCTGCAACACAGTATAATGCCTCCATAGCTGCAACACAGTATAATGCCTCCATAGCTGCAACACAGTATAATGCCCCCATAGCTGCTACACAGTATAATGCCTCCATAGCTGCAACACAGTATAATGCCTCCATAGCTGTACACAGTATAATGCCCCATAGCTGCGACACAGTATAATGCCTCCATAGCTGCTACACAGTATAATGCCTCCATAGCTGCTACACAGTATAATGCCTCCATAGTTGTGACACAGTATAATGTCCCATAGCTGCGACACAGTATAATGCCTCCATAGCTGCGACACAGTATAATGCCTCCATAGCTGCAACACAGTATAATGCCTCCATAGCTGTGACACAGTATAATGCCCCCATAGCTGCTACACAGTATATTGCCTCCATAGCTGCTACACAGCATAATGTCCCCATAGCTGCAACACAGTATAATGCCTCCATAGCTGTGACACAGTATAATGCCTCCATAGCTGCAAGACAGTATATTGCCTCCATAGCTGCTACACAGTATAATGCCCCCATAGCTGCGACACATTATAATGCTCCATAGCTGTGACACATTATAATGCATCCATAACTGCCTCTACACAGTATAATGTCCCCATAGCTGCCTCCACACAGTATAATGCCCCATAGCTGTGACACAGTATAATGCCTCCATAAGTGCGTACCTAATAAATAAAAAAACCTAATTACTTACCTATCCCGGTTCCCACGACGGTGGTGGATGCTTCTCCTCCTCTGCAGTCCCGTGACCGAGCCGCTCACGGCAGAGTGAATGCTGGAGCAACTGAACCCAACCCAGCATTCAACCCAACTGAATCTGCGTCCTGCGGACGCAGATTCAGTTGGAAGCAGGACAGCGCGGCAGCTAGCAGCGCTGCATAGTTTTTTAAAATTGTCTGCGGTTTGCCCATACTATAATCCACCATTGGTGATGGGTGCTAACCAGCAATGATAGTGCCACACTCAGTGCCCCTTGTAGATGGTGCTCCACACTGCCCTCAGTAGATAGTGCCACACACTGCTTCCTGTAGATAATGCCACAGTGCCCCCTGTAGATAGTGTCACACTGCCCCCTGTAGATAGTGCCACAATGCCCTCTTTAGATGCAAGACCCCCCATAGATAATGCAACACCCCCTGTAGGTAATGCCACAGTGCCCTTTATATATAATGCCACAGTCCTCTTGTAGATATGCCACAGTGATTCCATAGATAATGCCACAGTGCCCTCTGTAGATAGTGTCACAGTGCCCTCTGTAGACAGTGCCGCATTCACTGTAGATTATGACACAGTTCCCCCTGTAGATAATGCCATAGTGCCCTATGCAGTGCCCCTGTAGATAGTTCCGCACACCCCCTCTGTAGATAGTGCCACACCCCCTGTAAATAATGCCATGGTGCCCTCTTTATGTAATGCCACAGTTCCCTCTGTATGTAATGCCACATTGCTCTCTGTAGAGAATGCCACAGTGCCCTCAGTTGATAGTGTCACAGTGCCCTCTGTAGATAGTGCCACAGTGCCCTCTGTAGATAGCATCACAATGCCCTCTGTAGATAGCGCCACAGTGCCATCTGTAGATAGTGCCACAGTGCCATCTGTAGATAGCGCCACAGTGCCATCTTTAGATAGCGCCACAGTGCCATCTGTAGATAGCGCCACAGTGCTATCTGTAGATAGTGTGATACCCACTGTAGATTATGCCACAACGACCTATGCAGTGCCCCTGTACATAGTGCCACACACCCTCTCCTTGGTAGCGCCACAACCCCTGTAAATAATGCCACAGTGCCCCCTGTATGTAATGCCAAAGTGCCCACTGTATGTAATGCCACAGTGCACTCTGTACAGAGTGCCACCCCCTGTAGTTAGTGCCATACACCCCCTGTAGATAATGGCATCCATATATGGACAGTGATGTCAGGGCCTCCTTCTAGAGCGGAATCCCCGGCCAGAGTGTTGCCGATACTCAGGCTGGGGATTCCACTCCTAGAGGTAGCCCCTGACTTCACTGTCCATATGTTTTAATTAGTTTAATGCTGGTTCCTACCATCCCCAGTTATATGTAGGCTTAGTCCCAGTTTTGGGTGTATGTGCAGAGTAGGTCCCCACCTATGGAGGACGCCTTGTCGTGGCAGGTGGGAAAACACTTTTTGATCAAAATGTGCACTAAGAACCTCCCTATTGTAAGTAGATTTAGCATGTAATGCATATTTATTTATATTTAGCGGTTTAGGTTACATTGGTGTTCGCAGTGTGCTGTCGCCATTTTTTTGTGTGCCATATATGGACTGTGACATCAGGGGCTCGTCTAGGAGAGTATCCCCGGCCAGAGGATCGGCAACGCTCTGGCTGGAGATCCTAGAGGGAGCCCCTATGGCACTATCTACAGGGAGGGGGTGTAGCGCTATCTAGAAGTGTGTGTGTGTGTGTGTGTGTGTGTGTGTGGCACTATCTACAAGTGGATGTGGCATTGTCTACAAGGGTGTGTGTGGCACTATCTACAGGGGAGTGAGTGTGGCACTTTCTACAGAGAGGTGTGTGTGTGGCACCATCTACAGGGGGTGTGTCACTGTCCATATATGTACAGAGACGTCAGGGGCTCCCACCAAGAGCGGGATTCCTGGTCATAGTGTTGGCAATGCACTGGTCAGGTATTCTGGTCCAGAAGGAGCCCCAGACATCACTGGAGGGGAAGCAGAAGGGGAGGTGGGCTGTCAGGGAGAGCCCCTGACATCGCTGAAGGGGGCTGGAAGGGGAGGGGGGGCTGAAAGGGGGAGTCCCTCACGTCACTGGAGGGGGAGCAGAAGGGGTGGGGGCTGACAGGGGAGCAGCGTCCTACTGACTGCACTGTGATCATCATAAATAGTTATTTTATGATGGTCACAGTATTGATAATGGAACCATTTGATTCCGTTATCACAGGGGAAGTCGCTGTCATTAGCCCTGCATGGAGGAGCAAGCGGTGAAATGCCTCTGACAGCGCGATCACCTCGCGCTTCAGAAGTAGTATTCACATCACTGTGATCATAATAAATAGGTAATTTATAATGGTCACAGTGGTGATAACGGAATTGGTTACGTTATGACAGAGGAAGTCCCTAAACATACCCCTGCACCAAGGAGGCAGCAATGAGCACTTCCGAATGGGCACACTCTGCACTTTGCTGACTGACTTTAATTAACGTCGCTGCAGCACTGGGTATCGGCTGCAGTGACATAAATAGCCAGATCAGCAACGTGTAGGGGTTAAGCTGAATTACTGTGGAAAGCCATTTGATTTCTATCAATCTATGGCTGCTGACCTTGCTTAGAAAAAGTAGCCCTTGAAACCAACACAATATAATACAATATAATACATTAATTGCTGCTATGGTAACTTGCCAACTACTTCCTCAAGCCTTATTACATTGTTCAGGTACATTCATGTCCATTGATCGGTATGTCTAAACAGATTGTGTATATATATATATATATATATATATATATATATATATATGGACCATCAGAAACGGTATCTCTAGACAACGTGTTAGAGTGGCGCTGAAAAATCATCACAATGTAAGAATTCAGCTTATAGAATGTTTTGTCCACTGACTTTTTAATTTATTCTTTTCTTATTCAGCAGATATGCTATATTCGTTTTGTTATTTATTTGTATTTATATGTTTTGTTTTATGTTTTACCACTTTTAAAAAATAAAACTATTTGCTAAATGGAAAAAAACCTCGCCATATTCTGAAACCCATAACTTTTTCATTTTTCCATCAATTTAGCTATGTGAGCTATGTTAAATTTTCTGGGGCGAGCTGTCGTTTTAACCTATACCATTTTGGGGTATATGCGACTTTATGATCACTTTTTATTTCATTTTTTTGGAGCGCTAAGGTGACAAAAAAACTGCAATCTGCGTGTTTTATATATATATATATATATATATATATATATATATTTTTATTTTTTTTTTAAGGCAGTCACCGAGCGGGTTAAACAACGCTATATTGTGATAATTCTGACTTTTACGGACGGAGCGATACCAGTTATGTTAACTTTTATTTTTTTTAACATTGATTTAGGGGAAAAATGTGAAAAGTTTTTTTTGTAAAACTTTTAATACTTTCTTTTTTTTAAACATAAAAAAAAACTTTAACTGTTTTTTACTTTTTTTATTAGTCCCCCCCCCCCCCCCTCTAGGGGACCTGAAGCAGTAATCGCTGGATCACTTGCATGATATACTGCAATACTAATGTATTGCAGTATATCGTGATTCTGACAGTCTCCTTTGAAGCCCTGCCAGAGGCAGAGCTTCAAAGGAGTACAAAGATGGCGGACCTGGGGGCCTTTGTTAGGCCCCCAGGCTGCCATAACAACCGTTGTTACCGGCTAATCGTGCCGCGGGGGGGGGTGCGATGGTGTGTTTGAGGGTGCGCCCCCCTGATTCTAACACTTTAAATGCCGCAGTCACCATTGACCGCAGCATTTAAGATGTTAAATGGGCGGAATCAAAGTGAACTTTGATTCCGCCCATGCAGTGAGGTGTCGGCTGTGTAACACAGCCGTTACTCGCTGTGTATGGAGCGAGCTCTGCCCATGAGCTCGCTCCATACTTCCCCTTAACCCTTATCACGTACAGTTATGTGATAATGCGTTAAGGGGTTAATAAACATAACTTTGATTAAATATCACTTATAAGAAACCACACACATTTAAAAGCCCAATGCAATCTGATACTTAGAGTGGTCAGTAAGTCTGAGATAACTAACAACTGCTACGGTGTCTATAGAGTAGCCACGCTGAGTGGTATCTGAAATAGTGGCTGCAGTCCGCTATATGGTAGAGAGAGAAAATGCCGACTGATTCTCTTGTACTTAAAGAGGCTCTGTCACCAGATTTTGCAACCCCTATCTGCTATTGCAGCAGATAGGCGCTGCAATGTAGATTACAGTAACGTTTTTATTTTAAAAAAACTAGCAATTTTGACCAAGTTATGACCATTTTTGTAGTTATGCAAATGAGGCTTGCAAAAGTCCAAGTGGGTGTGTTTAAAAGTAAAAGTCCAAGTGGGCGTGTATTATGTGCGTACATCGGGGCGTTTTTAATACTTTTACTAGCTGGGCGTTCTGACGAGAAGTATCATCCACTTCTCTTCAGAACGCCCAGCTTCTGCCAGATCACGCTGTGACGTCACTCACAGGTCCTGCATCGTGTCAGACGAGCGAGGACACATCGGCACAAGAGGCTTCAGTTGATTCTGCAGCAGCATCGGCGTTAGCAGGTAAGTCGATGTAGCTACTTACCTGCAAACGCTGATGCTGCTGCAGAATCAACAGAAGCTGGGCGTTCTGAAGAGAAGTGGATGATACTTCTCATCAGAGCGCCCAGCTAGTAAAAGTATTAAAAACGCCCCGATGTACGCACATAATACACGCCCACTTGGACTTTTACTTTTAAACACACCCACTTGGACTTTTGCAAGCCTCATTTGCATAACTACAAAAATGGTCATAACTTGGCCAAAAATGCTCGTTTTTTAAAAATAAAAACGTTACTGTAATCTACATTGCAGCGCCTATCTGCTGCAATAGCAGATAGGGGCTGCAAAATCTGGTGACAGAGCCTCTTTAAGCATGTTTTGCTACATATCTCGCATCCTCAGGGGTATTATGGATAAGGATCTACTCTATAGACACTGTAGCTGTTAGTAGCTGTTAGTCAACCCAGACATACTTTTAAAGGAATAAGGCAGCACATCCAAATATAGGAATTTTATTTACACACACTATGGGAGTAACATACATAAGACTGACTGGCATGGAGAGAGCAGGGAAGGGCCTGTGTATACTTAAATGCTCCCTGAGTGACGGGGTGTCTACAAAACTCCACTACATGCCCACAAAAATGGCTGACTATGGTTTTAACTTCCTGAACCATAGTTGCCAAGATTTTAACATTTTTTCCAGGGACACATAGGGTGTGGCTTCTTTGGTGGGTGTGTCTTATAGCCATGGCTTATCTGGTGGGAGTAGCTACTGGGGCATGGCTTTCTTCGCAGAATTTCTGCATACAAATAAACAAACAAAAATTTCTGCCCTAGTTTGGCTGACAACCATTATGGTGGCCAGTATCTCTCTCTGGTTATCCGGTTGCTTACAGGCAGGTGATGTCTAACTTTATCACTAGGGCTAGGTAATATGTGCTGACCAGTACTGGTAGCGTAAAAACAAACATAGATAGTGCCACACTCAGTGCCCCTTGTAGATGGTGCTCCACAATGCCCCCCGTAGATAGGACCACACATGGCCCCCCTTTAGATAGTGCCACAGTGCCTTTTGTAGATAACGTCACACCCCTCTTGTAGATAGAGCCACACAGCCCCCTGTAGATGGTGCCACACAGCCCCTTTTGAGATAGTGCCACAGTGTCCCCTGTAGATAGTGCCACGGTGCCCTCTGTAGATGGTGCCACAGTGCCCTCTGTAGATGGTGCTACACTCACCCCCTAGTAGATATTGCTACACACACACACACACACACACACACATACACACACAAACACCATTGTAGATAGTGCTACACACACCCCCTTGTAGATAGTGCCACACACCCCTGTAGCTAGTGCCACACCCCCCTGTAGATAGTACTAAACCCCCCTGTAGATAGCTGTCCATATTTGGACATTGACGTCAAGGGCTCCTCCAGGAGAGGAATCCGTGGCCAGAGCATGGGCAATGCTCTGGTTGGGGATTTCACACCTAGAGGGAGCCCCAATGGAGCTATCTGCGGGAGGGGGTGTAGCGCTGTCGACAGAGTGGGGTGTGTGGGGCGCTATCTACAGGGGGTGGCACTATCTGTAGGGGTGTGCACGGCACTTTCTACAGGGGGTGCATGTGGCACTATCTACAAGGGTGTGTGTCACTATGTACAGGGGAAGCCCCTGACCTCACTGTCCATATATGGACAATGACGTCAGGGGCTCCTCCAGTAGAGGAATCCCCGGCCAGTGCATTGGCAACGCTCTGGCCGGGGATTCCGCTCCTAGACAGGGGCTCTTCTAGGAGTGGAATCCCTGGCCAGAGCATTGCCAATGCACTGGCTGGTGATTCCTCTTCTGAAGGAGCACCTGACATTACTGTCCATATATGGGGAATGACGTCAGGGGCTACCTCTAGGAGCGGTTGGCAAATGTCTGGACGGGGATTCTGCTCCTGGAAGAGTGAATGGCAGAGCAGGGAGTGGATAGTTTCCTGCTCTGCCATAGTATTCAAATGTATCTACACCCTGAGGACGCAGATACAATTGAATAAGGCAGTTGCCGGGACACATCCGGGACAATAATTTGCTGGGACTGTCTCTGTAAATTCAGGGTTTGGCCTGAGCAAGACGTCAGTTCGACGTCGAAACGCGTAGCCTATTAACAATAAGACTCCATACACATTACCCATCACGGTAGTTGTGTAATTTCTACGACCGAAGCAGCGCCGGTAGTCCCGTTTTTCCTACTCCTAAATTGTTCTGTAAATTCAGGACAGTCCCGGCAAATTTGGGACTGTTGGCAACTATGCTGAACTCAGTTACAATGGGAAGAGCAGTGGTGCAGCACGTGGAATATTGTGCAGTCCAAGAGAAGAGGAACCTTATTGAGCAGATATAATTTTTATTATTTAGTCGGAGAACTCTTTAATAGCATTTTACAAAATTTGCCATTTTTTGCAGTGATGTTTACTGCCAGCACAACTGAAAAATAAGGGAAGACAAGACTATTAAAAGCCAAATGTTGTCTGACAGTGACATGTTGAGTTTTCTGTCCCCAACTTCTGCTAGTTGTGACAATTGTGGCTACAAGCTATGCTAGAAAAATAATTGCATAGATTACTAAACATTTAATCATCCAGCGGGGCAGATGACATGTCTTATTAGAGAAATTTGTTTGACTGAGAGGCCTTGTGGGACAAAAATAAACAGATGAGCACCATTATCCCCCAAGCTTCATAGTGCAATGTCATATGTGGCCTCTAACTGTGTGTGATGTGTAGTGCTGAATGCTGACAGCAATTTTAACATTATCAGAATTAATTATATTAATACATATGGGTGACCACATGAATTGTACAGGCAGATGCATGTAAGAATATTTATTTTTTAATAGTATACAATAAGTTAGGGCCTGTTCACATCAGCGTCGGGCTTCTGATGAACGGAAAGCCAAATGGAAACCATAGCTTCCGTTTGCATTACTATTGAATTCAATGGTAATGCTTTAGTTGCAATTGGTTTCCGTTTGTTTCCGTTCCGTAAAATCTCCATTTTTTTTTTTCACAAAAGCAATGGCGTAGTTGACTATGCTATTGCTTCCGCAAACAGAAGCTATGGTTTCTGCCTGGCTTTCCATTCATCGGTTCCTCCGACTGAAAGGTCGAACGAAACCCATGAATGGAAGCCTGACGCTGATGTGAACACACCCTTAAAGGGTACAACTGAGTGGTAACATCATATATATATATATATATATATATATATATATATATATATATATATATATATATATATGTTGTACATCTCCTGTTTAGGAAAAATTTTATTAAAGAACTAGGTCAGAAGCTTTCAAACATTGTTCTGTGTTACAAATTACCTCAGCGGTAGATGATTGTTAATGTTTTTGGAATAATTATTACATCTGTTAAACGGCTGTAAATTAAAATTTACATTATAATATACATCATTGGAGTCTTCTACAGAAATCTGCCTTAGGTCAGGTTCACACATTTAGGTATTGGTGGAGCCAGGAGCGGACATACCATTGGTGCAACCTCTGCAGCTGCACAGTCCCCAATAAGTAAGTGGGATCCACTGCCACCTAATAAGCAGATGCAAGGGTGTGCTCTATGCTGAGATATGGGGACCCTCTGCTGTCTATGTCCACCCCTAGCACATCTATTTACTCATCTAGGACATTTTCCAGAACTGCTTCTATGGGAAAACAGTGGTTATGTTTTTCATGCATTTTTCATGGATGTGGTATCCCCACTGAAATCAATGGGGGAATGATACATAAATTGTCAGGGAAAGGAAATGCTATTGTTTTAGAAATTGTACACAGCTATATTACTACAATCCTATTCCTACAGGGTAAGATCTGGCCACTGGTAAATCTATAACAAAGCCAGTACATATAAACTCTGCCAGGCAGGTTACTATTCTAAAATAGACTTCATCACTGAAAAGAGTTTTACGCAAATGTCTAAGTGTACAATAAAAAAGTGTTCATTATTATTATTCTTAGTAGTAGTAATTTAGAGACATTGCCAGAGGTATCTTCATCAGCTCCCACGCAAATATAATGCACAATGACTAATAGTAGATCTTGTCATCAATTGCGTTTTAGTCCAGTAAGCAAATAAGATCAGAAATGTTTACATTTTAATTTAAATGTCTAATCATGGTCTTAAAAATTCTATGTTTTAGCTGCTATTTATTTTGTTTATTGCTGGTTGCTATAAGTTTTTGCACTATGTAATGAGTTTGAGGTAATCTGACATCTTCAGATTGAGTGTATGGCTACATTCACACGACATTTTGAATCAGTGTGTCTTCACATTTTTATCCATTTCCAGCCTGTCTGTCCGTTTTTAATTGCCGTTTGTCATCTGCTTGGCATCCGTTTTTCATGGCTGTTAAAAAAAATTGATGGATTTCATTTGTCAGGGTTTTTTTTGTCCAGACCCCCTGACAACACCACAGTGCCCATGTAGATAGTGTCCCAATGCTACTGTAGATAGTGTCCACATAGATAGTGCCAGTGCCAACATAGCGCCACAGTGCACACTGTAGATAGTGCCACAGTGCCAACTGTAGATAGTGCCAGTGCCCACATAGATAGTGCCACAGTGCCCACTTGGATTGTGCCACAGTGCCCATGTAGATAGTGCTACCGTGCCCATGTAGATAGTGCCATAGTGCCCATGTAGATAGTGCTACACACTGTACCCATGTATATAATGCCACAGTGTCCCTCTAGATAGTTCCAATATAGTGCCACAGTGCCCATGTAGATAGTGCCACCCCCTCCTTGAAGATAGCGCCACACGACACCCCTGTAGATAGAGCCCCACGACACCCGCCTATAGATAGTGCCGCCAGACACCCCCTGTAGTTAGCGTCAGACACCCTTCCCTGCAGATAGCGCCAGACACCCAGCTTTAGATAGCTGCAGACACCCTCCCCTGTAGATAGCGCCAAACACCTCCCCTGTAGACAGCGACAAACACCCCCCTGTAGATAGCACCAGACACCCGACCAGTAGATTGCGCTAGAGAACCCCCTCTCGATAGTGCCATGTACACCCCCCCCCCTCCATTGGGGCTCCCTATAGGAGTGGAATCCCCATCCAGAGCATAGCAGAACCTGATCCAAAGTCCTGTGATGAAATCCAACAAAGAGAGACGAGGCAGCACATCCGAAAGAAGTGAGGAATTTAATCACCCAAATATGCAACGTTTCAATCCAATAGGACCTTTCTCAAGAATGCTTGAGAAAGGTCCTATTGGATTGAAACGTTGCATATTTGGGTGAATAAATTCCTCACTTCTTTTGGATGTGCTGCCTCGTCTCTCTTTGTTGCATATATGGATAGTGACACCAGGGGCTCTTCCAGGAGCAGAATCACTGGCCAGGGCGCCGGCAAACCTGGACGGGGATTCCGCTACAGGAGGTTCCCCTGATGTCACTGTCCATGTATAGATAGTGACGCCAGGGTATCCTCCAGGAGCAGAATCCCCGGGCAGAGCATCGGCAACGCTCTGACCGGAGATTCCGCTCCAAGAGGATTCCCTGACATCACTGTCCATATAGGGATTTCGGCAGTAATATCAAGGGCTTCAACGGGCTCAGTGCTTATAGTAGTGCTGTGCCATGGGAGTTCTCTTGGCCAGGATCATTAATTAACGGCAATCACAAGGGTTGATACCTAAAGAACGTCCGTTAAAAACGGATCCATTGAGTTCTATGGGGGCCTTTAAAATAAAAACCCGCTGTGTGAATACAACCATAGAACTACATTGTTCTAAAGATGGCTGTGTGACGGCCATTAAAAAAAAAGTAGTTTTTCACTGTCGTGTAAATGTAGCCTAAAGGAGGGAATAATTTCCCAAAAGGCCTCCTTCACACAGCAATACATTAGTCAGTATTTTGCTTCAGTATTTGTAAACCAAAGCCAGGGGTGGAACCTACACAGAGAAAAAGTATCATATAAAGATTGGTACTTCTTCCGTATTTTGGGCCCACTCCTGGTTTTGGCTTCCAAATACTGGAGCAAAATACAGACCTAAATACTGCCATATAAAAGAGACCTTACAGCAAAGGCCAAATGGGTATAAACTAACAAGGACCTGAACCACCAGTGAAGGATATCAGGTAACAGCAACACATATATTGAGACAAGTTAAAGGGAATCCTGTAAATCTTCTATAAAATTTATATTTTATTCTGTTCATCTAAATACTGATTGCCATGAACAGAATGTAATCATCAGAAATATGAGCCTAGAAGATCCAAGCAATGCTATACTCATTTTATTTTCCTGCATATCTGATTTATGGGTAATGAACTGAAAACTAGGCAATGTTTTTATGGAAGCAGAAACAGTTTTCTAGTTGACCAGAAGGCAACTGTCTGAAATGATTCAGAGGAATTTTCACAAGTAATCATGTTAGCAACCCAGTCAGGCTATAGTTATGTCTAGCGCATGACCCTCTGCAAATGGTGGCTGTGTGTCTGAAAAAAATAAGTCTATTTTATGATATCTTTTAAGTTAAATTATTAAATAATTTAACTATTTCTACCAGAGGGGTAACTTGAAGCTCTTGGGCCACAATGCAAAATCTATAACAGGGCCCCCACCTGCCATGTATCATTTAGAATACTGGTACCTTCTTATGAGGCTGAGAGGCTTTTGGGCTCCCTTAGTCTCCAGGGCCCGGGTCCGACTGTTACCTCTGCAAGTCATATAGCTATACCCCTGATTTCTATCGTTCCAACCCTAGCTCTCCAAAAGGTATTGGGGGGAAGTTAACAACGTTTCAATGCCAGTTTTCTGGCATAGAGATGTCATAAACGGCCCAAAAGTCGCAAAAAGTTTAATTTTCAGGTTGTTTCTCTCAACACTTTTTAAAAAGAGTGGGCAGAACTTAGCAAAAGGGGGCCACCAGCAGCATGACGTATTAACTGTAATTATCCCGAAACTATAATAATCCAGAAACTGGCAGAAATTATAGCGGAAATCTATGCTAGCTCCTGGCTGGCGTTGATTTCATTCAGCGTCTCATGGACAGCTGAGTTGCAACAAATTTATTAAGAGACGTGTGCTTCCTAATACATTTTTGCATCTTTCTCAATCTTGTTTTGTTTTTTTTAAGACTGGCACTGTCTTATGGCATCTTTCCCATTGATCCTATTGCCACTGTGGCTTGAAATGTAACTGTTTTACATGATCTTGGCATCTCAGAGTATGTTCCGAGCCCCAAGCCATAGACCCCTTGACTGTCAAGTGACCTTAACCCCTAACCCACCATTTTCAAGAATAACAAAGCGACTTGGGTTGGATTAATTTTGGCAACAGCAGCAATTTTATTAACAAACATAATAAAAGAGAAACGTCATTTTATATATAGAAAACATCATTTTAAATGACGAGAAAGGGGAGTCCTTGGAGCTACAACATCTGGCCCCAAACTGTCCACTCATGTAAAATATTACCCCCAGCCAATTCTTCACCAGCTCAGGGGCACCATTAACAACCACAGATAGCTGATAAAACTATAAACCAGTCCCTGGGTCACCACCCGGCAGGAGCCTAAAATTAGGCCAGACCACCATGCAAATTATAATTTGGGAGGGACCATACCCCTGATGATTCCTCCTGCACAAATTTACGACCAACGCCAAGGACCCCCAATCCACCTTCACACTGCCTCGATTCCACACCACACCAAACAGTCCCACTCATGCAATAAACCTGCAATAAAAAGAAAAAACAAGGAGGAACACTGAAAAACAACAGAGAAGTAAATTACCATAATAAGCAAATAAAATGAGGGAGGGATGGCGGGACAAACTGACACCTGCTGTCGGCTCTGTTAATGGCGCAAATCACTCTCTGCTCTGACCTTTTTATCACCCCTGCATCCCCCTTTAACTGGTTGCCGACACAGGACGAGAATGATCGTCCTGAGCGGCGGGTACTTCGCGCATTAGGACGAGCATTCTTGTCCTGTGTGACAGCCGTCTCTGCTCGCAATCGAGAGCGGGGAAATAGCTTTAATACACAGCTACGGCCCTGCTCTAACAGCGGAGATAAGAGAAACATCCTCTCTCCGCCGTTAACCCCTTGAATGCCGTGATAAAAGCTGATGGCGGCGTTCAAGGAGGGGGACTGCACTTTGATCGCGTCACAGAAAATAACTGACAGGATCAAAGCCCATAACTTGTACGGCCAGACAGCCCAGGGTTCATTGAAGGACCCCAGGGCTGTCTGAACATATTTCCTGTTAGGACATACTGAGGTATGCCCTAACAACTGCCTGTGTACAATTAGTACACAGGATAATGTACTGGCATATAGATCTATGCCAGTACATTACAGTTCAAAAATAAAAATAAAAATAAAATCCCTTTATGGGATTAATAAAAAAAGTTAAATAAATGTAAAAAAAAATGAATGGTAAATAAATAAATAAAAAGTAAAAAAAATACACAGAAATTTTTTTTATAATAAGTCCCAAAACCTGAAATAATATAGACATATTTGGTATCGCCACAACCGTAACAACCTGTACAACAAATGTATAATATTATTTATGATGATCGGTATATGGTGTAAAAAAATATATATTAAAACTGCAGCGGAACTGTTTTTTTTCTGCATTTTCGCCAAAATAAAAATGTATATAAATTAAACGATAATGTATTTGTACAAAATGGTACCTACATAAAGTACAACTCGTCCCGCAAAAGACAAAGTCTAATACAACTACGTCATACAAAAAATAAAGAAGTTATGAGAATTGGGATGCAAAGAGGGAAATATAAAAAAATTGTTCTGTCCTCAAGGCCAAAATTGGCCGTGTCCTTAAGGGGTTAAACCCCCTATTATTTCCCCTCCTACCATAGTTAGTTCTTCCCTACCTGTAACCCTGTTCATGCTGGCCTACTCTTATGGCTTTCAGCCTAGGTCCAGCCATTACTGGTCCTTTGCAAGAAGAAATAAGAGAAGACTTCTTACAACCATAAACACTCGGGATATTTAGAGACTCATTGAAGCTATTCATTTTGTATGGAAGAAATTGAACCTGCTCGCAAGCAACTGTACAAAAAGGTGATATCGATCAACAAACTGGCCTCAGGTCTTATGACCATTCTATTGGATCCCACAACTTTATGTGGCCAAATCTATGGCTTCACGTCATAGTGACAAAGCTGGTAGCATTTGACAGTTCTTGTATAGTTTTGTTTTTCTGAGTTTCTTAAAACATTTTATTTTGCATTTTGTTATAATTTTATAGATTGATGACCAGGAGAATAGCTAAATATCTATATATCTTTTCTGAGGTTCATCTGCTCTAAACATACAATACGTTATGAACTCAGAGGAAACTCGCCACAATCCGTCAGCCATTACCACTGCCAGCTGAAGTGGTTTGTGCAACGCTCGTACAATCAGCGTAACAAACAGTTAAAACACTTCACTTCTTCACTGCCCAGTTCTCCACACATATAAACATAATGCCCTGAAATGTCTTGCTGGGAGGTGTTTTTATTTTGAGATTTATTAGACACGACCTCACGGAGGAGAAACGATTATTTAATTAGCTCCTGACCACCCGTGGACTATCCAGTCTCTGCTTGTCCACACTGCAGATTTAAAGAAATGTCCTGCTGATACTGATGATAAAACCAGACCGATTACGTTAGCTTAAGTTTCTAAAGCTATGTCTGGGTACCGCTCCAAAGGGCGAAAATACTCCTTTAATAATAAAAACAGTCAATCTGCTTAGGAGGGGCAAGTTGTCCAAACATAATTTGTATTATTTATTAATTACTTACAGGATAAGATCAATTTTTCTAGAGAAAACAAATATTTAACATGATTTTTATTAAAAATTAGGTGTAGATAGATTTATTTTAGCATCCATCCTCCCATGCTCCTTTATCATAACTGACAAGCTGTGACATAAAATATAATGGGAACTGCACGAGTGTTTAGTGTCGTCTTGGTAAATGTGGCTGTACCAACACTTTTATTTATTATGAATCTAGTTTATGAAATGTAGTACAGAAGGAGAGTTTGCCAGTGTATGACATATTAACCCCTTAAGTACTTGGCCTACTTTGGGCCTTAAGGACACAGCAATTTATTTTATTTTTTTTAATCTCTGCATCCTGAAATCCATATGAGGATTATTTTTTTTTTTACGGAAACAGTTATATTTTTACAGGAACTATTTTGAGGTACTAATGTATTTATCAACTTTTGCAACTTTTATTTTTGGAAGAGGATGGTAAAAACAAACCTGCAATTTCGCTATTGTTTATTGGGATTTATTTTTACTGCATTTACCAAGCGTATTAGTTTTTCTTATATTTTACTACTTTTGAACAATAAAAAATAAAATGTTGCCACATTCCAAGACCTTAACATTTTTATATTTTCGTCAAAGGAGCTTCATGAGGGCTTGTTTGGTACCATCGGTTTCATTTCGGGGTATATACAACATTTAAAAAAAAAAAATTCCGGTGGGATGAACAAAAAGCAGCTATTCTGGCATTGTGTTTTAGTCTTTTTATTTTTACAGTGCTCACTGTGTTAATTTTATATTACAGGTTGAGGCAAAACCAGTTATGTGGAGCTATTTTAGTTTTTTTAACATGGTGTAAGGAAAAAAGTAAATTTTTTTTTTGGTCCACTTTTGACACTTTGATTGCTCAAACACTCAAATAATACACTGAAATACTTCTTTGTAATGTTACACTGACATGCAGCCTAATAGGTCCCGCCATTATTAGATCCCTGGCTGCCATAGTAACCCATCGGTATTGCGCAATCACGTTGCAGGAGTGCTGGTGAGCATACTAAGTGAGCCCCTCCATCTGTAAAACCCCTCAGGTGCCGCGGTCAGTTTTGACTGCAGCATCTTAGAGATAAATCATAGGGAGCGGAGACAACAGTACACCATGGAGCCTAAACAAATAACTAGACATACCATCAACATAGGTATTGGAGATAAAATGCAGATTTTCAATATGTCCTCTGTCCAGCTGACCCTACACCAAGAGACCCTTCTACGGAAGGGCTTATACTACACCCCTACTACTTCATTTGATGAGTTCACCTGGACGAAGGACATTAATTTATTTGCAAGGAAACTTGCCCTATTAAAACATTTTAAAAGACATCCCTCTGAATATGATTCTATTGAATGTACTAAATCATGTACTCTTCGAGAACTGGAAGACCTGGCAAATGAAAATGTTATCAGTGCTGATATAGCCACTGGTCCCTTCTCATCCCTGCGCCCCAAATCACGGATGACACCTCCATTCTCTCAATACGCACACATTGACATATTTGCCAAAATGGTTAGCAGTGAATTAGAAAGATTGAAAGCTCACAAAACAAAAACTCATAATAATCTCAGTATGATGGAACAAACCGCTGTGGCTGAACTCTGTAAAAATGAAGATATTACCCTAAAACCCTCTGATAAGGGAGGTAATATTGTCATTATGGATAGGGTGGACTATTCATCTATGGTCCATAGACTGCTGAATGATACCACCACTTATATCTCCATGGAAATAAATCCTACTACCAGCTTTCTAGATGAACTACGACTTCTTCTGACTGATGCTAAATTACAGGGTCTAATTTCTATTGACGAGTTCAAAAGGATGTATAATCCCAGTCCCACCATCTCGACCTTTTATGCACTGCCTAAATTACACAGATGTATTCGTCCCATGCCGGGTAGACCCATTGTGTCTGGCAATGACAATCTGACTCAAGGTATCAGCATGTACGTAGATGAAGTCCTTTCACCCTTTGTCACAGCTCTTCCTTCATATTTGTGGGACACTAAGGACACTCTCACCAGGATCCAGGAAATTAACGTTACTACCACCACCATGCTAGCAAGCATCGATGTTGAATCTCTTTACACCAATATCCAGCATAATGTAGGTGATTATGCCATTCAACATTTGATGCCATTCAACATTTTTTGAGCAAGAAAGGTATTCAGTTTCAGGCTCACAATAAATTAATTATATCACTTCTTAAATTCCTACTTACACACAATTTTTTCTTATTTGATGGTAAATTCTACCATAAACTTAAAAGCACTGCCATGGGCACTGTTTGTGCACCCACATATGCCGATTTAATTTTAGGGTGGTGGGAAGACACTTTAGTATTCACTTTAGCTTTTTTTCACACCTCATATTCTTTTCTATGGGAGGTATATAGATGATATTCTTATTTTCTGGGATGGTGACAAGAACCTTTTCTCTGATTTCATGGATATCCTAAATACCAACAACATCGGCATTAAATTTACGTCTGAAATACATGAAAAAGACATTTATTTCCTTGATTTCAAAAACTCCTTGGATCCTGGTGGCAGTGTCCACACAAATATACTTCGGAAATCCACTGCTACCAACAGTTTTCTACACTGGGAGAGCTTCCATCCACCTGCCCTTAAAAAGGGCATTCAGATTGGTCAATACCTGAGAGCGAGAAGGAATTGCTCGGATGAGAATACTTTTAAACAGGAATGTGACAGTTTGTATCTCAAATTCTTAGCACAAGGGTACCCTAAAAAAGTTCTACATAGAGCATATGCAAGAGCCAAGGCCACCATGAGAGAAGATCTTATATACGGTGCTAGCAAAAAATCAATTACATCTTCGCCTATTGTTAGATGTGTGGGGAATTTTGATGTTTGTTCCTCCCAAATCCACAGTATTCTATGCAAACATTGGCCTATCCTACATGCTGATTTAGATCTTAGAGAGGCAATCTCCAATTTTCAGAGTATTACATACCGTAGAGGTAAGAACCTCCGAGAATTCCTGGTTCACAGCCATTTTTCTACACCCTCCATCTCACGAAAGACCTGCCTCTATTCCCCGGTTATAGGCTCTCATCCTTGCGGGAGATGCTCCTTCTGTCCTTATATGTCTACCATGAAGAATTTCTCTAATCTGTTTTATGGCAAATCTTTTCAGATAAAAGAGTTCATCAATTGTCAGAGCAGTGGAGTAATATATGCTGCCAAATGTCCATGCCCCAAATTATATTTTGGAAAAACTGTCCAAGAACTACGAAGAAGGATTTCGAAACACATAAGTACCATCAATACCAAAGAGGATACTCCCCTCTCTAGGCATGTTCGATCTTTCCGCAAGGGGATTACCACCTCCCTACAGTTGTGGGGCATCACTCAACTCAAACTAGGGCCCAGAGATGGTAATCTGGACCAAAACTGTTACAGGAAGAAGCTAGATGGATACACAGACTTAATTCTCTGACCCCTACAGGTCTCAACGAGGGTTTTACCTTTGTTGCTTTCCTCTAAACGGACTGTCATACTTCCTTCTTAGCTTCTTCATTTTATCTTATACCATACTCTTGCCTTATTCTATTAGCAATATCTGGTATTAATACAAATTCCAGAAATAGCTATACTTTATATCTTTTAACTATGGTCTGATTCACACCTAGATATAATCCTCCAATCTGGGAGATTGAATGATTTATCTATTATGCATTACAAATGGGAATTCCATCCTGGGATATACACATATTCTTTTCACTTCTCTTACCCATTAATATCTGTGAATAGATATACTACTGACCCTACCATCCTAGATATAACAATCATCTCCTCATATAGTCTCTATATCAACTACAATCAGTATCATATTTGGTACCTCTACCAGAGTGAAATATTATGACTATCACTGATCAAACTGTCCATGCAGCTATATTGTATGAGAGTATCTCATCATCATTAGGGATGCACTGTTTACACAAGTTTTGACATTATGTCAATCACTGTATCAGTAATACTTTTCGTCCAGTCTAATTTCTAAGTGTAATGTCATGCGCAGACACTCCGATGCCCATTTTTTCTGACAAACATTTTTGCTGCTGTACGCATGCGCTATTCGGCTCCTGTGATTGCCCGTGAGCCCCGTCCCCTGAATGGACGGCATGCATGTCCATCACAGAGGCTGTAGGTATGACGCTCTCCAAGCATTTTCATTGGTTTGGACTACACCACACCCCTATGTACGTCACCTCCGAGGTTTTAAAGAGAGGGAATTCTCGTGTACGCCATCATTAGCCCCATTAGACCCCTGAAGACACTACGGTTGTAGCGAAACATGTCGGTGGGGGCTTCTGTTCTAATTTTAATTCAGAGTCAGGCCAACCATGAGACTGATAGTATCAGCATAACGTACGACTGCCGCCGGTATTCCACACTAGTGCTCAAGCGCACTCCACACATCTAAATCCGATCACGTCTCTGTACTTACCACATTGCTGGTCAACTCTGGCTATTTTTAATTTACATGTCGTATGTCTCACTTTGTTACTTTTTTAGTTATATCAAATAAAAGTTAATTATTAATTAATTACTCATACGCTGTGATAGCTGGGAAAGCTGGGTACTGTGTCCTATGAGGCACATTTGTTCTTTGCATTAGTTGTTTGTTGCCTGCCAGCTATTACGGTCATCCATATTTCTTGTGAGACAACAGTTAAGTGCCACTGCTGGTGGTGCGAACATGGCTCCAGAGCCTGTGCCATGCCCGTCCATGGTAGTCTGGCTCCCGATGCGCTATTATTATAGTGAGGTGCAGGAAGGGTTGGAGTAGGGCTGAGCAATTATGACCTAAATAAAACTCACGATTAATTGAACATGTAACCTCGATTATGATTAATGAACGATTAATTAGGCCACACCCCTTTTGGTATAACATGCCCCATATTTGCATGCTACACCATTGAATTAATATTTATTCCCTGAGCCTGCTGTATACCACTGCATATAATATACCCCCTGACACTGCCCCCACACAGTATATTGCCCCATAGTGCTCCCCACACAGTATAATGCCCCCATAGCTGTCTCCACATAGTATAATGCCCTATAGCTGCCCTCACACAGTATAATGCCCTCAACAACTGCCCCGCGCTGCATAATGCCTCATAAAATAATAATATACATATTCACCTTACCCCGTCACAATGACGAGTAGAGGAGATCCTTCTGCTCCTCTGATCTCTGCGGCACGGCGCAGACAGGCGCGATGACGTCACTGCCTTGCGTCCCATGACACATAGTGAATGGTAGAGCAGGGACCTTATGGCTCCGTGACCTACCATTGCATTCAACTGTGTCTGCGTCCTGAAGATGCAGATACAGTTTAAACAGAATTTTTTTTTTTATAAAACGGAAATTCGCAAGAAGATGTTGATTAATTGCGCTGAATTTCGATTTCGATTATTTTTCGATTAATTGCCCAGCCCTAGTTTAAAGTATACCTGCAGTTAAATAGACTTTGCAAAGTAATATTTTTTCTATTTTTCTACTTTTTAGCCAGCACAACTTCTAAACAGCAGCAGGGACTGCGGGTTGCTCATAACTTCAGTCATCTACAGTACGGGAACGAGCACTACAAAATGTAATGTAACCCTATGTACTGAAAATGGAAGCTAATGAGACAGAGCAGGGCGGTGTTCTACAGTTTAGAAGCTGTACATGCTAATGAAACGATATAAAAAAAAATATTATCTTGCAAGGTTGCAAGGTACTGCAAGGCTCCGTTTTACTTTATAACTCGAGGCACCTTTCGGCAGTTAACCCCTTAGATGCGGCGGTTTAGAGCAGATCGGAAGCCCCCACATGAAATCACGGAGGCTGGCGATGGTTGCAACTGGAAGCCAGACAAGGGCTGCAATGTACAGAAATGAAACCGAGAAAGAATACCTATTATTTAAAGGTCATATAATCAATATATATCAATAATCATATGGGAACCCATATATATAGCATAAACACCAAAAAACTTCCCTTGAATGCTACAATAAGACCACATCAATCATTTGAAAGAAAAATACAAAAATCTTTTATTAGAGACAAACAACACAGTTGATCAAGACTATTTACAAATTACAGCCATAAAAACAAAATGTACAAACTGTACATGAAATGACAGTGTTTAATCATAAGGCAGGGCAACAATGGTGGTACTATGCATACAGATATCAATAAATAAAGATCAATCGATATAGATCAAATTTATATATACATCACTACATGTATGCCAAAATTACACATCCTAGGACCATGGTCAAACCGCAATAGCATCAATAGTATTATATATCGACACACCAAAAAAGACCCTATGATACCACACACTTCACCCACCATGAGCCATATTTTACTGCCACAACACTGTCAGAACACCCCAACGCGCGTTTCACACCTGGATTCGTCAGGGGGTGCTGAGTGAGTGTGACAAAAGGACCTTTATAGACAGTGCACAGCTGATAGTGTAACCCCATTACCTGTCCATAGAATGTTTTTTGGTGTTTATGCAATGTACAGAAGCCTATGAGGACCAGCCGGTCCTATGGTCCTCATAGGCTTCTGTCAGACTGACTGTCACGTCACAATGACAGAATACATTACACTACGTATGTAGTGTTATGCATTCTAGCAGCGATCAGAGCTGCAAGTCTCGTAGTCCCCTAGTGGGACAAGAAAAAAAAGAAAAAAAAAAGAAAATAAAAATGTTTTAAAAAAAGTGTAAAAATAAAAGTTGTGTTACATAAACAAAAAATACTTTTTTTCCTATAATAAGTATTTTATTATACGAAAAAAATTAGCACGTTAAAAAAGTACACATATTTTGTATCACTGCATTCGTAACGACTATAAAACTATAATGTTATTTTTCTGCACGTTGAACACCGCAAAAGAAATAGGTAAAAAACAATGCCAGAATCACTATTTTTGGTCACCACCCCTCCCAAAATAGTACCAATAAATACTACAACCCGTCCCGGCAAAAAACAAGCCCTTACACAGCTTTTTTGACTGAAAATTAAAAAAGTTATGGCTCTCAGAATATGGTGAAACAAAAAATAAATTATTTTATTAAAAAAAGTGATTTCATTGCACAAACGCTGCTAAACATAAAAAAAACTATATTCATATGGTATCGTCGTAATCGTACCGCCCTGCAGCATAAAGTAAAATTGTAATTTATAGCCCAGGGCGAATGTCGTAAAAAAAAAGAATAAAAAACATTGTCATAATTTATGGTTTTTGGTCAACTTGCTTGCCAAAAAATGGAATAAAAAGTGATAAAAAACGCATGTACCCCAAAATGGTACCAATGAAAACTACAGATTGTCCCGCAACAAATAAGCCCTCACACATCTCCGTTGGATAAAAAATAAAAAAAGTTCTGGCTCTCAGAATATGGTGATGCAAAATGTGCAGAGTGTTCCAAAAGCAGATAAGATCGGGCGCCATTTATCAGTGCAACAGCGGCCACATGTCTATCAATTTTTATTTATTTACCGCATTATTATACCCTCTTATTATGCCCTGATGTACTCTGCACAGCTTACATATGTCCCCACATTGTAAACTGAAATACCAGCAAAACCCCAAACAGAACCACCAAGCTAAATCTGCGCTCCAAAAGCCAAATGCCGACCCCCTCCCTTCTGAGCCCTGCAGTGTGCCCAAACATCTATGTACGTCCACTGATATGGCATCGCCATCCCCGGAGAACACAATATTTTATGAGGTATTTTGTCTTCAGTGGCACAAACTGGGCATAACATATTGTGCATAGTGCAAATGGCATATCAGTGGGAAATTTTAATTTTCACCCAGCACCATCCGTTGCGCATTAACCCCTTCTTGCACCATGACTTAATAGCATGTCGTGGTGTGGGGGTGATGTATGGAGCGAGCTCACGCGCTGAGCCCATGCCATACATTGCGGGTGTCAGCTGTGTATTACAGCTGACACCCGGGACTAACGGACAGGAACATCGATCGCGCTGTTACAGAAGCCTGTAAAAATGACAATATACTGCAATACATTAATATTGGGGGGGACGAATAAAAGGTGTAAAAAAAAAAGTTAATAAAGTTATTTGTGAAAAAAATTTAAATTAATATTTAAAGTCCAAAAGAAAACCCTAACAAATCGTTTTTACTTTGTAAAAGTAGTCAAAAACAAAAAAATATATATCAATTTGGTATGACCGCAATTGTATTGAGTCGCAGAAAAAATGTAAGTTGTCGTTTTTACTGCACGGTGAAAGCAGGAAAAACAAAACAAAAAAAACTATGGAGGAATCACAGTTTTTTCCAGTTTCAGCCTGCAAAGAATTTTATTTCAGTTTCCATGTACATTAAATGGTACTTTAAATGGTGTCAATAGAAAATACAACCCCTCCCGCAAGAAATAAGCCCTCACAACACTTTATTGACAGAAAAATAAAAAAGTTATGGCTCTTGGAAGGCGGGGAGTAAAGAACGAAAATAAAAAAGCCAAAAAATGGATCAGTCCAGAAATTTCTAATAAAAAAACATTTATGACCACATGTGGGGTATAGCCGTACTCGGGATAAATTACTTTACAGATGTTGGGGTGCTTTTTCCTCCTTTATTCTTTGTGAAATTTAAAAAATTCTACATTTTAGTGGAAATAATGTTGATATTAATTTTCACGGCCTAATTCTAATAAATTCTGCAAAAGACCTGTGGGGTCAAAATGCTCACTATACCCCCTGGATAGATCCCTTAAAGGGAACCTGTCACCAGCATTTTAGCTATAAAGCCAGCAATACCTGGTGAAAGTGGGTGAAAAATCATTGTCATCTAAGCTATAAATATGTTCTAAGTAAGCTCTGTAGCTTTAGTATTCAGTTTTTCAGTGGTCCCACGCCGTATGCAAATGAGCAGAAAAGAGTCAAATCTTCATATGAAAAGAGTCAGGTTTTCATTCCTCCAGCATCTCAGAGTGGACTCCACCTCCTTCTTTTTGATTGACAGCTCTTTAGCCAGTCAGGGCCGGACAGGTGGTGGCAGTGGGCGTGGTTAAGAAGCTGCATCCCAGAGGGAAAAACAATTACCATAAAAGGCGGGAAAAGTTTAAACGACTATATTTACTGACAGAGGAGGACTTCAGGAAAGAAGAGAACAGGAACGAACTCTGGACAGCTGCGGCCATTGAGGGGTCAGGCGAGTTTAACAGGTAAGATGGAGTCACTTTTGGGGGGTTTCCACTGTTTTGGTCCCTCAGGGGCTTTGCAAATGCGACATGACACCCGAAAACCATTTCAGCTAAATTTGAGCTCCAAAAGCCAAATAGTGCTCCTTCCCTTCTAAGCCCCGCTGTGCGTCCAAACAGCAGTTTATTACCACATATAGGGTATTTCCGTAATCGAGAGAAATTACTTTACAAATGCTGGTTTTTTTTTCTCCTTTATATTTTTCTGAAAAAAAAGCAGATTTTAATTTTAAACAGACTAATTCAAATACATTTAGCAAAAAAACTGTGGGGTCAAAATGCTAACTATACCCCTAGATAAATTCATTGAGGGGTGTCGTTTCCAAAATGGGGTCACTTTTTTTTTTTTTTTTTTTACTGTTTTGGCACCACAAGACCACTTCAAACCTGACATGGTACCTAAAATATATTATTTTAAAAAAGGAGGCGCCACAAAATCCACTAGGTGCTCCTTTGATTCGGAGGCCTGTGTTTCAGTCTATTAGGACACTAGGGCCACATGTGGGATATTTCAAAAAAAAAAAACACTGCACAATCTGGGCAATATATATATTGAGTTGCATTTCTCATGTAAAACCTTCTGTTTTAGATAAAAAACAGTATTACAAATGAATTTTGGCAAAAAAAATGAAATTTGTAAATATCACCTCTACTTTGCGTTCATTCCTGAGAAATGCCTATGGAGTTAAAACACTTTCTGAATGCAGTTTTGAATACTTTGAGGTGTGCAATTTTCAAAATGGGGTGATTTATGGGAACTTTCTAATATATAAGGCCCTCAAAGCCACTTCACAACTGAACTCGTCCCTGAAAAAATGGCCTTTTGAAATTTCTTGAAAATATGAGAAATCGCTGTTAGGGGAGATACAGACGGACGTTGCGTTTTTGCGCGCACAAACAACGCTGCGTTTTGCGCGCGCAAAAACCATTTGACAGCTGCGTGTGTCACCCGTGTCTGATGCGCGGCTGCGTGATTTTCGCGCAGCCGCCATCATAGAGATGAGGCTAGTCGACGCCCGTCACTGTCCAAGGTGCTGAAAGAGCTAACTCTTTCAGCACCCTCGACAGTGAATGCCGAACACAATATCGAAAAACCTGTTGAAAAAAAAGAAAAAGTTCGTACTTACCGAGAACTTCCCGGCCGTTGCCTTGGTCACGTGTCCTTGGTGACGCGTCCTTGGTGACGCGCCTCTCGACATCGGGCCCCACCTCCCTGGATGACGCGCCAGTCCATGTGACCGCTGCAGCCTGTGCTTGGCCTGTGATTGGCTGGAGCTGTCACTTGGACTGAATTGTCATCCCGGGAGGTCAGACTGGAGGAAGACGCCGGGAGTTATCGGTAAGTCAGAACTTCGTTTTTTTTTCTACAGGTTCATGTATATTGGGATCGGAAGTCACTGTCCATGGTGCTGAAACAGTTTAACTCTTTCAGCACCATGGACAGTGACTATCTCCTGACGTCGCGTACCGATAATTTTTTTGCCGGGTTCGGCCAAAACGAGTTCGGCCGAACCCGGTGAAGTTCGGTTCGCTTGTCCGGCTTCGCTCATCGCAAAGACACTCCGTTTGGATGTTCGGAAACAGAAAAGCACGTGGTGCTTTTCTGTTTACATTCATCCTTTTGACAGCTGGTGCGCTGTTTCAGTCGGTTCGCACGGAAGTGCTTCCGTGCAACCTGCGTGGTTTTCACGCACCCATTGACTTCAATGGGTGCGTGATGCGCGAAATACGCAGAGTTATTGAACCTGTCGCGCTTTTTGCGCGCAGAGTACACACAACCCTTGGCAACAACGAATATAAAAATTGAACCCCTTCCTGACATTTGACGTATTGATACGCCAAAGTCGGATGGGGGAAGTATGGAACGAGCTCACGGAGTGAACCCGCTCCATACGATGCCGAAGTCGGCTGTATGTTACAGCCAACATTTCAGAATAACGAGCAGCATGGTTGCTATGACTTCCTGGGGGCCTAGTAAAGGCGCTACCATTTCAGGCTACAGTGTGGGGCCATTATAACGTTCATCCTTATGGGTAAGCCTACCTTAATATCTCTTATGCTATATACAGATCTATTGCGATCTACACATGCTATGTACACCTGACTTCCTTTCTGGCAACTCTGTTCTGATCATGACATTCTGGTCTTGATCTACTCATGCTATGTACACCTGACTTCCTTTCTGGCAACTCTGTTCTGATCATGACATTCTGGTCTTGATCTACTCCTATTACTTAAGCGTAAACTTGCTGTGGAATTTTTTTGTATCTGGGCAATTTTGAAATATATGGTCAATGATTGACCTTTTTTCTCTTTGTAACCTTTATAAATTGCGTTGTCACCACCAAGTCGCAGTTACGCCCTTACTATACTACTTAGATTGTGTTACCTGTGATTCATACCAGACAGTGAACTATTGCCAGGGAATTCTGTTGGTGGGCTAGATACCCCAATTTCTATTTGCTTGAAGCCACCACACTGCTTTTCTTTTTCGGATCCTCCTTTGAATTTTATATATCAGTATTTTATGTTGTATGTCCTAATAAAATTTGTCAATTTTTATCATACTTGTGGCGTAATGACTTCTTTTTCTCTAAGTTTTCTATGATGTAATGAAGTTTGCTATGTTACTTATATACAATGAGGTGCTTGGACACTTGTTAAAGGCGCCTAACTTGCAACTCAACCTGGTAAGTCTTTATATTTATAAAGTACAATATATCACGAGAAAACAATCTCAGAATCACTTGGATAGGTAAAAGCATTCCCAAGTTATTACTTCATAAGTTAACACATCTCAGATTTTAAAAAATCTGCTTCGTCCGCAAGGCCAAAAAAGGCTCAGTCCTGAAGAGGTTAAGTGAGCGAGTATGGCTAGCTTTCTAGCAGGTGTGCCAGATCTGGACAGGTGGAGCACAGTAGCCAAAGACGTGCTCTCAGAAATGGAGTACACACAACCCTTGGCAACAACGAATATAAAAATGGCATTGAACCCCTTCCTGACATTTAACGTATTGATACGCCAAAGTCGGATGGGGGAAGTATGGAACGAGCTCACGGAGTGAACCCGCTCCATACGATGCCGAAGTCGGCTGTATGTTACAGCCAACACTTCAGAGTAACGAGCAGCATGGTTGCTATGACTTCCTGGGGGAGTGGGCTGGTTATAAAAATGGGGGGGGACCCCACGTCGTTTTTTTTTTTGAATTTAACAAATTTAACAATAGACGTTGGGTCCCCCACATTTTTTATAACCAGCCATATACAAGGCCGCAGCAGTCTGGCATTACATGGGTGGGAAGGGCCACTGGTTTTGTCCATTCCCAGGCTAATAACACTGTGTTGTATGTGGCTGGTTATGATAAATTGGGTGGAACCCCATGTCTTTTTAAAAAAAATAATAAATAAATAATTTAAAAAAATGATGTGGGGTCCCCCACACTTTTATAACCAGCCAGATACAACACAGCAGCAGCAGCCTAGCATTACAAGGGTGGGAAGGTCCACTGTTTTTGGCCCTTCCCAGCCTCATGATACCAGCCTGCGGCCGCCCCAGAGCCCGACCATCACAACAGATGGTCGGGTACTGGATCGTACCTGGCTCTTCCCGGCACCCCTGGTGGTGGTGGGTACGGGGTAATAATGGTGGTTAGTTTTAGCCTCTGCACCGGCTAACACTAAGCCTCGCCTTAGTAATGGATGTTGTCACTCAGACAGCGGCCATTACTAAAGTGGTAGTAATAAAATTTGAAAAGAAAAAGACAAAGATATAGATAAAATATTTTATTGAAATAAAGCACCCCCAACACAACCCTCATTAACCATTTTATTGTAGAAAAAAAAAACGTCATCGAAGTAGTCCTCGAAACCGACGTAGTTCAAACACCAAACCTGTAAAAAAAAAAAAAAAATGAAATTAAACATGTAGTAGGCTTAGATTCAGTTTAATGTGTGATACTGACTGTTATACCATGTATAGAAGCCTGCCGCGAAGTTGACTTAGATACAGGGCGGCAGCAGACAGTATCATACATGGCCATACAGACATATATACAAACAAACATACATGCAAACATACATACATACATATATACAAACATACATACATATATACAAACATACAAGCATACACATATATACATGCAAACATACACACATATATACATACATACATGCAAACTATCATACATACATGCATACACACACACATGAAAACATACATACATACAAACAAACATGCAAAGATACATACATACATATATACAAGCATGCACAAATATACATGCAAACATAAATACATGCAAACGTAATTACATACATGCACATATATATAAACATACATGCAAACATACATGCAAAAATAAAAACATGCAAACATACATACATGACAACATACATGCAAATATATACATGCAAATATACATACAAACATGCACATATATACATACATGCACATATATACATACTTACATGACAACATACATACATGACAACATACATACATACATACATACATGCAAACATACATAAATGCAAACATACATAAATGCAGACATACATGCAAATATATACATGCAAATATACATACAAACATACACATATATACATACATGCCAACATACATGCAAACATACATGCACATATATACATACATGACAACATACATACATGCAAACATACATACATACATAAATGCAAACATACATACATACATTCATGCAAACATACATACATGCAAATATATACATGCAAATATACATACACACATGCACATATATACATACATGCCAACATACATACATACATGACAACATACATACATGCAAACATACACACATGCAAACATACACACATGCAAACATACATACATACATACATGCAAATATATACATGCAAATATACATACAAACATGAACATATATACATACATGCAAACATACATGCACATATATACACACATACATGACAACATACATGCATACATACATACATACATACATGACAACATACATACATGACAACATACATACATGCAAACATACATTCATGCAAACATACATACATGCAAACATACATACATACAAATATACATTCATGCAAACATACATACATGCAAACATACATGCATGCAAATATATACATGCAAATATACATACACACATGCACATATATACATACATGCAAACATACATGCACATATATACATACACACATACATACATACATACATGACAACATACATACATGCCCAAAAAAAATAATAATACGTTCATACTTACTTTCCTCCTGTCCGGCCTCCAGCGATGACGTTTCATCCATGTCGCCGCTGCAGCCTGTGATTGGCTGCAGGGGCGGTCACGTGGGATGAAGCGTCATCCTGACGTGCGTGACCGCCACTACAGCCTGTGATTGGCTGCAGCGGCGAAAGGGATGAAACGTCATCGCTGGAGGCCGGACAGGAGGAAAGTAAGTACGAACATATTATTTTAATTTTTTTATTACATTAAAATTTTATTTTCCGCGCGCCGAGCATGTACTGTCAAGGTTGCTGAAAGAGTTAGTGCAGCCCATTAACTCTATCAGCACCCTGGACAGTAGCATGCTCGGCGCACGGAAGTGACAGGTTCGGTCCGAATCGAACTTTTTTGTGAAATTTGGCGAACTAGCCGAACCGAACTTTTGAAAAGTTCGCTCATCTCTAACCTGAGGGAACAAATATTAAAACTAAAACATGATGTTTGAAGAAAGAAGCCATTTTGCAGGGTGTTATTGAGAGATTCCAGCAATCCATTAGTGATAGAAAATAATTTAAAAGGGATGTACAGAAGTTTAAGGAGAACATAGCCTATTCATTCTTGACTAAAAATAATACAAGAGAGGCGGAATATGATATTTCCTCCTCGGAGGCTGATCTTTCTGATACGAACAGAGATCGTCATAATTCAGATAGAGGGAGAGGCGCCTACAGGAGTGGAAAAGGAAGGTCCAGGACCTATAGACGTGGGATGAACCTAAGAGGTGGTACACAGGGCAGGAGGGGGATGGAACAACAAACATCAAATATTACTTATTTCGCCCAGACGGCCCCCAGTCAATACCCCTTACGGAATCAGAATCCAACAGGCCAAAAGCTGTGACATCAGATAAAATGCAAATTGGCAATTTATCCACTAGAGTCCTAAATGAAACTGAGACTGATATCCTCTGGAAGGGCCTTTCATTTGCCCCCACAGAAAAATATGACCCCTTTGTATGGATCAAAGATGTTTCCCTTTTCATTAGAAAACTACAGTGGCGCAAGTTCTTTGTCGCACGGGATAAACGCACTTGCCTTGAATACAACCTAGAGGCCAGTGATTTATCTGCGGTTCAGTCCCTAGCGGAACTTATGGAGACTAATGAAAGGGATAGATCTTGAGGTCCGTTCACAACCCTCAACCCAAAAAGTACACGTATGCCACCACAGGCTGATCTTAGAGATCTTCTCCCAACTGGTCATCCAAGATCTAGAAAAAATTGAGGAGTTGCACAGTGGATTTAAGAATCTGACTAGAACAGGAAAGGAGACACTTAAGAATCTGGAGCAAGATAAAATCATAATTATAATACCCTCAGACAAAGATGGAAACGTGGTGATCTTGGACTAAAAATAGGTCTCTTTGTCTGGAACTGTTGGCTGATGAAACTTTCTATAGAAAAATAGAAAATAATCCCTCCTGTGTCTTCCAAAGAGAGCTAATGGCCCAATTCACATCACCCTTCCTTTCCGCTGGGGGGGTTCAGTCGGGGTTAAAAACCTCAACGGAAACGCAGTGATCTGCGCTATTGATTCTGTCAAAACGACGGAACCCTGTCACAAACAGAAACCATTAGTTTGGTTTCCGTCACCATTGAGTTCAATTGTGAGGGAAACGGAAGCTAAGGTTTCCATTTGCCTTTCCGTTGAGGGGTTATCCTGACGGAAACCTCTGACGGAACCCCTCAGCGGAAAGGAATGGTGATGTGAACACAGCCTAAATGATCTCCTACTAAGAGCATTGTCCTCCAAAATAATCAGTAAAGACAATTATGATTTCCTATATCCTACATCGCCGACTTTTGCAACCTTTTATTCACTCCCCAAGATACACAAAGGTCTGGACCCTTTAAAAGGGAGACCAATTGTGTCAAGGATGGGTAGCATCAATCAGAATTTGGGGATATATGTTGACACTATATTACGTCCCTTTCTTGAGTCTTTAAAATCATACATCAGGGAAACATCTGATTTATTACTAAAGCTGGAAGGGATTGAAATGGACGATAATATGCTTTTGAGTTCAAGTAATGTAGAGGCTCTTTATAGCTTAAGTCACCATCATCTTGACAAAGTTCTTTCTTGACACCAGAGAAGTTCATCTATGGCCACACAATGAATTTGTGCTTGAACTTCTAGAATTCAATCTTACCAAAAATGTATTTGTTTTTTATGGCAACTACTACCACCAGCTATGGGGTACTGCTATGGGCAGCCCATGTGCCCCTACATATGCCAATTTACTCCTGGGCTGGTGGGAGGCCACTGTCATTTTTTCAGAGGATCTCAGCCATTGGCAGGAGAATATCTGCCTCTGGCTGAGATTCATTGATGACATTTTCATTCTGTGGAAGGGCATGAAGGAGACATTCATGGAGTTTGTTAAGTGTATCAACTTTAATCATGTTGGGTTGAAATTCACTGCTATAATAGAGGAACATTCACTGGCATTTTTGGATGTCTTGATTGAGCGTGACCATAAAGGCTTTATCAAAACAGAGGTGTTCCGCAAGGCAACTGCAGCAAACCGCCTCCTGAGATTGGAGAGCTCTCATCCTTATTCCCTCAAAAAGGGAATTCCTACAGGGCAATACCTCCATCTCAGGAGAAACTGTATGAAAACTTCAACATTTATAAAACAGGATCACGATCTTCGCACATGTTTTAGGAACCGGGGGTATCCAGATCAAACCGTGAGAGAGGCTTTTGATATAGCAATCAGGAAAGACAGGAAGACCCTATTGACCTCTAGAGTAAAATACTGGGGAAGTTAAACAATTTTGAGTCATAGGTGTATATGATGCGGCACACATTGAGGTGCGGAAGATTTTGGAGAAATATTGGGGGATCCTTTTACAGGATCATGACCTCGGGAAGGTCCTGACCCCCCGACCACAGATCACTTTCCGGAAGGGGAGAAGTCTGAAAGATATACTAGTCAATAGTGTCACGAAGGGTCTGTGGATCCACTGGCCAACAGCTGGCCAACAGGGCGCAGGTCAATGTCTGTAGTTTGTATAGGTACCTGTGGCAGCTCGGACAGCAGTAAGGCAGGCTCGGCTGGGACTAGGCAGCAGGTAGACATCAGGCGAGGTGAAGCAGGTCTGACGTGGGATACAGCACGACACAACTTTGGCACAGCACAGTGCTCGACCAGGATAGTATGGAATGCAGGGAACAGGAACAGGAACACACTAGGAGGCCATCACATAGACAAACTTGGGAAACATCAACAACGCTCAGGCATAGAAGCAGGGGGCTGGATCCCTCTTATAGTCCAGGGTACTCACGGGTTCAAAGTTCATAAAAAGTCCGGCTGAGGTGAGTGGAAGCGTCTCCGGAGGAGGAGGCTGGGGCCAGCACTTGCCAACTCGTGGCTGCGGCTGTCAGGGGGGATTTGAGCTGACGGCCCGCGTCCACGGACATTACAAATAGTCACTTCACTCTCCCATTACGAAAAGATAACTGGCTCACACAAAGACATTTGGGCACGTTTAAATGTAGTACGTGTGTCACAAGTGCCACCAAGTCAAACCCACTCGATCGTTCTCTAGCCTCATCCACTGGGGAGCAGTTTGAAATTAGGGAATTCATAAATTGTAAAATGAAAAGAGTGATGTATCTTTCCCAATGTGGGTGCCCCCTGGACTACATAAGGAAAACGAAACGTGAGTTTTGCCATAGAATTAGGGAACACTTCAATGATATAATCAATAAAAGAGATACATCAGTATCAAGACATGTACATTTGATGCATAAGTGGGATCCCAAATCAATGAAGTTCATTGGTATTCAAGCTGTTCCCCAATACTGTAGGGGAGGTGACTGGAACAAAAGTATCTTACAGATTGAAAGTCGGTGGATCCATAGAATTAAATCAGTGCTTTATTTGAACATGAACGTTTGATTTATTGTCTCTTCTCACTAATAATTGAGTTGGCTTATGGTGTGATATGATCATGTGTGATATGATATGATAATTACAGTAGTGCCTCAAACTGGCATATCGGGTTAAACATGGGGCTGATGACTGGGGCAGAATATGGTGCCGGCTTATTGCGCACAGTACATCAGTAAATGCCAGTTTTCTGCCCCAGATTATTTGTACCCAACCAACATTCAGAATCTTAATCCTGTGTCTATGACTACAGTTTTCTCTTAGCCATTGAAAATCTGCATCAAAAGCGCAGGTATACGCACGTAATTCCGCAGCTAAAGCCGCATCATATGGTGCGCTTCTTGATGCGTTTTTTGATGCATTAATTTTGTGCGTTTTTCCATTTTGAGGCATTTATGGGTGCGTTTTCATGCTGCGTATTTTGGTGCGATTTTCCTCTGCACTGGGCAGGTGTAATTCACAGGCGGAGACGCAAAATAAATTGGCATGCTGCGGATTCTAAAAAAACACACCACAGGTAAATTTCAGTCCTAAAAAATACTGCGGCATCTATATGTGATTTCTTGGGGTCTCCTTGGCTGTGCAGATGCTGTGTTGCTGCGGACTTTCCGCATGCAGATTCACCTGGCGAAATCGCGCGTGGTACGCATCATGTGCATGGACCCTAAAAGTTAACATATGCTCGTGAACTTTGACTGGAGCAGAGGGTGAAGCTTGTGTACTGTGGACGATCCATCAGTGACATGCCCCAGACTATTTACGCTCAATAAATAAAATACATTTTTCTATCTGCAATACTATCCCTTCTATGCCAAACCATTTGGAGTTATATTAATACGACCTTACTCTAGCACTGATTGTTATTACACCTCTGTTCTTTGATCTGACAGCAAGCTTGTTTTGTTTCTAAACTAGGGAATGCGCTGACTGGTTCCCATAGCGACACTACGTCACCACTATAACCCCGCCCCCATCCAAGGCAGCTGAGCCACATCAGAGCACAAGCCGCGCCTGCCCTGCTGCTGATTGGACACGAAGGGGATGTGCGTGAGTCATGTGTGGGCGTGATTTAGGGTATTTAACAGCGGAAACGCTGAGTGATCGTGGCCACTGCCAATCATGAATGCATCACGTCCAGGGGTGTACCTAGCCCGTCTGCCGCCTGAGGCGAACTGTAAAAAGGTGCCCTATCAGAGTTTTCTCATTACTAGCTTTACACATCAAACACGCAATATATACATTTTTTAAATAGGAAAACATTTGATGTATATTTGTTAGGCCCTGTTTACACGGAGTATATTGACGAGTTTTTGGGCGCGGAAATCGCTCCGCAAAACTCGTCAAAAAGCGGCCGAAAATGCCTCCCGAGAAAGAAGGGACATGCCCTATCTTCGCACGTTTACGCCTCTGACCTCCCATTGACATCAATGGGCGGCAGAGAAAGGGTATTTCGCAGAGTTTTTTGCCCGCAGCACTCAATGGCCATGAGCGAAAAACGCGGTGAAAATCGCGGCAAACGACGTGCAGGAAGGACAAAATCTGCCTCAAAATCTCAAACAGAATTTTGAGGCAGTATTTTCCACCTGCAAAAAATTCAGTGTGAATATAGCCTTAAAGTGCTGTTTGAAGTATGGAAAATATTTAAAGAATTATTCTTACTGCCAATCAGTGCAGTGCAAATAGTCCGGTCTGCACTGCACAGCCCCATATCTTTCCTCGACAGCCAGTCTCATTTGCGGCGTCACTCTCTGCAATTACATTCAAGCCAGTCCAGGATGGATCGCGCTTAGTGCTGTTTTGAAGCGGCACGTCCTGGGCCGGTTTCTTTGCTCTACCTGCTGTATTGTAGTGATCTGCCTGTGCTGGCTTGATGCCAGTGGTGGATAAATATGATCTTAGGCCCTGGGCTGTACACAAGTTATGGGCCCACACCCTACACATAAGTATCACCTACATGTCAAAGTACATCACATGACACTCTGCAGACTGTCTCTTAGCCTGATCATCTGCTGCCACACTCACACTTCCCCACAGCCCCCACCGCAGTAATGTACATAGATTGTAACACCAACATTACCAATAATACCCCATACTGTTACGGAATAATACCCCATACTGTTACTGAATAATACCTCCATACTGTTACTGAATAATACCCCATACTGTTACTGAATATTACCCCCATAATGTTACTGAATAATACCCCCATACTGTTACTGAATAATACACTCATAATGTTACTGAATAATACCTCCATACTGTTACTGAATAATACCTCCATACTGTTACTGAATAATACCCCCATACTGTTACTGAATAATACACTCATAATGTTACTGAATAATACCTCCATACTGTTACTGAATAATACCTCCATACTGTTACTGAATAATACCCCCATACTGTTACTGAATAATACCCCCATACTGTTACTGAATAATACCCCCATACTGAACCTGAATAATACCCCCATAATGTTACTGAATAATACCCCCATACTGTTACTGAATAATACCTCCATACTGTTACTGAATAATACCCCCATACTGTTACTGAATAATACACTCATAATGTTACTGAATAATACCTCCATACTGTTACTGAATAATACCTCCATACTGTTACTGAATAATACCCCCATAATGTTACTGAATAATGCCCCCATACTGTTACTGAATAATACCCCCATACTGTTACTGAATAATACCCCCATACTGTTACTGAATAATACACTCATAATGTTACTGAATAATACCCCCATACTGTTACTGAATAATACCTCAATACTGTTACTGAATAATACCCCCATACTGTTACTGAATAATACCTCCATACTGTTACTGAATAATACCCCCATACTGTTACTGAATAATACCTCCATACTGTTACTGAATAATACCTCCATACTGTTACTGAATAATACCTCCATACTGTTACTGAATAATACCCCCATACTGTTACTGAATAATACCTCCATACTGTTACTGAATAATACCCCCATACTGTTACTGAATAATACCCCATACTGTTACTGAATAATACCTCCATACTGTTACTGAATAATACCTCCATACTGTTACTGAATAATACCTCCATACGGTTACTGAATAATACCTCCATACTGTTACTGAATAATACCCCCATACTGTTACTGAATAATACCTCCATACTGTTACTGAATAATACCTCCATACTGTTACTGAATAATACCCCCATACTGTTACTGAATAATACCTCCATACTGTTACTGAATAATACCCCCATACTGTTACTGAATAATACCCCATACTGTTACTGAATAATACCTCCATACTGTTACTGAATAATACCTCCATACTGTTACTGAATAATACCCCCATTCTGTTACTGAATAATACCTCCATACTGTTACTGAATAATACCTCCATACTGTTACTGAATAATACCCCCATACTGTTACTGAATAATACCTCCATACTGTTACTGAATAATACCTCCATACTGTTACTGAATAATACCCCCATACTGTTACTGAATAATACCTCCATACTGTTACTGAATAATACCTCCATACTGTTACTGAATAATACCCCCATACTGTTACTGAATAATACCTCCAAACTGTTACTGAATAATACCTCCATACTGTTACTGAATAATACCCCCATACTGTTACTGAATAATACCTCCATACTGTTACTGAATAATACCCCCATACTGTTACTGAATAATACCCCATACTGTTACTGAATAATACCTCCATACTGTTACTGAATAATACCTCCATACTGTTACTGAATAATACCCCCATACTGTTACTGAATAATACCTCCATACTGTTACTGAATAATACCTCCATACTGTTACTGAATAATACCCCCATACTGTTACTGAATAATACCTCCATACTGTTACTGAATAATACCTCCATACTGTTACTGAATAATACCCCCATACTGTTACTGAATAATACCTCCATACTGTTACTGAATAATACCTCCATACTGTTACTGAATAATACCCCCATACTGTTACTGAATAATACCTCCAAACTGTTACTGAATAATACCTCCATACTGTTACTGAATAATACCTCCATACTGTTACTGAATAAAACTACCAAACTATGATCACATATTACTACAACATTGTGTCAGAAAAAACCCACCATACTGTTAGTGAATAAATCACACTATATATAGACCAATATTACCACCATATAGTGACCTTATAGAGGTAGATGCCAGTTATACACAAGATATCTGCAAACCATATAAGTGATTACAGTATAGTTATATCGAGTGACTTATGTGGCAAATTTACGTTTCTTTAAATTTTTATACTGCTTTTTTTTGGTAGGTTCCGCTGGAGCGTTTGGACTACGTCGTAGATTCATTGGACTACTCCGATGATCTACTTTTTTAAAAAAAATAAAAATGGTGAAAGAGGGTTGCATGGGGGAGTTTAGATTTCAATAAAAGTTTTTCTTGTCTGTTTTTTTTAATGCTTTATTATGGCCTTAGTAATGGCTGCTGTCTGATTGATAGCGTCCATTACTAAGAAGGGGCTTAGTGTTAGCCGGTAAAAAGGCTATCACTAACCCCTATTATTACCCCGGTTCTCACTGCCGCGAGGGGAGTACGATCCAGTACCCGACCATCTGAAGAGACGGTAAGGCAGCAGGGCGGTCACAGGCTGGTTTTACCAGGCTGGGAAGGGATAAAAAATGTGGCCCTTTCCACCCTGGGAATGATAGGCTGCAGCTGCTTTATTGTATCTGGCTGGTTGTGAAAAATAGCAGGAACCCCACGTGTTTTAAAAAAAAAAAATAATAGAAAAAAAATTACGTGAGATCCCCTCCATTTTTCATAACCAGCCAGATACAATAAATCAACTGCAGCCTAGCATTACCAGGGTGGGAAGGGCCATGGTTTTTGGCCATTCCCAGCCTGATAGTACCAGCCTGCGGCCACCCCAGTACCCGCCCTTCTCTTCAGACGGTCGGGTGCTGGATCGTACCCATCTCTTCCCGATACTCCTGGTGGCGGTGGGTACCGGGGTAATAATAGGGGTTAGTGATAGCCTTATTACTGGCTAACACTAAGCCCCTTCTTAGTAATGGACGCTCTCAATCAGACAGCTGCCATTACTAAGGCGGTAATGAAGTATTAAAAAACAGAGACATAAAGAAATTGATTTTATTGAAATGACAACTCTTCCACACAATCCACTTTAACCCCTTCCCGCTGCTGGACCTACTATTAGGTCATGGCAGCTGTATCGTTCGCGCTCCATGACCTAATAGTACGTCTCGGCAGTAACGGCTGTTTCGGCCGTCCTCCCGACACATACAGGAGCTGTGACAGCTGCTGTCTTGTTCAGTAGCTGTCACAGTTCCTACAGCGGGGACCGATCGCTGTGTCCCCGCTGATTAACCCCTTAAAAGCCACGTTCTATAGAGATCGCGACTTTTTAGGGGTTAAGCTGCCATCGCCGGCCTGCTACGCGATAGCGGCCGGCGATGGTGACTATGGCAACCGGACACCAAACAATGGCATCCGGCTATGCCATAGACGGAAGCCTAGTGGGTCCTGACAACGTCAGGACCCACTATGCTTGCTGTCAGTGAGTAGCTGACAGCTCTAATACACTGCACTATACATGTAGTGCAGTTTATTAGAATTGCGATCAGGGCCTCCTGCCCTCAAGTTCCCTAGTGGGACAAAGTAAAAAAGTAAAAAAAAAGTTAAAAAAAGATGTGTAAAAATAAGAAAATAAAAGTTTTAAAAGTATTAAAAGTAAAAATCCCCCTTTTTCCCTTATCAGTCATTTATTATTAATAAAAATATATAAACAAACAAATAAACTATACATAATTGGTATCGCCGCGTCCGTAACGGCCTGAACTACAAAATTATTTTGTTATTTATCCCGCACGGTGAACGCCGTAAAAGAAAATAATAATAAACCGTACCACAATCACAATTCTTTGGTCACTTCACCTCCCAAAAAATGGAATAAAAAGAGATCAAAAAGTCGCATGTACCGAAAAATGGTACTGATTGAAACTACAGTTCGTTACGCAAAAAATAAGTCCTCGCACGGCTTTATTGATTGAAAAATAAAAACGTTATGGCTCTTAGAATAAGGTAACACAAAAAGTGAATGATTGTTTACAAAACGTATTTTATTGTGCAAACGCCATAAGACATAAAAAAAACTATAAACATATGGTATCGACGTAATCGTATCGCCCCGCAGAATAAAGTGAATATGTCATTTATAGCGCACGGTGAACGCAGTAAAAAAAAAAGAATAAAAAAACAATAGTAGAATTGCTGTTTATTAGTCACCACGCCACCTAAAAATAGAATAAAAACTGATCAAAAAGCCGCATGCACCCCAAGAAAACTACAATGGATTCCTCAAGGGGTCTAGTTTCCAAATTGGGGTCACTTTTGGGGGGTTTTGGCACCACAAAACCTCTTCAAACCGGACATGGTGCCTAATAAAAAAGAGGCCTCAAAATCCACTAGGTGCTCCTTTGCTTCGGAGGCCGGGGCTTCAGTCCATTACCGCACTAGGGCCACATGTTGGATATTTCTCAAAACTGCAGAATCTAGGCAATACGTATTAAGTTGCGTTTCTCTGATAAATCATTTTGTGTTATTAAAAAAATGGTATAAAGAGGATTTTCTGACAAAAAAAAAATGTAAATTTCACCTCTACTTTGCTCTAAATTTCTGTGAAACACCTAAAGGGTTCATAAACTTTCTAAATGCTGTTGTGAATACTTTGAGGGGTCTAGTTTCTAAAATGGGGTATTTGATAGGGGTTTCTAATATATGGGCCCCTCAAAGCAACTTCAGAACTGAACTGGAACCTAAAAAAATAAATAAATGAGGCAATCCTTCACTTCTTACATTATACTGATAATGAGCCGTGCCCACCCCGAGATGACCCCAGTTTTGACCGTTTGTATAAACGGAGACCCCTATTAGACCGTTCCAGTGCCCGGTTTTCCCAAGCATTTACCCCCGAGAAGCGTATTTCTATTGATGAGTCCTTGGTACATTTTAAAGGGAGGGTTCAATTCCGCGAGTACCTGCCGGGTAAGAGAGCAAGGTATGGCGTGAAGATGTATAAGCTGCGAGAGTGCATCAGGGTATACCTACAGGTTTAGGCTATATGAAGGGAAGGCCACCCCCAAACCAGACTGCATCCTGGACTACAATAGGTACACGGGAGGGATGGACTTGTCAGATCAAATCCTGAAGCCCTACAGCGCCATGCGGTGTGGTATAAGAAGCTGGCCGGGCACATCATACAGATGGCATTGTACAATGCGTACGTGCTACGTCGATGTGCAGGCCAGACGGGAACTTTCCTGGAATTTCAAGAGGTGATTATCAAGAACCTAATCTTTAGGGACCAAGAAGGGGGGGTACCCAGTACTTCTGGAAGCGGGGCCACACGCATCGTACCAAGGCGGCAACACTTTCCAGGAGAAGTTCCCCAAACTGGCAAGAAGGGAAAAAGTCAAAAGAGGTGCAAAGTCTGCTATAAGAGGGCGATAAGGGATGACACAATATATCAATGTGACACGTGTCCCGAATAACCAGAGCTCTGTATGAAAGTCAGTTTTAAAATTTATCATACATCCCTTGGTTTATAATTTACCCCAATTTTACTTACCCTGATGCACTCCGCACACCTTATCCCCCCTCGTCTTTCCCCTCTGAGCCCTGCTGTGTGTCCAGGCAGCTGATAACAGCCACATGTAGGGTATTGCCATACCCGGGAGAACCCACATTATAGTTTATGGGGTGTAGGTCTCTGGTCAAAATGCTCACTACACCTCTAGATGAATGCCTTAAGTGTGTAGTTATTAAAACGGGGTCACTTCTTGCGGGTTTCAACTGTACAGGTACCTCAGGTGCTTCTGCATACATGACTTCGCACTAGAAAATCCCCAGTAGGCCAAATGGTGGTCCTTTCCTTCTGAGCCCTCCCATGGGCCCAAACAGCAGTTTATCACAACAAATGGGGTATTGCGGCACTCAAAACAAATTGCGCAACAGAATGGGGTATTTTGTTTCTTGTCAAAATAAGAAATTTTCAGCCAAAACTACATATTATTTGAAAATAATAATTTTGTTTTCATTCCCAGCCCAATTCAAATAAGTTCTGTGAAAAAACTATGAGGTCAAAATGGTCACAACACTCATAAATGAATTCCTTGAGGGGTGTAGTTTCCAAAATGGGGTCATTTGTGGTTTGTTTCTATAGCTTTGATACCTCTGGGGCTCTGCAAATGCGACATGGCACCCGAAAACCAATCCAGCAAAATCTGGACTCCAAAGAACACACAGCGCTCCTTTCCTTCTGAGCCCTCCCATGGGCCCAAACGGCAGTTTATCACCACAAATATGGTATTGCCGCACTCAGGACAAATTGGGCAACAAAATGGAGTATTTTATTTCTTGTGAAAATATGAATATTTGAGCTAAAATGACATATTATTGGAAAAAATATATTTTTTTTTAATTCCCAGCCCAATTCAAATAAGTTCTGTGAAGAAACTATGGGGTCTAAATGGTCACATTACCTATAAATGAATTCCTTGAGGGGTGTAGTTTCCAAAATGGGGTCACTTCTGGTGGGTTTCCATTGCTTTGATACCATTGGGGCTCTGCAAATGCGACATGGCACCCGAAAACCAATCCAGCAAAATCTGCACTCTAAAGAACACACAGCACACCTTCCCTTCTGAGGCCTCCCATGGGCCCAAACGGCACTTTATTGCCACAAATGGGGTATTGCTGCACTCAGGAGAAATTGGGCAACAAAATTGAGTATTTTGTTCCCTGTGAAAATAAGAAATTTTGATAAAAAATTACATCTTATTGGAAAAAATATAATTTTTTTAATGTCACAGCCCAATTGAAACAGGTGCTGTTAAAAAACTGTGTGGTCGGGGGCGTGGCCAGCTATGGGAGAGTGAAGACGTGCTCTCTCCAGCTCCTCTAAGGGTATGTTCACACGGCGGGGGTCCGTAACGGCTGAAATTACGGGGATGTTTCAGCCTGAAAACATCCCCGTAATTTCAGCCGTACCGGCATGTGCAGGCGCTTGAACGCCGCGTCAATTACGGCCGTAATTCGCGCTGCTATTCATTGGAGTCAATGAATAGCGGCTCCAATTACGGCCAAAGAAGTGACAGGTCACTTCTTTGACGCGGGCGTCTAGTTACGCGCCGTCATTTGACAGCGGCGCGTAAAAATACGCCTCGTGTGAACAGACAAACGTCTGCCCATTGCTTTCAATGGGCAGATGTTTGTCAGCGCTATTGAGGCGCTATTTTCAGACGTAATTCGGGGCAAAAACGCCCGAATTACGTCCGTAAATAGGCCGTGTGAACATACCCTAACAGCGTGTCCAAAATCGGCTGACATCCACTCCCAGATATGGGGAAGAATTAAAAAAAAACAAAGGCAGCAGCCCCTTCATGCCCCTCATCGCCCCAGCGCGATATCGGGGATTATTTTGGGCGACAGCCCCAGATGCAGCTGCGGGCTGCGACGCGGGCTGAGGCCGGTGGTCAAGATGGCCGCCCGACCTCCTCAGCTTCAACTGCCCAGGGCTCAGGGGCGACGGAGACGACACCAGGACAAGTTCACTCACCTTCTGATGTGCAGCCCTCGATGGTTCCCGGTCCTCCGTCTCCTTCCCGGGCGGTGATAGTTCCTGCGGCACGGCCGACAACGCCTGCCGATTTCCAAGATGGCCGCCGGGACCATGAGGCGAGCGGATACGGGCCTGCTCTGGAGAGCACGGCCCTTCTTTCAGCTGATCCGGAAGAGAGAGGACCAGCACAGAAGGTACTAGACCCAGAGGCACCAGATCCCCGGTCTAGCTGGGAGGCATTGGGGGCCCCTGCAGCGGCGGATGCCGTTCCCCTGCCGCAAGACCATGAGGCCTCTCAAGATGGCTCTCTGGAGGGCCTGCACATCCCGGGACGACACCCTCCCCCGTCACTGCGCTCATGGCCTGCGGGCCCTCTCCTGCCGAGACCCGACAGCGGCATACTTCCATCCCTGGGAATGAGAGACACCACACCTGCCCAGCCTGCAGGTCTGCAATTGGAGGAGCTAGCTAGGAGGCACAGTGAGTACCTAGGCCCTGAGCCTCCCATCACCCAGCTCACCTCACACCCTATGGGACTGATAGCTCCAGTGCTTCCCCTCCCGCCCAGGGACCCTGGGCTGGTGGTGGCCTCTCCCTCGTGGTCCTCGGGCTCCGCATGGCACAGCTTCCCCAATGCCCCAACAACCACAGCATTGACCCTGCCTGTGGGGTCTCCCCATCACCCTGGGAATATGCCTGCATTACGTGCAAGTGGCCAAGGTCCTCAAGTACACCCACTCCCGTCCCCTGAAGTGGACACGCCAGCCAGTAGTGGGTTAAGTTTTACCGACCCGTCGTCTGGATCTATGTGTGAAAATCGGCCGGCGACTCTCTCAGATATCCGCCAGCTTGTTCAATTATTGCCTACTAGGGCTGATATGACTTCCTTTGCCAGACAGATCGTTGAAGAATGCAAGCTGGAGTTTGCACAGTTTCGTGCTGAACTTTCCTCACTTTCTACGAGGGTGGACACTCTTACGCAGGAACGGGTTGCTGATAATGCCACTATTGCAGATATCCAATCCACTATCCAGCAGCACTCAGCTCAGTTGTTCACTTTGCAGCAGCACCTTGATGATATTGAAAACCGCAATAGGAGGAACAACCTACGTGTTAGAGGATTGCCCGAATCTGTTCCTGCGTCTGATCTGTTTTCGACTCTCTCCACCATCTTCAATACTTTACTTGGCCGTCCGCCGAATACCCATATAGAGATCGACCGGGCGCATAGAGCTCTCCGCCCTGTAAGTGTTGACGATCCTCGGCCGAGGGATGTCATCTGCCGAATCCATTTTTATGCAATCAAGGACTCTATCCTGCAAAAAATCCGACGGCAGCCCATCATTCTCCACCAAGGCACGCAGTTACGTATTTTGCCGGATTTATCTCGACATACGCTGGCGCAAAGAGCTGCTCTCAAACCCCTGCTGGAGATGCTTCGGAATCGGGACATCATCTACAGGTGGGGCTTCCCGTTTGCCCTGATGGTCCGACAGGAGGGCCGTACCTACACTGTGCGATCCCCGGCCGACCTGCCTGGTTTCTTGCGGGACTTGAACCTTCCTCATGTTGCACTTCCGGAGTGGCCCTCGTTGTTATCCTCTGCTGGCGGGGGATCGCGGGGGAGACGCCCGTTCTCTGGGCCCCTGGCTGTGGTGGAGGGTCGCCCTCCGCGTGGACCTCGCAGACGATCTAGGCGCCGACAAGAACGGGACCCTACTCCACCCATGGAATCAGCCCGTTCGGCGTGATGACCCGGACTGCCGCTCCTGGAATTCCTCCTTTTACTTACTTGCTGTCTGATTTCAAGATTACTTGTTGCTATGAGTATTTCCTTCAGATGCCTTCCAATATCTTCCTCTCTCGTTATTTAAAATGTGCAAATGATGTTAAGCTGTTAATACTTATATTATTATACGCTAAGGAGTGCGGATAACTCTTATGCGTAGTTGTCACCTTCCCCCTGTAGGTTTTGGACCGAATTTTTGGTCCTCTGTAATTGTGCGATTAGCTTGTGCGGCAGTGGTTTTCGTACTGCCTTTTTGGTTTGATTTTATGTTTGTGTTTTTCTCTAATGCTCTGTTCTTTACTCCTAGCTTGTCTCCCTCCTCTGCTTCCCTCCTGGCGATCCTGGACTCAGATCCTTTGTGCGCTACCCGGCATACCTCAGCGAGCCGTTTAGCCTGCATCCATGGCTGACCTTACTATTGCCTCCTTCAACGTGAAGGGGCTGAATGTTCCTGAAAAGCGGGCGCAAATTTTACACCATCTACACAAGCGTAAGGTACACATCGCATGCTTCCAGGAAACACACTTTAAGGAGGGACATACCCCTACTATCAAGCACAAACATTACACTACGTGGCATTTCAGTAATAATCCCCTTTCCAGATCGTGCGGAGTTGCCATAGCCCTTCACAAGTCTCTCCCCCATCAGGTTGTCAATCTTGTTGTGGATCCCGATGCGAGATACCTCATCTTAGTGCTTAATATTGGTGGGAGGGAATTCACGGTGATTAACGCTTATGTTCCTAACCAGGGTCAGGTGCCCTTCATTCTCCAACTTATAGAAACCGCCCTTCCGGTGGTCCGGGGGACTGTGGTGCTGTGCGGAGACTTTAACCTTACCCTGGATCCGACGGTGGATAATTCTACTGGTCGCTCTAGTGTTGCATACGGTGCTATTAGGCGGGCGAAGCGTGCTCTCCTACAACTGCAACTGTGTGATGCATGGCGTATTCAACATCCCACGGATAAGGATTATAGTTTTTACTCCCATCCGCATGGCACCTACAGTCGCTTGGATTACATTTTCCTTCAGCAACATGCTGTCCCCTGGGTAGCCTCTACGTCCATTGGCAGTATCCTGTGGTCTGACCATGCCCCGGTATATTGCACCTTACATCTCCCCTTCATCACTAAAGGCCCCTGGACTTGGAGACTGAATGAGTCCCTGCTCCTGGATGGGGTGTGCCAGGCTGATTTGCTTCAAGCGGTGGAACATTTCACACTTGATCATGCCCAGGATGACACGTCCCCATTGGTTCGGTGGGAAGCCCTTAAATGCGTTCTCAGGGGAGTCCTCATAAAACACGGGGCGCGCCTTAAAAGAGAAAGGGCCCACTCCCTTAAAGTTGCTCTCCAAAAAATTAGCGCTCTTGAACTGGCTCACAAACGTGCGCTGTCTCTTCCGATTTTAAGGGAGTTACAGGTTGCCCGACAGGACGCTAGACAGCTGTTGGACTCTGCCCAGCAGCGCGCTCTTCAAGTCTGTCACAGTAAATTCTACGAGTTTGGCAATAAGAGCGGACGTATGTTGGCCAGAGCTTTAAAAAATAGAATCGCCCAGTCACACATCCCAAATACTAAGGCTCCTTCTGGCCAAGTTGTTCACACGACCCCAGAGATAGCGGAGTGCTTCCATAGCTTTTTCTCTGATCTTTACAACCTTGACCCTCCCACCTCCGCCCCCTCCCATCCGCCGGACCGGGATTCTTTCCCATCTCCCTTCACACAGTTGTCGGGGGAGATAGCTGATATGGATTTCACTTCCTCGGAGCTCCTCAGGGTTATAACCGAGCTTCCTGGGGGAAAGAGTCCTGGCCCGGATGGCTACACTGCCAAGTTTTACAAGGTGTTGGCGGACCGGTTGCTACCGCTTTTGTTGTTAGCTTTTAACTCTGTTTCCCCGGAGGTCCTGTTTCCTCCTAGCTCCACCTTGGCTCATGTCGTGGTTATCCCTAAGCCGGGTAAGGACCCTCAACTATGCTCCAGTTATCGTCCCATCTCCTTGCTCAATGTAGACCTAAAAATTTACGCTAAATTGCTCGCCAATAGATTGAATAAATACCTGCCTGACCTAATCCACCCGGACCAGGTGGGGTTTGTGCCTGGTCGGGAGGCCCGGGACAACACCCTTAAAACTTTCGATATCATTCACCACGCCCAGACTAACCGAATCCCGCTCATGATCCTGTCCCTAGATGCTGAAAAGGCGTTTGACAGAATATCGTGGCCTGCCCTTTACCAAACCCTTCGGCATGTGGGAATAGGACCCTCTCTTTTGGCAAAAATTATGGCATTGTATCGCACGCCTTCGGCCCAAATAAAAATAAATGGCTCCCTCTCGGCACCTTTCCCTATCTACAATGGCACACGACAGGGCTGTCCCCTATCCCCCCTGTTGTATGTCCTGGTTATGGAACACCTCATGGCCTCCATTCGGAGCAACACGGATATTAAGGGTATTAATATTGGAGGGAAGGAATACAAGTGCTCAGCATTTGCTGATGACCTATTGGTCTATCTAACAGACCCTCATGTATCTCTGCCTTCACTGATGTTCGAGTTGTCTCGTTTTGGAACATGGTCTAATTTCAAAATCAATTTCTCCAAGTCAGAGGCGTTAAATGTTTCTCTCCCAGGCCCGTTAGTATCGCTTCTCCAAAGTAATTTCCCCTTTTCATGGCCCTCCAGAGGTATTACATATTTGGGTGCCCGTATAAGCGGGGATCTTACACAATTGTTTACAAATAATTTTATCCCCCTACTGGCCAAGTTTCGCACTGATCTTAATTCCTGGCATAAGACTGAGTTTTCCTGGTTTGGTCGTATCAATATTATTAAGATGTCTCTCCTTCCCCGTTTACTTTATCTCCTGCAGACGATCCCCATCTCTATCCCATCCTCCTATTGGTTGCGGCTTCAGAGATGCTTCGGCTCCTTCATTTGGCCAACTGGTCGTGCACGTTTGAGCCGGGCTCTGCTGACTCGTTCCAGGGGTTCGGGTGGGGTTGGTCTGCCGGATTGTCGGCTCTACTATCTGGCGGCAACTCACGCACGGGTTTTAGATTTTTTTCATAACCGTGAATCAAAGTTATGGGTCCGGTTGGCTCAACAACTATGTCCCAGTACCCTATCATCCCTGCCGTGGATCCTGCCCGGGAATAGACCGACTCAAGCCTCCTTTGTTGTTTACCATACCCTCATGGCGTTGAGGTCCCTAGGGCCTGGAAGTACGCTTATAGACCCTCTGGGTCCTTTAACGCCTATCACAGATAATCCAGACTTTCCTGCTGGTAAAGCTGGTTGCTCCTTCCTAGGCAGGTCGTCCACCGGCCCCATGTATTTTGCTCAGGTCCTCTCCGCTTCCTCTCTTCTCCCCCTAACCTCCATCTACCCCGATGCCGTGCCCCTAACTCGCCATATATATGAGTATGCTCAGTTAAAACATTTTTATGGAACAGTTAACCGACGCGCACATCTTCACAGGGGGTTGACGGACTTTGAGCGCCTATGTGTCTCCTCCCAGCCCCCTACCCATACCATATCCACAATATATAAATTACTCCTTTCACAGCGTTCTCAACAACTCCCCTCCTTCTGTGGGGCCTGGGAGAGAGAATTACATACAACATTTACTGACGCACAATGGAAGAGGTGTTTCTCCCTCTCACAAAAAGCCTCTATAGCCATTAGGGCCCAGGAAACTAGCTACAAAATTGTCTCTAGATGGTATAGGGTCCCGGCTGCGCTTCATAAATGGTATCCGTCTGTGCCTGACAAATGTTGGCGCTGTGGTGCTGCGGGGGGCTCCATGTCACATGTCTGGTGGAGTTGTCCCTTGTTGAGGAGTTTTTGGGATGCGGTACTTAAATTGATATTGGAGGTTACTGGAGTCTCTGTCCCCAACTCTCCGGAAGCAGCTCTTTTATTCATGTTCCAGATGCCAATACATGTTTATAAAAGCTCCCTAACTAGACATCTCCTTCAGGCGGCAAAATCAGTGATCCCGCGCAGGTGGAAAACAGCCATACCCCCAACATTAGATGAGTGGTTTCGGGAAGTTGCCTTGATACAGCGAATGGAACACTTGGTGGCTCATTCCCCGGCAGCTGTGGTAAAATACACGTCTACATGGTCTCCCTGGATAGTGTTTCTTTCTTCTCCTTCCTACCTCACGGCTGTCACCTGAGTCGGCCTATGCCCCTGTGAAATGTACTATGGCTTTTGCTCGTTGCTGATTTTCATTCATAATACGCCGGAACTGGAGTCCAGGATCCCCTTGTCCTCTCCCCTCCCTTCCTCCCTCCTATCCCTCCCTCTCTTGGGGCCTTTCTCTATACTTTCTCTTCCCCTGTCTAGGGTAATGTGCCTCTTCTTCTCTGTTTGAATTAAGTGGTCTAGCTGTACCTCCTGATGTTATGCCTCTAGGATTACTCATGCTACTGTTGGACACCGACCATTCTTTTGCATGTTGAGATGTGATGCACATTATTGATTTTCCCTTTGGTGTTTTGTTTGTTTTTGCTTTGGTCCACTGACCTTGTTTGTTTTTTATTTAAGGTGTGGAGGTCTCCCCTCCACTATGTTTTGTAACTTTTGTGTTCTGAAACTCAATAAAAATTTTGAATAAGAAAAAAAAAAAAAACTGTGTGGTCAAAATGCTAACAACAAGCATAAATGAATTCCTTGAGGGGTTTAGTTTCCAAAATGGGGTCACGTTTGGTGGGTTTCCATTGCTTTGATACCTCTGAGGCTCTGCAAATGCGACATGGCACCCAAAAACCAATCCAGCAAAATCTGGACTCCAACAAACATATAGCGCTCCTTTCCTTCTGAGCCCTCCCATGGGCCCAAACGGCAGTTTATCACCACAAATGGGGTATTGCCACACTAAGGACAAATTTGGCAACAAAATGGGGTATTTTGTTCCCTGTGAAAATAAGACATTTTGATCACAAATGACATTTTATTGGAAAAAATGAAATTTTTTTCATTTCACAGCCCAATTCAAATACGTGCTGTGAAAAAAACTGTGCGGTCAAAATGGTAACAACAACCATAAATTAATTCCTTGAGGGGTGTAGTTTCCAAAATGGGGTCACTATTGGGGGATTCCTACTGTTTTGGCACCTCAACACCTCTTCAAACCTGGCATGCTGCCTAAAATATATTCTAATAAAAAAGAGGCCTCAAAATGCACTAGGTGCTTCTTTGCTTCTAGGGCTTGTGTTTTAGTCCACGAGCGCAGTAGGGCCACATGTGGGACATTTCTAAAAACTGCAGAATCTTGACAATACATATTTAGTAGTGTTTCTCTGGTAAAACCTTCTGTGTTACAGAAAAAAAAATGAATAAAATTGAAATTCAGCAAGAAAAATGAAATTTGCTAATTTCACCTCCACTTTGCTTTAATTCCTGTGAAATGCCTGAAGGGTTAAAAAACTTTCTAAATGCTGTTTTGAATACTTTGAGGTGTTTTATCAGGGTTTCTAATACATAGGCCCCACAAAGCCACTTCAGAACTCAAGAGGTACCTTAAAAAAAAGGCTTTTGAAATTTTCTTAAAAATATGAGAAATTGCTGTTTATGTTCTAAGCCTTGTAACGTCCAAGAAAAATAAAATAATGTTCAAAACACGATGCCAATCTAAAGTAGACATATGGGAAATGTGAACTAGTAACTATTTTGGGTGGTAAAACCGTCTGTTTTACAAGAAGATGCATTTCAATTCTGAAAAATGCAATTTTTTCAACATTTTCTCTAAATTTTGCAATTTTTCACCAATAAACACTGAATATATCGACCAAATTTTACCACGAACATGAAGCCCAATGTGTCACGAGAAAACAATCTCAGAATCGCTTGGGTAGGTCTAAGCATTCCGACGTTATTACCACATAAAGTGAAATATGTCAGATTTGAAAAATGGGCTCTGAGCCTTAAAGGAACAGTGTCATCGCAAATAATTTTTTTATATGTTAAAGATGTTAGTGCTTTAATAAAAACGTTTATATTCATTTGTGTGTTTGTGTTTTACTTTTTCTTATTTTTACACTTTTTCTTCCCTATGGGGGCTGCCATTTTTTGTTCCATTTCTGTGTGTGTCGATTAACGACACACACAGACATGGAATACGGCAGCCACAGTCCCATAGGGACTGCGAACGGCTCCCGTCCCATTGACTGCCGTGTACGGCGTCTGTGTGGGAACTGCGCATGCGCCGCTCCCACACAGTCCTATTCGAAATTGGCGCCGTCCGGCGCCATTTTCCTGTGGACCGGAAGTCGCGGCCGGACAGTAATATTACTACTTCCGGTCGCGGCTTCCGGACTTGTGCACATGGAACAGCGGCAGCAAACGGAGCGGACGGGCCGGAGGGAGCCGCGGCGGCAGGAGCAGGTAAGAGATTTCAATGTATGTTAGTGTTTGTGTGTGTTTACTACTGTATGTAAACCTACTACACTGTGGGTTACCTCAAAAAATGGCGACACACAGTGTAGGAGGTTAAACCTTTCAAACCCCTCGTTTATCCCGGCACTAGCCAGGATAAAGGAGGGGGGGATGCTGAGAGCTCACTAGAGCGAGGGCTTTTAACCCAATGTTGCAATGCTGCAATTTTGGGAACAGCCCCATCTAGTGACCAAAAATGGGTAGTATTATAAATTAGAAATAATTTATAATATTTCCTGGCTCGTGCCAAAAAAAAAAAAAAAATTTGAACAATGTTTAATCACCCACACACTAAATGTTTAATTTTTAAAAAAAAAACATGTTTTTCTGGCAACACATTCCCTTTAAGACCAAAACTAGGCTGCGTCCTTAAGGGTTAACCATTTTATAAAAAAATAAAAAAATAAAGCTTAAATCAGTGAAGTAGTCCAACAAATCTACGACGTAGTCCAAATGGTCCAGCGGAACCTGCAAAACAAAAATTAGCAGTATGAAAAATAAATATAAAGTTGGCTGCCCCCACAGACGTACAAACATATGAATAAATAGCTACCTTCGGAAACATATTAAAATAATTCGAAAAATTAGGCCCATAAAATAAAACATATCAATTTAAAAAAAATAATAATTAGAACACCTTTCTTTTAAAGAGAACCTTTCACCTCCCCATACATGTACAGATGAGTGCAGCATGTAATGGGGAGGGCCGCACAAACTCTGGGGCACTTTAGATTTTTTTCTTAGCCTCCTTCGTTATTTCTTAGCCTCCTTTATTATTTGCTGTAATATTTGGCACCCGGTATTTAAATGACCCCATGAACTGTCAATGGGGAGGTAATTGGCAAAGGGGCGTGTAACATCGCTGTGACACTGTCCAATCAGCTACTCAGCGTTACAGCAAGAGCTGGAGAGAGAGCGCGTGCACGCGCAGCTCCGCCACCACTACGGAACACAAGAGGAGAAGAAGAGTGTGAATTCTTCTTCTTCTGTTCCATGGCATCGGAGCTGTGCGCGCACGCACGCTTTCACTCTTTAGCTCTCGGCAGACAAGGACGACGACAAGACTGATCTCTCACCTGAGATCACAGTCTTGTACTTGCCTGCCGAGAGCTGAAGAGTGAGAGCGTGTGCACATGATCTCCTCTCTCCAGCTCATGCTGTTGACATTGTCCGTAGCGGATTGGGCAGTGTCACGGCGATGTTACACGTCCCCTTGCCAATTACCGCCCCATTAGCAGTTCATGGGGTTATTTAAATACCGGGCGCCAAATATTACAGCACCGATATCTAAGTAAGGAAAGAGGGTAGGAAAAAAAATATAAAGTGCCCCAGAGTTTGTGCAGCCCTGACCATTACACGCTGCACTCAAATGCACATGTATGTAGAGGTGAAAGATTCTCTTTAAAGTTCTAACAACTTTTTAAAAAACTTTTGACATGTCAGAAGTTTTGATAAGTGGGGTCCGAGCACTGAGACCCTCCACTAGTCGCTAAAACGAAGCAGCAGAATTGCTCGGGTAAGCGGTGTGCCGCTTCAATTCTGTTTGGCTTTCCTTGGAGCAGTGTACAGGCTCAATAGAAAGTCTAGGAGTACGTACACCGCTCACTCGGCTGTAAGTCGATTATAAATGAAGCGGCACAGCGCTCACCCGAGCACTTCTGCTGCTTCGTTTTAGCAATCGGTGGGGGCCTCAGTGCTCGGTCCCCCACCAATGAAAACTTCAGACATGTCAGTATGATATATAAAGATATCTATTAATGCGATTGGTGCAAGTTTTAATTACTTTTTATTGAAAATGATTTGCACTTTTTGAGATACAGCTGCTTTGTATCCTGTATACAGAGCAGCTGTATATAGCGCTGAGACCTGAATCCATTAGGTCGCCCATTACCAATCACATCTTAGATATGATCAGTAACAGCTCGATCCTGCAGAACTCGCTGACACTGAATCAGTCAGTCCCGCTGACCTGATGGATACAGGATACAGCACTATATACATTATATAATATATTTATTTTAATTAGCGGGGGCAGGTTTAAGGGGAAGCATTAGGGCCTGTTCACATCAGCGTTGGCTTTTCGTTCCAGGGTCCGTGGGAGGTTTCCGTCGGGTGAACCCCGCAACGGAAAGTCAAACTGAAACCACAGCTTCCGTTTCAGTCATGATTGAAATCAATGGTGACGGAAACATTGCTAATGGTTTCCGTTCGTCACCATTCTGGCAGGTTTCCATTTTTGTGACGGAATCAATAGCGCAGTCGACTGCGCTAATGGTGATGGAAACGGAAGCTGTGGTTTCAGTTTGCCATTCCGTTGCGGGGTTACCTCCGACGGAACCCCAGAACGGAAAGCCAACACTGATGTGAACAGGCCCTAAGGCTTCTTTCACACTAGCATTAATATACGTTTACCTCTCTTCCGTCAGAGGAAGAGAGGATCGATACGTTAAACGGAAAGCAACGGTTCCATTAGAATTACCATTGCTTTCAATGGTAATTCTTTTGGATCAGTTGCTTTCTGTTTGTCTCCGTTCGCTAAGTTTCTGTTTTTTTTAAAGGAAAAAAAAGTGCAGTCTGCAGAACTTTTATTTCCGTTCAAAAGAACGGAAACCTAGCGAACGGAGACAAACGGAAAGCAACTGATACAAAAGAATTACCATTGAAAGCAATGGTAATTCTAATGGAGCCGTTGCTTTCCGTTTAACGTATCGATCCTCTCTTCCTCTGACGGAAGAGAGGTAAACGTATATTAATGCTAGTTTGAACAAAGCCCAATACAAGTAAGATATTAATATTAAAAAAAAAAACAGTTGGGATTTGAAACAGCAACCTTCCATATGTAAGACAGCCATGCTAACCACTACACTATAGAAGCCATCATAGGCAATGCCTGTGAAACTGTAGTAGTTGAGGATTTTTCAGTCTATCCTGTCTGGCTGCTGCGTGTGGGTGGTGACTGGTCAGAGACTCACAGTCAGGCTGGCTGCCACAGCTGCCGCAGCTGCCGCATGCAGTGTGCACTGGGAGTGACTGTGAGACTCACCAGTCACTGCCCTGCTTGTAGCTTTCCCACGCTAATTAAGCACAGGAAAGCTACAAAGCCCTTATACTGCGCTCAGCTTCCTGCCCCTGCCAGGAGTATACTGCAAGGGGGGGGGGTCGGGGCGTTTTACTGACAACAGAGGGCTCTATAGGGGGGAATTATCTCCCCACCATAGAGCCCTGACTAGTTACTATACTGAAAGGTTAGGGGGGTCTGAGCATCTGACTGACTGCTCTAAAGGGGGGGGGGGCAGAATCCCTCCCTATAGAGCTCTCTGCAGTAAGTCAGACAGTCAGACGCTCCCCCACCCACACTAATCCTTCCATTATAGTGATGTGAGGGCTCTATGGGGTGGATTATTCCAGCCACATAGAGCCCTTTGCTGTCGGTAAAATGCCCAGACACCCCCTTGCAGTATACTCACGTTACGGGTCCCGGTCCCAGCAAGGCAGGCACTTACCTCGTGCTGCTCATCGCTCCTCCTGCAGACTTGCTCCTCTCTGGCTGCATGTGCTGTGTACAGTGTCAGAGAGGAGGAGGAGTGTTACAGACGTTCGGCGCGTCTGCATGGCCCCTCCCCCCGGTCCAGTTCGTCCCGGGCTGAAAATGCCGCCCCCCAAGTTTGGGTAGGTGGTGCCGCCTGAGGCTGTCGGTTCACCTGGCCTCATGGCAGGTGCGGCACTGATCCCGTCATTATATATTATATTCCTGATGAGCCATGGCGAAACATGTTGACGCTAGATTACAGGGATATATAGAATACAGGTCTCAGACTGAAATCAACAAGGGGTCTCTCGTTTCAGAGTGCCTGAATAGCCTTTGGTTGGTTAATATCAGGTACAGTGCTTATACAGGTGTGAGTGAGTCTCCAATAGCCTAACATCCATAAGGCGGACACTTAGGAGGATAAATACCGTTCTGCCTGAGAACTAACTGAACGATAGGGCATACTTGTTTCAAAGATTTAGTATCAAGTACTGCAAAACTTATTTTTGGAGTCTTTAGTACGTCCTGATTTACCTAACAGTATTCAATAGAACACCAACATTCACATTTTATTTATAATTTAATAAAAGTTACATTTTAAGAGGGGCTTTCCCTCCCATTAGTAAATCTAGCTCTATAATATCCGAACAAGTTAGCAAAGACACATTCCTATTAAATACCATGTCAAAGCTTGTCAGTTATGATAAAGGGGCATGGGAGGATGCTAAAATAAACCTCTATCTACCACAATTTTTTTTATAAAAATCATGCTAAATGTTTCTTTTTTTTTAGAAAACTAGATCTGCAAAGCCCTGCACTATAATAATTTTTCCAGTGGCGTAGCTAATGGTTCATAAACCCCGGTGCAAAAGTTCTTGTTGGTCCCCTCCATTGTCACTTTATGGTCGATGTCCCGCAGCTTTTAGCTGATGATTTTTGTGTTCCTTGCTGTCGCCATTAACAGATCAGCGTTGTTACCATTGGATTACTGTTAAAAGTGATCTCCATACACAGATATGCAGAGAAGACACAGATAGCATCTTCTCTCCATGCACCCAGCCTCCTCTGCACAGGGAATCTCTGTGATGTCATGAATTCCATTATGGGGGTCACTAGCAACCAACTGAACGCAGAAGAAGCGGCTTCTGCATTCAGGAACCCAGTGCTTAATATGAGCACGGTGTTCAGGGATTTTAATGACTGTGAGCTGATTATTTCGGTTCATTGTCACAGCACGGGATAGGACTGTCTGTGTGACAGCCAGATACTGTTGAAAGCACTGCGTGCAAGAGCATGCTGGCAGCATTCAAATTACCAGGCTTATGGCACAGGGACAGTGCTATTAGTCTGTTAATGTACGTTGGGCCGACGGGAAGGAGTTAAAAAAAATTGCATCAGAAAACAAAACACTAAGCATAGTCAAAAAAAAATGTGTAGGGAGAGAGCAGAAAATACATTAAATACAAAGGCAGCCATGGTATTCAAGCTGCTTTCCCCTGGAGTTAAAAGTATTACTTGTTCAATAACTATGACTTTTAACTGGCATGCCGCATGATGCTATGTGAAAAATATAATGCTACTGGAGATGTGTTATTTTCATTCAATATTCTACCTAATGCAGTTACTTTATAAGCCAGTTTTATTGCACTTTTATGTTCAATAAAGCATATTTCAACCAATGTGCGACTCCACAGATATTAAAGTTGAAGTATCTGAAGATAAATCAAGCTGTAATACACGAAAAAAGCGTATCCCGTTTAATATGATTACAATTCTTTGCAATGATGAGATTACAATACATTACATAAACTGTCAGCCTATAATCACTTTTTGAAAAACAATCCTCAAATAAAAATTCAATAAATATGGAGACCAGATAACAAAATTTACCAGCTATTTAAAATAATGTGTGGAATAATGTCTGAGACAGTGGCGTAACTACCGCCGTAGCGGCTGCTACGGGGCCCGCGGCATGAGGGGGCCCGTGTCGCTCGCCGGCACGGGCCCCCACCATGGCCGGAGGCTCCGCTAGCAGCCGCTATGGCTGCTACAGCACGACGCCACTGATCACTACGGCAGAGCAGGGAGGTATCTCCCCGCTCTGCCATTAAACAAAAGACATGTATCCCTTATCCAGAGGACAGGGGATACATGTGTGATCGCTGGCATTGATAGGGAGAACGGGGGACTGAAAGTCCCCTGAAGTTCTCCATCACAAACCTCGGACTTCCGGGGTCTGTGTCGGCAGCTCCGTAGAAATGAATGGAGCGCCGGTCGCGCTTGTGCGCATGCGTGACCAGCGCTCCTTTCATTTTTATTCACAGACGCCAGAAGTCAGAGGTTAGTCATGGAGAACTTCGGGGGACTTTTGGTCCCCCGTTCTCCCTATCAATGCCAGCGATCACACATGTATCCCCTATCCTGTGGATAGGGGATGCATGTTATTTGTAGGACACACTATAGGTCGCATTTTTTGGGGGGGCTGTATGGCGTTCCCTGCAGGGGGGGGCGCTGTATGGCGCTCCCTGCAGGGGGGGGTGCTGTATGGCGTTCCCTGCAGGGGGGGGGGCACTGTATGGCGTTCCCTGCAGGGGGGGGCGCTGTATGGCGTTCCCTGCAGGGGGGGCGCTGTATGGCGTTCCCTACAGGGGGGGCTGTATGGTGTTCCCTACAGGGAGGGCTGTATGGCGTTCTCTACAGTGGGGGCTGTATGGCGTTAGCGCCATACAGCCCCCTCTATAGAGAACGCCATACAGTCCCCCTGTAGATAACACCATACAGTCCCCCTGTAGATAACGCCATACAGTCCCCCCTGTAGATAACGCCACACAGCCCCCCTGTAGATAACGCCACACAGTCCCCCCTGTAGATAACGCCACACAGTCCCCCCTGTAGATGATGCCATACAGTCCCACCTGTAGATAACGCCATACAGTCCCCCTGTAGATAGCGTCATACAGCCCCCTGTAGATAACGCCATACGGCCCCCTGTAGATAACGCCATACAGTCCCCCTGTAGATAACGCCATACAGTCCCCCCTGTAGATAACGCCATACAGTCCCCCTGTAGATAACGCCATACAGCGCCCCCGCTGTAGATAACGCGATAAAGCCCACTCTGTAGATAACGTTATACAGTCCCCCCTGTAGATGACGCCATACAGTCTACAGGGGGGGCTGTATGGCGTTATCTACAGAGTGGGCTGTATGGCGTTATCTACAGGGGGGCGCTGTATGGCATTATCTACAGGGGGGACTGTATGGCATTATATACAGGGGGGGCTGTAAAAAAGGCACTATCTACAAGGGAGGGGGTTGTGTGACACCCAGGGGAGGGGGAGCCCCAGTCAAAAGTTTGCTATGGGGCCCAGTCTTTCCTAGTTACGCCCCTGGTCTGAGACATTAAATATACTTTAATTAATCTGAGATCCTTTCAACTCAGTTTAGAAGAACAGAACACTGTGTCCCGTTCATCTCTGTAAGGCTGGATTCACACTGTGCAATTTTGTTGTGTTTTTAACATGTATTTTTTAGTCTCAACCCCTTTTCGCCTAATGGACCAGACATTTATGTTATAATAACTTTGGAATGCTTTTACATTTTCAATCGATTGTGAGACGGTTTTCTCATGACACATTGTACTTTAAGTTAGTGGTAAAATTTGGTCGATACATTCAGTGTTTATTTGTGAAAAAACCAAAAAATTTTTAGAAAATTTGCAAAAATTTGCATTTTTCTAAATTTAAATGTATCTACTTTTAAAACAGATTGTAATATCACACAAAATAGTACTAGTTTACATTTCTCATATGTGTACATTGTTTTTTGAACATTCTTTTATTTTTCCAGGACGTTACAAGGATTAGAACTTTAGCAGTAATTTCTCACATTTTCAAAAAAATTTCAAAAGGCTATTTTTTCAGGGACCGGTTCAGTTCTGAAGTAGCTTTGAGAGCCTAATATATTAGAAACCCCCTATAAAAACACTCCATTTTAAAAATGGCACCCCTCAAAGTATTCCGAACATCATTTAGAAAGTTTCTTAACCCTTTTGGTTTTTCACAGGAATTAAAGCAAAGTAGAGGTGAAATTTACTATTTTTTTTTTTTTCTGTAACACAGAAGGTTTTACCAGAGAAACGAAACTCCATATTTATTGCCCAGATTCTGCAGTTTTTATAAATATCCCATACGTTGCTCTATTATGCTAATGTGCTGTAACACAGCAAAGGAGCACCTAGAGGATTTTGGGACCTTCATTTTATTAGAATATATTTTAGGCACCATGTCAGGTTTGAAGAGGTTTTGTGGTGCCAAAACAGTGGAAACCCCCCAAAAATACACCATATGGCAAACTACATACCTAAACGAATTTATCAAGGGGTATAGTGAGCATTTTAACCCCACAGGTTTTTTGCTGAATTTAGTGGAATCAGGATGTCAAAATGAAAATCTAATTTTTTTCCAATAAAATGTAGACATCTTCAATATTTACAAGGCATAAGGGAGAAAAAGCACCCAAACATTTGAAAATCTATTTCTCCGGATTACGGCAATACCCCATATGTGGTAATAAACTGCTGTTTGGACACACGTCAGGGCTTAGAAGGGAAGAAGCACCATTTGGCTTTTGGACCTCAAGTTTTGCTGGAATGGTTTTCAAGTGCCATCTCACATTTGCAAAGCCCCTGAGGGACCGAAACAGTGGAAACCCCCCAAAAGTGACCTCATTTTGGAAACTAAAGCCCTCAAGGAATTTATCGAGGGGTATATTGAGCATTTAGACCCCACAAGTTTTTTGTGGAATTTAGTGGAATTATGCCGTGAAAATGAAAATCTATGTTTTTTCTAATAAAATGTAGATTTAGCTCAGATTTTTCCATTTTCAAAATAGATAAAGGATAAAAAAGCACTCCAACATTTGTAACGTGAACTCTTCTGAGCACAGCAATACGATTTGGCTTTTGGAGCTCAAATTTTGCTGGAATGGTTTGTGGCACCATGTCACATTTGCAAATCCCCTGCGGGACCAAATCAGTGGAAACCACCAAAAGTGACCCATTTGGGAAACTACATCCCTTAAGGAATTTATCGAGGAGTATAGTAAGCATTTTAACCCCACAGGTTTGTTTTTTTTTGCTGAATTTAGTGGAAATATGATGTGAAATTAAAAATTACATTTTTTTTCTGATAAAACGTAGAAATGTTTAATTTTTACAAGGAAAAAGGAAGAAAAAGCACCCCCATATTTGAAAAGCAATTTCTCCTGATTAAAGCAATACCCCATATGTGGTCATAAACTGTTGTTTGGACAAACGGCAGGACTCAGAACGGCAGGAGCGATATTTGGCGTGCAGATTTTGCTGGCTTGGTTTTTAATAATAGAAGTTTTTATTGAACCAATACGCATTACAACATATGAATCCACAAGATTAATGACATATCATACGTATAACAACCATTTGGTCCACAAATTTTTCAAAAGAGAGAAACAATGAACCCCAAAAGAACATGGTCTATAAAGACACATACAGTAATTTTACCCAGTTTTATTACAACACAATGCTATGACATTTAGAGTTTTTCCATTTATCCCAATAAGAAGCCTTCCTATACACACCTTGAATGGAAGCCAACGGACATTCCATAATAAATTATTATTCACATAATGCGTGAGCTCCGAGATACTAGGAATGTTAGTGGATTTCCAATATTTAGCTATCAATATTTTGGCTGATAGCAACATATAAAAAAGTATAATTCTATCAGAATGAGCGAAGTCAACCATTCCTACATGTAACAAGGTAAGGAACGGAGATAATGTAACTGAAATTCCTAAAATAGACTTTAACCCCTTAACGCTCAGTGACGTACTATTACGTCATGGAAAGCGCCCTGTTCGCGCTCCATGACGGAATAGATCGTCTCGGGAGTAATGGCCGTTTCGGCCGTCCTCCCGACACATACAGGAGATGTGACAGCTGCTGTCTCGTACAGCGGCTGTCACAGCTCCTACAGCGGGGACCGATCGCTGTGTCCCCGCTGATTAACCCCTGAAAAGCCGTGTTCAATAGCGATCACGGCTTTTTAGGGGTTAAGCTGCCATCGCCGGCCTGCTACACGATAGCGGCCGGCGATGGTGACTATGGCAACCGGACACCAAACAATGGCGTCCGGCTATGCCATCGACGGAAGCCTAGTGGGTCCTGACAACGTCAGGACCCACTATGCTTACTGTCAGTGAGTAGCTGACAGTTCTAATACACTGCACTACGCATGTAGTGCAGTGTATTAGAATAGCGATCAGGGCCTCCTGCCCTCAAGTCCCCTAGTGGGACAAAGTAAAAAAGTTCAAAAAAAGTTAAAAAAAGATGTGTAAAAATAAGAAAATAAAAGATTTAAAAGTAATAAAAGTAAAAATCCCCCTTTTTCCCTTATCAGTCCTTTATTATTAATAAAAATATATAAACAAACAAATAAACTATACATAATTGGTATCGCCGCGTCCGTAACGGCCTGAACTACGAAATTATTTTATTATTTATCCCGCGCGGTGAACGCCGTAAACGAAAATAATAATAAACCGTCCCAGAATCACAATTGTTTGGTCACTTCACCTCCCAAAAAATGGAATAAAAAGAGATCAAAAAGTCGCATGTACCTAAAAATGGTACTGATCGAAACTACAGTTCGTTACGCAAAAAATAAGTCCTCGCACGGCTTTATTGATGGAAAAATAAAAACGATATGGCTCTTAGAATAAGGTAACACAAAAAGTAGATGATTTTTTACAAAACGTATTTTATTTTGCAAACGCCATAAGACATTAAAAAAAACTATAAACATCTGGTATCGCCGTAATCGTATCGCCCCGCAGAATAAAGTGAATGTGTCATTTAACGCACACGGTGAACGCTGTAAAAAAAATTGAATAGAAAAACAATAGTAGAATTGCGGTTTTTTAGTCACCGCGCCACTTAAAAATAGAATAAAAACTGATCAAAAAGTCGCATGCGCCCCAAGAAAACTACAATGGATTCCTCAAGGGGTCTAGTTTCCAAAATGGGGTCACTTTTGGGGGTTTTCCACTGTTTTGGCACCACAAGAACTCTTCAAACCGGACATGGTGCCTAATAAAAAAGAGGCCTCAAAATCCACTAGGTGCTTCTTTGCTTCGGAGGCCGGTGCTTCTTTCCATTACCGCACTAGGGCCACATGTGGGATATTTCTCAAAACTGCAGAATCTGGGTAATAAGTATTAAGTTGCGTTTCTCTGATAAATCCTTTTGTGTTATAAAAAAAAATGGTATAAAAAGGATTTTCTGACAACAACAAAAAAGTAGATTTCACCTCTAGTTTCCTCTAAATTCCTGTGAAACACCTAAAGGGTTCATAAACTTTCTGAATGCTGTTGTGAATACTTTGAGGGGTCTAGTTTCTAAAATGGGGTGTTTGATAGGGGTTTATAATATATGGGGCCCTCAAAGCAACTTCAGAACTGAATTGTAACCTAAAAAAATAAATAAATGAGGCAATACTTCGCTTCTTACATTATACTGATAATGAGCCGTGCCCACCCCGAGATGACCCCAGTTTTGACCGTTTTTATAAATGGAGACCCCTATTAGACCGTTTCAGTGCCCGGTTTTCCCAAGCATACACCCCCGAGAAGTGTATTTCTATTGATGAGTCCTTGGTACATTTTAAAGGGAGGGTTCAATTCCGCCAGTACCTGCCGAGTAAGAGGGCAAGGTATGGCGTAAAGATGTATAAGCTGTGCGAGAGTGCATCAGGGTATACCTACAAATTTAGGATATATAAAGGGAAGGACACCAGTGCTCAGCCCCCAGAATGCCCCCCCCCCCCTTATTGGGAGTTAATGCAAAAATTGTGTGGGATTTGGTGCACCCTCTGCTGGACCAGGGTTACCACCTCTACCTGGATAATTTTTATACCAGCGTCCCACTCTTCAACTGCCTCGCTTCCAGTCCTGCGGCATGCAGCACTGCTAGAAGAAATCTGAGAGGCCTCCCTAAGACTCTGCAGGGCAAACGCTCAGAAGGGGTGAGAACAGGACACAATCTAGCAGCAACATATTGTGTGTCAAGTACAAGGACAGGAGAAATGCCACACCAGTACCCATGTACCTGTACGAGGTACCAGTACAGAGACCCCCAAACCAGACTGCATCCTGGGCTACAATAGGTACATGGGAGGGGTGGACTTGTCAGATCAAGTCCTGAAGCCCTACAGCGCCATGCGGTGAGGTATAAGAAGCTGGCCGGGCACATCATATAGATGGCATTGTACAACGCGTACGTGCTACATCGATGTACAGGCCAGAGGGGAACTTTCCTGGAATTTCAATAGGTGGTTATCAAGGAACTAATTTTTATGGACCAAGAAGGGGGGGGGCACCCAGTACTTCTGGAGGCGAGGCCACACGCATCGTACCAGGGCAACACTTTCCAGGAGAAGTTCCCCAAACTGGCAAGAAAGGAAAAAGTCAAAAGAGGTACAAAGTCTGCTATAAGAGGGGGATAAGGAAGGACACAATATATCAATGTGACACGTGTCCCGAAAAACTAAGGCTCCGTATGAAAGAGTGCTTCAAAATGTATCATACATCCCATGATTTTTAATCTACCCCAGTTTTACTTACCCTGATGCACTCCGCACAGCTTATCCCCCCTCGTCTTTCCCTTCTGAGCTCTGCTGCGTGCCTAGGCAGCTGATAACAGCCACATTGAGGGTATTGCCGTACCCGTGAGAACCCACATTAGTTTATGGGGTGTATGTCTCCGGTCAAAATGCTCACTACACCTCTAGATGAATGCCTCAAGGGTGTAGTTTTTAAAACGGGGTCACTTCTTGGGGGTTTCAACTGTACTGGTACCTCAGGGGCTTCTGCATACATGACTTTGCACCAAAAAATCCCCAGTAGGCCAAATGGTGGTCCTTTCCTTCTGAGCCCTCCCATGGGCCCAAACGGCAGTTTATCACCACAAATGGGGTACAGAAATTGGGCAACAGAATGGGGTATTTTATTTCTTGTGAAAATTAGAAATTTTCAGCCAAAACTATATATTATTGGAAAAAATTATTTTGTTTTAATTCCCAGCCCAATTCAAATAAGTTCTGTGAAAAAACTGTGGGGTCAAAATGGTCACAACACCCATAAATGAATTCCTTGAGGGGTGTAGTTTCCAAAATGGGGTCACTTCTGGTGGGTTTCCATTGCTTTGATACCTCTGGGGCTCTGCAAATGCGACATGGCACCCGAAAACCAATCCAGCAAAATCTGGACTCCAACAAACACATAGCACTCCTTTGTTTCTGAGCCCTCCCATGGGCCCAAATGGCAGTTTATCACCACAAATGGGGTATTGCCGCACTAAGGACAAATTGGGCAACAAAATGGGGTATTTTGTTCCCTGTGAAAATAAGAAATTTTGATAAAAAATGCCATCTTATTGGAAACAATGTCATTTTTTTTATTTCACAGACCAATTCAAATAGGTGCTGTGAAAAAACTGTGTGGTCAAAATGATAACCACAACCATAAATGAATTCCTTGAGGGGTGTAGTTTCCAAAATGGGGTCACTTCTGGTGGGTTTCCATTGCTTTGATACCTCTGGGGCTCTGCAAATGCGACATGGCACCCGAAAGCCAATCCAGCAAAATCTGGACTTCAAAGAACAAATAGCGCTCCTTTCTTTCTGAGCTCTCCCATGGGCCCAAACGGCAGTTTATCACCACAAATGGGGTATTGCTGCACTCAGGACAAATTGGGCAACAAAGTGGAGTATTTTATTTCTTGTGAAAATAAGACATTTTGACCTAAAACTACATATTTTTGGAAAAAAATTTTTTTTTTTAAATTCCCAGCCCAATTCAGATAAGTTCTGTGAAGAAACTATGGGGTCTAAATAGTCACATTACCCATAAATGAATTGTTTGAAGGGTGTAGTTTCCAAAATGGGGTCACTTCTGGTGGATTTCCATTGCTTTGATACCTCTGAGGCTCCGCAAATGCGACATGGCACCCGAAAACCAATCCAGCAAAATCTGGACTCCAACAAACACATAGCGCTCCTTTCCTTCTGAGCCCTCCCATGGGCCCAAACGGCAGTTTATCACCACAAATGGGGTATTGCCGCACTCAGGACAAATTGGGCAACAAAATGGGGTATTTTGTTCCCTGTGAAAATAGGAAATTTTGATCATAAATTACATCTTATTGGAAAAAATGTCATTTTTTTAATTTCACAGCCCAATTAAAATAGGTGCTGTGAAAAAACCGTGTGGTCAAAATGATAACAACAGCCATAAATGAATTCCTTGAGGGGTGTAGTTTCCAAAATGGGGTCACTATTGGGGGATTCCTACTGTTTTGGCACCTCAACACCTCCTCAAACCTGGCATGCTGCCTAAAATATATTCTAATAAAAAAGGGGCCTCAAAATGCACTAGGTGCTTCTTTGCTTCTAGGGCTTGTGTTTTATTCCAGGAGCGCAGTAGAGCCACATTTGGGACATTTCTAAAAACTGCAGAATCTGGACAATACATATTTAGTAGTGTTTCTCTGGTAAAACCTTCCGTGTTACACAAAAAAATTGAATAAAATTGAAATTCAGCAAGAAAAATGAAATTTGCAAATTTCACCTCCACTTTGCTTTAATTCCTGTGAAAAGCCTGAAGGGTTAAAAAACTTTCTAAATGCTGTTTTGAATACTTTGAGGGGTCTAGTTTTTAAAATGAGGTGTTTTATGGGGGTTTCTAATACATAGGCCCCTCAAAGCCACTTCAGAACTGAAGAGGTACCTTAAAAAAAAGGCTTTTGAAATTTTCTTAAAAAAAAGAGAAATTACTGTTTATGTTCTAAGCCTTGTAACGTCCAAGAAAAATAAAAGAATGTTCAAAAAACGATGCCAATCTAAAGTAGACATATAGGAAATGTGAACTAGTAACTATTTTGGTTGTTATAACCGTCTGTTTTACAAGCAGATGCATTTAAATTCTGAAAAATTCTATTTTTTATAAATTTTCCCTAAATTTTGCACATTTTCACCAATAAGCACTGAATATATCGTCCAAATGTTACCACTAACATAAAGCCCAATGTGTCACGAGAAAACAGTCTCAGAATCGCTTGGATAGGTTTAAGCATTCCGACGTTATTACCACATAAAGTGAAATATGTCAGATTTGAAAAATGGGCTCTGAGCCTTAAGGCCAAAACAAGGCTGCGTCCTTAAGGGGTTAGTTCAATTCGCGACCAAAAAACCTTTGTATTCTGACATTCCCAAAAAATATGAAGAATAGTACCTCTAGATATTAAACTTTTCCAGCACTGATCTGAGGACGAAGGATATTTGGAGTATAATACCATCTATACAAGATTTTCCGGGAGGCCTCTAGATGTGTAGCACTTTTCGAAAGGGAACATGCCAACTGAAAGGTAGATTCCCATTCCTCTAAAGTAATAGATATTTTACAATGAGGCCACTAGCTTTAAACCTTTTCTATGATTGTTACAAGCAGCGCAAATTTTAGTTTTGGGGGATTGCTTATGTATTGTCAATATTCTAATCTTATTTTTGTTATATTCTAGTGTTTTTGGTCTCTATTTATCCTGTGAGATGTACGTCCTCTTCTATGAAGATTGCTAGTGACCATCAGTCTTGGACATGCTGCTTAGTGTTGCTGTTTTTTTGCTTTTCTGCTTTTGTCTGCTTCTTGTTTGTTTGTTTTTTGTTGTTTGTTGTTTTTTGTTTTGTGTTTTTTGGTTCATTTATTGATTTATTTCGTATTTATTATTTTATTTACTTTTTATTATTATTTTTTATTCTTTAATTTTATCTTTATTTTATTACTTGTCGTTATTATTTATTTTTTATTACTTTTCAGTTTATATATACTCTATAGAATTTACAACTATTTGTATCATTTATTTGTATTTTTGTATGAGAACTTTATAATTATGTTTGCATTACATATGTTTACTTTGTCACTTATTAACGACTTGTTTTCATGCGTTATCATAGCTTTTATATTTTTGAGCACTTGAATGTATTTCATTATTTATTTATGTCTCACTTGTATTTCTACACTTTTATATTTTATATTTTTTATTTTTATTCCTCATTTTTCTTTCCTATTTTTATCTCATTATATAATAATTTTTCATCACTTTTTATTATTTTTTATTTATTTTTTATTTATTTTTTTATTTTTCATTTTTCTTTATTGTATTAACAATACACTCTTCCATATTTTTGTATAAATTACACATATTCATCTTTTGTGTCACTTTTTTTGCATATATGTATATTTTGTTTTGTTTGTTTGTTTATATATTTATTATTATATTATTTTATTTTATGAATTATATGAAATTTCAAATCGATTTATTATGTATTGATTAAGATATTGTATTTATATATGTTTTATTTATTTATTTTATTTATGTTTCCGTTTTGTTTATTTTATGTATGGGTTTCCTTCTGTATTATATATTATATATATTTTTTTTGTACTGGTGTCTCTATTTATTGTATTTATTAATATAGAGATATAGAATTAAAAATTATAAATGATATACTTTTTTCGGCAAATCCATCCACTATGCAGTAGTATCCTATTAAGTTTGTGTACATCAGACGTCCATCGATTCCTTGATGGTCTCTGTGCTCTATTTGCACAGACGCTCATTGGCGCATGCGCTGTGGGCACTGCATCCCGGAGTGCCTGACTTGTGTGTTCACGTTACTATGGTGACGTGCGTTTCAGCAATTGAGACGCATTGTCACGACGTGGACATCTTGGCGCTTCCTGTTGATGCAGTGTCTGCATCATGGCTCCTGAGCGCCGCCTTGGACGTGCATTCCACAGGTGCCACCAATGAATCAGTCACTTGTTGCTAATATATAAACCCCCCATTTTTAATGATGATCAGCCTCCTGATGAAGCCGGTCGCAGGCGAAACGCGCGTCGAGGCGTTCCTGTGCCATCTCTCCACGTCCGTACTGCCATCATGTCCACAGGTATATTTGTTTTCATACTACCTTGTTTGGCTCATATCTGTTACTTCTGCCTGTTTCTGCGCCGTTGATCTGTAGCGGGCATTTGCTATGCATATTTTGCAACGGGCAGCATTTCTGTCATAGATGTAGCCGCATATACATATACTTTGTATACCTTATTGGCATTATATGACACTTGTGTGTTTGGTATGTGCAGTATTGGGACGTGTTTCAGAGTTTGGCTGTCTCTTGTTTCCCTCATGGTTGTTGTCATCTGTACCTGACTGCTATTTCTCCTGATATATGATCCGTTACTTTTGTTGTATTTATTATTGTAATACCATGTATCGTTATGTAATAATAAAGATGTATATTTTTTACTATTCATGGTAGTTATCTTCATATTTTATTGGGATGTTATGTGCCTTGCGCTTTGTAGGTTGTTTCTGAGTCATATTGGGGATTCTCCTTTTCGCTTTACCCTGTTTTGAGGTTCTTTGTAGGTTTACTAGTTCAATTCGCGACCAAAAAACCTTTGTATTCTGACATTCCCAAAAAATATGAAGAATAGTACCTCTAGATATTAAAATTTTCCAGCACTGATCTGAGGACGAAGAATATTTGGAGTATAATACCATCTATACAAGATTTTCCGGGAGGCCTCTAGATGTGTAGCACTTTTCGAAAGGGAACATGCCAACTGAAAGGTAGATTCTCATTCCTCTAAAGTAATAGATATTTCCAAATCCCTTTCCCATCGAGATAGACAAACCATTTTTGATTTAGATCCTAACCCACATAGCACCGCATGTATTTTAGAGATGCACTTAGACGATCTAGTCAAATTTTTGAATGCAACTTCCTCAACAGATCTAGGAACATCAACATAAGTAGGAAAGGAATTCAGCAGATGTCTCACTCTCAGGTATTTGAAAAAATAATTCTTGGATAATGAAAATTTATGACATATATCAGCAAACGTCATCAATTGATTATTTTCCATAAGATCAGAAATTGTTTCACTACCCGCATCCATCCAATTTTGGATCACTAAGTCAGGAATTATAAAGGGAAGAAGACGAAGAGGAAGATCAGGATATCTCATTGGGAAAATAGGATCCTTCCCACAAAATTTTGTCCACACACGAAATCCCGCATCTAATGTTAAGAATTTCAACTTAGGCAGCTTACCCCCTTTAGAGATTAACCACAATTGGAATATTAGCCTGCAACACTTTTTCCATACACATCCAATGTTTTATAGGATGTTTGATATTCCAAATCCGAACCTGATCTAGGATTACAGCATAATAGTAGTGAGATATCTGCGGAAGGCCCAAAGCCCCTTTATTAATGGGTCTATATAAAACTTCAGCTGAAATTCAGGGACGAGCATTTTTCCAAACATATATATTAAATATACCTTGAAGCTAAGATAAGTTCTGGACAGGAAGATATTCAAATATCTAAACACATACAGTATTTTAGGTAACACCATCATTTTAATAGGAGAAATTCTGCCCACCCAAGATGCTTCATATTTAAAATAAGTAGCTAATTCTTTCTCAACCTGTTGTAATAGTGGAAGGTAATTATATTTATGGAAAAGGGAAGTGGGATAAGTTAGCTGTATACCTAAGTATGGAATAGAGTCAACTGCCCATATAAATGAATATGTGTTTTGTAAGGACACCTTCAGATCATGTGATAAATTCATACCTAGTATTACAGACTTACTCACATTCAACTTATAATAGCAAACCTCACTAAAATGTTGCAATATTTTAGTAACTGCTGATAATTTAAACCGCAGGGTTAGACATGGCAATAATCACATCATCCGCGAAACCAATCTTATGATCCATTTCTCCAACCCTAATACCACTTATCTCTGGATGAGAACGAATTAAAGCTGCTAGGGGTTCCATTACTAAAGTAAAAATAAGCGGGGATAGGGGACACCCCTGTCGAGTCCCATTTGTAATCCCAAAATGCTTAGATGAACATCCAGACATATATACCATTGCTGACGTAGAAGTGTATATGGCCATAAAACTATGATGAGCTACCCCAGTAATACCAACTTTAGTCAAGATTTCTCCCAAATAACCCCAATGAATCCTATCAAAAGCCTTCTCCGCATCAAGGGAAAGAAGCAAAGAAGGCGTCCGATCCCCCTCAATTAAACCCAATAAGTTCACGAATCTCCAAGTTCCATCCGAAGACAGCCTGCCTTTAACGAACTCCACTTAATCTTGGTGTATTAATTCGGGCAAAACTTTAGCCAGGCGTTCCGCAATAATTTTAGAGTATAATTTAAGATCTATATTTAAGAGTGATATAGGTCTAAAATTACCTGGTCTATCCGGGGATTTCCCCGCTTTTGGCAAAATGACAACCGTGGCCTGTAGCATTTCTTTAGGAAAGTCCCCTCCACTATGAACCGAATTGAATACCTCTAACAGAAAATGCATGAGAATAGAACTAAATTTCTTGTAATAATCAGTCGTAAAACCGTCTGGTCCTGGAGCTTTATTCGGCTTCAAGGCCTTAATGGCTTGCAATATCTCATTCTCAGAAATAGGGACAGATAAATCAGCCTGCTGTTCAAAAGAAGCTGAGGGCAAATGTACACGTTCCAAGAAGGAGGAGATATCAGGAAGCGTGGGTTGCGGTGTACCCAGATTATTTTTAAGATTGTACCAAGTCAGTATACAGGGTGGGCCATTTATATGGATACACCTAAATAAAATGGGAATGGTTGGTGATCTTAACTTCCTGTTTGTGGCACATTAGTATATGGGAGGGGGGAAACTTTTCAAGCTGGGTGTTGACCATGGTGGCCATTTTGAAGTCGGCCATTTTGTATCCAACTTTAGTTTTTTCAATGGGAAGAGGGTCATGTGACACACCAAACTTATCGAGAATTTCACAAGGAAAACAATGGTGCATCTGGTTTTAACGTTACTTTATTCTTTCATGAGTTATTTACAAGTTTCTGACCACTTATAAAATGTGTTCAAAGTGCTGCCCATTGTGTTGGATTGTCAATGCAACCCTCTTCTCATACTCTTCACACACTGATAGCAACACCGCAGAAGAAATGCTAGCACAGGCTTCCAGTATCCGTAGTTTCAGTTGCTGCACATCTCGTATCTTCACAGCATAGACAATTGCCTTCAGATGACCCCAAAGATAAAAGTCTAAGGGGGTCAGATCGGGAGACCTAGGGGGCCATTCAACTGGCCAACGATGACCAATCCACTTTCCAGGAAACTGTTCATTTAGGAATGCTCGGACCTGACACCCATAATGTGGTGGTGCACCATCTTGATGGGAACGTGCCAGCTTCAGTGCATAAAGAGGGAAACACATCATCATGTAGCAATTTCAGATATCCCGTGGCCTTGAGGTTTCCATTGATGAAGAATGGCCACACTATCTTTGTACCCCATATACCACACCATACCATAAATTTTTGTGTTCCAACAGTCTTGGAGGGATCTATCCAATGTGGGTTAGTATCAGACCAATAGCGGTGGTTTTGTTTGTTAACTTCACCAAGATACGAGATGTGCAGCAACTGAAACTACGGATACTGGAATCCTGTGCTAGCATTTCTTCTGCCGTGTTGCTATCAGTGTGTGAAGAGTGGGAGAAGAGGGTTGCATTGACAATCCAACACAATGGGCAGCACTTTGAACACATTTTATAAGTGGTCAGAAACTTGTAAATTACTCATGAAAGAATAAAGCAACGTTAAAACCAAGCGCACCATTGTTTTTCTTGTGAAATTTTCGATAAGTTTGATGTGTCACATGACCCTCTTCCCATTGAAAAAACTAAAGTTGGATACAAAATGGCCGACTTCAAAATGGCCACCATGGTCAACACCCAGCTTGAAAAGTTTCCCCCCTTCCATATACTAATGTGCCACAAATAGGATGTTAATATCACCAACCATTCCCATTTTATTTAGGTGTATTCATATAACTGGCCCACCCCGTATAACAAGTTGGAGGAAATCTTAAAAATGGAGGCTAGAAAAAGCACACCCACAGACTAGTGGGTCGAAAGATGCAAACATAATTTAAGATCGTACAATAAAGACTCAATACAGTTGTAAATTAATTGTAATATAAAAATAAATTAATATATAAATATATCAGAAATAAAATTCTACCACATCATTGCCTGATCTGGACTTTATTTTTGATAAGCTGAAAATGCACTATGATAGAAGAGAAAATAAGAAAGTCGTGGATGAAAGCATGCTGTTAATGGCTCCGAAGGGAGTAAGAGCGGTTCATACAATATTTGATGAAACATGTAGAACTAATGAGTGGACATATAAAAACAGCATGATTAGCTGACAATGCATATGAATCGGCTTGAAATGTAAATTGGTATCAGACCACACTAGGAAGCCATCGTAGAAGCTACTTTCAAGGCTTTCGTTCAGTCTGAATGGCATCACACAGTTGATTTTGAAGATCCAAAACCCCCGCAAGCCTCATTAAAATTTATCAAGACATAAGCTGGAAAGATACATACATATGGCTCACACTACATATGGCAGCACTCTACTCCAACATCCCTCATGATAAAGGCCTAAACTCAATACACCATTATCTTTCCATTGACAACTTAATGCCCGAAGCGGTTTTTATTTTTTTTAGTTTCTTCTATTTATAAAGACGTGTACCTTTCGTTATTATGTACCTATGTATATGTATTTATTTTTTGTGTTCTCCTATATAGCGCTTTTTGTATATATTTATTTAACTACATGTTGAGATCTTCTACGTGGCCACTTCTGCGTGGCCACTTAGCGTCAGCCTGTTGCCTAACAACTGGGCAACAGTGATGTCATCGCTCATGCGCGGGTACCCGACGTCGGCCTGCTGCCTAACAACTGGGCAACAGCGCAGTATCACCGAGAGGAGGTTCAGCACCAAGCAGGGACCCTGCAGCCCCTCCTTTCCCCCGCAACTTCCCCCACATTACTTCTCAGGCTCACACATAAGAGCCGTTCCTAGCGCTCACAACTCCCCCCTCCCCCTTCTTTCCCATTTTTTGGCCACACAAGTTACACAACTAAACCACATGCCCTGGGAGGCCCTGGCACCAATTTCAAGTGCTTATTTGAGCACACTGGTCATCTACACTATACACTTCATTGGCTCATGCTTACTTTAAAAAGGGCTTTTGTTTCCCCCGAAACGCGTTGTATTTTAAGACACTTGTTTTTTTTTTCATTATATTTTATTGTTTATATACAATAAATAGCTTTTACCAAAAATCTGATTGACTCGTGGAGGTTTTGCTCCTGGATGGTGTCGCTTTTTTACAATGGGTCCTACCTGTTCTCCATTGCTTTTTCCTACCTGCCTCGTTATGATGGGAACTTGAATTCCTGTCGTGGTTTCCTCATCCAGTATATAATCCACTTTGTCCTGCATGCACACCTTTCTGCATATTTCTTTCTGTCCGAGCTAAAGTGGCTTTCATTCTGTCTCTGCTTTCTTGTGAAGGTTTGGACTGAATTAACCCATGTTGGAACGAGATGATCCTGTAACCACAACCCAACAGAAATTGACCAGTCTACCCTCTCAGTCTGCCAAGTCTGCTGATTTGTTGCTAAAGCCTCTACACCAGGGTTGTCAAACTCATTTTCACCAAGGGCCACATGAGCCTTCTGGTTGCCTTCAAAGGACCGCTTGTAATTGTAAGACTGTATAAATGTAACAGCTCACTTAACTGTTTAGGAGTAGTTACATTTATATTAATCCACAGTGACCCAGATGGTAATAATGATCCCTCAGTGCTTGACACAATAAAAGTGCCCCTTCAGTTACCGTGCCCTGACACAGTAATAATGCCTCAGTTGAGCCCCCTGTAGATAGCCCAACACACACAGCCCTCTGAAGAAAGCGCCAAACACCCCCTCTTGCAGATAGTGCCACACAGCCCCCCTTGTACAGAGTGCTACACAGCCCCCTTGTACAGAGTGCCACACAGCCCGCCCTTGTAAAGAGTGCAACATAGCCCCCCTTGTAGAGAGTGTCACAAAGCCCCCCTTGTAGATAGCGCCACCCCCCTGTAGATAGCCCCATTGGGACTCCCTCTAGGAGTGGAATCCCCAACCAGAGCATAGGCCGGGGATTTCGCTCCTAGAGGGAAGCTCTGATATCACGGTCTATATATGAACAGTGACGTTAGTGTCCAACTCCTTGAGCCAGGGCCGCATTGTCCATGAGGCGAGATGAGCCGCCACCCCCTCCTGCACTAATTGTACCTGCATCTATATGGCCAGGCAAGTTCCGTACCCGGCCATTCAGCGCCTTACAATGACGCTAATTGGCAGGGCGTAATGACTTGTCTCATCAATCAGCACCTTTCAATGTCATCACACCGCTTCCATTGTTGAAAGGCGCTCATTGGCGGTGCAAGTCATTCTGCCCTGCCAATCAGGCCCTTTCAACGATGTTAGCAGCGCGATAACGTCAACGTGCCACTTCCGTTGTTGAAAGGTGCTGATTGACGGGGCAAGTGTTTCTGCCCTGCCAATCAGTGCCATCGTTCAGCCCCAGCAGACCTGCTCAGAAGTGAGCAGGCCTGCATTGACAAAGGGCGGCACGGGAATGGGATCAAGGTGAGTATGTAAAGTTTGGGTTTTTTTCCACCTAAAAGTGTGAGTGGCATTATCTACAGGGGGAGCTATATGTGGGACACTATCTACAGGGGAGGCTATATGTGGGGCACAGTCTACAGGGGAGGCTATATGTTGGACACTAAGGGGGGCTATATGTGGGGCACTAAGGGGGGCTATATGTGGGACACTATATACAGGAGAGGCTATATTTGGGGCACTATATACAGGGGGCTATATGTGGGTCACTATCTACAGGGGAGCCTATATGTGGGGCACAATTTACAGGGGAGGCTATATGTTGGGCACTATCTACAGGGGGCTATATGTGGGGCACTATCTACAGGAAGGCTGTATGTGGGGTACTATCTACAGAAGGGCTATATGTGGGGCACTATATACAAGGGGCACTATATGTAGGGCACAATCTACAGGGGAGACTATATGTGGGTATTTTTATACAGGGGGGGCTATATGTGGGACACCAACTGCAAGGGGGCTATATGTGGGGCACCATCTACAGGGGGAGCTATATGTGGGGCACTATATACAGAGGGCACTATATGTGGGGAGCTATCTACAGGGGGTTATATGTGGGGGCACTATCTACAGGGGGCTCTACGGGGGCACTATCTATAGGTGGCTCAATGGGGGCACCATCTATGGGGAGCAATGTGTGTGTGTGTGTGGGCTATTATAATCAGGGACACAGTGTATGGTGCTATTATAATCTGGGACAGTGTATGGCGCCATTATAATTAGAGGTGCAGTGTATGGCGCTATTATATTTAGGGGTACAGTGTTTGGCAACATGAGAATTTATCTTCGTTTATAGGTGAAGAAATGTTTGAATAGTGAGAAGCTGAAGACATGTGAGTGTAAAACTGCAGTAATGGGCTGTGGCTGGGAGACGTCACCATAGAAGCCTGGCCCGGATGGAGGCAAAAAGAAAAAAGAACAACTAGAATCTGAGATCGTCACGGATGAGTAACTTAATGTAAATGTTTATTCGGCCTCTAAACAGTACTGTAGTCACTGTATGATCTTCAGCGAGAGGTGGTATGATTTTTTTTTTTGTGAAACAGCAACTCCCAGCATATCCTTACCATTGTTCGGGCCATGCTGGGAGCTGTAATTTTATGCCATACAAACCTATACGACAGGGGTTGCACTAAATTGAGGTTTATTTGTGATGATGCTGTATTTATGTACTGAAATTTGTTCTGGTGTTGTATATATGTACTGAGCTTATTTCTGGTGTTGTATTTATGTCCTGAGCTTGGTTCTGGTGTTGTATTTATGTGCTAATCTTGGTTCTGGTGTTGTATTTATGTGCTGAGCTTTGTTGAGGTGCTGTATTTATGTACTGAGCTTTGTTCTGGTGCTGTATATATGTACTGAGCTTTGTTCTGGTGCTGTATATATGTAATGAGCTTGGTTCTGGAGCTGTATATATGTACTGAGCTTTGTTCTGGTGCTGTATATATGTACTGAGCTTTGTTCTGGTGCTGTATATATGTACTGAGCTTGGTTCTGGTGCTCTATATATATATATATATATATATATATATATATATATATTGAGCTTGGTTCTGAAGCCACATATGTCAGAGCTTGGTTCTGGAGCTGTAATTATATAGAATATATTTATAATAACAAAATTGCAGGGCAGATGGATTTGTTTTCAATTAGTTGTGTATTTAATTGGAACCTGTCAGGTAGTTTTAACCCCTTGAACCGCTACCATGCAGTAATACATAACTTGACAATATTTCCAAACATTCCCCTGTATGGTTTTTTTCAGATTCAGCAAAATCTATAAAATCTAATTTTAAAATGTTGCACACTACATGCTAATTACTCATTAAAGGGTCATGGGGCGGTGCCGCTATCCTGAAGTGTCACAAAGTCCTGCCTCAAAACCCACCTTTCCATGCTTGATTGACATCCCTCCGGCTGATATACATCACTACCAGTCTCCTCCAACTTTCTCGGATGCGCCATTGCCTTATACTACTTGGACACACACCGTGCAGCGAGGTGTACTCTGCCTGGCTGCACCGCGCATTCCAATACAAAGTCAAATGGCGCATCCGCAAGAGTTGGAGAAGGCTGCTAGTGATGTAGAACAGCCAGGGGGATGTTAATTAAAATCTGGGGGGCGCCATTTCAATTTTCGCCTCAGGCAGCAGAAAAGCTAGAATTGGCCCTGCCTTGAGCAGAATCCCCGTTGCAGGAGGAGCTCCAGGAGGAGCTCCTGTTGTCCACTCCCGTCACTGACCTCACTCAGACTTACTCACTTGACCGCGGCCTGCATACTCTTTCCTTTGCACTGTGCACGTCCTTTTTGGTGCATGCGCAGTGCAATGTCCTGGGAGCACTAAATCCCGGACTGAGCTTTTTTCTGCAGGACACTATGGACGGCAGAAAAAAACACCTGTTTTTGCGGACTTAGAAGCCCTGCTGTTGTGGCGCTGCATGTAAAAACCTGATACAGGTTTTTAGATGCAGCGGCCCACATAAAATGAGGTGGCAGGCCAGATTTGGCCCGTCTGCCTTGTGTTTTACTTGTCTGCTCTACATTTCCTCTCATGTTGGTGCTGTGGCACCCCTGCTGGTTAAGGACACACCTCCAGATGAGATATTTTACCCGGTGCCCAGGGGAAAGCTTTCCAAGGAGGATCCTGCTGTTGTGTCAGCCTATGTTCCTGATATCCAAAATAATTTTGCTGGATCCGAGTCTCCCAGTTCCAAGTCTCTTTTGCCAGATCCTGACCTTCCTACCTCCGCCTGTAGCACTCTTCTCGTGAAGAGACATGTCAGAGAGGTACGCAAATCTATTCCTCAAGTCGTTCCTGCTTCTTGGGGATCCGAAGTTGGGTCTGAGTTTGAGGACTTTCCAGACTCTGAGGAATCGTACCTGGGAAAATATTGGTTCTGATGAGTCTGAGAATGTCCTTGACTCTAAGGAAGTGGATTGGGAAGACTCTGATCAGTCCCAGAGCAGAGCACTGGTATAGGCTATGCTCCGGAACACTGGGGAAGCCCCTGACATCACTGTCCATATATGGACAGTGATGTCAGGGGCAACCCCAGAGCCGGAGTCCCGGGCAGAGCGCTAGTAGCACTTTTCCTAGGACTTTAGCTCTGCTTCTGACATCACTGTCTATGTATGGACAGTCACTTCAGGGGCACCTCCAGCAGAGGAAACCACGGCCAGTGTCGGAAATGCTCCGGCTGGGGATTCCACTACTAGAACAAGTCCCAATGGAGCTATCTACAGGGAGGGGGGTGTAACTCTGCCAACAGGGTGGTGTCTGTGTGGGGTGCTATCTACAGTGGGGTGCACTATCTACAGGGGGCTGTGTGGCCATTGCTCACCTACCACCAATGATCCAGTGTGGGAAAGGGACAGAGTTCCTTTCTTGACGTCATGAAGTAGCGCCGGCACACTCCTCTATCACAAGTGGTGTAGTTTACTAAATGGAGTCACTTTTGGAGGGTTTCCTCGGTACTGGTACCTCAGGGGCTTTGCAAATGCGACATGGTGCAGAGAAGCCAATCCCGCAAAATCTGCGCTCCAAAAGCCAAATGACGCGCCTTCCCTTCTAAGCCCTGCCACATGCCCAAACAGCAGTTTATGACCAAAAATTGGGTATTTACGCACTCTGGAGAAATTGCTTTACAAATTTGGGGGGCTTATTCGTCTTTATTACCTGTGGAAATTGTTGTTGTTTTTTTTAGCTAAAATTACATCTTATTGGAAAAAATTAAAGAATTGTAATTTTCACGTCCAAATTCTAATAAAATCTAAGCAACACCTGCGGGGCCAAAATTCCCACTACACCCCTAGAGGAATTCCTTGTGTGGTGTAGTAGTTTCCAAAATGAGGTATTTTTTACTGTGTTTCCTTTGTTTTGGCATCACAAGACCTCTTCAAACCTGACATGGTGCCTAAAATATAATCTAATAAAAAGAAGGCCCCAAAATCCACTAGGTGCTGCTTTGTTCCTGAGGCCTGTGCTTCAGTCCTTTAGCACACTAGGGCCACATGTGGGATATTTCTAAAAACTTAGAAAAGAAGGAAGTCCCTCAGCACATTCATAAAATATAAAAAGAGCTTTATTTGTTCATCCTAAAAAATCCAAGGAGGGCACAGTTTGAGAGTTTTACAGCTTACGCATTTTGACCAAGACTGTTCTTACGCATAGCATACGTAACAGATTCAGTACATGTGTTTTAAAATCAAGATTAACCAATCCTAACACATCTCAAGAGCAGCTCCACACACCATTTGAAAAAGGAATATATTTATGCCTGTAGCATACAAAGACATGACCGATTCTGTAGAGATTGGATGTGTTGGAATAACTCTGTATATGCCGTACCTCTCCCTTTCTAGTGGGAGCTCATACGTTGTCTGTTGTATACATTTTATTTTTTCTTTATGACCTGTATACGTTCTTCACAACATTTATTTTATTTACCTTTCTTTTATTATCCATATTATTTTGAATCTCATTTTCTCAAAATGTTAAAACTTATAGGAATTAACGATTTAATTATTATTTGAGACTTTAACTATTTTCTTCTACCTGCTAGTAGAACTGTTCATATATATTTTCTGATGTCTCAACTGTTTCATAAAGACATATTGAAACAGAAAAAGGAAGCAAATTTCATATATATAGAAATCACAGCATATATGTGTTCAAGCAGGAACCTACGAAATTTTACTCTATATTGAGATTATAGATGATATATTTTTTGTTTCTAAACAGAGAATATGAACAATATCAAAAAGTATATAATCAAACATGCAACATGTCTATAATTACATCTCAAGAAAATTAGCATAAACACTTGTATATATTAAACAGTGTATACATGCAGAAAAATTAAGATTTTTAGATTTTTAAAGATTGAATTATAATAGATATATTTTTTTGTTTTAAAATAAATATTTAAAATGAAATATATTATCAAATATCTCATTTTAAGCATCCTTGAGCAAAAAAGCCTGTTATGATTGTATAACTTCTGTTTATATTTATTAGTATTGATGTATGAAGCACAATGATTTAAAGCCCCATGGTTAGAAATTATATAAGGCCGGGTTTACACGAGCGTGTGCGTTTTGCGCACGCAAAAAACGCGGCGTTTTGCGTGCGCAAAAGGCACTTAACAGATCCGTGTGTCATCAGCGTATGATGTGCGGCTGCGCGATTTTCGCGCAGCCGCCATCATTATGACACTCCGTTTGGATGTTTTTAAACAGAAAAGCACTTAGTGCTTTTCTGTTTTCATTCATCCTTTCACTGCTGTTGCGCAAATCACGCTTGTTCCCCGGAAGTGCTTCCGTGTGACATGCGTGGTTTTCCCGCACCCATTGACTTCAATGGGTTTGTGATGCGCGAACAGCGCACAAATATAGAACAGGTCGTGAGTTTTTCGCAGCGGACTCACACTGCGTGAAAATCACGCACCTGTCTGCACGGCCCCATAGACTATTATAGGTTTGTGCGACGTGCGTGAAAATCATGCGCGCTGCACGGACGTATAACACGCTCGTGTAAACGATCCCTAACAGTGTATAGCCATTTGATAGACCGACTTTTCAAACGAAATATGTTATATATAATATAAGTCTGATGTTATAGTCAAAAATGTTCATATAGAGCATAGATATTATTTAAGACAAGACTGAACAGAAAGAATCAGTACATTAGTAATATAAAGGTTAAATAGAGATAAAAGGGACCCTCAGTAAAGATATAGAAGGCCTTCTCTCCAATTTAACCCTTTGGGATAACAAGTTTCCATTTGAAGAATCCAAAAGGCCTCTCTGTTAAAGAGATGTCTTTTCCAGTCATCTCCCCTAGTACGTTTTGTCACTGACTCAAAACCATAAAAATGTACGATGCCAATCTAAAGCAGACATATGGGGGATGTTAATTAGCAACTATTTTGTGTGGTATAACTGCCTGTCTTACAAGCAGATACATTTCAATTTAGAAAAATGCAAATTTTTGCAATTTTTCGCAAAATTTGGGTATTTTTCACAATTAAATACTAAATGTATTGACCAAATTTTACGAGTAACATAAAGTCCAATGAGTCACAAGAAAACAATCTTAGGCCCTCTTCACACAGAGTTTTTTGCAGGCAGAAAAATCTGCCTCAAAATGTCTTCAGGAAATCAATGGGAGGCGATTTCGAGCCTTTTTTGGTGCTGTTTCCGAAGCGGTTTCCAGGTCAAAAACAATACTCAGTGTGAACACCCCCTTAGAATCGCTTGTACAGTTAAAAGCATTCCAAAGTTATTACCAACATGGGAGTAGCTAGGGGGAGGCAGGCAAGGTAATAGAGCACAAATAAAATGCAAGGAAGGGGGGGGGGCGCCGCTGGGCAGCTGCCACTATTAACATAGGCTCTAACTGCCGGATCAGGAGGGATAGTCCCGGTTTCTCTCCGCTGTCCCAGCCATCCCGGGGCATCTGAAAAATGTTCCACTGTGCTCCCTTTCGCCAGCCACGCCCCGCCTGTCCCAAGAGCTGCCTGCGCTCAGCAGGACCACGTCACTCTGACGCTCGGCGTAACAGCGTTCTGACTGGAGCGACGGAGCAAGGCGTTGAGACAGCACGGCACCAAGCGGAGCAAAGAATAAAGACAGTGGGGAGTATAAAGTAAAAACAATTTAGTGCCTGGGCACACTAGTGTTTCTAAAATCATAAAATAAATGACATTATTTTGATTTTATGATTTTAGAGACGCTAGTTAAAAGGGGTTTTCCCACAACCACATGCATCCCCCATCTACTGGATAGGGGATACATCCTACATGTGTGATCGCTAGGGATCTGAAGAATGGGACCCCCAGCGATGAGAACGGGGGACAGAAATTCCCCTGAAGAGCTTAATGAGAATTGCTTCATTCATTTTTATGAAGCTGTTTTAGACAGTGGTCCCCTAAGTCCCATAGAAATGAATGGAGCGCTGGTCACTTCGGGGGAATTTCAGTCCTCAGTTCTCATCGCTGGGGGCCCAAGTGGTCAGACCCCAGCGATCACAAATGTATCCCCTATCCTGTGGATAGGGAACACATGAGTTTGCAAGTAAACCCTTTTAATTTGTAATATATGTCGTTTCAGAAGTACATTGACGTCTAGTTTCCATTGCGGCGGAGGTGAGAAGACAGAAGACTGCTGTTGGTAAGTATACGTTTTTTATTTTTCATATTATCAACTCTTTGGACCATTTAAACTACATCATAGATTCGGTGGACTACTTCGATGATCTACGTGTTTTTAAAAAGAATAAAATGGACAAAGAGGGTTGTGTTCTTGTTTCAATGAAAAATAATATTTTCTTATGTGTCTGTGTTTTTTTTAATACTTTATTAGCTCCTTAGTAATGGCAGTTGTCTGATTGACAATGTCCATAACTAAGGCGAGGCTTAGTGATAGCCAATAAAAAGGCTAGCACTAACCCCCCATTATTACCCTGGTACCCGATCCAGTACGGAACATTGTAACGATGGTCGTGCACTGGGGCAGACGCACGCTGGTAATATGAGGCTGGAAAGGGCCGGAAACCGTGGCCCTTCCCACCCTTGTAATGCTAGCCTGCTGCTGTTATGTTGTATCTGGCTGGTTATGAAAAATGGAGGGACCCCACATTGTTGTTGTTTTTTTAAATAAATAAATTAAGCAAACAACATTGCCCCCCAGCCATTTTTCATAACCAGCCAGAAACAACATAGCACCAGCAGCCTATCATTAGCAGTGTTTGGCCCTTTCCAGCCTCATAATGCCAGCCTGCAGCCGCCCAGCTGCCCGGTCATCGTAACAGATGGTTGGGTACTGGATTGTACCCGGCTCTTCACGGCACCCCTGGTGGCTGCGGGTACCGGGGTAATAGCCTTTTTACTGGCTCACACTAAGCCCCGCCTTAGTAATGGACGTTGTCAATCAGCCAGCAGCCATTACTAAGCCGCTAATAAAGTATTAACTGGTTCCCGACCGCTGGCTGTATTTTTACGGCCAGCGATCAGGGTCCTTAAAACCCGAGCCATAAACTTTTTACGGCTCGGGTTTTAACTTGCTGCCCACGCGATCGGGCAGCTGAATGTCGGGTCTCCGGCTGGCAGTGACTGCCGGGGACCCTGAGGAGAGGATAGAAGCAGCTTTTGCTGCTTCTGTCTTCTCCGATGTCTTTTTACACAGCGCTCAATGAATGCTGTGTATAGGAATAGAGACAGCAGCAGCGGCGCTGTCTCTATTCCTCCCGGTGTTCATGTGACTGGTCACATGATCGCCGGGTGCCGTTACTGACAGACTGCTGCGTCTTACTAGACCCAGCACAGCCCAGTTAGTGACAATCGTCACTATGAGAGGGCTGATTTCCCCTGTGCCGCTCCAGTTACACTTCTGAATCTTTTCTGTGAGATTGCAGCAAGCCACTCGTAATCTCGCAAGATTACGAGGTAAACGAGATTTCGTTTCTCTTGCTGGAAGTCTCAGAGAAAAGAGTCACAAGTGTCAGGATTCTCAATACACATGACGTCCAGGCTGGATGGTCATGTGTATTCATTATCAGGAGACTTGATTAACGTTAATCTAGTGTCCTGATAATGAATACACATGACCATCCAGCCTGGACGTCATGTGTATTGAGAATCCTGACACTTCTGATTCGCAACAGAAACGAAATATCGTTTACCTCGTAATCTCGCAAGATTACGAGTGGCTTGCTGCAATCTCAAAGAAAAGAGTCAGAAGTGTCAGGATTCTGAGTACACATGACATCCAGGCTGGATTTCATGTGTATTCATTATCAGGACACTTGATTAACGTTAATCTCTGTGTATGTGGCTGCTTGTAAATGAATGGAGAGGAGTGTATGACACTGACTGGTCACAGATTGGTCAGCGTCATACACATACACTACCGTTCAAAAGTTTAGGGTCACTTAGAAATTTCCTTATTTTTGAAAGAAAAGCACAGTTTTTTCAATGAAGATAACAATAAATTAATCAGAAATACACTCTATACATTGTTAATGTGCCAAATGACTATTCTAGCTGCAAACGTCTGGTTTTTAATGCCATATCTACATAGGTGTATAGAGGCCCATTTCCGGCAACCATCACTCCAGTGTTCTAATGGTACATTGTGTTTGCTAACTGTGTTAGAAGGCTAATTGATGATAATAAAACACTTGTGCAATTATGTTAGCACCGCTGTAAACAGTTTTGCTGTTTAGAGGAGCTATAAAACTGACCTTCCTTTGAGCTAGTTGAGAATCTGGAGCATTACATTTGTGGGTTCCACTAAACTCTCACAATGGCTAGAAAAAGAGAGCTTTCATGTGAAACTCGACAGACTATTCTTGTTCTTAGAAATGAAGGCTATTCCATGCAATAAATTGCCAAGAAACTGAAGATTTCCTACAGCGGTGTGTACTACTCCCTTCAGAGGAAGCACACACAGGCTCTAACCAGAGTAGAAAGAGAAGTGGGAGGCCCCGCTGCACAACTGAGCAACAAGACAAGTACATTAGAGTCTCTAGTTTGAGAAATAAACTCCTCACAGGTCCTCAACTGGCAGCTTCATTAAATAGTACCCGCAAAACGCCAGTGTCAACATCTACAGTGAAGAGGCGACTCCGGAATGCTGTCCTTCAGGGCAGAGTGGCAAAGAAAAAGCCATATCTGAGACTGGCTAATAAAAGGAAAAGATTAATATGGGCAAAAGCACACAGACATTGGACAGAGGAAGATTGGAAAAAAGTGTTATGGACAGACGAATCGAAGTTTGAGGTGTTTGCATCACACAGAAGAACATTTGTGAGACGCAGAACAACTGAAAAGATGCTGGAAGAATGCCTGACGCCATCTGTCAAGCATGGTGGAGGTAATGTGATGGTCTGGGGTTGCTTTGGTGCTGGTAAAGTGGGAGATTTGTACAAGGTAAAAGGGATTTTGAATAAGGAAGGCTATCACTCCATTTTGCAATGCCATGCCATACCCTGTGGACAGCGCTTGATTGGAGCCAATTTCATCCTACAACAGGACAATGACACAAAGCACACCTCCAAATTATGCAAGAACTATTTAGGAAAGAAGCAGGCAGCTGGTATTCTATCTGTAATGGAGTGGCCAGCGCAGTCACCAGATCTCAACCCCATAGAGCTGTTGTGGGAGCAGCTTGACCGTATGGTACGCATGAAGTGCCCATCAAGCCAATCCAACTTGTGGGAGGGCCTTCTGGAAGCATGGGGTGAAATTTCTCCTGATTACCTTAGCAAATTAACAGCTAGAATGCCAAAGGTCTGCAATGCTGTAATTGCTGCAAATGGAGCATTCTTTTACGAAAGCAAAGTTTGAAGGAGAAAATTATTATTTCAAATAAAAATCATTATTTCTAACCTTGTCAATGTCTTGACTATATTTTCAAGTCATTTTGCAACTCATTTGATAAATATAAGTGTGAGTTTTCATGGAAAACACAAAATTGTCTGGGTGACCCCAAACTTTTGAACGGTAGTGTAAACACACCCAGTTAAAAACACAATACACGCCCAGTTGGACATAACGAAAAAAAACGCCCAGTTGTCCATTTCAAAGCTCATTTGCATATATATAAAATAGCTCATAACTTGGCCAAAAATGAACGTTTTTTTTTTAAAAAAACGTTACTGTTATCTACATTGCAGCGCCGATCACATGCAATAGGAGATAGGGATTTGAGAATCTGGTGACAGAGCCTCTTTAATAGAAGCTAAGTATTTTTCTGTGATGTTTGACTGTACACCTGATATAAGCCATTTGGAGCAAATATCTGAAGTCATTAGATATGTCAAAGTTACAAAGTGTAATTGTTGAAAGCTTCATAGACTTTTTTACTATGAGTGAGAAGACAGGCTTTGCCCTTACTGAAATAATCTTACAGAAAATAGAAAAGGATAACTTAGATATAAAAAATTGCAGAGAACAATCATATGACAATGGGGCCAACATAGTGGGGAAGTATAGAGGGGTTCAAGCACGATTGCTTCAAGAAAATAATCTAGCATATTTTGTTCCCTGTGCAGCTCACTCCCTAAACCTGGTTGGCGTCAATGCTGCAAGTGTGTCACAAGAGGCAGAGAATTGCTTTGGGACACTACATTGTCTGTACTTGTTCATTGTTGCCTCCACTTTCTGATGGGAAGTTTTACTGAAACACATAACTGTTAACCTCAAGCCATTAAGCAGAAGTAGGTGGTCATCAAAACTGGAAGCTGTAAGACCGTTTTATATGCACCTACAGGAAGTCATTGACGCTTTAAATTATCTAAAAACCAGCCCTGTCGCAAACATGGAGACGAAGGCTGAGGCTGCTTCTCTAATGAACAATATCAAGAAGTTTGAGTTTGTTGTCATGTCTTGTTTTTGTACAAAGTGCTAAGTCGCATTGATCATGTCAACAAACTTCTTTGAAGTGAAATCATCACAATGGATATGTCTGCAAAGCATATTTATGGTCTCTTAACCCCTTAACGACCGCCATATAGCCTTTTTATGGCGGCCGTTCGTGGTAGTTCCTCTGAAGTGCCGCTTTTTCACGGTGGCTCTTCAGAAGAACTTTTCCCGCATTGGGCGGGGAGCTCCTGAAACCCGGGCTGTTGTGAACAGTCTCGGGCTTCAGGGCAATGATCGGAGACCACTAGCAGTGGTCTCTAATCATATTTAACCTCTCAGATGAGGCGCTCAATAACGAGCGCAGCATCTGAGTGGTTTTAGAGGGCGGGAGAGGCTCCCTCTTTCATCCCACTGGCATCCCACGATGGAATTGCGGGGTGTCAATGGTTTCTATAGCAGCTGGGGGCCTAACAAAGGCCCCCAGGTCTGCCTCTAGTGATTGCATGTTAGGCCATGCCAGAGGCATGGCCTAACAGATGCCTGTCAGCTTTACACTGACAGGCAAAAAATACAATGCAATACGGAAGTATTGCAGTGTATTATAAAAGCGATCAAAAGATTACAAAGTGAAGTCCCCTAGTGGGATTAAAAAAAACTTTAAAAAAAGTTTAATAAAGTTTGAAATAAATAAAAGTCCCAAGTAAAAAAGAATTAAGAACCCACTTTTTCCCTTACAAAATACTTTATTATGAAAATAGTTACACATATTTAGTATCGCCACGACCCCAACTATAAAACAATTACATTATTTAACCCGCACTGTAAATGCCGTAAAAAAATAAAATAAAAACAATGCCAGAATTGCTATTTTAGTTCATCCTTCCTTCAAAAAAAATTTGATAATGAGTGATCAAAAAGTCGCATCTACTCCAAAATGGTACCAATAAAAAACTAGAAGTCGTCCCGCAAAAAAAAATCCCTCATACAGCTGCATCGGCAGAAAAATAAAAAAATTATGACTCCTAAAATATGGCGACACAAAAACAAATAATTTTGAAAAAAAAGTGTTTTTACTGTGTTAAAGTAATAAAACATAAAAAAACCTATATAAATATGATATCACCACAATAGTAACGACCCCCTGAATCCATTTTTATGTTATTTATACCACACGGTAAACGGCGTAAATTTAAGACGCAAAGAAAATTATGAAATTTCAGTTTTTTTTACACTACCCCTCCAAAAAAGTCAATAAAAAGTTAATCAATAAATTATATACACCCCAAAATGGTGCTATTAACAAATACAACTTGTCCCACAAAAAAAAAGTCCTTATACAGATTTGTAGATGGAAAAAGAAAAAAGTTATATCTCTTTGAATGCGACCAGGGGTGAACCTAGCCCCTCTGCTGCCTGAGGCGAACTATAAAAAGACGCCCCCCCCCCCCGCCCAAATCTATCAGAGTTTTTGTCATTACTAGATTTACTAACACAACAAATACGCAATATATTTAAAAAAATAGGAAAACATTTGTTGTTTATTTGTTAAAGTGCTGTTTAATGTATAGAAAAGATTTAAGGAATTCTACTTACTGTGTTACTTACTGTGTTACTTCAGTATCATAGATCAGCAATGCTGCATTATCACTGAAAATGGTTTAACACATCTTCTATGCCTCCTTTTTATTACCTAATGACTTATGATTTTTTACTGAGGGCATTTCACGTCATCAGTGTGCTCCCGATCTCTTGTAGGCCTCAGGCTTAAACCAAGCTGGGGCCTACAAGAGTAAATGGCGGAGCAGGGAGCCAATGGCCAGGGGTTGGCTGGCAAATTTTAGTCTGGGGGGCAAGCACACAGCCCTGGCGCAAGGGTAGCGGCCCTTCTGGGGGCACAGGGCAATAGGCGAGTTTGCCCCCCTAACACCGCTACGGAAGAACTCTGCTACCTGTCAACGGAAAAATCGTTTCCTCATCTGGGAATTAGACTTTCTTGTACTCCACCATGGGGAAATATTTTTCCCTCTGGCGGATGACTTTTCAGTTGATAGCAGAGTTGATAGCAGAGTTACATGAAGGGGAATTATTTTTCCTTGACCTCTAGTTTCTATTGTGGTAAATACATTTTTTTCAAATTTTTATACATTTTAACTTTTTTTTTGGTAGGTTCCCCTGGACTGTTTGGACTACGTCGTAGATTCATTTAAAAAAAAAAAAAAAATGGTGAAAGAGAGCTGCATGGGGGAGTTTTGATCTGAATAATATTTTTTTTTCTTATGTCTATTTTTTTGAATACTTTATTATGGCCTTAGTAATGGCTGCTGTCTGATTGACAGCGTTTAATTACTAAGGCTGGGGCTTAGCATTAGCCAGTAACAAAGCTATCACTAACCCCTATTATTGCCCCGGTTCCCACTGCCGCCAGGGATACCGGGAAGAGCCAAGTACAATCCAGTACCTGACCATCTAAAACTACGGTTAGGCAGTGGGGCAGACGGGTATTATCAGGCTAGGAAGGGCCAAAAAACATGGCCCTTCCCACCCTGGTAATGCTAGGCTGCTTCTACTTTATTGTATCTGGCCAGTTTTGAAAAATAAATTGAAAAAAAATTACGTGAGATCCTCTCCATTTTTCATAACCAGCCAGATACAATAAAACAGCAGCAGCATTACTAGGGTGGGAAGGGCCACTGGCGTAGCTATAGGGGTCGCAGCGGTCGCAATTGCGACCGGGCCCCGAAGCCAGGGGGGCCCACGGCCCCCCGCACCACATCAATAAAAAGTTACTATAGTAACTCGGGCCGCGGGCCCCTGTTACTATAGTAACATACTTTACTTACCTTCCTGGTTCCGGATCGCAGCGGAGGTCCTGACGTCAAGCGCTGTGCGCAGCGCATGACGTCTCAGCGCTATGCCGCCGCGCACAGCATCGAGACTACAGAACTCCCGCCGCGGCCGAAGAGGAAGGTAAGGTTAGCCCTGACTGGCGGGGTCTGACTCCCGGGACCCGCCAATCAGCTGTTTTGAAGGGGCCGCAGCACTCGTACGAGAGCTGCTCCCCTTCATTCCTGTCACTTCATTCCGGTCATACTGTGAATCGGTGTCGGCGATTCACAGTGTGAGCGAGTAGTGAAATGAAGGGGCCGCAGCTCTCGTACGAGTGCTGCGGCCCCTTCAAAACAGCTGATTTGCGGGTCCCGGGCGACACATCAGCTATTGATGGCCTATTCTGTGGATAGGCCATCAATGTTTAGGGACTGCACAACCCCTAAGCCTACGATGTATCAGGCTTAGGGGGCCCATGAGACAGGATCACAGATTGTGTGATCCTGTCTGCTGGGCCCTGTATCTAAGCCAATCACATGGTAGGCTTAGATACATGGCCCATGCGTGATCCTGTCTGCTGGGCCCTGTATCTAAGCCTACCACACTGTAGGTTTAGATACAGGGCCCCAGCACACACTAATCTTATACTGTATAAGATTACTGTCTGCTGGACCCTGTATCTAAGCCTACCTTGTGGTAGGCTTAGATACAGGGTCCCACAGACAGTATCACACATGGGCCCTGTATCTAAGCCTTAGGGTATGTGCACAGACACTAATTACGTCCGTAATTGACGGACGTATTTCGGCCGCAAGTACCGGACCGAACACAGTGCAGGGAGCCGGGCTCCTAGCATTATAGTTATGTACGATGCTAGGAGTCCCTGCCTCGCTGCAGGACAACTCTCCCGTACTGTAATCATGTTTTCAGTACGGGACAGTTGTCCTGCAGCGAGGCAGGGACTCCTAGCGTCGTACATAACTATGATGCTAGGAGCCCGGCTCCCTGCACTGTGTTTGGTCCAGTACTTGCGGCCGAAATACGTCCGTCAATTACGGACGTAATTAGTGTGTGTGCACATACCCTAACACACGTGTTACTAATCATTTTTTGTGTGTTTTCTTACAGGTTCGGTCGTTGGACTACGGCGGATTCCAGGACTACTTCGATGACAGCTTTTTTTTTTATTAATAAAATGGTTAATGAGGGCTGTGTGGGTTTTTTTTTTATTTCAATAAAATATTTTTTCTATGTCTTTGTGTTTTTTTTTTTAAACTATATTACTACCGCCTTAGTAATGGCCGCCGGCTGATTGACAGCATCCATTGCTAAGGCGGGGCTTAGTGTTAGCAGGTATAGAGGCTAACACTAACCCCCATTATTACCCCGTTACCCACCACCACCAGGGGTGCTGGGAAGAGCCGGGTACCATCCAGTACTTGACCATCTGTAGTGATGGTTGGCCACTGGGGTGGCCGCAGGCTGGTATTATCAGGAGGGGAAAGGCCAAAAACAGTGGCCCTTCCCATTCTGGTAATGCTGCCTGCTGCTGCTTTATTGTATCTGGCTGGTTATGAAAATGGGGGGGACCCCACGTCATTTAAAAAAAAAAAAAAAAAAAAAATAATTGGAAAGAACGATGTCGGGTCCCCCCCAATTTTCATAACCAGCCAGATACAACACAGCAGCAGCAGGCAGTATTACAAGGGTGGGAGGGCCACTGTTTTTGGCCTTCCCCAGCCTAATACTACCAGCCTGCGGCCACCCCGGTGCCTGCCCGTCACTACAGATGGTCGGGTACTGGTTTGTACCCGGCTCTTCCCAGTACCCCTGGTGGCGGTGGGTACCGGGGTGATAATGGGGTTTAGTGTTGGCCTCTGCACCGCCTAACATTAAGCCTCGCCTTAGTAATGGAGGTTGTCAATCAGCCAGCGGCCATTACTAAGGCGGTAGTAATAAAGTTTAAAAAGATACAAGCACATAGAAAAAATATTTTATTGAAATAAAAAAACACAACCCTCATTAACCATTTTATTGAGAATAAAAAAAACGCCGTCATTGAAGTCCTCAAATCCGAAGTCCAACAACCGAACCTGTAAAAAAAACACAAACACAAAAATAATCAGTAACACATAAAGAAGCAAAATGTCAGCGAGCTGGGCCCTGTATCTAATCCTATCATGTGTGATACAGTCTGCTGAGCTGTGTATCTAATCCAATCATGTATGATACTGTCTGCTGGGCCCTATATCTAATCCGATCATGTGTGATACTGTCTGCTGGGCCACTGTATCTAATCCTATCATGTGTGATACTGTCTGCTGAGCTGTGTATCTAATCCTATCGTGTGATACTGCCTTCTGAGCCACTGTATCTAATCCTATCATGTGTGATACTGTCTGCTGAGCCACTGTATCTAATCCTATCATGTGTGGTACTGTCTGCTGAGCCACTGTATCTAATCCTATCATGTGTGGTACTGTCTGCTGAGCCACTGTATCTAATCCTATCATGTGTGATACTGTCTGCTGGGCCACTGTATCTAATCCTATCATGTGTGATACTGTCTGCTGAGCTGTGTATCTAATCCTATCATGTGTGATACTGCCTTCTGAGCCACTGTATCTAATCCTATCATGTGTGATACTGTCTGCTCAGCCACTGTATCTAATCCTATCCATAGTTTATAGGGTCGTAGTGCTATAGATATGCTATGCTGTCTCATATACACACTATTTTTTGGGGCGGACACATATGTATTGGGGCTATTTCCCCGGACATTTTAAGCCCTGAGGGTATGTTCACACGGCAGCGTCCGTTACGGCTGAAATTACTGTGCTGTTTTCAGGAGAAAACAGCACCGTAATTTCAGCCGTAATGGCATGTGGAGGCGTCTTTTGCTGCGTCCATTACGGAAGTAACTGAAGCTGGTTTTCCATGGAGTCCATGGAAAACGGCTCCATTTACGTCTGGAGAAGTGACAGGCACTTTTTTACGCGCCGCCTTTTGACAGCGACGCGTAAACAAAAATGACCGTCGGCACAGAACATCGTAAGACCCATTCAAATGAATGGGCAGATGTTTGCCGACGCTTTTGAGCCGCATTTTCGGACGTAATTCAATGCTAAAACGCCCTAATTACATCCGTAAATAGTGTGTGTGAACCCAGCCTTAGTGACGCCCCCGGCTGCTAGTGCTGCATTGTTGGGTCACTTAGGAGACCCAGCGATGCAGCTGAAAGTGGACCGTCGGCCATGAGAAGTTTGCGGGGGGGGGGGGGGGCCCAGTAAGAATTTTTGCATCGGGGCCCATGAGCCTCTAGCTACGCCCCTGGGAAGGGCCATGGTTTTTGGCCCTTCTTAGCCTGATAGTACCGGCCTGCGGCCACCCCAGTACCCTTCCCTTCAGATGGTCGGGTACTGGATCGTACCCGGCTCTTCCCGGTACTCCTGGTGGCGGTGGGTATCGGGGTAATAATAGGGGATTAGCCTTTTTACTGGCTAATACTAAGCCCCTTCTTAGTAATGGACGCTCTCAATCAGACAGCTGCCATTACTAAGGCAGTAATGAAGTATTTAAAAACAGAGACATAAAAAATGTATTTTATTGAAATAACTCTTCCACACAATCCACTTTAACCATTTTATTAAAAAAAATATATATATTAAATCAGCGAAGTAGTCCAACGGATCTACGACGTAGTCCAAATGGTCCAGCGGAACCTCCAAAACAAAAATTAGCAGTATGAAAAATAAAAATAAAGATGGCTGCCCCCACAAAAGTACAAACATATGAATAAATAGCTACTTTAGGGAACATATTAAACAAATTAGAAAAAATAGGCCCACAAAGGAAATCATAAAATAAAAAAAAATGAAAAATGATAACACCTTTTTTTTAGGCCCCATGCACACGACAGTAAAAATGCCCGTAATTACGGGCTGTAATTACGGGCCCATAGACTTCTATTGGCCATGGGTACCTTCCCGTTTGCTTATGGAAAGGTGCCTGAGGCCGTTGAAAATATAGATCATGTCCTATTTCAGGCCGTAATTATGGCACGGGCAGGTTCATAAAAGTCTATGGGGCTCCGGTAATTACGGGTGGCTACGTGTGTGTACCCGTAATTACGGGAACATTGCTAGGCGACGTCAGGGGATAGTCACTGTCCAGGGTACTGAAAGAGTTAAACGGTCAGTGCAGGATAGAGAGAAGGGGCTGCCCTGATCGGCAGTAACTTTTTCAGCAGCAAAAAAAAGTTAATAATTACCCAGAACTCCCTGCTTCTTCCTCCATTCCGGCCTCCTGGGATAACGTTTCATCCAATGCGACTGCTGTAGCCAATCACAGGCTGCAGCAGTCACATGGACTGCCGCGCCATCCAGGGAGGTCGGACTGGATGTCAAAAGAGGGACGCGTCACCAAGACAACGGCCGGGGTACGTATCAACTTCTTTTTCTTTCTATCGCTGCGTTCCGCTGTGGAAACTCTGCCCAAAAGGGCTGCCCCTTCTCTCTATCCAGCACTGATAGAGAGAAGAGGCTGCCGATCAGAGCTGGATAGAAAGAAGAGGCTGGCAATCAGTGCTGGATAGAGAGAAGTGGCTGCCCCTTCTCTCTATCCAGCATTGATCAGCAGCCTCTTCTCTCTATCAGTGCTGGATAGAGAGAAGGGGCTGCTGATTAGTGCAGTGCAATATAGCAGAGAAAACGGGTCCGTAAATACGGGTGGAATAAGGGTGACAACGGACCCGTATTTACAGGCACAGGTCCGTAAATACGGATGGAATACGGGTGACAAAGGACCTGTATTTATGCCAGTATTTACGGGAGGGAAAAAATACAGTGCATGGGGCCTTAAAGGAACAGTGTCATCACAAATTATTTTTTTATATGTTAAAGATGTTAGTGCTTTATTAAAAACGTTTATATTCATTTGTGTGTTTGTGTTTTACTTTTTCTTATTTTTACACTTTTTCTTCCCTATGGGGGCTGCCATTTTTTGTTCCATTTCTGTCTGTGTCAATTAACGACACATACAGACATGGAATACGGCAGCCACAGTCCCATAGGGACTGCGAACGGCTCCCGTCCCATTGACTTCAGTGTACGGCGTCTGTGTGGGAACTGCGCATGCGCCGCTCCCACACAGTCCAATTCGAAATTGGCGCCGTCCGGCGCCATTTTCCTGTGGACCGGAAGTCGCGGCCGGACAGTAATATTACTACTTCCGGTCGCGGCTTCCGGATTTGTGCACTTGGACCAGCGGCAGCAAACGGAGCGGACGGGCCGGAGGGAGCCGCGGCGGCAGGAGCAGGTAAGAGATTTCAATGTATGTTCGTGTTTGTGTGTGTTTACTACTGTATGTAAACCTACTACGCTGTGTGTTAGCTCAAAAAATGGCGACACACAGTGTAGGAGGTTACACCGTTCAAACCCCTCGTTTATCCCGGCACTAGCCAGGATAAAGGAGGGGGGGATGCTGAGAGCTCACTAGAGCGAGGGCTTTTAACCCAATGTTGCAATGCTGCAATTTTGGGGATAGCTCCATCTAGTGACCAAAAATGGGTAGTATTATAAATTAGAAATAATTTATAATATTTCCTGACTCGTGAAAAAAATAAAAAAAATTTGAACAATGTTTAATCACCCACACACTAAATGTTTAATTTAAAAAAAAAAAGCATGTTTTTCTGGCAACACATTCCCTTTAAAGAGAACCTTTCACTTGCCCATACGTGTGCAGAATGTAATGGGCAGGGCTGCACAAACTCTGGGGCACTTACATTTTTTTTCCTATCCTCCTTCGTTATTTAGATATCGGTGCCGTAATATTTGGCACGCGATATTTAAATAACCCCCTAAACTGTCAATGGGGAGGTAATTGGCAAGGGGGCGTGTAACATCGCTGTGACACTGTCCAATCAGCTACAGAGAGCGTCACAGCAAGAGCTGGAGAGAGGAGAGCGTGTGCACACGAGCGCGCAGCTCCACCGCCACTACGGAACAGAAGAGGAGAAGAAGAGTGTGAATTCTTCTTCTTCTGTTTCATGGCATCGGAGCTGTGTGCGCACGCACACTCTCACTCTTTAACTTTTGGCAGACAAGGACGACAAGACTGATCTCTCACAAGAGATCACACAGTCTTGTACTTGCCTGCCGAAAGCTGAAGAGTAAGAGCGTGCGTGCACACATGCTCTCCTCTCTCCAGCTCTTGCTGTTGACAGTGTCCGTATTGGATTGGACAGTGTCACAGCGATGTTACACGCCCCCTTGCCAATTACCGCACCATTGACAGTTCATGGGGTTATTTAACCCCTTAGTGACCAGCCCATTTTAGGCCCTAATGACCAAGCTATTTTATTCGTTTTTCTATAGTCGCATTCAAAGAGCTATAACGTTTTTATTTTTTCGTCTACATAGCTGTATGAGGACTTGTTTTTTGCGGGATTAGTTGTGCTTTTTAATAGCACCATTTTTGGGTACATATAATTTTTATATTAACTTTTATTAACCCTTTTGGGGGGGATTATAAAAAAAAACTGAAATTCCGCCATTGTTCTATGCGGTTTTAAATTGACGCCATTCACTATGCGACGTAAATAACATGTTACCTTTATTCTATGGGTCGGTACGATTACGGCGATACCACATATGTAGAGGTTTTTTTATGTTTTACGACTTTTGCACAATAAAAACACTTTTGAACTAAAATTATTTGTTTTTGCATCGTCGCTTTCCAAGAGCCGTAATGTTTTTATTTTTCCATCAATGTAGTGATTTTTTGGGCTTGTTTTCTGCGGGACAAGACGTAGTTTTGAATGGTACTGTTTTGGGGTGCATGGGACTTATTGATTCATTTTTATTATGACTTTTTTGGGGGACAATGGAAAAAAATTGCAATTTCGCCATGGTTTTTTGCGTTTTTTTTTTACGGTGTTCACTTTGCGGTTTCAATTACATATTAACTTTATTAATAGAGTCATTACGGTCGCGGCGATACCACATATGTGTACTTTTTTTTTTTTTTTACACTTTTACTAAATAAAACCACTTTTTATGGAAAAAAATGGTTTTATTTATTTTTTTACTGTACTTTTTATTAATAATCTTTATTTCACTTTGATGACTTATTTTATTAGTCCCACTAGGGGACTTTACTGTGCGATCTTCCGATCGCTGCTATAATGCTCTGGTATACTTCGTATACCAGAGCATTATTGCCTGTCAGTGTAAATCTGACAGGCAATCTGTTAGGACGTGCCTCCGGCGCGTCCTAACAGGAATATGTCCAGGGCAGACTTCGATCGCGGGCGTTGGAGCAGGAGCTCAGCTGTCATCAGACAGCAGAGCCCCGGCTCCTGCCTGCACGGGAGACCCGTGCAGGACTTAGATTAGGCTGACGTGAAAAGGCGTCAGCCTAGCCTAAAGCCCATTAGTGACCGACGTAAAAAGGCGTATTAGTGGTCACTAAGGGGTTAAATATCGGCACCAAATATTATGGCACCGTTATCTAAATAAGGAAAGAGAGTAGGAAAAAAAATGTAAAGTGCCCCAGCGTTTGTGCAGCCCTGACCATTACATGCTGCACTCAAATGCACATCTATGGGCAGTTGAAAGGTTGAAATGTCAGAAGTTTTGATCAATGGGGTCCGAACACTGAGACCCCCCACTAGTCGCTAAAACGAAGCAGCAGAAGTGCTCAGGTGAGCGATGTGCTGCTTCGATTCTGTTTGGCTTTCCTTGGAGCAGTGTACAGGCTAAATAGAAAGTCTATGGGTCCATATACCGCTCACTCGACTGAAAGTCGATCATAAATTAAGCGGCACATCGCTCACCCGAGCACTTCTGCTGCTTCATTTTAGCGATCGGTGGGGGTCTCAGTGCTAGGTCCCCCACCGTTGAAAACTTCTGACATGTCACTACGACATGATGAAAGTTTAGTTACAGTTTAAAGGCTATGTACACCTTTAAAAACGCACATTATATATATATATATATATATATATATATATAAAGTAACAATAATTCTCAATAAAAAGTAACTAAAACCTGTACCAATCGCATTGATAGATATCTTTTTATATATATTAAAAGATATCTATCAATGCGATTGGTGCAGGTTTTAGTTACTTTTTATTGAGAATTATTGTTACTTTTTGAGATACAGCTGCTTTGTATCCTGTATAAAGAGCAGCTGTAAATAGCGCTGAGACCTGAATCCATTAAGTCACCTATTATCGATCACATCTAAGTTATGAACTTAGATGTGATCGGTAACAGCTCGATCCTGCAGGACCCACTGACAATGAATCAGCCAGTCCCTCTGACCTGACGGATACAGGATTCAGCGCTATATACATTATATATATACATATATATATTTGAATTAGCGGGGGCAGGTTTATGGGGAAGGATTAGGGCCTGTTCACATCAGCGTTGGCTTTCCGTTCCGGGGTTCCATCAGAGGTTTCCGTTGGGTGAACCCCGCAACGGAAAGTCAAACTGAAACCACAGCTTCTGTTTCCGTCACCATTGATATCATTCATCACCATTCCGGCAGGTTTCCGTTTTTCCTACGGAATCAATAGCACAGTCGACTGCGCTAATGGTGACGGAAACGGAAGCTGTGGTTTCAGTTTGACTTTCCGTTGTGGGATTCACCCGACGGAAACCCCCGACGGAATCCCGGAACGGAAAGCCAACGCTGATGTGAACAGGCCCTTATACTGCGCTCAGCTTCCTGCCCCATCTAATTTAAAAGGGGTCGGCCAACGCTGGGGGGGGGGCAGGAGTATACTGCAAGGGGGGGTTCTGGGGGTTTTACTGACAGCAGAGGGCTCTATAGAGGGGAATTATCCTCTCCCCATAGAGCCCTGACTAGTTACTATACTGCAAGGTTAGGGGGGTCTGAGCATCTGACTGACCTCTCTAAAGGGCTAAAGGGGGGGCAGAATCCCCCCTATAGAGCCTCTCTGAAGTAAATCAGACGCTCAGACCCCCCCTATCCTTCCATTATAGTGATGTGAGGGCTCTATAGAATCCTTTGCTGTCAGTAAAATGCCTAGACCCCCCTTGCAGTATACTCCTGGGTTCCGGCCCCAGCAGCTTCAGCCGACCGAGTTAAGGCAGGAACGTACCTCGTGCATCTCGTCACTTCTCTTCGCTCGACCGCTCCTCCTGCAGACCTGCTCGTCTCTGGAGGCGCGTGCTGCATACAGCGAGGAGGAGGAGGAGTGTTACAGACGTGCCCATCCTGCGGCACGTCTGCTAAGTCTGTATGCCCCCTCCCCCCGGTCCAGTCCGTCCCTGTATGAAAATGCCGCCCCACATTTTCGGGTAGTTGGTGCCGCCTGAGGCTGTCGGCTCACCTCGCCTCATGGCAGGTGCGGCACTGAATGCGACGATGGAAAAACTTAAAAAATTGCTTGGTCATTAAGGTATAAAATACCTTTGGTATTAAGGGGTTAAACCTGTTAGAGTCAACTAGAACAAGCAATGCAGCTGAGGCCATAAAATAAGCAAAGCAGATTGCTGAAAGGTGTAGCCTAGATCCACAGTTCAGAGATACAAGGAAACGTAAGATCAACAAGATGTTTGATGAAGAATGTGAAGATGAGAGTGTTCTATTGTCACAGGAAGACAAATTTAGGATTTCACTTTTTTAAATAATTGTCAAAATTATTTCTGAAATGGGAACCTGATTTGAAGCTGTAAATAAGGTTAATACAGTGTTTGGTTTTCTTTCTGGACCTCAGTTTGACTCATTACCAACATAAGAGCTCAAGGAACAGGCCATGAAACTAGATCAGGTATACCAAAAAGATCATGACAAAGATGAAATAATTCTAGAAGTGGAGAGTTTTAAACATCACGCTCTGGATTTAAACTCAAGTATGAAAACTGCCACACCTGCAAGTCTCCTGAGCTCCATTTACAAGAATGGACTACAAGACGCTTACCCTAACATAACCACAGCTTTGAGAATTTTCCTCACTTTACCTGTTGCTTTCCATGAAAGAAGCCTTAGCAAGTTAAAGCTTCTGAAAACACATCTTCGAAGTGTCATAGGATAACAAAGACTAAGAAAAGGAAGCATTATTTCCATAGAGCATGAGATGACTGTGAAAATTTGTTATGAGGACATTATAAAAACTTTTGCAGCAAAAAAAGCACGAAAAGTCAAGTTTTAACAGTTGTGTTGTAGAGCATAGAGACTGTTCATTATGTCACAATATAGTCTCATTAGCCTCAGTTATACAATTTGTTTTAGTCCTCGTTAATTTATTTTCTTTTAATTTATTGTTATGATAACTACCTTATACACAGTCGAGTCACATTATTATGACCACTATCTAATATCCAGAGTAACCGCCGTGTGCAGCAGTAGGTTGTCGCCGGTATCTGGAGCCATGCTGACTGCAGTGCATCCCACATTTGCTGGAGGGCGCATGGGGGAGGATCCATAGAGCAAACAAGACAATCGAGGTGGTCACAAAAGTTCAATTGGGTTCAAGTCTGGAGAATAAGGGTATGTTCACACGCAGTGACCAAAAACATCTGAAAATACGGAGCTGTTTTCAGGCGAAAACAGCTCCTGATTTTCAGACGTTTTTGTAGCAACTCGTGTTTTTTGCGGCGTATTTTACGGCCGTTTTTGGAGCTGTTTTCAATGTAGTCAATGAAAAACGCCTCCAAAAACTTCCCAAGAAGTGACATGCACTTCTTTTTCGCGGGTGTCTTTTTACGCGCCGTATTTTGACAGCGACACGTAATATTAAGGCTCTTGGAACAGAACACCGTAAAACCCATTGAGAGCAATGGGCAGATGTTTGTAGGCGAATTAGGGACGTTTTTTCAGGCGTAATTCGAGGCGTAAAATGCCCGAATTACGTCTGAAAACACTGCGTGTGAACATACCCTCAGGGGGACAGGAAAGTACTTGGAAGTCTTGATTGTGCTCTTCCAACCACTGTTGGACATTTCTAGCCGTGTGACGTGTTGCATTGTCTTGCTCGAAGAGTCCATCTGCCCCAGCGAAGACAAACAGAATGTATGGGTGGACATGATCTGCAACGATGGATTCATACCCAAATCGGTTAAGAGTGCCTTCCACATGGATGAGTGGACCCAGAGAATGCCATGAAAAAATTCCCCAGACCATAATGCTGCCGCCACCAGCTTGTGTTCTTCCAGCATTCTGATGTTTCTTGCCTGACATGCCTACGTCCATCCATTCAATGAAGCAGAAAACGTGACTCATCGGAGAAGGCAACCCATCAATCATCGGTGGTTCTGATACTGCCGTGCAAACTGAAGCCTTTTTTTTCAAATGCACCTTTGTTAGCATAGGAGCAGTGACCATCCGTCTGTTTCAGAGCCCCATACGTAGTAGGGTTCGCTGAACTGTTGTTGTAGACAAACTTCTGGTAGCCCCTTGGTTGATTTTCACGGTGAGCTGCTCCACTGCAGTGTGTCGTTCGGGCCTCGCGCACCTTCGTAGCCGACATTCACCTCTCACATCAATGACACAATGTGCTCCGCAATTTCCACGTCGGTTATTCCCAATGGTGCCATTTGTCCACTCACGATACACTTTCACCACAGCAGCACGCGAACAGTTCACAAACTGCGTTGTTTGAGAAATACTGCCACCCGTGGCCCGAAAGACAGTAATCATCCCTTTTTGCAACTCTGATAAATCAGATTTGATTTTGTATTTATACCTGTCCTTCTCACTCAGTCTTTGCTTGTGATCTTCCTTACCTTCAGGTGTCTTTATCAAGCTTCTGACTAAACCCCATACCTCTGACTTTTGGACTTCTTGGAATACTGACCTTGACTTGTCTCTCGTTAACCCCTTGTTTACTGATTTGGATTATCTGCTCCCGACTGTCTCTGACCTATGCTTTACCAGGTATCCACTTACTTATTGATTTGAAATTTCTGTTTAACCTCTGGCAGTCTGGTTATCCTGTTTAGGTTTGCCTGCATTGCACCTCTCATCCAACATTGAACTCTGTTAAAACAACCTGGGTTCTATGCAGCAAAAACCATCCTGCCTTGCGGTGGGCTCTGGCAAATACCATAGAGTAGTCTTAGACTCTGTTGATCAAAGTTGTGGCAGATTTGAGGTTGCGAATTTATATGCATGCTCTCTCCCAGCAGTCTCTAGCAGCCTTTGGGGAATCGCTCTCATAGCAATTCCATAACAGCAGGAAGGGGTTAATGGGTCAGACATTAACTTATACGGTAGCTACCTATAGGTGGCACTAGAAAGACAGTTTTCTTCCTTCTGGAGGAGAGACAATTTCCATATTCTAAGATATGACATTCATTGATGAAGAGGTTAACTAAATTGTTGATTTCATTCAACCCTTGCATTACACATAAAATAATAATCTCTCCCTAGGTTATTATTGAATCCTATTGTACGCACATATTTAATGGTAAATATGTGTTGATTAACAACTTAACTATGGTATTTTTTTAATATATCGTTAACGATTAAACAACTGGCAAATGTCATGTTTTTTTTCTTAGCGGTGAAAAAAGGATTGCATATTTCCAATCATTGATAACATGGCAGATAAAGGTCATTATGGAAGGTGCTTGCTGTGTAAAATATTCCATTCAATTTAATTTCATGTAACAATAAACTAATAGCAGATAGATTTAGTTTTACTTATATTCTTAGGCCTTATTCACACGAGCGTGTGCGTTTTGCGCTTGCAAAAAACGCTGCGTTTTGCGCACGCAAAAGTTCCGTGTGGCATAAGTATTTGGTGCGTGCCTGCGTGATTTCCGCGCATATGGCAGCGTGATGACACTCTGTTTTTATGTTTACAAACATAAAAGCAGGAGGTGCTTTTCTTTTTTCATTAATTTATTTTACTACTGTAGCGCTAATCACGCGCGGCACGCGGAAGTGCTTCCGTGTGCCGTGCGCAATTTTCACGCACCTATTGACTTCAATGGGTGTGTGATGCGCGAAAAACGGCCAAGTATAGGACATGTCATGAGTTTTACACAGCGCACATACGCTGCGTGAAAATCACGGACTGTCTGAACGGCCCCATTCACTAACATAGGTCCGTGCGACGCGCGTGATTTTCACATGTGTATCACGGACGTAATACACGTTCGTGTGAATAAGGCCTTATAGAGACTGTCCCAAAATGTCTTACAAGACTGGTGTTCTTAGTAGGAAGTTTCCCAATTCGTTATAATGGAGAGTTAGGGTCCTATTACATGGCCTCATATGGGCCTTAAAAACAAACGTCGATCACTGAGACAGCTTGTTTATCGGCACTCGTTTGCTCCTTTCACAAGGAGCTATGATCAGTAATGCTTGGGGCCGAGTGATTATTACTACAATCATTCGTCCCCACACATTTCTATCATGTCGGCAGCACATCTCTCTGTTTACACAGCATGATGTGCTGCTGACAACGATAATATTTATTGCTGCATAAAATGAGCAGATCACCCCTGTTTAAACAGATCATTTGGTATATTTTTTGTCTGGCAAAAATATCCCATAAAAGCCTCGTACACACACTATTTTTTCAGCATTTTTTTGAACGCTTGTAAAAAGTGCCATGAATCTCAAGCGTTTTTTATGACGTATTTTCAAGCATGTTTTGCTGGCATTTTTAAAAAAAAAACAAAAAAAAAAACATTGTGGACATGCCTAATAAATGCAAATATTAGATACAGCTGGGGGCATGCATCTAAACTTCCTTACGTGCTTTGATGTGCCCACAGCAAGGAACTACTGTGAAACTTGGGGACTTTAAATCCTATCCACACAACGATTCCAAGACTAAGCCGACCAAACTGTTGCAAGTGTGGATAACTGTCCGAAATACCTCGTGTGCATAACATTTTTTTATTTCTATACTGCGGAGGAGGTGATGGAAGTTGCAAACAGTGGAGTTGGAGTTATATAGCCAAAGGTCTGTATTTTGTGTTCTAAGGAAAGACTACACAGGTATAACTAGTTATTGATATGGAAGTGTCTCCACAACTAAACGTAAGGGGACACATAAAATATGGGTGAATTATTAAATATTTCTAAGTTGTAATATACAGTGTGTTGTCCATACTCACTTAAAGAGGCTCTGTCACCAGAATAAAAATGCTCTATCTCCTACATCAGTTTATCGGCGCTGGAATGTAGTTACTAGCAATGTGTTTTTATTTAAAAACAATGTTTTTTAACAAAGTTATGGCGTTTAGAACATTTATGCAAATGAGGTCCTTAATGCCCAACTGGGCGTTTTTTAATTTTCAACCAAGTGGGCGTATGACAAAGAGGTGTATGACGCTGGCCAATCCCCATCATACACCTCTCTGTCTTACACCCAAGCTAGATTCACTGAGCAGCGTGATCTCGCGAGACCGCTCTGTGACGTCAATTCCGCCCACAGGTCCTTCATCCCTGCGTCTGAAGACAACATCTTTCTTCTCCCTCCAGGCCGATGAGAAGTCCCAGTCGTCGGATCGGTAGTAGCAGCAGCAGCAGCCTGGAGGGAGACGAAAGATGTTGTCTTCAGACGCAGGGATGAAGGAACTGTGGGTGGAAGTGACGTCACAGTGCGGTCTCGCGAGATCACGCTGCTCAGTGAATCTAGCTTGGGTGTAAGGCAGAGAGGTGTATGATGCGGATTGGCCAGCGTCATACACCTCTTTGTCATACGCCCACTTGGTTGAAAATTAAAAAACGCCCAGTTGGGCATTAAGGACCTCATTTGAATAAATGTTCTAAACGCCATAACTTTGTTAAAAAAACATTGTTTTTAAAATAAAAACACATTGCTAGTAACTACATTCCAGCGCCGATAAACTGATGTAGGAGATAGAGCATTTTTATTCTGGTGACAGAGCCTCTTTAACTACTCCATAGGTAGGTCTTGCATCTCCTATTTCACTTGGTTCACTACTTGTTTTTCTTCTGTTTCTCGCTCCTTCTTTGTTACATAAATGTAAGAGGACACAGGGTATGATGTGATCATCTAAATACTACTTGGATGTATAATATAGTAATATAGCATGTAGATTACAGTTGCCTTTTTACTCTTAAGCTTTGCTTTGTACCTCTTAGTGTAATTAGCTGATTTTCTTGCTCAGCACCCCTAATTCCTCCGACAGGCATTATAGATGCTTCCTAACACTCTGGGGTTCAGAAAATCTTGAGATGTTTATCCATGCCTCCCCATTTCTAAAATTTATTTTTTTCTATTCTTTCTACTCTTTTTTTTTCTTTATTTAGAATTTTTAAACTTCTTTTTTTTATCTGGATTATGGGCACTATTATCTGCCTTGTCAATATGACTAGAGAAGTCTACTCCCCATCTGCAATTTTTCTAGGAACAAATAATGAGTTTAAAAATACTCTCCCTTAATGTGAATGGTCTAAATTCGCCACATAAGAGATACTTCGCATGGAAGGAGGCTGTCTCATTGGGCCGTGACATAGCGTATTTCCAAGAGTCTCATTTGTTTTCCAAAGATAATCCTCAAACACAATTCCTTTTCGCATATATTCTATGCAAACAGTGGGCTAAACAAGGCTCGTGTGGTGATCACAGCCACCGGAGGAATAAAACTAGAACACATCAAAACCCAGGCTGATCCACACAGACAATTCTTGATCATGAGATGCACAATCAATAATCAAAGATTTGTATTGATCAATGTTTATGCACCCAATTCAGGCCAGTTAACGTTCTTTAAAAAATTCATAAGTCTAATAGGAGACTATAAATGAGATCTTGTTGTAACAGCTGGAGATTTTAACATGGTCATAAACTGCACTAGGAAAACCTAACTCTATGAGAGTACAATTAAAAACTTTCTGGTCAAGAACAAATTACATGATATATGCCAAAATCAAAATGGTTATAATAAAGATTATACCTTTTTTTCAAGTTGTCATAGATCATGCTCGTTTTGATCAGTGCTTCGTTGGTTAATTAGGTACAAGGCGCTGATTATGAACAAAGCGTGTTCAGACCATACTCCAATACTTTTAGATCTAAAAACAATAACTAAACCGCCAAAACCCTGTGGAGACTAAAAAGCTCTTTGGTGTTGTCAGAGTCTATGGGTCAGAAAATATCAGAAGCCCTTAACCCCTTAAGGACGCAGCATAGTTTTGGCATTAAGGCTCAGAGCCAATTTTTCAAATCTGACATATTTCACTTTATGTGGTAATAACGTCGGAATGCTTAAACCTATCCAAGCGATTCTGAAATTGTTTTCTCGTGACACATTGGGCTTCATGTTCGTGGTAAAATGTGGTCGATATATTCAGTGTTTATTGGTGAAAAATTGCAAAATTGAGAGAAAATTTGGAAAAAATAGCATTTTTCAGAATTTAAATGTATCTGCTTGTAAAACAGACGGTAATAGCACCCAAAATAGTTACTAGTTCACATTTCCCATATGTCTACTTTAGATTAGCATTGTTTTTTGAACATTATTTTATTTTTCTTGGACGTTACAAGGCTTAGAACATAAACAGCAATTTCTCATATTTTTAAGAAAATTTCAAAAGCCTTTTTTTTAAGGTACCTCTTCAGGTCTGAAGTGGCTTTGAGGGGCCTATGTATTAGAAACACTGATAAAACACCCCATTTTAAAAACTAGACCCCTCAAAGTATTCAAAACAGCATTTAGAAAGTTTTTTAACCCTTCAGGCATTTCACAGGAATTAAAGCAAAGTGGAGGTGAAATTTGCAAATTTCATTTTTCTTGCTGAATTTCAATTTTATTCAATTTTTTTCTGTAACACAGAAGATTTTACCAAAGAAATACTACTAAATATGTATTGTCCAGATTCTGCAGTTTTTAGAAATGTCCCACATGTGGCTCTAGTACGCTCGTGGACTAAAACACAAGCCCTAGAAGCAAAGAAGCACCTAGTGCATTTTGAGGCCTCTTTTTTATTAGAATATATTTTAGGCGGCATGCCAGGTTTGAAGAGGTGTTGAGGTGCCAAAACAGAAGGAATCCCCCAATAGTGACCCAATTTTGGAAACTGCACCCCTCAAGGAATTAATTTATGGTTGTTGTTATCATTTTGACCACACAGTTTTTTCACAGCACCTATTTGAATTGGGCTGTGAAATAAAAAAAATGTCATTTTTTCCAATAAGATGTCATTTGTGATCAAAATTTCTTATTTTCACAGGGAACAAAATACCCCATTTTGTTGCTCAATTTGTCCTTAATGCGGCAATACCCCATTTGTGGTGATAAACTGAAGTTTGGGCCCATGGGAGGGCTCAGACGGAAAGGAGCGCTATGTGTTTGTTGGAGTCCAGATTTTGCTGGTTTGGTTTTCGGGTGCCATGTCGCATTTGCAGAGCCCCAGAGGTATCAAAGCAATGGAAACCCACCAGAAGTGACCCCATTTTGGAAACCTCACCCCTCAAGGAATTGATTTATGGTTGCTGTGACCATTTTTACAGCACAGTTTTTTCACAGCACGTACTTGAATTGGGCTGTGAAATGTAAAAAAATGTACATTTTTCCAATAAGATGTCATTTTTTATCAAAGTTTATTATTTTCACATGTAACAAAATACCCCATTTTGTTGCCCAATTTTTCCTGAGTGTGTCAATACCTGATTTGTGGTGAAAAACTGCAGTTTGGGCCCATGGGAGGGCTCAGAAGGAAAGGACCACCATTTGGCCTACTGGAGTTTTTCTGGTGCTAAGTCATGTATGCAGAAGCCCCTGAGGTACCAGTACAGTTGAAACCCCCGAGAAGAGACCCCATTTTAAAAACTACACCCCTTAAGACATTCATCTAGAGGTGTAGTGAGCGTTTTGACCCCACAGGTATTGTGTGAAAGATAATGTGCAGCAGATGGTGCAGAGTGGGATTTGCAATTTTCTATATATCTATGCCATTTCAGTGTCCAATATATTGTGCCCAGCATGCGTCACCAGAGATATACACCCCATCAACTGTAATGTGGATTCTCCTGGGTACGGCAGTACCCTACATGTGGCTGTTGTCTGCTGCCTGGGCACACAGCAGGGATCAGAAAGGAAAGATGAGGAGGATAAGCTGTGCGGAGTGCGTCAGGGTAGATGAAAAATCAAAGGGATCTATGATAAATTTTAAAACACTTTCATACAGAGCCCTCGTTTTTCGGGACACGTGTAACATTGATATATTGTGTCCTCCCTTATCCCCCTCTTATAGCAGACTTTGCACCTCTATTGACTTTTTCCCTTCTTGCCAGTTTGGGGAACTTCTTCTGGAAAGTGTTGCCCTGGTACGATGCCTGTGGTCTCGCTTCCAGAAGTACTGGGTGCCCCCTTCTTGGTCCCTAAAGATTAGGTTCTTGATAATGATGTGCATGGCCAGCTTCTTATACCACACCGCATGGAGCTGTAGGGCTTCAGGACTTGATATGACAAGTTCACCCCTCTCATGTATCTATTGTAGTCCAGGATGCATTCTGGTTTGGGGGTCTCTGTACTGGTACGTCGTACAGGTACATGGGTACTGGTGTGGGCATGTATTGTTGTCAATACAAGGACATCTCTCTTGTCCTTGTGCTTGACACACAATATGTTGCTGCTAGAATGTGCCCTGCTCTCACCCCTTCTGAGTGTTTGCCCAAGCAGAGTCTTAGGGAGGCCTCTCAGATTTCTTCTAGCAGTGCCGCATGCCGCAGGACTTCTGGAAGCGAGGCAGTTGAAGAGTGGGACGCTGGTATAAAAATGATCCAGGTAGAGGTGGTAACCCTGGTCCAGCAGTGGGTGAACCAAATCCCACACAATTTTTGCATTAACTCCCAGTAAGGGGGTGCATTCTGGGGGCTGAGCACTGGTGTCCTTCCCTTCATATATCCTAAATTTGTAGGTATACCCTGATTCACTCTCGCACAGCTTATACATCTTCACGCCATACCTTGCCCTCTTACTCGGCAGGTACTGGAGAAGGACATCTCTCTTGTCCTTTTACTTGACACACAATATGTTGCTGCTAGAATGTGCCCTGCTCTCACTCCTGCTGAGTGTTTGCCCAAGCAGAGTCTTAGGGAGGCCTCTCACATTTCTTTTAGCAGTGCCGCATGCCACAGTATTCTGGAAGCGAGGCACTTGAAGAGCGGGACGCTGGTATAAAAATTATCCAGGTAGAGCTGTTAACCCTGGTCCAGCAGTGGGTGCACCAAATCCCACACAATTTTTGCATTAACTCCCAGTAAGGGGGGGCATTCTGGGGGCTGAATACTGCTGTCCTTCCCTTCATATTGTCACGGACACTGGGTTTGTGGACCCACTAGGCCGCTCCGCCGTAGTGGGGAGGCAGCTGACCAGGTCACAGTCTATGTGAAAGTAAGATGGCAGACAGTAATGCTTAGGTACCTGAAATAGTCCGGGCGGTGACTGTGGCTTCAGCACGGATGGAGGCAGGTGCGGAAAGTGGCGCCAGACGTGGCGGGCAGTATCCGATGAGCAGATGGCACTTGACGTGGCAGAAGACACTTGACGTGGCAGATGGCACTTGACGTGGCAGATGGCACTTGACGTGGCAGATGGCACATCACGTGGCAGATGGCACTTGACGTGGCAGAAGACACTTGACGTGGCAGAAGACACTTGACGTGGCAGATGGCACTTGACGTGGCAGATGACACTTGACGTGGCAGATGGCACTTGACGAGGCAGATGGCACTTGACGAGCCAGATGGCACTTGACGTGGCAGATGGCACTTGAACACGGGTAGGCACAGGAACAATGCGGAACACAGGAACGGTAACAGGGCACGGGTAACAGCTGGAACGGGAGACACTAAGGGACCATTTGCGAGACAGACTGGGAAAGACTAACAACGCTCAGGCAAGGATCAGAAGGGCTGGGGCATTCTTATAGAGCAGGAAATCATGTGGGTTAGTGATCATTGTTTTCATGTGCGCGCGCTGGCCCTTTAAGAGCGGGCGCGAGCGTGCGCGCGCACCCTACGGGACCCAGCCGGACGGAGCGGAAGTGAGCGCTGGCATCTCCTAGGAGGGAGACGGAGGCCAGCGCTCACAGATCCATGGCTGCGGGCGTCGGGAGGTGAGTGAACCCGACAGCCCGCGGCCATGGGCGCTACACATATATCCTAAATTTGTAGGTATACCCTGATGCACTCTCGCACAGCTTATACATCTTCACGCCATACCTTGCCCTCTTACTCGGCAGGTACTGGCGGAATTGAAGCCTCCCTTTAAAATTTACCAAGGACTCATCAATAGAAATACACTTCTTGGGGTGTATGCTTGGGAAAACCGGGCACTGAAACGGTCTAATAGGGGTCTCCATTTATACAAAAGGTCAACACTGGGGTCATCTCGGGGTGGGCACGGCTCATTATCAGTATAATGTAAGAAGCGAAGTATTGCCTCATTTATTTTTTTTAGGTTCCAGTTCAGTTCTGAAGTTGCTTTGAGGGGCCTATATATTAGACACCCCTATGAAACACCACATTTTAGAAACTAGGCCCCTCAAAGTATTCACAACAGCATTTAGAAAGTTTATGAACCCTTTAGGTGTTTCACAGGAATTTAGAGCAAAGTAGAAGTCTAGACAGAGGGGCCGCTGTGGATTTAGTGTTTTTGGACTTTGCAAAGGCATTTGACACTGTCCCCCATAGACGCCTAATGGGTAAATTAAGGACTATAGGTTTAGAAAATATAGTTTGTAATTGGATTGAGAATTGGCTCAAGGACCGTATCCAGAGAGTTGTGGTCAATGATTCCTTCTCTGAATGGTCACCGGTTATAAGTGGTGTACCCCAGGGTTCAGTGCTGGGACCACTATTATTCAACTTATTTATTAATGATATAGAGGATGGGATTAATAGCACGATTTCTATTTTTGCAGATGACACCAAGCTATGTAATATAGTTCAGACTATGGAAGATGTTCATGAATTACAGGCAGATTTAAACAAACTAAGTGTTTGGGCGTCCACTTGGCAGATGAAGTTTAATGTAGATAAATGTAAAGTTATGCATCTGGGTACCAACAACCTGCATGCATCATATGTCCTAGGGGGAGCTACACTGGCGGAATTCACTTGTTGAGAAGGATCTGGGTGTACTTGTAAATCATAAACTAAATAACAGCATGCAGTGTCATACAGCTGCTTCAAAGGCCAGCAGGATATTGTCGTGTATTAAAAGAGGCATGGACTCGCGGGACAGGGATGTAATATTACCACTTTACAAAGCATTAGTGAGGCCTCATCTAGAATATGCAGTCCAGTTCTGGGCTCCAGTTCATAGAAAGGATGCCCTGGAGTTGGAAAAAAATACAAAGAAGAGCAACGAAGCTAATAAGGGGCATGGAGAATTTAAGTTATGAGGAAAGATTGAAAGAATTAAACCTATTTAGCCTTGAAAAAAGACGACTAAGGGGGGACATGATTAACTTATATAAATATATTAATGGCACATACAAAAAATATGGTGAAATCCTGTTCCTTGTAAAACCCCCTCAAAAAACAAGGGGGCACTCCCTCCGTCTGGAGAAAAAAAGGTTCAAGCTGCAGAGGCGACAAGGCTTCTTTACAGTAAGAACGGTGAATTTATGGAATAGCCTACCGCAGGAGCTGGTCACAGCAGGGACAGTAGATGGCTTTAAAAAAAGGTTAGATAATTTCCTAGAACAAAAAAATATTAGCTCCTATGTGTAGAAATTTTTCCTTCCCTTTTCCCTTCCCTTGGTTGAACTTGATGGACATGTGTCTTTTTTCAGCTGTACTAACTATGTAACTATATATGTAACTATGTAACTATGTAAGAGGTGAAATTTACATTTTTATTTTTTTTTGTCAGAAAATCCTTTTTATACCATTTTTTTCTATAACACAAAAGGTTTTACCAGAGAAACACAAGTTAATACTTATTGCCCAGATTCTGCAGTTTATAGAAATATCCCACATGTGGCCCTAGTGCGGTAATGGACTGAAGCACCGGCCTCCGAAGCAAAGGAGCACCTAGTGGATTTTGAGGCCTCCTTTTTTTTAGGCACCATGTCCGGTTTGAAATAGGTCTTGTGGTGCCAAAACAGTGGAAACCCCAAAAAAGTGACCCCATTTTGGAAACTAGACACCTTGAGGAATTCATTGTAGTTTTCATGGGGTGCATGCGGCTTTTTGATCACTTTTCATTCTATTTTTTAGTGACGTGGTGACTAAAAAACAGCAATTCTACTATTGTTTAATTATTCTATTTTTTTTACAGCATTCACCGTGCGCTATAAATGACATACTCACTTTATTCTGCGGGGCGATACGATTTTGGCGATACCATATGTTTATAGGTTTTTTTATGTCTTATGGCGTTTGCACAATAAAATACGTTTTGTAAACAATCATTCACTTTTTGTGTTATCTTATTCTAAGCGGCTGAACTTTTTTATTTTTCCATCAATAAAGCCGTGCGAGGACTTATTTTTTGTGTAACGAACTGTAGTTTCGATCATTGCCATTTTTAGGTACATGCGACTTTTTGATCTCTTTTTATTCCATTTTTTGGGAGGTGAAGTGACCAAACAATTGTGATTTTGGTACGGTTTATTATTATTTTCTTTTACGGCGTTCACCGCGCGGGATAAATAACAAAATAATTTTGTAGTTCAGGCCGTTACGGACGCGGCGATACCAATTATGTATAGTTTATTTGTTTGTTTATATATTTTTATTAATAATAAAGGACTGCTAAGGGAAAAAGGGGGATTTTTACTTTTATCACTTTTAAAACTTTTATTTTCTTATTTTTACACATCTTTTTTAACTTTTTTTTAACTTTATTACTTTGTCCCACTAGGGGACTTGAGGGCAGGAGGCCCTGATCGCAATACTAATACCCTGCATTACATGCGTAGTGCAGTGTATTAGAGCTGTCAGCTTCTCACTGACAGCAAGCATAGTTAGTCCTAGGCTTCCGTCGATGGCATTGCCGGACGCCATTGTTAGGTGTCCGGTTGCCATAGTCACCATTGCCGGCCGCTATCGTGTAGCAGGCCGGCGATGGTAGCTTAACCCCTAAAAAGCTGCGAACACTATAGAACGTGGCTTTTAAGGGGTTAATCAGTGGGGACACAGCGATCGGTCCCCGCTGTAGGAGCTGCGGCAACTGCTGTACAAGACAGCAGCTGTCAAAGCTCCTGTATGTGTCGGGAGGACGGCCGAAATGGCCGTTACTCCCGTGACGTACTATTCCGTCATTGAGCGCGAACGGGGCGGTTTCCATGATGGAATAGTACGTTACTGAGCGTTAAGGGGTTAATAAAATATACTGAAACTACATGGAGAGAACAGGCAAAAAAGTATGAACTGGGAGATAGAATAGGAAAGAGAACAAGTAATATAGTAAAAAAAAAAAATTATATTAAAAATCATATCTCCTGACGGATAGAAATTCACGCCTCAGGAGATCGCTAATGTTTCTGCAGAATATTATGTAAAGTTATATAACCTAAACAAAGATAGCGAGACCTTCCAACGGGGGATACTAGGTATTAAAGGTTTTCTAGAAGAAAAAAATATTCCAAAATTGTCTTAGGAACAACTAGATAAACTGAACCAATCTATAGAAAAAGATGAGGTTATACGAGTAATAAATGCAGCTCAAAAGGCAAGTCCACAGGACCCGATGGATTGTCAAATGAGTATTATCAGACTTTCTCTGAAATGTTAGCTCCCTACATGGTACAGATTTTCAATCTAGCCAGCAGAAAGAGCTCGTTCCCTGCGGAAATGCTGAAAGCTTCAATAATAACCATGTTAAAGGAAGGGAAAAACCCAATCCTCCCAGAGAGTTATAGACCAATTTCATTATTAAATAGCGACAATGTCTTTTTCAAGCATTATTGCACAACTTCTTAAACCTATTATCGCAACATTGGTTTCCAGTGATCAGTTTGGTTTTGTCCCAAGTCGACAAACAAGAGATGTGTCACTGTCACAGGGTATGTGGACCCACTAGGCCGCTCCGCCGTAGCGGAGAGGCAGCTGACCAGGTCACAGTCTATACAAAAGTCTATAGCAGTTTGTAACACTCGGGTACCTGAACTAGTCCAGGCAATGGCTGTGGCTTCAGCACGGATGGAGGTCGGTGCAGCAGGTTGCGCCTCATTTGGCGGACATTACAAGATGTGGAAGAAGACACTGGACGTGGCAGAAGACACTGGACGTGGCAGAAGACACTGGACGTGGCAAACGACAGCAGGTGCAGTAGGACACAACTCCAACACTAGTAGGCACAGGAACAAGAACACAGCACGGGACGCAGGAAAAGGTAACAAGGCACGGGTAACAACTGGAACGGGAAACACTAAGGGACCATTTGCAAGACAGACTTGGGATATACTAACAATGCTCAGGCAAGGATCAGAAGGGCTGGGGCCTTCTTATAGGCCAGGAAATCATATGAGTTGATAATTATGATTGTTTTCATGTGCGCGCGCTGGCCCTTTAAGAGCGGGCATGAGTGCGCGCGCGCACACTACGGGACGCAGCGGACCGGAGCGGAAGTGAGCGCTGGCATCTCCTAGGAAGGAGATGGTGAGCAGCGCTCACAGATCCATGGCTGCGGGCGTTGGGAGGTGAGTAAACCCGACAGCCCGCAGCCATGGACGCTACAGTATCCCCCCTCTAACGCCCCTCTTCTTGGGGCCAGAACAAGAGAGAAAAAGAAGAATGCCCCCCTGCCCAAGCCACCTGGTTTCTCTCCAGCTGTTTTGTGTGTGGGTGGGATTCAGGGGAATCCCAGTGACAATCTACAGTCGGTTACCGTGGGCCATACAGTCACTGTAGGGCTGAGAGACACCGGCGCTGAGATGACCCTGGTCCGTCCCGAACTTGTGTCTTCGGAGGACATTATTCCCGGAAAAACCCTGTCACAGGGATTGGGGGAGTCCACCCCGCTTTGCCCATGGCACGGGTGTACCTTGATTGGGGTACAGGGAGAGGATTAAAAGAAGTGGGGGTGTCTGAAAATATTCCCACGAATGTCTTATTAGATACTGTCCTGGGACGGTTAGTATCTCAGTATGTTGCTTCAGATGTTGCTGATGACCCCCCAAGCTCTGTTGAAATGTGTTATGTTGATGATAAGGTAATATGTTCCCCTCTTAATCTCTCTGAACCCTGCCATGTAGAACTGTCTAATGATGTTAATGTTCTATATGACCATGTGGAACCATGTAATGCCATACTATTGGGGGATGCTACTAAGGTAATCGGTAATAGTCATATAACCAGTGATGCTCTAGAGATATGTCCTGATAATGGTAATATGATATATACTCCGAGTGACCCCCAGACCCTAGTTAGCCAGAAGCGGACTTACATATTAGCCGTGACCCGCAGTCAAAATAGCCATAACTTAGATATCTGTCTGCCAGCTAACAGCCCAGAGAAAGTGCCAAAGAGGAGCCCAGTGAGGCTGTCGCTTTTATTTCCCTCCTAGCCACCCAGGGCCAAGAGTTCCAGGCCGCTTTACATGATGATGCCAGCTTAGGCAAGCTAAGGGACCTTGCTGGAAAAACACCTGATGAATCTGACAAGGAGAGGATATTCTGGGATCAAGGCAGGCTGTATAGGGAGACTATTCCCTGTGATCACTAACAAGCATGGTTAAACCTGATGTCTCCATCTCTGTGTGCCACTATCATAACTCCTAAGCAGCACGCCCGCTGTCTCGGGGTTATTTTTGACTCAGATCTTTCCTTTACTCCTCACATTCAATCCCTTTCACGCTCCTGTCATTTTCACCTCAAAAATATCTCCAGAATCCGCTCTTTTCTTATGGAGGAAACCGCCAAAACTCTCATTTTTGCTCTGATTCACTCTCGCCTTGACTACTGTAACTCATTACTAATCGGTCTTCCCCTCACCAAACTCTCCCCTCTTCAATCTATCCTCAATGCAGCAGCCGGGCTCATATTTATGACCAACCGCTACACCAACGCCTCTAATCTGTGCCAGTCACTGCACTGGTTGCCCATCCCCTTCAGAATAAAATTCAAACTTATTACTCTCACCCACAAAGCTCTCCACAGTGCTGCGCCTCCTTACATCTCCTCCCTCATCTCTGTATACCACCCTACTCAGGCTCTACGTTCTGCCAACGACCTAAGATTAAAATCCTCCATAATCCGAACCTCCCACTCCCGTCTCCAAGATTTTTCTCGTGCTGCACCAGTCCTCTCGTATACGCTACCCCAGACAATAAGATTAATTCCCAATATCCACAGTTTTGAATGTGCCCTGAAAACACATCTATTTAGACAGGCCTATAACATTCCCTAATCTGACTCCTTTCCATGGCCCCCCTTTTAGATTAGTCATCTGTAATGACGGGGTAGGGAGACAGACAGGTGAGCCTTAATCTACCCGCCACTCAGTCCCTGCCTACTTGCACGGCCCGTCCTAGGCGACGGCGTACAACTGGGCGACGGTCCCTACGCTCAATAAGTGCACGACAGACCAACAGACAAGGGTACACAGAAGCTAAGGGAAATGGGGCAGTTGCCCACGGCAACACCGTGAGCAACAAGAGTAGTGAACGAGCAGAGTCAAACCAGGAGTGTACGAGGTACCAAACGCAGAGCAGGAGAGTAGTCAGTAAAGCCAGGGTCAATTTGAAGCAGAGGACAATAGTACAAGCAGGAGCAGCAGAGCCAGGAAACAGAAGAATCACAGGCAAAGGAGGAGCAGGAAATGAGGGTATAAATAGACAGAGGGCGGGAGCTAGCTCCGTCTGGCCAGGCTGAGATAGGTTCTCCCACTCCTCAGCCTCCCGTCCTGAGTGGTAGCATATCGAGTGACTCTAACAGATCTAGGCACAGATGCAGGCTGACTAACCACGGGCGTCGACAAAGAAGCTGTGTCAGGCAAATCCATTACAGTATCCCCCCTTTTATGAGGGGCCACTGGACCCTTCCTAGGTGGACCTGGCTTGTTAGAGAACCGAAGATGGAACTTCCTGAGCAATAACCCGGCGTGAACATCCCGGGCGGGTACCCAAGTCCTCTCCTCAGGCCCGTAACCTCTCTAATAGACCAGGTACTGGAGGGTGTCCTGGACCACCTTGCTGTCCACCATCTTGGCCACCTCGAATTCTACCCCTTCAGGAGTGAGAACAGTGACCGGAGGTTTCCTCAAGGTAGCCAAGGACGGGGAGCATCTTTTCAGGAGGAAGGCATGGAACACGTGTATCTGAAAGGATGGGGGTAACTCCAGCCGGAAGGAGACAGGGTTAAGGACCTCAATGATCTTGTACGGCCCTATATACCGGGGAGCACATTTTTTGGACGGGACTTTAAGGCGCAAATTGTTTGAGGACAGCCACACCAGATCTCCGACCACAAAACAAAGGGTTAGTGTAACGTCTCATATCTGCCTGAGTCTTTTGGATGCTCTGGGACGCCTCAAGGTTCTTCCGATTAACTACATCTACCTTGGGATTGTTGGAACGACCAGGTGAAATGGAGGAGGACCGTGGATTAAACCCAAAATTACAGAAAAGGGGGAGACCCCCGACGAGTTACTGACCCGGTTATTAAGGGAAAATTCGGCGAGGGGAATGAAGGAGACCCAATCATCTTGACAGTCAGAGATAAAACACCTTAAATATTGTTCTAGAGACTGATTAGTCCTCTCAGTTTGGCCATTAGTTTTAGGATGGAAGGCCGAGGAGAAGGACAGATCAATCTCCAACTTCTTACAGAACAATGTTTCTTCAAAACAATGAAACAAATTGTACCCCTCTGTCAGAAACAATATTGACAGGAACCCCATGGAGACGCAGGATGTGTTTGACAAACAAGGTAGCTAACGTCTTGGCATTGGGTAGTTTCTTGAGGGGTACAAAGTGGGACATCTTGCTGAAGCGGTCTACTACAACCCACACCACCGACTTGCCTTGGGATGGAGGCAGATCGGTGATAAAATCCATGGAGATATGGGTCCAAGGTCTCTGGGGAATGGGCAAAGAACATAGTAAGCCCACTGGTCAGGACCTGGGAGTCTTGGACCTAGCACAAGTTTCACAATCGGCGGCGTAGGCCTTAACGTCTTTAAGCAACCCAGGCCACCAATAGGTTCTAGAAATGAGGTGTTTGGTACCCAGGATGCCAAGATGGCCAGATAGTGCAGAGTCATGATTCTCCCTGAGTACCCTTAGCCGGAATTGCAGGGGAACAAACAGCTTGATCTCAGGAAGGTTCTCGGGAGCTGAACCTTGATCAGCCGCAATTTCGGAGGCTAAGTCAGAATCAACAGAGGATATGATTATACCTGGGGGCAAAACACAAGCAGGATCCTCCTCAGGAGAGCTGGCCATGAAGCTACGTGACAGTGCATCAGCTTTAATATTTTTAGACCCAGCCCTATAGGTGACCACAAAGTTAAATCTAGTAAAAAACAACGCCCATCGAGCTTGTCTCGGGTTTAGCAGATTCTAGGAAAACCAGATTCTTGTGGTCAGTAAGGACTGTTACCTGGTGCCTAGCCCCCTCCAGGAAGTGGCGCCACTCTTCAAATGCCCATTTAATGGCTAAGAGTTTGCGGTTGCCAACGTCATAGTTACTCTCAGTGGGGGAGAACTTCATGGAGAAGTAGGCACAGGGACGGAGATGAGTAAGACCCCTGGTACCCTGGGACAAGACAGCACCCACTTCCACCTCGGAGGCGTCAAACTCCATGATGAATGGCTCCATTTGGTTAGGCTGAATCAGCACTGGGGCAGAGACAAAGCACCTCTTAAGGACCTCAAAAGCCTTAACCGCCTCCGGAGGCCAGTGGAGGAGATCAGCACCCTTGCGAGTAAGGTCCGTAAGAGGCTTAGCGATGACCGAGAAGTTAGCAATAAATCTCCTGTAATAATTAGAGATCCCAGGAAGCACTGTAAAGCCTTCAGGGAGGCAGGTTGGACCCATTCCGCTACAGCCTGAACCTTGGCAGGGTCCATGCGGAATTCGTTAGGAGTGAAGATTTGACCCAAAAATGGTATCTCCTGCACCCCAAACACACATTTTTCAGTTTTAGCAAAGAGTTTGTTTTCCCAAAGGGCCTGGAGCACCTTCCTGACATGCTCAATGTGGGAGGACCAGTCCTTGGAAAACACAAGTATATCATCAAGGTACACTACAAGAAATACCCCCAAGTAGTCTCTTATAACCTCATTTATGAAATTCTGGAAGACCGCGGGAGCATTACACAACCCAAAGTACATGATGAGGTATTCGAAATGACCTTCGGGCGTGTTAAACGTAGTCTTCCACTCATCCCCTTCCATGATTCGGATAAGGTTATAAGCCCCCCGAAGATCAAACTTAGAGAACCATTGGGCCCCCTGAACCTGATTGAAGAGATCAGGAATCAAAGGAAGGGGATATTAGTTCCTTACAGTGACCTTATTCAAGTTCTGGTAATCGATGCATGGCCTAAGACCACCATCCTTCTTCCCTACGAAGAAGAAGCCAGCACCTACCGGAGTAGAGGGGCGGATGTAACCCTTGGCCAGGCTTCCCTGGATATATTCTCTCATGGCTTCACGTTCAGGACAAGAGAGATTAAATATCCTTCCTTTAGGGAACTTAGCTCCTGGTACCAAGTCGATAGCGCAATCGTACTCTCTATGAGGAGGTAACTCTTCGGAGGCTTTTTTAGAAAAGACATCCGCGAAGTCCTGAATAAACTCAGGTAGAGTGATCACCTCCTCAGCGAGAGAAACCAAATTAATAGAAAAACATGACGTCATGCATTCATTACCCCATGTAGTAAGATCACCAGTATTCCAGTTAAAAGTGGGATTATGCGTCTGCAACCAAGGGAGGCCTAAAATCAAATCGGACGATAACCCCTGCATCACTAACACAGAACACTGCTCCAAATGAATGGAGCCAACAATGAGTTCAAAAACAGGGGTATGCTGCATAAAATAACCATTAGCAAGCGGAGTGGAGTCAATACCCACTACCGGGACAGGTTTAGGCAAATCAATTAGTGGCATAGCTAGAGACATAGCAAATTCCACAGACATAATATTAGCAGAAGACCCCGAGTCCACGAAGGCACTGCCGGAGGCAGACCTACCACCAAAAGAGACCTGAAAGGGAAGCAAGATTTTATTAGGCTTCATGTTATTGGGAAATACCTGTGCGCCCAAGCGACCTCCCCGATGGTCACTTAGGCGCGGAAGTCCTTCCGGCTGATTATTCTTACTCCTAGGACAGGAGTTCAATTGGTGCTTGTCATCCCCACAGTAGAAGCAGAGACCATTCTTCCTGCGGAAATCTCTACGTTATTGGGGAGGCACGGAGGCCCCGAGTTGCATCTGTTCATCTGAGTTCATTCGACAGACCCAATCTAAACTGGCACCTCAAGGCTGGGTCATTTCACCGAGAAGCTACACACCACTTCCTAAAGTCAGAACAGTACTCCTCAACGGGTCTCTTACCCTGACGTAAGGTCACCTGCTGACTCTCGGCAAAGGCAGTCTTGTCAGTTTCGTCATAGATGAGCCCGAGAGCAGAAAAAAAAAGGTCAACAGAAGAAAGTCCAGGGGCGTCATGAGCCAAGGAGAAGGCCCATTCCTGGGGGCCGTCCTGGAGCAGGGACCTAATTATACCCACTCACTGGCTCTCAGAACCTCGGAAATAAAGTCCACAACGCTCCCGAAAAGAGAAAAAAGTTATCCGGTCCCCTGAAAACCGGTCAGGCAACTTGAGGTGGGGTTCAAGAGGTGAGGTGAAGGGTACTACCTGGGTAGCATCCCGCTGGTTGAACCTCTGAGCCAGGTCTTGGACCTTGGACCAGGTCTTGAGCCAGGGCCTCAAGGGGATCCATAGCAGAGTCAGGGACCAGGGTACGAAAAGGTATATGGCCTGTGATTATGTAATGGTAAGTGGTGTGGAGACGACAGGAGAGCCCTAATCTACCCGCAACTCAGTCCCTGCTTACTTGCACGGCCTGTCCTAAGTGATGGCGTACAACTGGGCGACGGTCCCTACGCTCAGTAAGTGCAAAGACAGACAACACAAGACAAGGGCACACAGAAGCAAGGGGGAGTAAGGGCAGTTGCCCATGGAAAACCGTGAGCAACAGGCAGTGGTGAACGAGCAAAATCAAACCAGGAGAGTACGTAGTAGCAAAACAGAGCAGGAGAATAGTCAGGCAAGCCAGGGTCAAAAAGTAACAGCGGTCAATCAGGTAAATAGCAGGAATAGCAGAGCCAGGAAACAAGAGAGTCACAGGCAAGGAACATGCTGCAAGTGAGGGTATAAATAGACCAGGGGCGGGAGCTAGAACCGTCAGGCCAGGCTGTGATAGGCTCTCCCTCTCCTCAGCCTGCAAGCCTGAGTGGTAACAGATCGCGTCACTCTAGCAGACCTTGGAGCTGATGAAGGCTGATTAACCTCGGGCGTTGACACAGAACCTGTGTCAGGCAAACCCTTTACAGCTGGTCTGTGAACCACTTGAATGTGCTCCTGGATTCTCATGTCAAACCGAGTGGCTAACAGGATAAGGGCATCCGAGGTAGAAGGAAGGTTGTGGGCCGCCAGTTCGTCCTTGATGTGAGAAGGTCGCCACCAGTGCCTCATTGTTCCATGCCAGCTCTGCTGCCAGGGTACGGAAGTTGATAGCATACTCCCCTACTGTGGAACCCTCTGGCTTGAGGGTCAACTGAGTGGCTGCGGTAGAGGATGTTCGACCCGGCTCCTCGAACACGGCACGAAAGGACTGCAGGAACAAGGCTAGGTCCGAGGATACAGGTCTTTGTTGCTCCAAGATTGGGTTCGCCCATGCGAGGGCCTTGCCAGCAAGAAGGGAGATGATAAATGCTACTTTAGCCTCCTCGGAGGGGAAAATATGAGCCCGTAGCCTAAAATGAACCGTGCATTGGTTAATAAATCTTCTACATGCTCTGGGATCACCATCATAGCGAGGAGGAAGAGGCAGAGGAACTGTGGATTCGGAACAAACAGGAGGAGCAATGGGCAGTGGCACAGCAACAGCCTCTGGAGGAAGAACCGGAGGTGGAACAGTGAGTTGATCTAGACGGACCATGATAGAATTTACAGCCTCAAGGAGTTGATCCTGACGTGTGCGTAGGTCATGCATCTCTGACAGTATCTTCTGGACTGCAGTCTTGGGCTGACCAGTATGGCCTGAGCGTACGGTCACAGGGTTTGTGGACCCACTAGGCCGCTCCGCCGTAGCGGAGAGGCAGCTGACCAGGTCACAGTCTATACAAAAGTGTATAGAAGTTCGTAACACTCGGGTACCTGAACTAGTCCAGACAGTGGCTGTGGCCTCAGCACGGATGGAGCTCGGTGCAGCAGGTTGCGCCAGACGTGGCGGGCAGTACAAGATGTGGCAGAAGACACTAGACGTGGCAGAAGATACTGGACGTGGCAGAAGACACTGGACGTGGCAGAAAATACTGGACGTGGCAACAGACAGCAGGTGCAGTAGGACACGACTCCAACACTAATAGGCACAGGAACAAGAACACAGCACTGGATACAGGAACAGTTAACAGGGCACGGGTAACAACTGGAATGGGAAACACTAAGGTACCATTTGCAAGACAGACTTGGGATATACTAACAACGCTCAGGCAAGGATCAGAAGGGCTGCGGCCTTCTTATAGTCCAGGAAATCATATGAGTTGATGATGAAGATTGTTTTCATGTGCGCGCGCTGGCCCTTTAAGAGCAGGCACAAGCATGCGCACGCACCCTACTGGACAAAGCCTAGGAAGGAGATGGGGACCAGCGCTCACAGATTCATGGCTGCGGGCGCCGGGAGGTGAGTATACCCGACGGCCCACAGCCATGGACGCTACAAGATGCCACAAGGCGAATCTTAAACCTCATTGACTATGAGGTTTATAAACCCCCACAGGCTGTCCTCTCTAAATATGGTTTCTCAGGTAGGATCTTAAAGGCAATCCTTAGCCTTTATTCATCTCCTAATTGTTAGGGATCTGCCAGGTACTACGTCTAGTTATACTCCTGGGATTAATCAATCCACACCTGAGGCCAGACCTGTTCGACTGACACCATCTCCCACCAACCAGGGTGGCAGGCTCAGGAGTGGGAGAGCCTATCGCGGCCTGGTCAGTCGTAGTTAGCTCCGCCCCTGTCCTTTATTACCTGCCGTGTTCTCTTCCTCAGTGCTTGTAATTCTTCTGGATTCCTGGCCTCACTGCTGCTTGCTCAAGCCTGCTTCTGCCGTGCTTCTGCCTTGCTGCAGTTCCGCTTAACCTGCTTTGCTTTGCCCCTGGCTTGCTTCCTTCTCCGTGCTCACTTTGGTATACTCCACTTCATCCTGGTCCTGACTACGCATTCACCGCTCCGTTTCCTCGCGGCGTTCCGTGGCTACTGCCCCTTCCCTTGCGTGTTCCCTGTTTGTTCTCCCGTGCACTTAGACAGCGTAGGGACCGCCGCCCAGTTGTACCCCGTCGCCTAGGGCGGGTCGTTGCAAGTAGGCAGGGACAGGGCGGTGGGTAGATTAGGGCTCACTTTCCCTTCACCTCCTTCCTGCCATTACATAATTACAAGCCCCTACCTAGTCTACCATTTCTCCTACACTGACGCTATCATGGACCCCCTTGAGACCCTGACCCAGCAGATGCAGGGCCTCTCCCTACAGGTCCAGGCCCTGGCCCAGAGGGTCAACCAGGGTGACGCTGCCTTAGTAGTACCCCTCACCTCACCTCTAGAACCCGACCTCAAGTTACCTGACCGGTTCTCAGGGGACCGTAAGACGTTTCTCTCCTTCCGGGAGAGTTGCAGACTGTATTTCCGCCTAAAACCCCACTCCTCAGGTTCCGAGAACCAGCGGGTGGGTATCATCATATCCCGACTCCAGGAAGGGCCCCAAGAGTGGGCCTTCTCCTTGGCTCCTGACGCCCCTGAACTTTCCTCTGTTGATCGTTTTTTCTCTGCCCTCGGACTCATTTACGACGAAACTGACAGGACTGCTTTAGCCGAGAGTCAGCTGGTGACCTTACGTCAGGGTAGGAGACCGGTTGAGGAATACTGTTCTGATTTTAGAAAGTGGTGCGTAGCTTCTCGGTGGAACGATCCGGCCCTAAGGTGCCAGTTTAGGTTAGGATTATCTGACGCCCTGAAGGATCTGCTGGTTAGCTACCCCTCTTCTGACTCCCTTGACCAGGTTATGGCCCTAGCTGTACGACTTGACCTACGTCTCAGGGAACGTCAGCTTGAACGCTTCAATGTGCTCCCCTCTGACTTTTCTGCGATCCCCCCGAGGTCCCGTCTCCTCGCCCCTCCACGGAGGACTCGGAGGTACCTATGCAACTCGGGGCCTCCATGTCCCCTCGACAACGTAGGGAGTTTCGCAGAATGAATGGTCTCTGCTTCGACTGTGGGGACGACAAGCATCTACTGAACACCTGTCCCAGGTGCAAGAATAAGAAGCCGGAAAACTTCCGCGCCTAAGTGATCATCGGGGAGGTCACTTGGGCGCACAGGTATTTCCCGTTAATGTGAAACGCAATAAAATTTTGCTTCCCTTTCAGGTCTCGTTTGCTGGCCGGTCTGCCACGGGCAGTGCTTTCGTGGATACTGGCTCATCTGCTAATATCATGTCTGTGGAATTTGCTATGTCTCTAAAGATGCCTTTTATTGATTTACCTTATCCTATCCCTGTAGTAGGTATCGAATCAACTCCCCTTGCTAATGGTTATTTTACTCAGCATACTCCTGTTTTTGAACTCCTGGTTGGCTCCATGCATTTGGAGCAGTGCTCTGTACTGGTGATGCAGGGATTATCGTCTGATCTGGTATTAGGTCTTCCCTGGTTGCAGTTGCATAATCCCACGTTTGATTGGAATACTGGGGATCTCACCAAATGGGGTAGTGAATGTCTTATGTCATGTCTTTCTGTTAACTCTATTTCTCCCCGGGAGGAGGTAAACACGCTTCCTGAGTTTGTTCAGGACTTCGCCGATGTGTTTTCTAAGGAGGCCTCCGAGGTGTTGCCCCCCCATAGAGATTACGATTGCGCCATCGATTTGGTGCCTGGTGCCAAGCTTCCTAAGGGTAGGATATTTAATCTTTCATGTCCTGAACGTGAAGCTATGAGGGTGTATATCCAAGAATGCCTGGCCAAGGGTTTCATTCGCCCCTCGACTTCTCCTGTACGTGCTGGCTTCTTCTTCGTGGGGAAGAAGGATGGTGGTCTTAGGCCGTGCATTGATTATCGTAACCTGAATAAGGTCACCGTAAGGAACCAGTACCCACTTCCTTTGATTCCGGATCTTTTTAATCAGGTTCAGGGAGCCCAATGGTTTTCTAAGTTCGATCTACGGGGGGCATATAACCTTATCCGCATCAAAGAGGGGGATGAGTGGAAAACTGCGTTCAACACACCCGAGGGTCATTTCGAATACCTGGTCATGCCCTTTGGGTTGTGTAATGCCCCTGCTGTCTTCCAGAATTTTATTAATGAAATCCTGAGAGATTACCTGGGTAATTTTCTTGTTGTGTACCTTGATGACATACTGGTGTTTTCCAAGGACTGGTCCTCCCACGTGGAGCATGTCAGGAAGGTGCTCCAGGTCCTTCGGGAGAATAATCTGTTTGCTAAGACTGAAAAATGTGTCTTTGGGGTACAGGAGATACCATTTTTAGGGCAAATCCTCACTCCTCATGAATTCCGCATGGACCCTGCCAAGGTTCAGGCTGTGGCGGAATGGGTCCAACCTGCCTCCCTTAAGGCGTTACAGTGTTTTTTAGGGTTCGCCAACTATTACAGGAGATTTATTTCCAACTTCTCGGTCGTCGCTAAGCCTCTTACGGACCTTACTCGCAAGGGTGCTGATGTCCTCCATTGGCCCCCTGAGGCCGTCCAGGCCTTTGAGACCCTCAAGAAGTGCTTTATCTCGGCCCCCGTGCTGATTCTGCCCAACCAAGAGGAGCCATTTATTGTGGAGGTTGACGCATCCGAGGTGGGAGTGGGGGCCGTCTTGTCCCAGGGTACCAGCTCCCTCACCCATCTCCGCCCCTGTGCTTACTTCTCTAGGAATTTTTCGCCCACGGAGAGTAACTATGATATTGGCAACCGCGAACTTCTAGCCATTAAATGGGCTTTTGAAGAGTGGCGGCACTTCCTGGAGGGGGCCAGACACCAGGTAACGGTCCTTACGGATCACAAGAATCTGGTTTTCCTAGAATCGGCCCGGAGGCTTAATCCTAGACAAGCTCGGTGGGCACTATTCTTTACCAGATTTAATTTCTTGGTTACCTATAGGGCTGGGTCCAAGAATATTAAGGCTGATGCTCTGTCACGTAGTTTCATGGCCAATCCTCCTTCCGAGAAGGATCCTGCTTGTATTTTACCCCCTGGTATAATCGTTTCTGCCACGGATTCTGATTTAGCTTCTGATATCGCGGCTGATCAGGGTGCAGCTCCCGGGAACGTCCCTGGGGACAAACTGTTTGTTCCCCTGCAATACCGGCTAAGGGTACTAGGGAAAACCATGACTCCGCTCTATCTGGTCATCCTGGCATCTTGGGCACCAAACACCTCATTACCAGAAACTATTGGTGGCCTGGGTTGCCTAAAGACGTTAGGGCTTACGTCGCCGCTTGTGAGGTTTGCGCTAGGTCCAAAACCCCTAGGTCCCGACCTGCGGGCCTACTACATTCCTTGCCCATTCCCCAGAGACCTTGGACCCATATCTCCATGGATTTTATCACCGATTTGCCTCCATCTCAGGGCAAGTCGGTGGTGTGGGTGGTAGTAGACCGCTTCAGCAAGATGTGCCACTTTGTGCCCCTTAAGAAGCTACCTAACGCCAAGACGTTAGCTTCTTTGTTTGTGAAACACATCCTGCGTCTCCATGGGGCCCCAGTCAATATCGTTTCTGACAGAGGGGTACAATTTGTTTCCTTATTTTGGAGAGCTTTTTGTAAAAAGTTGGAGATTGATCTGTCCTTCTCCTCCGCCTTCCATCCCGAAACTAATGGCCAAACGGAAAGGACTAACCAATCCCTGGAACAATATTTAAGGTGTTTCATCTCTGACTGTCAATTCGATTGGGTCTCATTCCTTCCCCTTGCTGAATTTTCCCTGAATAACCGGGTCAGTAACTCGTCAGGGGTCTCCCCGTTTTTCTGTAATTTCGGGTTTAACCCAAGGTTCTCCTCCATTTCCCCTGGTTGTTCCAATAATCCTGAGGTAGAGGATGTTCATCGGGAACTGTGCACTGTCTGGGCCCAGGTTCAGAAGAACCTAGAGGCGTCCCAGAGCGCATAAAAGATTCAGGCGGATAGTAGACGTTCTGCTAACCCCCGGTTTGTCGTCGGGGATTTGGTCTGGTTGTCGTCCAGGAACTTGCGCCTTAAGGTCCCGTCCAGGAAGTTTGCTCCCCGATTTATTGGACCTTATAAGATCATTGAAGTCCTCAACCCTGTATCCTTCCGTCTGGAGCTGCCCCCATCCTTTCGCATACATGACGTCTTCCATGCCTCCCTCCTTAAACGCTGCTCCCCGTCCTGGTCCCCCTCGAGGAAACCTCCTGTTCCCGTTCTCACCCCTGAGGGGGTGGAATTCGAGGTGGCCAAGATTATGGACAGTAGGATGGTCCAGGGCTCCCTCCAGTACCTGGTCCATTGGAGAGGATACGGGCCGGAGGAGAGGACTTGGGTACCTGCCCGTGATGTTCACGCTGGGGTATTGATCAGGAGGTTCCACCTTCTCTTCCCTACTAAAGCGGGTCCTCTTAGTAAGGGTCCGGTGGCCCCTCATAAAAGGGGGAGTACTGTTAGGGATCTGCCAGGTACTACGTCTAGTTATACTCCTGGGATTAATCAATCCACACCTGAGGCCAGACATGTTCGACTGACACCATCTCCCACCAACCAGGGTGGCAGGCTCAGGAGTGGGAGAGCCTATCGCGGCCTGGTCAGTCGTAGTTAGCTCCGCCCCCTGTCCTTTATTACCTGCCGTGTTCTCTTCCTCAGTGCTTGTAATTCTTCTGGATTCCTGGCCTCACTGCTGCTTGCTCCAGCCTGCTTCTGCCGTGCTTCTGTCTTGCTGCAGTTCCGCTTAACCTGCTTTGCTTTGCCCCTGGCTTGCTTCCTTCTCCGTGCTCACTTTGGTATACTCCACTTCATCCTGGTCCTGACTACGCATTCACCACTCCGTTTCCTCGCGGCGTTCCGTGGTTACTGCCCCTTCCCTTGCGTGTTCCCTGTTTGTTCTCCCGTGCACTTAGACAGCGTAGGGACCGCCGCCCAGTTGTACCCCGCCGCCTAGGGCGGGTCGTTGCAAGTAGGCAGGGACAGGGCGGTGGGTAGATTAGGGCTCACTTTCCCTTCACCTCCTTCCTGCCATTACACTAATGCTTTTGTCTGCAATAATGGATTTATATCTAGATCTTTATAACTCACCGACAGCACCCTCCGGGGCTGTCCCTTCTCACCAATTATTTTTAATCTATCAATTGAACCACTGGCTCAAGCCACTCATTCTAACGAGCAGATTGTCACAGCTATAGGGTAGGTAGACTCACTAGGCCGCTCTGCCATAGCAGAGTAGCAGCTGGCCAAACAAAAGTCAATAACTGTCTCTAGGGCAAGAGTACCTGGATAGATTATTTGGCAAACACTCAGCATGGCAGACACTAGGCGTAGCACACAGGTGGCGAAGCAACACGTGGTGTAGCAGAGACTTGGCACAGATGACACTTGGCACAGATGATACTTGGCACATATGACAGTTGGCACAGATGACACTTGGCAAAAATTACACTTGGCAAAGATGACAGTTGGCACAGATTACATTTGGCACAGATGAGACTCTTGACTCCGACAGTATATAACGCACTGGAACAAATAATATTATTGGATACGTGTTATGGTATACAGGAAATGGGAACACAGGATACAACTAAGGGAACCCTTTGCAAAGACTAACATGGGCAGACACAACAACACTCATGCAAGGAGAGGAAGGGCAGAGCCCTTTATTAAAGTCTAGGGTGTAAAGGGATTGGCTGGGGAACTTTGCACAGGTGCACGCTCTGGCCCTTTTAATCCCGGGAGTGGGCACGCGCGTGCACCCTACAGGACACAGAGGGGAGCTGCAGCCACGTGTGCCAGCATCTCTGGGGAGGGAGACGCCGGCATAAAGAAAGTGTCCTGCGGTTGCTGACCGCCGGCCAGTCGTACTCACCGGCAGCCGCAACCGCAGCTCACTTTTTTCATGCGGGCACAACACAGATTTTTGGAATGCAAGTTGGCAACAGGGCACACCTGACATTATATACAGATGACATTGTGATTTCTTGTACTTAACCAAGCCATTAAAAATGTGATTGAAGATTATTCTAAAGCATCAATGTACAAACTGAATGAGACAAAATGCCAAATTTTTCTGATTAATATCCCTGACAATTTAATAAAAAAATTCAGTCTAAATTAGCATTCAAATGGGTCCAGCAAGGCCTTCTATAGCATGGCGTGAGTATTGCCAATAACTATGAAGATACGGTCATACTGAACCAATCAAGTCTGTTAAGCTCAGTTAAGAAGGATCTTAGTAGGTTTAAGAAACTAAACTTGTCCTGGGTGGCCAAAATTAACACCTTCAAGATGTGCACTCTCCCAAAATACTATATCTATATAGATGTGGGCCCCTAAACTTTTCAAATTTAATAGAACAATTCAGTATCTTTAATATCATATGGGGGGAGGGAAAGGTAAAGTTAGAATATCTAGTAAGATTCTTACGTTACTCCTAAAAGAAGGAGAAATAGCCCTCCCTGATATTACAGAATATGCCACAGCAGAAAAATAGAGATGTCTAAAGCCTATTGAGCTGAGTACTCTAATAACCCATGGGTACAAATAGAAGAAACCTTGCTCTTTTAGAGATGGTCTCTGAAGCAACTTTTCTTATTTACAAGTCTTGATGTACCTACCCTGCCACCTGAACTCCCTTCAACTGCCTAAACTATCAGGGTATGGAAAAATCAGATGGGTGCCAATAACAAGAATAAACTCCTTGCTATACAATCTCAACTGCAGGATTTTAATCTATCATACCTAAAACATGCAATGGTTAATTGTGCATTACCTAAACATCAGATTATAGAAATGCCCATATTAGAAAGCCCATACAGTATAGGGGTAAAACCCTTATTTCTCTGCAAGGAATTCAATGGAAATTTGGGAAACAGGCTATGGATTTCCTGACCTATCATAGATTTGGGAAGTACTAGATAAATATCATATCAGAAATAAGATCACAAGATGGGAATGCGCCCTCCGTGGAACACAAAGCTTCATGAGCTCTATGGTGTGTACTAGGGTCAAGCTTTCTATAATTTATAAGGAACTAATACAATAGAGTATTAAAAGGAAATTTCCATATATGAGGAGATGGGAGGAAGACCTCCATCAACAATATGACACGATAGAACGGGCTCAAACCTTAAAATGGACATGTAAGTACACCTGCTGTCTAGATCACATTGCCATGGTGAAAAAAATCCACGTGCGCCTCTACCTTCCTCCCTCCAGGATGAATAAAATGAACTGCCTACAGTCGCCTTTATGTGGGAGAGAGTGTGGTACACGGGGGGATATACTCCACATTCTATGGAATTGTGTGAGGCAGGGACGTAACTAGGAAAGACTGGGCCTCATAGCAAACGTTTGCCTGGGGGCCCCCTCCCCTGGGTATCACACAACCCCCCCTTGTAGATAGTGCCTCCTTATAGATTCCGCCACACAGCGCCCCCTATAGATAGCACCATACAGCCCCCTGTAGATAGCGCCATACACAGCTCCCTGTAGATAACGCTTTACAGCCCCCCCCTGTAGATAACGCCATACAGCCCTCCCCTGTAAATAACGCCATACAGCCCCAAACCCCCCTGTACATAACGCCATACAGCCCCCCTGTAGATAACGCCATACAGCCCCCCTGTAGGAAACGCCATACAGCCCCCCCTGTAGATAACGCCATACAACTCCAAACTTCCTTGTAGATAACGTCATACAGCCCCAAACCCCGCTGTAGATAACGCCATACAGCCCCACTCTCCCCTGTAGATAATGCCATACAGCCCCAAACCCCCCTGTAGATACCGCCATACAGCCCCCCTGTAGATACCACCATACAGCCCCCCCTGTAGATAACGCCATACAACCCCCCTCTGTAGATAACGCCATACAGCCCCCCCTGTAATTAACGCCATACAGCCCCCAACCCCCCCCCCCCCCCCAAAAAAAACGGTCTATAGTTTGTCCTACAAAAGAGATGTATCCTCTATCCACGGCTCCTATAGCGGTAGTTACGCCACTGGTGCGAGGGTTAAATGGTTTTGGGAAGATGAATTTGATATGATCTCAAGTTTAGGGTGATATGCTGTGTCTCAGATGTGATGGCCCTGTTAAACTTGAAAGTATAAACACTACATAAGCAAATTAGATGAGTGGTGCACCGAATGATGGATGCAGCAAGAAGTACTATTATAGCATATTGGAAATCTGACCACATTCCTTATATTGCCGAAGTTAAATCCAGAGTTAACACTATGCTTCAATATGAGGCCAGACTGGGGGAACAACTATATAATAAGCAGCCGTTTAAGGTGCGATGGAGGTGCTGGATTGAAGATCCTTCGCTGGTGGGCGGGTTACATGTCCTACCTAATAAGCTATTAGTGACATACATATGCCTACAATTACCTTTTTTTTTCTTCCCTTTTCTTTTATCTTTACTTACATTCTCTTGTTCTATTTGCTAACTGTTGTATGCATTGATTTTATATAAGCGATTGGGGTAGGCAGTGGGCAATGCTCCTGAATGGGAGTATAACTATGCTTTGTTTCACCTTTGTTACTGTCGTATTACCTGTTAGAGACAAATAAAACAAACGAAAAAATAATATATATAATTTAAATGTAAGTGGGGAATGAGTACATTTCAGAAACCTCAAGTGTTTATCTTGCTGAGAAGCTAAGTTACAATAATCATCCTTTCATGGCCCCTTATCTGAAGTCACCAGAGCTCTTATTGATTTCAAATAATAGTCACTATTCATAGACAAGATATGTTCTTCTACAGCGCATTTTGTCAAAGGAGAAAATAATTCTAATGCTTTAAATATCAAAGTTTTTTGTTAATATTTTGTACAAAATTTATTAAATTATATACATTACAATAAAATGCTAAGGCATAAAGAAATTGCGAGCCCTTCAGTCACAAAAGATATTTTTAGCAATAGTACATAACATATTCTATATTTTTTAAAAGGAATCCTAGCTCATTTACTAGCACAATCACATTAACCCCTTAGTGACCAGCCTATTTTAGGCCTTAATGACCAAGCTATTTTTTACATTTCTCCATTCTCATTCAAAGAGCCATAACTTTTTATTTTTCCGCCGATGCAGCTGTATCAGGGTAGTTGTTATTGATACCATTTTAGAGTAGATGCGACTTTTTGATCACTTTTTATCACATTTATTTTAAAGGGGTTGTCCAGGAAAAAAAATTTTTCTAAAAAATGTCCCCCAGCCTTGATTTGCCTTCCCTAATACCCCCTATTAAACTTCTAACCAGTTTCTGTTTGATTTCCATCGTCACTGCTGCTTTTTCTGTTTGTTTACATCCCTTGCTGTTTGTTTACATCCCTTACTGGCTGTTTCCTGTCTTGTAACCCACTATACCCATGATCCCCGGCTGCATCTGAGGAGACAGTTGCATCCTCCCCCTTCCTCCAAAGCACATCAGCTATTTGCATACTGCCACGCCCCTCTATGGTCACATGGTCCTTCCCTGCTCTAATTACAGATTACAGGCAGACGGCTCCCTCCCTGAACACTGTCTGAGGCCGGATTACACCAGCGTGTGCCTTTTGCTTGCGCAAAAAACACATCGTTTTGTGCGCGCAAAAGGTACATAACAGCTCCGTGTGTCAGCCGCGTATGATGCGTGACTGTGTGATTTTCGCGCAGCCGCCATCATTATGACACTGTTTATATGTTTGTAAACAGAAAAGCACGTGGTGCTTTTCTGTTTTCATTCATACTTTTTACTGCTGTTGCGCGAATCACGCGCGTACCACGGAAGTGCTTCCGTGTGCTGCGATTGATTTTCACGCACCCATTGACTTCAATGGGTGCGTGATGCGCGAAAACACAAATATCGGACATGTCGTGAGTTTTACGCAGCGGACACACGCTGCATGAAACTCACTGACAGTCTGCACGGCCCCATAGACTAATATAGGTCCGTGTGAGGCGCGTGAAAATCACACGCGTTGCACGGACGTATTACACGTTCGTCTGAATAAGCCCTAACACAGTAATAATCATCATTATCCTTTGTGTCTCCATCTATCCCTGATCTAAGTACAGGCACCCGTCTCCCTCACCCGCCCCTTCCACAGCCTGATAAATGTCAGGGCATGTTCACGTTCCGGGCCATGCTTTCACTTTTAACCCGTTTTGTACCCATTTTTTTTCCTTGTCCGTTTTAAAAACGGATGAATTTCATTTGTCAATTTCCTGCCACACACTGCCCCCTGTAGATAATGCCACACACTACCTTCTATAGATACTGCCACAGCCCCCTGTAGGTAATGCCACACAGCCCCTCTGTAGGTAATGCCACACATCCCCGCTGTAGGTAATGCCACACATCCCTGCTGTAGGTAATGCCACACATCCCCGCTGTAGGTAATGCCACACATCCCCGCTGTAGGTAATGCCACACAGCTCCGCTGTAGGTAATGCCACACAGCCCCCCTGTAGGTAATGCCACACAGCCCCCCTGTAGGTAATGCCACACAGCCCCCCCTGTAGGTAATGCCACACAGCCCCCCTGTAGGCAATGCCACACATCCCCCTTGTAGGCAGTGCCACACAGCCCCCTGTAAGTAATGCCACACAGCCCCCTGTAAGTAATGCCACACAGCCCCCTGTAAGTAATGGCACATAGCCCCCCCTGTAGGTAATGCCACATAGCCCCCCCTGTAGGTAATGCCACATAGCCCCCCCTGTAGGTAATGCCACATAGCCCCCCCTGTAGGTAATGCCACATAGCCCCCCCTGTAGGCAATGCCACCCCCCTACTTTCCTGTAGGGGACGGCTCTGGAGAAATCTCTCACTTCACTGTCCATATATGAACAGTGAAGTGAGGTACTTCTCCTGGAACGGAATCCCCGGCCACATCGGCGGGGATTCCGCTTCAGAAGTCACTGACGTCACTGTCCATATATGGACACAGTGAAGTCAGTGACTTCTCCTGGAGCGGAATCCCCGGCCACATCGGCGGGGATTCCGCTTCAGAAGTCACTGACATCACTGTCCATATATGGACACAGTGAAGTCAGTGACTTCTCCTGGAGCGGAATCCCCGGCCACATCGGCAGGGATTCCGCTTCATTAGTCCCTGACATCACTGTCCATATATGGACACAGTGAAGTCTGTGACTTCTCTTGGAGCGGAATCCCCGGCCACATCGGCGGGGATTCCGCTTCATTAGTCTCTGACGTCACTGTCCATATATGGACACAGTGAAGTCTGTGACTTCTCTTGGAGCGGAATCCCCGGCCAATTCGCCGGTGATTCCGCTTCAGAAGTCACTGTGTCCATATATGGACACAGTGAAGTCTGTGACTTCTCCTGGAGCGGAATCCCCAAACCCGGGCTTGGGGATTACGCTCCTACAGTGACCAAATAAACACCCTCCTCCTCCTCCTCCTCACATGCGCTTCGGACTGTGAGGAGGAGAAGGAGAGAGCGAGCTACAGTAGACACGGCCGTCACAGTGCACACCGATACCACATACTAAAACTTGCGCATGCGCAATGAAACTGCTGCTGAAGACGCAGCCATACCATTTAACAGAGCATGCGTGGTAGACACAACCACGCATGCTCTAAGCAGATGGGGAAAACACGTGGTACAGTTATGACGTACCCGTACACTGTGAAAACCGGAAACCGCAAACCGGAAGTTAGGCGCGAATGGACGGGTATGCACAGGAAGTGCAAATTTTACATGGACAAGCGGTCACGTGACGGAAGAGGGGATACGACGATACAGCCAGCTAATCAAACGTAAGTACATTACAAAGTTAAATGTTTTTTATTGTTTAGTTTAATTAAAAGTAATTTTTTACTTCTGGAAAACCCCTTTAAGGCAGGATCACAGAAAACAGAAATATTTGCATTGTTTTTTATTTAATTTTTTTACGGCGTTTACCATGCGTGTTAAATAATGTAATAACTTCATATTTGGGGTCATTACGGAGGCAACAATACCAAAAATGTGTAATTTTTTTTAAAGAAAAAATCGTTTTTTTTAATAATAAAGCGTTTTGTAAGGGGGAAAAATGGATTTTTCATTTTTTTTTACTACCTTATTAAACTTTTTTTGTACTTTTTTACTAGTTACCGATCGCTTTTATAATACACTGCAATACTTTTGTATTGCAGTGTATTAGTGCCTGTCCGTTTAAAACGGACAGGCATCTGCTAGGCCATGCCTCTTGCATGGCCTAGCAGGCATAACTAGTGGCAGACGTGGGGGCCTATATTAGCTGCTATAGAGCTGCCATAGAGCTCCTTCTCTCCAAAACCACTCAGATGCAGCACTCGCTATACACTATACGCCTGACATGCCCATAGAGTTCTGTTGGCCAAACATATATGCCAAAAGAGCATTCTTTAGGAATAGGTTTGGCCAGAGGCGTAGCTGGGTCTCCAGCAACCGGGGCAATGATGCAGTTTGCTCCCCCCCCCCCCCCCCAAACCACTTTCCCGACTTCTTCTTCTCCCTCGCCATATTTGCTCTCTCTACCAAACAATGAGATGTAATTTGTTTTTCCACTTTTTTTCGAGCATAAAACCACTTGTACATTTTACAAGCAATATAGTTATGTAAAGTAGTTAACATAACAATTAAATAAAAGAAAATAAATAAAGAGGTCAGTGCCGGACTAAACAGATTGTATATCTGAGGCTAATGAGACTATATGGTGACATAATGAACAGCCCCCTGTAGATAGTGCCACACACCTCCCCTTGTAGATAGTGCCACACAACCCCCCTTCAGATAATGCCTCCTATAGCTGCCCCATACAGTATAATGCCCCTATAGCTGCCCCATACAGTATAATGCCCCTATAGCTTCCCCATACAGTATAATGCTGCCAAAAAAGACAATACTCGCCTCCATGGTGCTCCTGTAGCTACATTTCCCTGGTCCTCTGGATGTTCTCTATACAGCTGTACAGAGACCATCCAGGGACATGTTGCCCCAGGAGCACCAGGGAGGCGAGTATAGTCCTTTTTTTTAAAGGAAAAAGAAAGAGAAAATCCAGCGCTGTGTTTGATTAAAAAGGAAAATTGTTCCCAATTTTATTGAAAAAATAGTTAAAAGTTACACGGAGACGCAGTCTCAAGGTGTATATATAGCGGGCTGGATGACCTTGGCAAGGTCATCCAGCCCGCTATATATACACCTTGAGACTGCGTCTCCGTGTAACTTTTAACTATTTTTTCAATAAAATTGGGAACAATTTTCCTTTTTAATCAAACACAGCGCTGGATTTTCTCTTTCTTTTTCCTGATATACCTACCGCTGGCCGTAGCGGGGATCCGTGCGAGGTGTCTGGAGACGCAACTACTGGTGAGCTGGAGGTCTCCTCCTTTCTTTACTATAATCCTTTTTTTTAAACTATGAAAAAATACTGGGATATTTTTTGGGGACTTGACATTTGTTGCAGATTTAGACAGAGAGATATGAGATCGATAGATATGAGATAGATAGATAGATATATATGAGATAGATATACACTACCGTTCAAAAGTTTGGGGTCACCCAGACAATTTTGTGTTTTCCATGAAAACTCACACTTATATTTATCAAATGAGTTGCAAAATGACTAGAAAATATAGTCAAAACATTGACAAGGTTAGAAATAATGATTTTTATTTGAAATAATAATTTTCTCCTTCAAACTTTGCTTTCGTCAAAGAATGCTCCATTTGCAGCAATTACAGCATTGCAGACCTTTGGCATTCTAGCTTTTAATTTGCTGAGCTAATCGGGAGAAATTTCACCCCATGCTTCCTAGAAGACCCCCACAAGTTGGATTGGCTTGATGGGCACTTCTTGCGTACCATACGGTCAAGCTGCTCCCACAACAGCTCTATGGGGTTGAGATCTGGTGACTGCACTGGCCACTCCATTACAGATAGAATACCAGCTGCCTGCTTCTTCCCTAAATAGTTCTTGCATAATTTGGAGGTGTGCTTTGGGTCATTGTCCTGTTGTAGGATGAAATTGGCTCCAATCAAGCTCTGTCCACAGGGTATGGCATGGCGTTGCAAATGTTCTTCTGTGTGATCCAAACACCTCAAACTTTGATTCGTCTGTCCATAACACTTTTTTCCAATTTTCCTCTGTCCAATGTCTGTGTGCTTTTGCCCATAATAATCTTTTCCTTTTATTAGCCAGTCTCAGATATGGCTTTTTCGTTGCCACTCTGCCCTGAAGGCCAGCATCCCGGAGTCGCCTCTTCACTGTAGACGTTGACACTGGCGTTTTGCGGGTACTATTTAATGAAGCTGCTAGTTGAGGACCTGTGAGGCGTCTATTTCTCAAACTAGAGACTCTAATGTACTTGTCTTGTTGCTCAGTTGTGCAGCGGAGCCTCCCACTTCTCTTTCTACTCTGGTTAGAGCCTGTTTGTGCTGTCCTCCGAAGGGAGTAGTACACACCGTTGTAGGAAATCTTCAGTTTCTTGGCAATTTCTCGCATTGAATAGCCTTCATTTCTAAGAACAAGAATAGACTTTCGAGTTTCACATGAAAGCTCTCTTTTTCTAGCCATATTGAGAGTTTAATCGAACCCACAAATGTAATGCTCATATTTAATCGAACCCACAAATATAATGTAGATATTGCATTAAAAACCAGACGTTTGCAGCTAGAATAGTCATTTATCACATTAACAATGTAGAGAGTGTATTTCTGATTAATTTAATGTTATAAAAACTTTGCTTCTCTTTCAAAAATAAGGAAATTTCTAAGTGACCCTAAACTTTTGAACGGTAGTGTAGATATATATAGAGATATATATATCTATATATATATATATATATATATATAAATACATATATATATATATATATATACACACACATACATTTTTTTATGGGGGGGCATATATATTGAGGCTATTGCCCCTGATGTTTTAAGACTTTAACTACGCCCCTGGTTGCTAGTACTGCATCGTTTTGTCACTTAGGAGATCCAGCGATTCAGCTGAAAGCTGTGGGCCGTCAGCCATGAAGAGAACTGGGGAGGGGCCCATGAAGGACTTTTTCACCGGGGCCCATGAGCCTTTAGCTACGCCCCTGATCTAAGTCTGTCCTGTTGTAGAAAAGTTGTTTGATAGCTATACTGAATTCAATAAAACAAAAAAAATTGGAAGGAGGCAAATCATATGCCTTTGGGCTCATGTCTTTCAAGACCCTAGCAACGCCCCTGCTATTTGAACTTTAAATTGAAGTATAATATACAAGATGAGATCTTTCAAAATCTTTCACAAAGAGTTATTTGACAGTACATCTACAAGATTATGTATAGGAGGACTCATATGTTTGACGGTCAATTTCAGCTCACACTTTATGTGACATTTCACTTTATTTTGCCCAAACTAAAATGTTAATGTCTTGAGAGATCAAAACATGATCTACTATTATACATTTATGAAAAGAAATTGAATGAAGAAATTATTATTTCTAATTTACCCATCTCAAATATGACAAAGATAAATCCAAAATGACAGGCGCAACATTATTTCATATGAGCGATGGGACACTTTTTATTAAACACTACATGCATATTAAATCTTGTGGGTATAAATAAGTTCCTACTAAGTAATCAAGCAAGAAAATAAATATTTATTTTTACAAAAAGAATAAAAGGTTATAAAGGACATCCTCTTAGATCTAAAAGAAACGTATAAACTTTCAATATATTGCATGTGCTGTTTTGCACTCAAGGATAATAAAGCTTAGAGAAATTATCCTTACACTTAATGAACCCAAGACATAAGTATTAGTCACTCTTTTGTTCCAACAGTAGAAATATTAATCCTAAATTATACTATTTTGTAAATTCTTCTGTGCTGCTTAAAAAATATTACCAGCAGTTGACCACATAATACAGTATAGGCGTTGCTTACACAAGTTGCTTTGTATGCGTAATTATTAACTCACACTTATATGTATTGTAATGTTTTATTTTCTCTTACTGTTCGTCTTTAACTATTGAACAACAACATCTTAGTGTGCATACAATTATGTTTCCTGCTGTTAATAGCACAAGACTTAATGTTTTAGTGTTTTCTTTAATTTATTTTATTAAAACAACTGTTAACATACATGGATTACGTCTTAATTCTCATGATTTCAATAAAACAGAACAAGGTATAGCACTTAAATCAATAATTTGGTTTTGCAGTATAATTTGAATGTTTTTCAAGGATTATATTCCATGTGAACCTGTGACCACACTAACATGACGTGTCAATTTGTAATGGAATGAAACATAAAGCATAACAGAGTCTAAGCAATGCTGGTAGATGCCTTCCACTTCGACATTATTTCACCATTGATTTCAATGGTAAGAAAATCAGAATGTTAGGTTTCATTTTTTTTAGGCTGCATTATTCTGCTCAGGAAATAGAGGGTAACAGCAGGGGCGTAGCTAAGGGGGGCAGGCGGGGCTTGTGCCCCGGGCGCAGTTTAGAGGGGGGCGCCAGTGCCACCTCCTCCTGCACTATAATTGTACCTGTGTCGCAAGGACACAGGTATAATTAGAAGCAATGAATGACCGGGCACGTTCCGTGCCCGTACATTCAGCGCCTTTCCATGAATGAAGCGACTGGTACCTTTTGTACCAGTGACGCTTCCGTCGATGAAAGGCGCTGACTGACTGACAGGGAAAGTCATCCTGCCCAGCCAATCAGCGCCTTTCATAGACGCTGCGTTCAACCCCCAGGAGACCTGCGCAGAAGAGAGCAGGTCTCCATGGCTGCCGGACGGCGTGGGAGCGGGAATAAGGTGAGTTTGAATTGTTTTTTTTTAAATTGTAATAAAAGTGTGCGGCTGTATCTACAGGGGGGACGACTTTGTCTACGGGGGGACTTTATCTACGGGTGGGGACTTTCTCTTCACTGGGGGGGCCTTCATCTACAAGGGGGACTTTATCTACGGGGGGGGGGCTTTATCTACACTCGGGGGGCTTTACCTACGGGGGTGTCTATCTACAGGGGGGGCTATATACTGGGGTGGGCTATCTATGGAGCACCATATACAGGGGTGGGCTATAGCTACAGGGGGGGCTATATAGTATATAGCCCCCCCTATAGATATAGCCCATCCCTCTAGATATAGCCCCCCTGTAGATATTGTCCCCCTGTAGATATAGTCCCCCCCGTATATAGCCCACCCCTGTATATAGCCCACCCCTGTAGATATAGCCCACCCCTGTAGATATAGCCCACCCCTGTAGATATAGCCCCCCTGTAGATATAGCCCCCTGTAGATATAGTCCCCCCTGTAGATATAGTCCCCCCCCCTGTATATAGTCCCCCCTATATATAGTCCCCCCCCTGTATATAGCCTACCCCTGTATATAGTCCCCCTGTAGATATAGTCCCCCCTGTAGATATAGTCCCCCCCTGTATATAGTCCCCCCCTGTATATAGTACCCCCTGTATATAGCCCACCCCTGTATATAGCCCACCTCTGTATATAGTCCCCCTGTAGATATAGTCCCCCAGTAGATATAGTCCCCCTGTAGATATAGTCCCCCTGTAGATATAGTCCCCCTGTAGATATAGCCCCCTGTAGATATAGGCCCCCTGTAGATATAGTCCCCCTGTAGATATAGTCCCCCTGTAGATATAGTCCCCCTGTAGATATAGCCCACCCCTGTATATAGTATCCCACAAATATCTCCCCCTATAGTGCTCCACAGAAAGCCCACCCCTGTATATAGCCCCCTTGTACATATAGTCAACCCCTGTATATAGTGCTTCACAGATAGCCCACCCCTGTATATAGTATATACAGGGGTGGGCTATCTGTGGAGCACTATATGCAGGGGTGGACTATCTAGTGGAGCACTATATACAGGGGTGGACTATATGTACAGGGGGGCTATATACAGGGGTGGGCTATATGTGGAGCACTATATACAGGGGTGGGCTATCTGTGAAACACTATATACAGGGGTGGACTATATGTGGAGCACTATATACAGGGGTGGACTATATGTGGAGCATTATATACAGGGGTGGGCTATATCTACAGGGGGACTATATACAGGGGTGGGCTATATCTACAGGGGGGCTATATACAGGGGTGGGCTATCTGTAGAGCACTATATACAGGGGTGGGCTATATCTACAGGGGGACTATATACAGGGGTGGGCTATATCTACAGGGGGGCTATATACAGGGGTGGGCTATCTGTAGAGCACTATATACAGGGGTGGGCTATAGCTACAGGGGGCTATATACAGGGTTGGGCTATACGTGGAGTACTATATATAGGGCTGGGCTATATCTACAGGGGGCTATATACAGGGGTGGGCTATCTGTAGAGCACTATAGGGGGAGTTATTTGTGGGACACTATATACAGGGGTGGGCTATATGGCGGCACTATCTACAGGGGCTCTATGGCAGGCACTATCTACAGGGGGCACAGTGTGTGTGTGGGACACGGTGTATGGTGCTATTATAATTAGAGGTGCAGTGTATGGCACTATTATATTTAGGGGCGTAGTGTGTGGTATAATGATAACTTTATATTTATTTATAGGTGCAGAAATGTTGGAAAAGTTAGAAGCTGAAGACATGTGAGTGGCAAACTGCAGAAATGGGCTGTGACCGGGAGAAGTCATCATAGAGGTCTGAACCGGATGGAGAAAAAGAACTAGAATCTGAGACGTCACCGGTGAGTCACTTAATGTAAATGTTTATTCTGCCTCTAATCAGTACTGTAGTCACTGTGTGATCTGCAGCAAGATGATTATGATATGATTTATTTTTGTGAAACAGCATCTCCCAGCATATCCTGACCATTGTTCGGGCCATGCTGGGAGCTGTAGTTTTACGCCGTACACACCTATACAGCAGGGGTTGCACTAAATTGAGCTGTATTTGTGCTGGGGCTGTATTTATGTACTGAGCTTGGTTCTGGTATTGTGTATAGGACCATATTGCTTGTAAGATGTACAAATGTGTTACATAAAAAGCAATGACACGTCGATTGGTAGAGAAAACAAACACAGCGAGGGGGAAGGAGATGTCGGGAAAGAGGTTGGGGGGGGGCGCCAAACTGAATCTTTGCCCCGGGTGCTGGAGAACCTAGCTACGCCTCTGGTAACAGACACCATAGCGAAAATCCCCCATATGTCCACAGCAATTGCCAAAAAGTGTCCTTTTATTATATGTTTAGGTGGTATGCATCGGTATATTTTTTATTTTACTGGATTGAAAAACAAGGGGATTCCGTGAAGTATAATGTTTTTTTTACAATTGGAGTCAATGTTTGACGTATGCAACTGTATGGAATTTAGTTGCATACATCGAGGCTATGTCATTGGCATACACATCGGGAGATTGTAGTTTGGCATCTGTAGAGACCAGATGCACAACAGTATTTTCAACATCCAGAATAGCTCCAATTGGTTATTTACATCTAAGACATATGTTACTTTTATTAATGTAAGATTAACCCCTTCCCTCCGCAGCCATTTTTCGGATTTTCATTTTCTCTTTTGCCTCCCCACCTTCCAAAAGCCCAAACTATTTTATTTTCGATTTAGCTGTTCAAGGGCATGTTTTTAGTGTGACATGTTGTAGTTTTTCATGGCACCATTTATTGTACCATATAATGTACTGGGAAACGGAAAAAAATTCTCTGTGGAGTGGAATGGGGAAAAAACAGTAAATCCTCCATTGTTTTTTGGGTTTAGTTTTGGTGGTGTCCACCGTGCAGTAAAAACGTCATGATAACTTTATTCTTTAACTTTTACCAATACGATTATGGCGATACTCAATTTATATGTTTTTTTTTTATGCTTTACTACTTTTACAAGGAAAAAACTATTTGGTAAATATTAAAGGGGTCTTCCCATGAGGGACATTTATGACATAGCCATAGGATATGCCATAAATGTCAGATAGATGCGGGTCCCACCTCTAAGACCCACACCTATCTCTACAACAGGGTCCCCTAAACCCTGTTCTAGCTTTTTGTGCTCGGGCTGACGCCAGGCCACTTCCTAATTACATGGTCGGTACATGGTTGGAAGTTACGGAAACAGCGTAACACGCTGAGCTACGCTGTTTCCGTAACTCCCATAGTAGTGAATGGCAGTTCCGGAAGCAACAAAGCGTTTGAGCTACACAGTTTCCATAACTACCATTCAGTTCTATGGGAGTTACGGTTTCCATAACTCCCGACTAGAGATGAGCGAACTTATCAAAAGTTCGGTTCGGCTAGTTCGCCGAATTTCACAAAAAAGTTCGGTTCGGACCGAACTAGTTCTGACCGAACCTGTCACTTCGGTGCGCCGAGCATGCTACTGTCAGGGGTGCTGATAGAGTTAATGGGGTGCACTAACTCTTTCAGCAACCTTCACAGTACATGCTCGGCGCGCGGAAAATACAATTTAAATGTAATAAAAAAATAATAATAATACGTTCGTACTTACTTTCCTCCTGTCTGGCCTCCAGCGATGACGTTTCATCCCTTTGGCCGCTGCAGCCAATCACAGGCTGTAGTGGCGGTCACGCACGTCAGGATGACGCTTCATCCCACGTGACCGCCTCTGCAGCCAATCACAGGCTGCAGCGGCGACATGGATGAAACGTCATCGCTGGAGGCCGGACAGGAGGAAAGTAAGTATGAATGTATTATTATTATTTTTTGGTATGTATGTATGTTGGCATGTATGTATGTATGTATGTATGTATGTTGTCATGTATGTATGTATGTATCTGTGCATGTATGTTGGCATGTATGTATATATGTGCATGTTTGTATGTATATTTGCATGTATATATTTGCATGTATGTATGTATGTTTGCATGTGTGTATGTTTGCATGTATGTAGTCATGTATGTATGTATGTATGTTGTCATGTATGTATGTATATATGTGCATGTGTGTATGTATATTTGTATGTATGTATGTATGTATGTATGTTTGCATGAATGTATGTATGTATGTCTGCATGTATGTGTGTTTGCATGAATGTATGTTTGCATGTATGTATGTATGCATGTTTGTATGTATATTTGCATGTGTGTATATATATATATATATATATATATATATATGTATGTATGTATGTTGTCATGTATGTATGTATGTTGTCATGTATTTATATATGTGCATGTATGTTGGCATGTATGTATATATGTGCATGTGTGTATGTATGTATGTATATTTGCATGTATATATTTGCATGTATGTATGTTGTCATGTATGTATGTATGTATATATGTGCATGTATGTTTGCATGTATGTTGGCATGTATGTATACATGTGCATGTTTGTATGTATATTTGCATGTATATATGTTTGCATGTGTGTATGTTTGCATGTATGTATGTTTGCATGTATGTATGTTGTCATGTATGTTTGTATGTATGTTGTCATGTATGTATGTATATATGTGCATGTATGTATGTTTGCATGTTTTTTTTGTTGCATGTATGTTTGCATGTATGTTTATATATATGTGCATGTATGTAATTATGTTTGCATGTATTTATGTTTGCATGCATATTTGTGCATGCTTGTATATATGTATGTATGTATCTTTGCATGTTTGTTTGTATGTATGTATGTTTTCATGTGTGTGTGTATGTATGATAGTTTTCATGTATATATGTGTGTATGTTTGCATGTATGTATATTTGCATGTATATATGTGCATGCTTGTATGTATGTTTGTATATATGTATGTATGGCCATGTATGATACTGTCTGCTGGCGCCCTGTATCTAAGTCAACTTCACGGCAGGCTTCTATACATGGTATAAAAGTCAGGCCTCATTTACACGAGCGTATTATACGCGCGTGCGACGCGCGTGCTTTTCACGCGTGTCGTACGCACCTATAATAGTCTATGGGGCTGTTTAGACGATGCGTGAATTTTGCGCTGCGTGAGTGCGTTGCGTAAAACTCACGACATGTTCTATATTCTTGCGTTTTTCACGCAACACGCACCCATTGACTTCAATGGGTGCGTGAAAACAACGCATGCCACACTGACGGTCCTGCGTTGCATGCGCGAAAATCACGCAAGAGCTGTCAAACTCCTGAATGTAAACAGAAAAGCACCACGTGCTTTTCTGGTTACAAACATCCAAACGGAGTGTCAAATTCGAGATGAGCGCACCGAACTTCACCGGGTTCGGCCAAACTCGTTTTGACCGAAACCGGTAAAAAATGTTCGGGTACGCGACGTCAGGAGACAGTCACTGTCCACGGTGCTGAAAGCGTTAAACTGGTTCAGCACCATGGACAGTGACTTCCGCTCCGAAAATCCATGAACCTGTAAAAAAAAAAAGACGTTCTGACTTACCGATAACTCCGGTCCGACCTCCCGGGATGACAGTTCAGTCCAAATGACAGCTGCAGCCAATCACAGGCCAAGCACAGGCTGCAGCCAATCACAGGCTGCAGCGGTCTCATGGACTGCGGCGTCATCCTGGGAGGTGGGGCCGGATGGCAAGAGAGGGACGCGTCACCAAGGCAACGGCCGGGAGCCCGGACTGGGGGAAGCAGGAAGTTCTTGGTAAGTATGAAAGTCTTTTTATTTTCACAGGTTGGTGTATATTGTGATCGGCATTCACTGTCGAGGGTGCTGAAAGAGTTACTGCCGATCAGTTAGCTCTTTCAGCACCTTGGACAGTGACGGGCCTCGACTACCTCATCTCTATGATGGCGGCTGCGTGAAAATCACGCAGCCGCGCATCATGACACACGGAGCTGTCAAATGCCTTTTGCGCGTTTAAAACGCAACAAGGCTGCGTATACGCAGTGCATACGCCATGCATACGCGCGCAAAACGCACCGTTTTTTGCGCGCGCAAAACGCATACGCTCGTGTAAATGAGGCCTCAGTATCACACATTAAACTGAATCTAAGCCTACGACATGTTTTATTTCATTTTTTTTTTTACAGGTTTGGTGTTTGGACTACGTCGGTTTCGAGGACTACTTAGATGACATTTTTTTTTCTACAATAAAATGGTTAATGAGGGTTGTGTTGGGGGTGCTTTATTTCAATAAAATATTTTATCTATATCTTTGTCTTTTTCTTTTCAAATTTTATTACTACCACTTTAGTAATGGCCGCTGTCTGAGTGACAACATCCATTACTAAGGCGAGGCTTAGTGTTAGCCGGTGCAGAGGCTAACGCTAACCACCATTATTACCCCGGTACCCACCACCACCAGGGGTGCCGGGAAGAGCCAGGTACGATCCAGTACCCGACCATCTTTTGTGAAGGTCGGGCTCTGGGGCGGCCGCAGGCTGGTATTATGAGGCTGGGAAGGGCCAAAAACAGTGGACCTTCCCACCCTTGTAATGCTAGGCTGCTGCTGCTGTGTTGTATCTGGCTGGTTATAAAAGTGGGGGGGACCCCACGTCATTTTTTTAAATTATTTATTTATTTACATTTTTTTTTTTAAAAAGACATGGGGTTCCACCCAATTTATCATAACCAGCCACATACAACACAGTGTTATTAGCCTGGGAATGGACAAAACCAGTGGCCCTTCCCACCAATGTAATGCCAGACTGCTGCGGCCTTGTATATGGCTGGTTATTAAAAATGTGGGGGACCCGTCTATTGCTAAATTTGTTAAATTAAAAAAAAAAAACGACGTGGGGGTCCCCCCCATTTTTATAACCAGCCCGATACAACACAGCAGCAGCAGCCTAGCATTACAAGGGTGGGAAGGTCCACTGATTTTGGCCCTTCCCAGCCTCATAATACCAGCCTACGGCCGCCCCGGTACCCGACCATCACAACAGATGGTCGGGTACTGGATCGTACCAAGCTCTTCCCGGCACCCCTGGTGGTGGTGGGTACCGGGGTAATAATGGGTGGTTAGTGCTAGCCTCTGCACCGGCTAACACTAAGTACCGCCTTAATAATGGATGCTGTCAATCAGCCAACTGCCATTATCTAGGCACTAATAAAGTTTAAAAAAAAACACAAAGACAATTCTTTTTTATTGAAATAAGAAATCCCCAACAAAACCCTCGTTAACCATTTTATTAAAATTTGAAAAAACGTAGATCTACGCAGTAGTCCAACGAATCGAAGATGTAGTCCAATCGGTACATCAAAATCTGCAACAACATAAAAAAACAGTTATCAATGTGAACAATACCAATACTTCTACTCACCTACACACATATATACACGCACACACAAACAAACAACCATACACAGACACACACATATATACACAAACACAACAAGATATACACACACACACACATAAACAGACAAACACACACACATGTACACGAACTCACACATATACAAACCAAAACACACATATCCAAACACACACACACACAGTTATACACACACATACACGAACACATATACACAAACACATATACAAACAAAAACACACATACCCAAACACACATATACACAAACACACCCATATATACACACAAACACACACCCATATACACACATATACACAAACACACACATATACAAAAACACACACAAACATCTACACACAAACATATACACAAATACACCCATATATACACAAACATATACACAAACACATATACACAAACACACCCATATATACACACACATATACACAAACACACATAAAAACAAAAACAGACAAAGTCACATACCCAAACACACATATATACACAAACACACACATACACAAACACGGTTTCTTTTAAATGCTGCTGGGGAACCCGCTCGATCCACTATATAAGGCTGCGCTACAGTGCAGCATTTAAAAGAAACAGGATCCTGACCTGTCCATAGAGTTTAAGGCAGCACAGAGTATTTCAGGAGATGAGCGTGCAGATTCAGTGCTGCTGTGAACTCTGCTCTTACCATTACGTAGCTCTCAGTCTGTTACCTCTCCTCCACTCCTGTCCTCCAGAACACCTTCACATGATTGGCAAGTCACCACGTAATGGTAAGAGCAGAGTTCACAGCAGCACAGAGTATTTCAGGAGATGAGCGTGCGGATCTTGTGCGGGGTGGTGACTTGCCAATCATGTGAAGGTGTTATTGAGGACAGGAGTGGAGGAGAGGTAACAGACTGAGCTACGTAATGGTAAGAGCAGAGTTCACAGCAGCACTGAATCTGCACGCTCCTCTCCTGAAATACTCTGTGCTGCTGTGAACTCTGTTCTTACCATTACGTAGCTCAGTCTGTTACATCTCCTCCACTCCTGTCCTCTATAACACGTTCACATGATTGGCAAGTCACCACCACGCACAAGATCCGCACGCTCATCTCCTGAAATACTCTGTGCTGCTGTGAACTCTGCTCTTACCATTACGTGGTGACTTGACAATCATGTGAAGGTGTTCTTGAGGACAGGAGTGGAGGAGAGGTAACAGACTGAGAGCTATGTAATGGTAAGAGCAGAGTTCACAGCAGCACTGAATCTGCACGCTCATCTCCTGAAATACTCTGTGCTGCCTTAAACTCTGTGGACAGGTCAGGATCCTGTTTCTTTTAAATGCTGCACTGTAGCGTAGCCTTATATAGTGGATCGAGCGGGTTCCGTAGCAGCATTTAAAAGAAACAGGATCCTGACCTGTCCACAGAGTTTAAGGCAGCACAGAGTATTTCAGGAGATGAGCACGGGCAGCCGTTCGTTTTTCCGAGCCGTGCTCTCATTATGCACACGACCGTAAAAACACCCGTTATTGCGGGTCGTAATTACGACCCGCAATAACGGGCTCATAGACTTCTGTTACCCACGGGTACCTTTCCGTTTTCTCACGGGAAGGTGCCCGTGGCGTTAAAAAAATAGAACATGTTCTATTTTTCTATTTTACGGGCCGTGCTGCTATAATTATAATGACAGCACGGTTCGCAAAAGCGGCCGGCTGCCCGTGGCCGGCCGTGCTCGTAGTTACGAGTCGTAATTACGAGCACGGCCCGTAAAATAAAAAAATAGAACATGTTCTATCTTTTTAACGGCACGGGCACCTTCCCGTGAGAAAACGGGAAGGTACCCGTGGCTAACAGAAGTCTATGGGCCCGCTATTTCGACCCGTGATAACGGGTGTTTTTATGGTCGTGTGCATGAGGCCCCGGAATGACGGGTGGCTACATGTGTGCACCCGTCATTATGGCAGCGTTGCTAGGCGACGTCAGTAAGGGTATGTGCACACACACTAATTACGTCCGTAATTGACGGACGTACTTCGGCCGCAAGTACCGGACCGAACACACTGCAGGGAGCCGGGCTCCTAGCATCATATTTATGTACGATGCTAGGAGTCCTTGCCTCTCCGTGGAACTACTGTCCCGTACTGAAAACATGATTACAGTACGGGACAGTTGTCCTGCAGAGAGGCAGGGACTCCTAGCATCGTACATAACTATGATGCTAGGAGCCCGGCTCCCTGCACTGTGTTCGGTCCGGTACTTGCGGCCGAAATACGTCCGTCAATTACGGACGTAATTAGTGTGTGTGCACATACCCTAAATAGTCACTGTCCAGGGTGCTGAAAGAGTTAACTGATCGGCAGTAACTGTTTCAGTACCCTGGACAGTGACTACCGATCACAGTACCTGTAAAAAAAAAAGACGTTCATACTTACCGGGAACTCCCTGCTTCCTCCAGTCCGGTCTCCTGGCCGTTGCCTTGGTGACGCGTCCCTCTCGACATCCGGCCCGACATTCCTTGATGACGATGCAGCCAATGTGAGCGCTGCAGCCAATCACAGGCTGCCGCGGCCTCTGCAGCCAATCACAGGCTGCAGAGGCCTCTGCAGCCAATCACAGGCTGCCGCGTCAGAAAAGGTCGGACTGGAGGAAGAAGAGGGACTCGTCACCAAGACAACGACCGGGTACGTATGAAATGCTTTTTATTTTATTTTTAATCAGCAGCCTCTTTTCTCTATCAGTGATTGATAGAGATAAGTGGCTGCCGATTTGTATAATGTTTTTGACCGGGTTCGGTCAAAATGGGTTCGGCCGAACCCGGTGAAGTTCGGATTCGCTGCGAACCGAACTTTTCCGGAAGTTCGGACCGAAACCGGGTTCGGTTGTCCCGGTTCGCTCATCTCTACTCCCGACCATGTAATCAGTAAGTGGCTAGGAGATAGCGTGAGCACAAAAAGCACGGTTTAGGGGACCTCGTTCTAGAGATAAGTGCGGGTCCCAGAGGTGGGACTTGCATATATCTGACATTTATGTGGATATTCCAAGACAAATAGTACTTTCTATTTAATAAAACTTTCTATTTCTCTTCATATTCTGTGGATATGTCATAAATGTCTCTGATGGGAAAACTGCTTTAAATTTGTTTCGTGTCAGCCATACTTTTATTAATGTGGGAGATGAGGTGACCAAAAAACACCAATTCTGGTGTTTTACATATTTCTTTTTTACTGCTTTCACCGTGCAGGTTAAATAATGTTATATTGTAATTGTCCTGACTTTTACGGACGTGGCGATACCAGTTATGTTAATTTTTTTATTTTTTTTACATTGCTTTTGGGGGAAAATCTGAGATGGGACGTTTTTTTAAACATTTAATATTTAGATTTTGTTTTACTGTATTTGACTTTTTTAGTAGTTCCCCCAGAGTACTTGAACCAGCATCTGTTGATACAATATATTGCAATACTAATGTATTACTGTACATCGTGATTCTGACAAAGATGGCAGATCTGGGGACCCTTATTAGACCCCCAGGCTGCCATGACAACCGTGAGGAGGAGCGATGGGATGTCTGAGGGGGCTCCCACTCTTTCTAACGGCTTAGATGCCGCAGTCGCTATTGACAGCGCCATATAAGGGGTTAAATGAGCAGGAATTGTTAGCTGTAACATACAGCCGATGCTCATCTTATGGAGCGGGCTCAGTCCGTGAGCCCCTCTATACTTCCCCGCGCCGAAGGGAAAGGGGTTGAAGGAACATTCAGAGAAACTGAATATGCCAGGTGCTGCATTACAAAAAATGAGAAAACAGGCATAGTGCCTCATAGGACAGTATGTAGCAACACTGTAGCAAAAGATAATCCTGTATGCCTTGTGCTGGGCCTGAGAGGGTGGTGCCTGACAAAGAGATTCAAACTAATTTAGTCCGGTTTAATGTAACTGAAGCTTAGAGGGGTTTTCCATCAAATAAATATTTCACCTTGTCACAGAATAGAAGATAAATGTTAGATCACTGGGAGCCCCACCGCTGGGATAGGAAAATAAATGGAGTAAAAATGGTAAACAGCTTAAAAACCATCTCTCATTTCAGGTGACCTATCATTTCAGGTGAATTTATCAGCAATAGCTATCATATATGTACTGTAAAAAGAGTATTTCTGACCACATTGTCACCTTTACAGTATAATGTATTTTTCATCAGTTTTCCCCCCTACAGGCTCCATCTCTAATTGTCAGTTTTTCTGACCTCAGTTCTCTGGGCGGGCACTACCTGCTATGATGTTCTCCCACACTCAGAAGCACTGATTTATCTTCCCCAGTCCACAATTCCATGCCTGCTTCTAACGAACTAGCAGAGAGTTCCGATGAGTCTCCTGAATGATCTCCCCAATATTTTCCCAGTCTTAATACTGTGTATCCGAATTAAAAGGTTCAGGCAGCACTCCCTTCTGGTATAGGATTGCACTGTATGGGTGCACTTTCCCTGGTGGGTTGATCCCTTTCAGCCTTTAATATTGAGTTAATAATAAAGATGGGACAGCCCTCCACAAGATATGCATCAAAGTTATTCTTTAATCAGATTCCATGACACAAAAACACTGCTGGGGCAAATTCACACATTAATACATTGTTGTACAAAAGCAAAGGACGTGGGCTCCCTTAGTACGAAACTTCCCGACTATCTGACTAAATGGTGCAACACAGCATCCCCGCTGCGGGAAAGCTGCTGCTGCTGGAAAACATTGTGGTCACTGAGCGTTGAAGGAAGTGGCTCAGCAGATCTTACCCAGAGGCCAAGTTGTGATACCTGCCGATGCATACTATGTGCACGTGGAGTAATACTCTGAGGAGGAAAAGAACGGAGGAATCCCCTGGTCGACAAGACAGGTGAGAGTTAATCTAGTTTACTACAAGAAAAAATAGAAAAAATGTTTTACTAAAAGTTTCGCTCACCTCATAACCACCACGCCATTGGTTGCGTTTTCCAATGCGTTTTTTGTGTATGAGATGCTTGACTGATGCAAAGTGATTAATCCAAATGCTGTAGGTGCTTGTAGATACTCCTAGACTGATCCTGTATCGACTGCAGGCAATTGAAGCAAAAACGGTGTGTAGAAAAGGTAGATCCAGCACTCGAATATTTAAAATTCCAATTTTATTTAGGTCATATTAAAACAAGGGATAAAACAAAAATCCCGGGATTTTTGTTTTATCCCTTGTTTTAATATGACCTAAATAAAATTGGAATTTTAAATATTCGAGTGCTGGATCTACCTTTTCTACACACCGTTTTTGCTAGTTTACTACAAGCCTATATTGCATGTATTATGCCTGGCCAATAAAAATGAAAAATAAGGGGAAGGCTGAATATGGCTGTATAATAAGACCTTTCGGCTATACCAGCGCTTGTGTTCAGTGAGACAGATTGTGGATGTTGTCGGCCCCAGAGAAGCAGACTATTACTAACGGACGCTTAACAGGAGGGCCCGAAAAGTGTCTAAAGTCTGGAAAGCAGCGATAAGAAGGAAAAGAAGGCAGAGAACGTAAAGAAGGTGAAACAGCGGCAAGGCAACAGTAACTCAAACAAGCGGTTCTCCTTACAAATGGAGCATAGCAAGGACAATATTGAAAAGTCAAACAAGTTGGATAATTTTTGGTCGTCCCAAAGCCCTTCAATCAGAACTAGAACAGCTGCAAGAATGGTTGGAAAGAAAGGTACGGAGTTAGAACATAGAGATTCAGGAATTATTGCTGAAAACGGCAGTTTACAAATAAACGAAGAAGGAGCAAGTGGACCTCAGATGGATAACATTCCAATACTCACTGAGATACTGTCAGCAGTTAACAAAAGTAATGTATCACTAGAAGCACTCCAAAAGCAGATTGGATAAGTGAAATCTGATATATTTTTAATACGAGATGAAAATAAGAAAATACATGAACGTGTGAAAGAAACTGAGCAGCGGATTAGTGCTCTGGCGAGTCAAGTGTCAATGGTTGAGCAGGAAATGAAGAGCGTTAAAAGAAGATAATGAGACATTAAAGAAAAAGTAAATTAGATTGAAGATAGTCACCGGAGAGGACATTTGAGGTTTATAGGATTCCCAGAAGGGTTTGAGGGAAAGAACTGTGTTTAAGTGTATTTTCACACGCAAACTCAAAAACGTCTGAAAATACTGAGGTTTTCAAGGGAAAACAGCTCCTGATTTTCAGATGTTTTTTAAGCCACTCGTGATTTTCGCAGCGTTTTTTGCTGCGTTTTTTACGGCTGTTTTTGGAGAAGTTTTCAGTAGTATATGAAAAACTGCTCCAAAAACGTCCCAAGAAGTGACCTGCACTTCTTTTTCGCTGCATGTTTTACGGCCGTTTTTGGAGCTGTTTTCAATAGTCTATGAAAAACGGCTCCAAAAATGTCCCAAGAAGTGACCTGCACTTCTTTTTCGCGGCAGTTTTTTAAGTGGCCCGTCGGAACAGAACGCCATTTTCCCATTGAAAACAATGGGTAGATTTTTGGAGGCGTTCTGCTTACGGTTTTTCGGCTGTTTACGGCCCGAAAAATGGCCAAAAATAAGCCGTGTGAACATACCCAAATTCCTACAGAAATAAGTGCTAGAAAGCATAAGCGAACAGAAACTTACAAAAATGTTTTGTGTGGAAAGGACTCATAGAATCCCTGTTAAAATTCCTCCCCATGGAAGTACCCACAGGACTATAATAGCAAAAATGGTATGTCAGAGGGATTGTAATGCCACTCTCTAGAAAATCAGGACAGTGAAAACCTGGAGATTAATGGGTCTCGTGTAATGATTTCCCCAGACTACTCCATAACTCCACACAAAAATAGAGATAAAATCCTTGAAGTGAAATGAAGACTCAGAGATGCGGGACTAAGTTACTTGCTGATATACCCTGCCAAATTGTGAGAAATCAAGGTAGATATGTTTTCTTCTTAATCAAAAGAAGCAAATGACTGGCTGGATATAAATGTCCCTAGGGAAGCGTAATAAATGAAATGCTCTACATGTGATTAAGTGCAAGTATGTCAGACTCGGTATCCACCATACATCTAATAGAGATATAAATATTATGGGGAGACCCATTTACTCGGTTACTCTTGATGATAGATTGTAGGTTTACACCATATGTAGTAGTATGGTTAGAGGAGGCTGTGGCGGACCTCGCCTCTGCACTTAGTCAGTCATCCCTTAAATTGTGGGGCACCCTGGTCATTGATTTGGGGTCCATATTGGCAGAAGAATATAAAAATTAAATGTGTCAATTATTCCTGTCCTACATGGGTTGCTACATCTATACACAAATGTACTATATTGGACTAAGGGCGGTGTGACGGAATGCGGCTGTTCGTTTTGCAAGTCTCCACAAGAGCAGTGGGGGAATCGCAGAGCATCAAGTCGGTAGAGTCATACAGTTCATGTGGGAAATTATTTCCCTGGTTAAAAATTTATGACAAGTTTTGGCTTTATGCTATGTTTGGTAAGAAGGATAGGGGAGGCTGTGGGGGACCATGACTTGGTGCTAAGCAAGTCATCACTTGACTTGAAGTGTGGGGCTCCATGGTCACCGACTAAGGGTCCATTACAGCAGTGGAACACAAGATAAAAATTCTCTGTCTTTTTCTTGTCGAGTATCTGTTCTTGTCATCATACCCATGATGTGATATTGAATTAGCTAGATATTTTAGCTCCAAGCGGCCTAGGATAATGCAGAATAAGGGGTAGAAATTCGCTGATAAGTGACTATAACCAAATGTTGGGGGACAGAGAGGGGAAGAGATGGGGTGTCTTAGAGAGAACCTTTTTTTTATTTTAAACATGAGCGGCTATTAGGTAATTATATGGAACGGTTTAAATATAAGGAGAAAGGGAATAGTACGAAGGGAATAGTGATGTAATAAAAAAACATAACTTTTATTGTATACACTTAAAATATATGCATCTACATGCTTGTATTGCTCATTTATTTTTATACTTTTTGTATTGTTAAAAATGAATAACGATAGTAGGTTAGGTGGGTTGTTTGCTATGCCACAGGAAAGATGCTGGCAGTCCCCACTCTATGTTCTCAAAATATATGTATACCAGCCTCACCACATTAGAGTGATAGCTTTATTGCACAAATACTCACCTAGTCCAGTTCCCTCGATGAGTGGTGGAGATGCCTCGTCAGGTCTCTTCCGGTCTGTGCTGTGTGGGGTTTGGTGCAGACAAGCCCAGTGACATCACTACATCGCGCCTATCTCCGCCAAGCCACGTACAGCAGGCACCACATAGTGAATGATGGAGCAGCGAGCTGACGGGTCCATGCTCCACCACTGTGTCCGACTCTATCTGTGTCCTGTAGATACAATTGAAATAGGGACATGCCGACGGTCTCCTGAGACAGCAGGACATTGCTCGGTATCCAAGGATGCCCCGCTGGATCCGTGACGCTTTCAAAGCATGCACATGAAAAAAGCAGTGGGTAACTGAAGGCCCTGGGGGAGGCATGCAGATTTCTTTAGACTTTACAGTACAGTATGCAGAGTACACAGATCTCTGTCCATGTGCTCTGCTTTCTTGCTGCTACATCTGCATTCTTAATAAGCTCTGTTAATTATTGTTCTATACAAGTTTTTTCTACCTCATCCCTCTCTTCCCCCATATCCTACATTAAAATGTATTCCCTGTATGTCCTTATTATAGAGCCTCTATCAGACAGGTAACATGCCCCACCTAATATCCTGTTATTTTCATAGCACACAAGAAAATGGCAAAAGCACACTGCGAACACTAATGCCACCTAAGCCACTAAATATAAATAAATATGCATTACTGCTAAATCCGCTTACAATAGTGAGGTTTTTAGCGCACATTTTGATCAAATTATGTAAGCCCACCTGCCATGACAAGGCATCCTCTATGAGGTGGGTACCTACGCTGCAAATACACCCAGAACTTGGACTAAGCCTACATATATCTGGGGATGGTAGGAACCAGCATTAAACTAATTAAAATCACCCAGGGCAGGGAAGGAGTGCAAGATCAGAAAATGGAGGCAGTCACCAACATATATGAATCACATAAAAAACACAAAAGTTCAAACAGCACATTAAAGCAAAATGCAAAAAACAAAAAGTGTATACAGGTGCAAGAACGCCTGTGACTGCAAATTTATACAGCACACAAGAAAATGGCGACAGCATACTGTGAACACTAATGCCACCTAAGCCACTAAATATAAATAAATATGCATTACTGCTAAATCTACTTACAATAGTGAGGTTCTTAGCGCACATTTTGATCAAATTGTGTGAGCCCACCTGCCACGACAAGGCGACCTCTATGAGGTGGGTACACCCAGAACTGGGACTAAGCCTACATAAATCTGGGGATGCTATTATTTTCATAGTGATACTTGTAGCACTGGTGGTATTTTTGAAAATGCTACCATGAAGTTCCTGAATTTTAAAGGGATTGTTTGGTTCAGAAATCCTATTTTAAAATAGCCTATTAGGGAATTCTTAGATATAGGGGTGTGTCCCATTGAGGACCCTCATCTAACAGTCCAAACAGAGAGTGGCTGCATGCAGCATCTCTCCCCCAGGAAACCCAGCATTTTTGTGCATTATACAGACAGCTCATTGATCTGAATTAAAACTGTGTAATGCCTCATGAGCAGAGCAGTTGCTGCTCTCCCACAGTTTACAGTTGATTACTGTGGGTATAAGCAGCAGGACAACCTGCGATGAGCTTATTTTTGAAGGACAACCACTTTAACCTTCTCAACTGATTCCCTGAAATAATGTTTTACCCCCTTCCCGACATTTGTCGTATGGATACGTCATGGAAAGCCTGTGCTTCTCGCAAATTGCCGTATCCATATGACAAATGGATGGCACAGGCTCAGAAGCTGAGTCCGTGCCATCATCAAACAGAAGAAATGATCCAGCGCTTGTAGAAGATTGTAAAAAGGAACCACAGTTCCAAGTTTATTCCATTAATTTAAAAGTTCAAGTGCAAGGGGAGTGGTAGCAGTAGCCAAGTGCCATCATCCCCAGGTGTATTAGAGCTGTCAGCTACTCACTGAAAGCAAGCATAGTGGGTCCTGCCTTTATCAGGTCCTACTAGGCTTCCATAGATGGCAGACCTGGAGGCCATTGTTAGGCCTCTGGTTGCCATAGCAACCATCGGAGCCCTCTATCATGTCACGAGACGTCAATGGTATTTTAATCCCTAAGGGTATGTTCACCCTCAGTGTTTTCAGACATTTTTCGGGGCATAAATGTCTCAAAATACGCCTTTAAAATCACTAGCAAAACGCCAACAAACAGCTTCCTATTGAAATCATTGGGAAATACGGCGTTTAGTTCAGATGAGACGTATTTTTACACCACTGTTTTAAAAAACGGCGCATAAAAAGACGCTCCGTCAAAATAAGGAGACGTTTTTATGTTTCAATAATTTTTATCAAAGGTTTACAATAAAAGGTGAAGCAGACAATGCAAATAATAGTCGGGGGCAATCCCCGTAAATCGAATCATAACAGACAAATATATTCCAAGTATTGCCATATGTCAAAAAAGAAAAAAAATAAGGAAGAAATAAAAGGGAGGGAAAGAGGGAAAAGAGGGCCGAAAGACAGGAAAATGAGGGTCAAGTGTCCTCTAGGCAAAATTAACCTAAGAGATCATCCCAAGGTAACTGAGCCATGGCTGCCAAACTTGAAGAAAGAGCTCTTCCTTATCTGAGACCATACAGTGTAAACGATCATTGACCATAATCCAATTCAGTTTAGTCTTAACCAGGTGAAGAGGAATCACAGGATTTTTCCAGGATGTAGCTATAGCGATTTTCGCTGCCAGGAAAAGAAAGAATACAAATTTATGAGAGGCTTTAAATAATCCAGGGACGGTCTCATTAAGTAATGCCTGTGATGGGGAAAGTTTCAAGTTAATCTGAGTTATAGAATATAACATACTAAAGATTCGTCGCCAAAACCGGCGTGCCTTCGGGAAACCCCACCATATATGTAGAGGGTCTCCCACACATCCACAGTGTCTGAAGCAAGAAGATGAGGTAGAGGGGAACATCTTGGCCAGTCTAGAGGGAACTAAGTACCATCGTAAGAATACTTTATAATTGGCTTCGACCAGCGAAGTGTTAATAGAAGTTTTCGCAGTATGTTCTGCCATATCTTGCCATTCCCTAACAAAAGATGATGACCACTAGAATTATTCAAACATAAATTCTCAAATATTGAAGTATTCTGCAAAACCGAAGTAGGTTTAAATTAAGACATAAAATTGTGAATCTGGTGAAGGCAAAAAATCTCAGAGTCCGGCATGTGGTGGATGGACTGTTAAAAATGACAGGGTTTTACACCTAGTCTATCATAAAAGTGACCACTTCGGTATAGATTTTTATCCAGCCACTATTGAAACGCTGACGGTTGCATTCCAGGAGCAAAAATAGGATTAGCAAATAATCTGGCTGCAGGTGTGTGCACGGAACAGAGCCGGAACCTATGACTCATCTTATCCCACAGCGCCAAGGAAGAAGAGAGGAATGGACATAACACAGGTGGTCTGTATTTGGGCTTCAACCATAACAACTGGTCTACAGGAACATCAGGAGTAGCTGGCTGTTCGATAGAAATCCAACGTGTTTGGTTACTTATACTGTGGAGTGAGACTAAAGGTGTTAAACGAGCAGCATAGTAATATTTAGTGAGGTTTGGTAAACCCAAGCCGCCAATACTTTAGGAGAATATAGAGTACTTTGTGGGACTCTACATCATTTAGGACCCCAAACGAAGGACAATATAAGCCTTTGAAGGTCTTTTAAATAGGGGGCAGGGACATCTATTGGTAAAGTGCGGAAGAAGTAAAATTTTCTGGGAAGAACTGTCATTTTAACAGCTGCTATCCTACCGAACCAGGAAAGAGGCATAGAAGCCCAGTGTAAGAGGTCTGTTTTAAATTTTTGTTTGAGAGGGAGGAAATTTGTGCGAAACAGGCTGGAATAGCAAGAAGTAAGGTGAATCCCTAGATAGGAGATTTTGTCTTCCCTCCAACTCAGCTCAAAGTTCAATTGTATCAACTTGACCATAAAGGTGGAATGCTGATGTTCAAAACTAGAGATGAGCGAACCGGGACAACCGAACCCGGTTTCGGTCCGAGCATCGTGAAAAGTTCGGTTCGCAGCGAATCCGAACTTCACCGGGTTCGGCCGAACACATTTTGACCGAACCCGGCTACATTTTGGCGCCTCCCACATGTTAGATCTAAAATGGAGGGTTTCAAAATATCACCTGACATCAGGCTACCACATAATGCCTTGCAAACGGCTCTCTCAGCCAATCGGGAGGCAGCATAGGGACGGGCTCAAGCCTGCAATAATAGTCTATGCACGGAGCTCAGTGGCCATTTTAGAGACAGGAGCTGTAGGGATAGCATCTCTGTGCAGTGAGGGAAAGTTTTAGGAATCTAAAAGCCAGGAATCCAGCAATCAAAGGGGCTCATCCACTACAGCGGGAGTCTACTCTCAACATCCAAATTGCAATACAGGCCGGCAGCTGCTGTAGTTCTACAACGGCCAGCATTCCCTGAGTGCACAGTGGCTGATAGAAATTCTCATTCATTGCCATTTGCCAAGCCAGTGTGTGAATAAGCTTTTATAAGGGGCTCATCCCCGTTGCATGGGTTAACATCCAACTTGCAATACAGGCAGGCAGCTTTAGTACTACAACGCCCAGCATTCCCTGAGTGCACAGTGGCTGATAGAAATTCTCATTCATTGCCATTTGCCAAGCCAGTGTGTGAATAAGCTTTTATAAAGGGGCTCATCCCCGTTGCATGGGTTAACATCTAACTTGCAATACAGGCAGCCTTTGTAGTACTACAACGCCCAGCATTCCCTGACTGACTGGCACCTTATGAGTCACTGATTTTCCGCCAGTCCGAATAACAATTTAAAAGGGCCTCATTTCTGTCTAATGGTTTAATTGAACGTGCTAATTAAGTACAGCCGGTGCCTTTGGTGCTATACAAGTGACAGCATACACTAACTGGCACCTTATGAGTCACTGATTTTCCGCCAGTCCGAATAACAATTTAAAAGGGCCTCATTTCTGCCTAAGGGTTTAATTCAACGTGCTAATTAAGTACAGCCGGTGCCTTTGGTGCTATTATACAAGTCACAGCATACACTGATTGCCACCTATTCACAGTCACTCATTTTCAGCCAGTCCCAATAATATTTTATAAGGGCCTCATTCTTCTAGTAGGGGAAGGGGTTTTGATTCAACTTGCTGCACTCCAGCAGTGAAATGTCTGGTAAAAAAAAAGGTTGTGAAAGGACGGGGTAGAGGAAAAAACACCCATGCCATGTCCTCTTCCAGTCCAAATGTTGGATCTGTTGGTGCCAATACCAGCATTTTTGGCACAAGACATGTGCCCAGTTCTACTAGTAGCAGCAGCCATGTGCCTGGTGGTAGTAGTAGCAGTATCAGCAAGCCAGAGTTTTCCATCTCCTCCGGTGGGCGGGTTATTTCAGACAATACGGCCATTGTGGACTGGTTGGCTGGCTCGCGGTCATCTCAGCAGGAAGACTCTGACGATCTGGCTTCAAGCCAGGTTTCGTTGGATTCCAGATCCTCTACAGTTCCTTGGCACAGTAGTAATATGAGTATTTCTAGCGTTTCCATTCCATAATCTATGTCTTCACTCCCCCTTCCTAGCGGGAAGCCATCTTTCCTGAGAGTCCTAAGAGACATCTCCTCGGGTGCGAAGGAAGATACTGAACAACATAGTGATGATGATTTGTTTTCCGCGAGTCAGCCAACGGAGTGTGTTGCGGCGGTGTTGGAGGTGGAAGTGGTGTCCGAGACGCATAGCTGTGGTAGCTATGTACCATCTCGTTGGTGGTAGCCGTGGTGGCAGACGCAGTAATGAGGGGGGGCATGGAGCCCATGATGTCACATCACAACACAGTGACAGAAGTGGCGGGGATGATGAGGAGGGCTATGATGATGTTGTTTTAGGCAGGACGTGGGAACCAGGTGACGAGGTGATGACGGCGTCAGAGGAGGAGGGTAGTAGTGGCGGCACTGGCAGTGATAAACAGCCAAGCCGAGGTAGGGGCAGAAGTAAATCTGCAAAACGTTGCAGCGGTAGGGTCAGATCAGGAGCCGGTGACGGCGACACTGCTGCTACTGGTGTAGGTTTCCGAAAAAAGCCTGCCAGACAAGGGGCAAGCTCGGGTGGTGGTGGTGGTGGACGTGGTACTACCTCTTTACGGTACTCTGCCGTGTGGCAATTTTTCTGTACCTTCCCGGAGGATGAAAACATGGCACAGTGCCGTATCTGCAAGCAGAAAGTAAGGCGTGGGCAGGGCAGCAATGTAAGAACTACCGCTCTACGTAAACACATGGAGCGGCATCACAAGGCTATGTGGGACAATCGACATGCCCCACCATCATGTACATCTAATGAAGACCCCTCTGCCGCTGCTGCTGCTGCTGCTCCGAGTCCCTGTCATCTAAGTAGTAGCCAGGCCTTATCCACCATCTCGTTGTCATCATCATCACTGTCATCTAGTGCTCCTACGTCCCGTCAGTTATCCATTACGGAATCGTTGTCCAATAAGCAACAATATATACCCAGTCATCCACTTGTCGTGCGGCTTAATTCACACCTGGCTAAGTTGTTGGTGGTGCAGTCGCTGCCGTACCACCTGGTCGACTCCGCCGGCTTCAAGCAATTGATGGCGTGCGCTCAGCCTAGGTGGCGAATACCTAGCCGCCATTACTTCTCCAAGCCAGCTGTCCCTGCCTTGCACAAGCACGTGGAGGAAAAGGTGGGCCAGTCCTTGCAATTATCCGTGTGCAGCAGGGTACATGCCACCGAGAACACGTGGAGCAGCAACTATGGGCAGGGACAGTACATGTCTTTCACGGCCCACTGGGTCAATATTTTGCAGTCCGAGGCACCACCGCAGCAATGCCAGGCATTACCATCTCCACGCTTGTATCTTTCTGGTTCAACTCCGGACACCAGGCGCTTACCATCCTCCTCCTCCTACTCCTCCTCCTTGCCCTCCTCAATGGAGGTCTTCCCGTCCTCAACAGGACACAGCGTATCTTCCACTCCTCCTCCCTCCTCTTTTCATAGGTGCAAGGTGAAGCGCAACAACGCTGTCTTACACCTGCTGAGCCTGGGCAAGAAAAGCCACACAGGGCAGGAGCTGCTGCTGTGCATCAAGGAGGAAATTGCACGCTGGCTGTCTCCTCTGAAACTCATACTGGGCAATGTTGTCTCTGATAACGGGAAGAACGTTGTGGCTGCACTGCGTCTAGGTCACCTGACACACGCTCCTTGCATGGCACATGTGATCAATCTGGTCATAACACGCTTCTTAAAATCATATGTTGGTTTGAAGGGTGTGCTGGCCATGTCCAGCAGGGTTTGCGTTCACTTTAGACGTTAGTATGCATTTAAGCACGCCCTCCTGGACTTGCAGCGTCAAAACAATCTCCCAGAACACAGCCTGATTTGCGACGTTCCAACACGCTGGAATTCCACCCTGCACATGTTGTACCGTCTGTACGAACAGCGGAAAGCCGTGAATTATTTCCTGATGCAGCAGACGGGCAGGGTTTGGAGCCAGTGTAATTTCGAGCTCAGGCACTGGCAGCTGGTTAGAAACACATGTCGCGTTTTGAGGCCCTTTGAAGAGGCCACACGATTTGTGAGCTGTGACGCTAGCGGAATGAATGATGTTATGCCGCTGATATTCATTCTGGAGCAAACGCTCACAGCGATGATTCAGCAAGGGATGCAGGAAGTATCACATCTGGCTATGGATGTTGAGGAGGAGGAGGAGGAGGTGGAGGAGGAAACAGGACCTGAAGAGGAGCTGGAATTGGAAATGGAATCACAGGAAGAAATAGGGGACGAGGCAGCCGCACAACATGACAGTGATGATGATGACGACGAGTCTGACAACGACCTTGATGATGGACAACCATGGCAGTATGGGGCGGAGATGGAACCAACCGGGCCCTCTGAAACGCTGGCCAGGATGGCGAGCTGTATGCTTCGTTACTTGCGCGCTGACTGTCGTATTGTTAGCATGAAGCAAAGAGATGAGTACTGGATAGCCACACTTGTAGACCCTCGGTATAAAGCCAGAATGGGGGAGTTTTTCTGCGCCTTCCGATAGGGAGGCAAAATTGGCTTATTATCGAGAGAAGCTATGCAGCCAGCTTGTCACAGCTTTCAAACGGCAAACACCTGCCGCAAGAATGTCTGACCGGGGGGCCACTCTCCGCTCCCCACTGTCTCATCGTTCCACCGCCTCTGGCAGAGCTACCTCTGCAATAGGCGGCAGCAGCAGCAGCAGCAGACAATTCAGTTTGGAAAATATGATGACAACATTTTTACATCCAATATCCCGACCTGACACACATCGTAGTCACCAAAAGGGATGTTCACCATCACCAGCACCTAAATAACCAGGTTCACTCGTACCTGGACTGTGCCCTTTCTCCGTCAGAAATCCTAATCCCAGACCCCATGGACTTCTGGGTCAGCAGATTGGATCATTGGCAAGAACTGGCCCAGTTTGCCATGGGTGTACTGTCTTGTCCACCGTCCAGTGTAGCGTCAGAGAGGGTATTCAGCCAGCAGGGGGCTTCGTCACCCCTAAGCGAACAAGATTGTCCGCCAAGAGCTTGGAAAATCTCACGTTTCTGAAAATGAATCAAGCGTGGATCGGTGAGGATTTTAAAACCCCTGTGCCTGATGCCACTGATTAGATCTGACATTGCTGCTGCTGCTGCCGCTGCCGCCTGCTACTGCCGCCTGCTACTACGGGATTCTGTCCTGTCCACTCTTTTTTTAATGTGCCGCTGTTGGTGCTGCTACTACTTCTACCACCAATCCACCCCCAGTGCCGTCTACTACAATCAGGCCTGCCCCACCACAGGGCTTTGTCTGTGACTGTCCAGTCTGTTTTAATGTGCTGCTACTACTACTACCACCACCCGTGCTGTCCGTTGGCTACCTGTACTACCACCAATACACCTCCACTGCCGTCTGCTACAAGCAGGCCTGAGGCCTGACCCACCACAGGGCTTTGTCCTGTGACTGTCCAGTCTGTTTTAATGTGCTGCTACTACTACTACCACCACCCTTGATGTCCGTTGGCTACCTCTACTACCACCAATACACCTCCACTGCCGTCTGCTACAAGCAGGCCTGCCCCACCACAGTCTTTTTTTAATGTCCTCTTTTTATCTTGGGGATTGTAAAATTCTAACAAAGTTTATTTTCCACATGTTTTGTTCCAAAGGAAGCCTTGGCTTGATCTTCCATGTTGTCTGTGTCTGCCTAGTAACCGATGCCGGTCCTCATACACAGCACCATCTGCAGTACCTCTGACAAGTCTCAGAAAAACAACCACAGGGCTTTGTCCTGTCCACTCTTTTTTAATGTGCTGCTGTGCTGTTGATGCAGCTCCTACTACCACCACCACCCGTGCTGTCAGTAGTCCACCACCACCACTACTACCAGTCAACGACCACCAATCCACCTCCTCTGCTCTCTGCTACAAGCTGGCCTACACAACCACTGGGATTCTGTCTTGTCCAGTCTGTTTTCATTTGCTGCTGTTGGATCTGCTACTACAACTTCTACCACCAATCCACCATCCCTGCTGCCGTCTGATACTGCCAGATGATCCTAAAAAAGGAATCATTTTTGTTCTTTTATAGCTTCTTCACTTTCCAGATGCAAAACCTGTTGCTACTCCCAAAAAGGGTTAATTTTTTGAGGGCTTTGAAAAAGCAATGGCTAAGTAATGACTTCTTCTTTTACCACCATATATGTATGAACCCCGGCAGGCATCTGCCACCATAAAGGATACATTTTTGGAGGGCTTGTCAAAAGCCATTGCTTGTTGTTGCTTTTACATCCATGTATGGATGAACCCCGGCAGGCATCTGCCAATAAAAAGGGTACATTTTTGGAGGGCTTGTGAAAAGCCATTGCTTGTTGCTTTTACATCCATGTATGGATGAACCCCGGCAGGCATCTGCCAATAAAAAGGGTACATTTTTGGAGGGGTTGTGAAAAGCCATTGCTTGTTGCTTTTACATCCATGTATAGATGAACCCCGGCAGGCAGCTGCCAATAAAAAGGGTACATTTTTTGAGGGCTTGTGAAAAGCCATTGCGTCTTCTTTTACCACCTTATATGTATGAACCCTGGCAGGCATCTGCCGCCAAAAATGGTTAATTTTTGTACCTTTTTTAACAATGCATTAAGCATACAACATGCACAAGTGCAGTGGTTTCTGTTAGTTATCACCGTGTCCCATCCGTTTTCCTATAGCCATACATGTTGGCGTAACTTTGACACTAACTTTGCCTTAAAGACAGCTCCAAAGTACTTGGATACACTCATGGGTGACCTAAGAGTGTTATACAGGGCTTCTAGGGCTTTTAAACAGTGTTATACATGATTTTTATGTGCTTTCTTGAATTACAGGTTCGGTCAGAACTACTTCGGTCCGAATCAAACTTTTTCATGAAATTCGGCGAACCAGCCGAACCGAACTTATAATTTCGCTCATCTCTATTCAAAACCTCAGACTTATCATGGTTGACTTCTAATCCCGAGATTTGGGAAAATTGGTCTAAAATGTGATAGAGATTCGGGAGGGACGACAAAACCAGTAAGATGATGTCTGCATAAAGTGCACATTTATGTGTCTGACCCCTAACCTCAACTCCTTTTATGTCGTTATTCATCCTGATCAGGTGGGTCAGGGGCTCAATTGCCAATACAAAATGGATAGGGGATAGAGGGCACCCCTGTCTCGTCCCCCGGGCTATGAATATACAGTCTGAGAAGAATCCCTTGATCATTACCTTGGCAGATGGGGCTGAATATAGACTTCTCAAAGGGGTAATAAATTTATCTCCAAACCCCCAACACCTCAGGACAAAAAATATTGTGCGTCTGTGTCCCCAAAAGCCTAGGGTTGGTAGGAGAGACAACCTTGGGTAAAGAAGTACTCCCGTCTAAATTGTCAATACCAGTGACCATAGTATCCGGTAAGAAAACGCATCAGGCCTCTGCGTATCTGGACTCTGGATCCGCTGCTAATTTAATTTGTAGAGACATGGTTGACCTTCTTCAATTACCCACTACCCCTCTGGAGAGACCGTTGATGGTTGCATCGATAAATGGACTACCTCTGCCAGACCCATTTATAGCTGTGACCAAGCCGCTGAGGCGCCAAGTAGGGGCTCTTCACTCCGAGCTTCTGTCATTCTATGTCCTATCCAAAGCCGTTAACTCTGAGTTGCTGGGCCTGCCTTGGCTCCGACTACATGCCCCAGTCCTGGACTGGAATTCTGGAGAGGTTTTCCAGTGGGGCCCTGAGTGTCACAGCCGATGCCTGGTGCAGATTTGTTCGGCTCAGCCTTCTCTGCCTCGGTCATTGGCAGGATTGCCAGGTCATTATGCTGCAACGTCTTCAGCAAGAGGGAGGCGGAGACATTGCCCCCACACCAGGTGTATGACTGTCCTATCGAGCTGATTCCTGGTGCATCCCTTCCCCGTGGTAGGATATATCCTCTCTCCTTAACAGAGACTCTGTCCTTGTCCGCCTATGTTAAAGAGAACTTGGAGAGGGGCTCCATACGGAAGTCTTCCTCCCCGGAAAGAGACAGGTTCTTTTTTTTTCAAAAAGAAGGATGGCTCTCTGCGTCCTTGTATTGACTACCGGGGTCTTAACCAAACCACGGTGAACAATAAGTATCCGTTGCCACTGATCTCTGAATTGTTAGATCGTATACGTGGTGCCAAGATTTTTTCCAAACTAGACCTGCGTGGGGCTTACAATCTAATACGGATTTGCCAGGGTGACGAATGGAAGACTGCATTTAACACCCGTGATGGACACTATGAATATCTTGTAATGCCCTTCGGCCTGTGTAATGCTCCCGCGGTCTTTCAGGAGTTCATTAATGACATTTTCTGTGACCTCCTCTATGTTTGTGTTTTGTTCTATCTAGATGACATCTTGATTTTTTTCTCCAGATCTTATGACGCTTTAGAGACATGTCCATATCAAGTTTTGCTGCTGTTAAGGGAGAATCGTCTGTACGCCAAGTTGGAGAAGTGAGTGTTTGAAAAAGATGCTCTTCCCTTCCTGGGCTACATTGTCTCGAACAGAGGTCTCAAGATGGATCCTGAAAAGGTAAAGTCTGTCCTGGAATGGCCACGCTCTCAAGGCTTGAGGGCCATACAGCGCTTTCTGGGATTTTTACAGACAGTTTATTCCAAATTTCTTCTCACTGACTTCTCCTATCTCTAACCTCACTAAGTAGGCCAAGGTGTGGACTCCTGAGGCAGAGTCCGCATTCAATAGCCTGAAGAGTGCTTTCACAGCAGCCTCTATCCTCCATCATCCAGATGCTTCTCTACAGGGCAATCAATGGTATGTGGATATTTCTCTAAGCTCTTCCGCAGAACGCAACTACTCGATTGGGGATCGGGAGTTACTGGCCATCAAATTGGCTCTGGAAGAGTGGAGACATCTACTAGATGGCGCAGCTCATCCCATCCTGATTTTTACAGACCATAAGAACCTCATCTATCTTCAGACGGCCCAACGGCTGAACCCTCGTCAGGCCAGGTGGTCACTGTTCTTTACCAGGTTCCAGTTTGAGCTCCATTGTCACCCGGCCCATAAGAATGTGAGGGCCGATGCCTTGTCCAGGTCTTTCGAGACAGAAGACACCATGGAGATTCCACAGAACATTATTGATCCATCTTGCATTGTCTCTGTCAATCCCCTGCAAGTTGGGGACATTCCTCCAGGCAGGACTTTTGTGCACCTGGCTGACAGAGGGAGAATCCTCCGCTGGGGACACTCCTCTAGACTGGCAGGTCACGCAGGGACCCATAAGACCCGGGATCTGATTGCCCATCATTTCTGGTGGCCCACGCTGCCCAAGGACATTATGGACTTTGTTTCTTCCTGCTCAGTCTGTGCTGCTAACAAGGTCGCTCACTCCAGACCTGCTGGCCTGTTCCAGCCATTGCCTGTGCCTGATGCTCCCTGGCAGCATATAGCTATGGACTTTATCACTGACCTGCCTCTCTCTGCTGGATGCAGTGATGTCTGGGTGGTGGTGGATCGTTTTCATAGATGGCCCACTTCGTTCCTCTGACCGGTCTTCCTTCTGCTCCTCAACTCTCCAAGCTTTTCATCCAACACATCTTCCGCCTGCACGACTTTCTGCAGCATATTGTGTCTGATCGGGGGGTTCAGTTCACCTCAAAGTTCTGGAGAGCCCTCTGCAGACTTCTAGGTGTAAAGTTGGGCTTTTCCTCAGCCTACCAACCTCAGTCTCATGGTCAGGTCGAGAGGATCAATCAGATCTTGGAGAACTACTTACGCCACTTCATCTCCAAGCAGCATGATGACTGGGTGCAGTTGCTCTCGAAGGCTGAATTCTCCTACAATAATCACAAAAGCAAGTCCACCAGGAATACACTGTTCTTTATCGTCTATGGCCAACACCCACAAATTCCCCTCCAGGTCACTGATACGTCCGAGGTACCAACTGCTGACACTGCTTTTAGGGACTTTCTGCAGATCTGGCAGCAGATTCCATCCTCCACCCTGCTGGCAGTCGACCGCATGAAACGGAAGGCGGACACAAGGAGAAGAGAACCTCAATGCTCCTACCCTTCTGAAGACATTCCTCTCTCGCTCTGGCCCCAAGAAGAGGGGGGATACTGTAGGGTCCAAGGCCGCGGGCCGTCCGGTTTACTTACCTCCCGATGCCCGCAGCCATGGATTTGTGAGCGCTGGTCCCCATCTCCTTCCTAGGAGATGCCAGCTCTCACTTCCACTCTGGTCCGCTGTGTCCCGTGGGGTGCGAGCGCACTTAAAGGGCCAGCACGCGCACATGAAAACAATCATCATCATCAACTCACATGATTTCCTGGACTATAAGAAAGCCTCTGCTCTTCTGATCCTTGCCTGAGCATTGTTTGTCATATCCTAGTTTGTCTAAGCAAATGGTCTCCTAGTGTTTTCCAGTTCCAGTATTCCCTGTTCCTGTATCCTGTATCCCGTGCTATCCTGGTCAAGTACCGTGCTGTGCTATAGTCATGCTGTGCTGTATCTACGCCTGTCCTGCTACTCCACGCCTCACGTCTACCTGCTGCCTAGTCCCAGCCGAGCCTGCCTTGCTACTGTCCGAGCTGCCACAGGTACCCTATACGAACTATAGACTTTGACCTGCGCCCTGTTGGCCAGCTGCCATACCGCCAAGGCGGTACTGCCTAGTGGGTCCACGAACCCTACATGACACCATCAGGTGATCTACTGTGACATCACAGTTAGTTTCAGTCATGCAAGTATAGAGGTGGAATACCATATATACTATCAAATTCGCAGTTGGAAATCAGGGAGCCCATGTACAGTACTTGTACACGGGCAGAAATTTCTGATACAAATCGGCCGCGAGTGAATATATTCTAAGGTTGGCCATAAATTTTAGATAGCTGTCTGCCGTACCTTCGTTCGGATCACATCTATACCTTCCGACTTCCTCATGTAGAAGCACGCTCAGCCAAGTGTGCATGTGTTCTAAGGGAGAAAGCCGCTTATCCAATAACAAACAAAGGGATCGGCATGTAGAAATTTAACATGCCCGACCCTTCTCTTCCCCTACATCTGCCGTTATGGGAGAGTGAGGATACCACCATACACATTAGATGGTCTGCCAGTCCCGCCAAAATCGGGGGGTTCGGCCGTCATACATCTAATTTTTATGGCCAGCTTTACACTATTTACTTTTACAGTGCACATATGCTTGCTGTAATGACGGGGGTAGGGAAACAGACAAGTGAGCCCTAATCTACCCGCCACTCAGTCCCTGCCTACTTGCAACGACCTGCCCTAGGCAACGGGGTACAACTGGGCGACGGTCCCTACGCTCAATAAGTGCACGACAGACAAACAGACAAGGGTACACAGAAGCTGAGGGGAATGGGGCAGTTGCCCACGGAAACACCGTGAGCAACAAGAGTGGTGAACGAGCCGAGTCAAACCAGGAGTGTACGAGGTACCAAACGCAAAGCAGGAGAGTAGTGAACAAGCCGAGTCAAACCAGGAGTGTACGAAGTACCAAACGCAGAGCAGGAGAGTAGTCAGTAAGCCAGGGTCAATATGAAGCAGGGTAAAATAGTACAAGAAGCTGCAGCAGGGCCAGGAAACCACACGAGAAGAATCACAAGCAAGGAGGAACAGGAAAGGCAGGTATAAATAGACAGAGGGCGGGAGCTAGCTCCATCTGGCCAGGCTGTGATAGGCTCTCCCACTCCTAAGCCTGTCATCCTGAGTGGTGGAAGATGGAGTCACTCTCACAGACATAGAAGCAGGTGCAGACTGATTACCTATGGGCATAGACACAGAAGCTGTGCTTGGCAGATCCTTTACAGTACCCCCCCTTTTATGAGGGGCCACCGGACCCTTTCTAGGTGGACTTGGTTTATTGGGGAAACGAAGGTGGAACCTCCTGACCAATACCCCAGCGTGAACATCCCGGACGGGTACCCAAGTCCTCTCCTCAGGCCCGTATCCTCTCCAATGGACCAGGTACTGGACGGAGCCTTGGACCATCTTGCTGTCCACAATCTTGGCCACCTCGAATTCTACCCCCTCAGGGGTGAGAACGGGGACAGGAGGTTTCCTCGAGGGAGTCAAGGACGGGGAGCAGCATTTAAGGAGGGAGGCTTGAAACACGTCGTGTACTCGAAAAGATGGGGGCAACTCCAGTCGGAAGGAGACAGGATTGAGGACTTCAATGACCTTGTACGGCCCTATAAACCGGGGAGCAAACTTCTTGGACGGGACTTTAAGGCGCAAGTTCTTTGACGATAGCCACACCAGATCCCCGACCATAAACAAGGGGTTAGCAGAACGTCTTCTATCTGCCTGAGTTTTCTATATGCTCTGGGACGCCTCTAGGTTCTTCTGTACCTGGGCCCAGACTGTGCACAGTTCCCGATGAACGACCTCTACCTCGGGATTGTTGGAAATACCAGGAGAAACGGAGGAGAACCATGGATTAAACCCAAAATTACAGAAAAAGGGGGAGACCCCTGACGACTTACTGACCCGGTTATTAAGGGAAAATTCGGCGAGGGGAATGAATGAGACCCAATCATATTAACAGTCAGAGATAAAACACCTTAAATATTGTTCTAGAGACTGATTAGTCCTCTCAGTTTGGCCATTAGTTTCAGGATGGAAGGCAGAGGAGAAGGACAGATCAATCACCAACTTTTTACAGAAGGCTCTCCAAAACAATGAAACAAATTGTACCCCTCTGTCAAAAACAATATTGACAGGGACCCCATGGAGACGCAGGATGTGTTTGACAAACAAGGTAGCTAACGTCTTAGCATTGGGTGGTTTCTTGAGGGGCACAAAGTGCCACATCTTACTGAAGCGGTCTACTACAACCCACACCACCGACTTGCCTTGAGATGGAGGCAAATCGGTGATAAAATCCATGGAGATAAGGTCTCTGGGGAATGGGCAAAGAACATAATAAGCCCGCTGGTCGGGACCTGGGAGTCTTGGACCTAGCACAAACCTCACAAGCGGCGACGTAGGCCTTAACGTCCTTAGGCAACCCAGGCCACCAATAGTTTCTGGCAATGAGGTGCTTGGTACTCAGGATGCCTGGATGACCAGATAATGCGGAGTCATGATTTTCCCTAAGTACCCTTAGCCGGAATTGCAGGGGAACAAACAGCTTGTTCTCAGGAAGGTTCCCGGGAGCTGAACCTTGATCAGCCGCAATTTCAGAGACTAAATCAGAATCAATAGAGGAAATGATTATACCTGGAGGCAAAAGACAAGCAGGATCTTCCTCCGAAGGAGGGCTGGCCATGAAGCTATGCGACAGTGCATCAGCCTTAATATTTTTAGACCCAGCCCTATAGGTAACCAAAAAGTTTAATCTGGTAAAAAATAACGCCCATCGAGCTTGTCTCGGGTTTAGCCTCCGGGCAGATTCTAGGAAAACCAGATTCTTGTGGTCGGTAAGGACCGTTACCTGGTGCCTAGCCCCCTCCAGGAAGTGGCGCCACTCTTCAAATGCCCATTTAATGGCTAAGAGTTTGCGGTTGCCAATATCATAGTTACTCATAGTGGACGAAAACTTCCTGGAAAAGTAGGCACAGGGACGGAGATGGGTGAGGGACCTGGTACCCTGGGACAAGACAGCCCCCACTCCCACCTCGAACGCGTCAACCTCCACGATAAATGGCTCCATTTGGTTGGGCTGAACCAGCACCGGGGCCGAGCGAAAGCACTTCTTAAAGACCTCAAAAGCCTGGACGGCCTCAGGAGGCCAGTGGAGGAGATCAGCACCTTTGCGAGTGAGATCCGTAAGAGGCTTAGCGATGACCGATAAGTTAGCAATAAATCTCCTGTAATAATTAGCGAACCCCAGGAAGCACTGTAACTCCTTCAGGGAGGCAGGTTGGACCCATTCCGCCACAGCCTGGACCTTGGCGGGGTCCATGCGGAATTCATGAGGAGTGAGGATTTGACCCAAAAATTGTATCTCCTGCACCCCAAACACACATTTTTCGGTCTTCGCAAACAGTTTGTTTTCCCGAAGGACCTGGAGCACCTTCCTGACATGCTCAATGTGAGAGGACCAGTCCTTGGAAAACACAAGTATGTCATCAAGGTACACTACAAGAAATACCCCCAGGTAATCTCTTAAAATCTCATTTATGAAATTCTGGAAGACCGCGGGAGCATTACACAACCCAAAGGGCATGACGAGGTATTCGAAATGACCTTCGGGTGTGTTAAACGCGGTCTTCCACTCATCCCCCTCTTTGATGCGGATAAGGTTATACGCCCCCCGTAGATCAAACTTAGAGAACCATTGGGCCCCCTGAACCTGATTAAAGAGATCAGGAATCAAAGGAAGGGGATACTGGTTCCTTACAGTGACCTTATTCAAGTTCCGGTAGTCGATGCACGGCCTAAGACCACCATCCTTCTTCCATACGAAGAAGAAGCCAGCACCTACCGGAGAAGTAGAGGGGCGCATGTAAGCCTTGGCCAGGCATTCCTGTATATATTCTCTCATGGCTTCACGTTCGGGACAAGAGAGATGAAATATCCTACCCTTAGGAAGCTTAGCTCCTGGTACCAAATCAATAGCGCAATCGTATTCTCTATGAGGAGGTAACACTTCGGAGGCCTCCCTAGAGAAAACATCAGCGAAGTCCTGAACAAACTCAGGTAGCGTGTTCACCTCCTCAGGGGGAGAAATAGAATTAACAGAAAAACATGACGTCAAGCATTCATTACCCCATTTGGTAAGATCCCCAGTATTCCAGTCAAATGTGGGATTATGCAACTGCAACCAGGGAAGGCCTAAAACCAGATCGGACGATAATCCCTGCATCAACAGTACAGAGCACTGCTCCAAATGCATGGAGCCAACAAGGAGTTCAAAAACAGGGGTATGCTGTGTAAAATAACCATTAGCAAGAGGAGTGGAGTCGATACCCACTACCGGAACAGGTTTAGGCAAATTAATCAAAGGCATAGCTAGAGACATAGCAAATTCCACAGACATGATATTAGCAGAAGACCCTGAATCCACAAAGGCACTGCCGGTAGCAGACCTACCACCAAAAGAGACCTGAAAGGGAAGCAAGATTTTATTACGTTTCATATTTACGGGAAATACCTGTGCGCCCAAGTGACCTCCCCGATGATCACTTAGGCGCGGAAGATTTTCCGGCTGTTTATTCTTACGCCTAGGACAGGTGTTCACTTGATGCTTGTCATCCCCACAATAGAAGCAGAGACCATTCTTCCTGCGGAGCTCTCTACGTTGTTGGGGGGACACGGAGGCCCCGAGTTGCATAGGTACCTCCGAGTCTTCCGTGGAAGAACGAAGCAACGGAACCTCGGGAGGCATCATGGGGGAGTCAGAGGAGAAGGCACAAAAACGTTCAAGTTGTCGTTCCCTGAGACGTCGGTCAAGTCGTACCGCTAAAGCCATAACCTGGTCTAGGGAGTCAGAAGAGGGATAGCTAACTAGCAGGCTTTTCAGAGCGTTCGACAGACCGAACCTAAACTGGCACCTTAAGGCAGGGTCATTCCAACGAGAAGCTACGCACCACTTCCTAAAGTCAGAACAATACTCCTCAACAGGTCACTTACCCTGATGCAAGGTCACCAGTTGACTCTCGGCAAAGGCAGTCTTGTCAGTCTCGTCATAAATGAGTCAGAGAGCAGAAAAGAAAAGATCAACGGAGGAAAGTTCAGGGGCGTCAGGAGCCAAGGAGAAGGCCCATTCTTGGGGCCCTTCCTGGAGCCGGAACATAATTATACCCACCCGCTGGCTCTCAGAACCTGAGGAGTGGGGCTTTAAACGAAAATAGAGCCTACAACTCTCCCGAAAGGAGAGAAAAGTCTTCCGGTCCCCTGAGAACCGGTCAGGCAACTTGAGGTGGGGTTCGGGGAGGTGAGGTGAGGGGCACTACCATGGTAGCATCAGGCTGGTTGACCCTCTGAGCCAGGGCCTGGACCTGTAGGGAGAGACCCTGCATTTGCTGAGTCAGGGTCTCAAGGGGGTCCATAGTAGTGTCAGGGACCAGGGTAGACTAGGTATATGGGCTTGTGATTATGTAATGACGGGGGTAGGGAAACAGACAAGTGAGCCCTAATCTACCCGCCACTCAGTCCCTGCCTACTTGCAACGACCCGCCCTAGGCGACGGGGTACAACTGGGCGACGGTCCCTACGCTCAATAAGTGCACGACAGACAAACAGACAAGGGTACACAGAAGCTGAGGGGAATGGGGCAGTTGCCCACGGCAACACCGTGAGCAACAAGAGTGGTGAACGAGCCGAGTCAAACCAGGAGTGTACGAGGTACCAAACGCAGAGCAGGAGAGTAGTGAACAAGCCGAGTCAAACCAGGAGTGTACGAAGTACCAAACGCAGAGCAGGAGAGTAGTCAGTAAGCCAGGGTCAATATGAAGAAGGGTCAAATAGTACAAGAAGCTGCAGCAGGGCCAGGAAACCACACGAGAAGAATCACAAGCAAGGAGGAACAGGAAAGGCAGGTATAAATAGACAGAGGGCGGAAGCTAGCTCCGTCTGGCCAGGCTGTGATAGGCTCTCCCACTCCTAAGCCTGCCATCCTGAGTGGTGGAAGATGGAGTCAGTGTCACAGACATAGAAGCAGGTGCAGACTGATTACCTATGGGTGTAGACACAGAAGCTGTGCCTGGCAGATCCTTTACACTAGCTTTGAAGGATTAATACATAATCTCTGATTACTGCCACTTTTATCCTCTACTTTCCAGACAGTAAGGTGTGAAAAAAGCCCTTTCTTGATCTGAAGGCATAAGTCAGCTTCATAGATGTCAATCTAGACCGCTCAGGAGTTATGGCCAGGATCTCAGTCGCTTCCTTTTATCCCTGGTAGATTTATGTGCCTTTATCTCTACTTTAGGCCTATTTATTTAGTTATTTTTTGGCCCTACTACAGTTACTTAGAGCGACCCTTGTGAAAACTGACAGAAACAACAGATTTTCAGTCTGCCCTAGTGGTACATGATTGGCTCCAAAGTCAGCTCCAAATGGGGTTGTCTTCTGCTTGGCCTTTCGGGCCCAATATTGTATCAGCGCCTGGGCCCACTGGAGGATCCTCTGGTACTCTGGTGTACCAGCTGGACAGTGTACTTGCTATTATACTTCCACAACAAAGAATAAAGGATATGCAGTCCCTGAATTGATGACAGTAATATTTTTTAGGAAGGATACATAAAAAACGAAATTTAGAGCTACAAAATTCCTGTGGGCAATAAAAGACAAAACATTTCAATCTGTGAGTTATATCACAAAATAATTTATAAATGTTAAGCAAGGTTTTGCCAAGCATTGGCAGCAATTTAAGAATAATTATTTAAATTCAGATGACTTCCTTAAGATATGTATTTATTAGTCATTATTTCAGCTGTAGGAAGACATGACTTTTGTGAAGACGTGAGACAACAGTGGTTGTAGAGCATTCAATTTATTCACGTCCAAGCAATGATAATCATTTTAAATCTATAGTTTAAACCTTGCATTGAAACCCAGACAGAGGTAATCATCATTTTAAAAGGATAAAGGAAAATTCTGACCTTATAGATGTTGTTAGGTATTAAACCCATAGGTCCAATACAGCAAAAAATCATTACGAGCCATTATGAAAAATATGAAAAATGCAGCTAATCAGAAAGAAGGGACCATAGTGATCCAGCAATCTGCAGCCCCATCCCTGGAGCAACTGACACAACGCCGTCCATGTGGCTATATATATATATGATATACACTACCGTTCAAAAGTTTGGGGTCACCCAGACAATTTTGTGTTTTCCATGAAAACTCACACTTATCAAATGAGTTGCAAAATGACTAGAAAATATAGTCAAGGCATTGACAAGGTTAGAAATAATGATTTTTATTTGAAATAATAATTTTCTCCTTCAAACTTTGCTTTCGTCAAAGAATGCTCCATTTGCAGCAATTACAACATTGCAGACCTTTGGCATTCTAGCTGTTAATTTGCTGAGGTAATCGGGAGAAATTTCACCCCATGCTTCCAGAAGGCCCTCCCACAAGTTGGATTGGCTTGATGGGCACTTCTTGCGTACCATACGGTCAAGCTGCTCCCACAGCAGCTCTATGGGGTTGAGATCTGATGACTGTGCTGGCCACTCCATTACAGATAGAATACCAGCTGCCTGCTTCTTCCCTAAATAGTTCTTGCATAATTTGGAGGTGTGCTTTGGGTCATTGTCCTGTTATAGGATGAAATTGGCTCCAATCAAGCGCTGTCCACAGGGTATGGCATGGCGTTGCAAAATGGAGTGATAGCCTTCCTTATTCAAAATCCCTTTTACCTTGTACAAATCTCCCACTTTACAAGCACCAAAGCAACCCCAGACCATCACATTACCTCCACCATGCTTGACAGATGGCATCAGGCACTCTTCCAGCATCTTTTCAGTTGTTCTTCTGTGTGATCCAAACACCTCAAACTTCGATTCGTCTGTCCATAACACTTTTTTCCAATCTTCCTCTGTCCAATGTCTGTGTGCTTTTGCCCATATTAATCTTTTCCTTTTATTAGCCAGTCTCAGATATGTCTTTTTCTTTGCCACTCTGCCCTGAAGGCCAGCATCCCGGAGTCGCCTCTTCACTGTAGACGTTGACACTGGCGTTTTGCGGGTACTATTTAATGAAGCTGCCAGTTGAGGACCTGTGAGGCGTCTATTTCTCAAACTAGAGACTCTAATGTACTTGTCTTGTTGCTCAGTTGTGCAGCGGGGTCTCCCACTTCTCTTTCTACTCTGGTTAGAGCCTGTGTGTGCTGTCCTCTGAAGGGAGTAGTACACACCGTTGTAGGAAATCTTCAGTTTCTTGACAATTTCTCGCATAGAATAGCCTTCGTTTCTAAGAACAAGAATAGACTGTCGAGTTTCACATGAAAGCTCTCTTTTTCTAGCCATTTTGAGAGTTTAATCGAACCCACAAATGTAATGCTCCAGATTCTCAACTAGCTCAAAGGAAGGTCAGTTTTATAGCTCCTCTAAACAGCAAAACTGTTTACAGCGGTGCTAACATAATTGCACAAGGGTTTTCAAGTGTTTTCTAATCATCCATTAGCCTTCTAACACAGTTAGCAAACACAATGTACCATTAGAACACTGGAGTGATGGTTGCTGGAAGTGGGCCTCTATACACCTATGTAGATATTGCATTAAAAACCAGACGTTTGCAGCTAGAATAGTCATTTACCACATTAACAATGTATAGAGTGTATTTCTGATTAATTTAATGTTATCTTCATTAAAAAAAACTGTGCTTTTCTTTCAAAAATAAGGAAATTTCTAAGTGACCCTAAACTTTTGAACGGTAGTGTGTGTGTGTATATATATATATATATATATATATATATATATATATATATATATATATATATGTATATTCCAGTACAGATGCGACAACATACATACTATAGTGGAAGAAAGTGAATTTCACAGGGCAGTAAAATAGTAAAACTATTGCATTTCTCAGCTTTTGTCTCTTCAATTATGATGCTTGTTAGATGTTTCAATAAAAGATGTCAAAGCAATCACAGACTAAGGCCTCATTTACACGAGCGTATTATACGCGCGTGCGACGCGCGTGCTTTTCACGCGTGTCGTACGCACCTATAATAGTCTATGGGGCTGTTTAGACGATGCGTGAATTTTGCGCAGCGTGAGTGCGTTGCGTAAAACTCACGACATGTTCTATATTCTTGCGTTTTTCACGCAACACGCACCCATTGACTTCAATGGGTGCGTGAAAACAACGCATGCCACACTGACGGTCCTGCGTTGCATGCGCGAAAATCACGCAAGAGCTGTCAAAAGGATGAATGTAAACAGAAAAGCACCACGTGCTTTTCTGGTTACAAACATCCAAACGGAGTGTCAAATTAGAGATGAGCGCACCGAACTTCACCGGGTTCGGCCGAACTCGTTTTAACCGAACCCGGCAAAAAATGTTCGGGTACGCGACGTCAGGAGACAGTCACTGCCCACGGTGCTGAAAGACTTAAACTGTTTCAGCACCATGGACAGTGACTTTCGATCACAATATACATATACGTGTAAAAAAAAAAAGAAGTTCTGACTTACCGATAACTCCCGGCTTCTTCCTCCAGTCCGACCTCCCGGGATGACAATTCAGGCCAAGTGACAGCTGCAGCCAATCACAGGCCAAGCACAGGCTGCAGCCAATCACAGGCTGCAGCGGTCTCATGGCCTGCCGCGTCATCCTGGGAGGTGGGGCCGGATGACAAGAGAGGGACGCGTCACCAAGGCAACGGCCGGGAGACCGGACTGGAGGAAGCAGGCAGTTCATGGTAAGTGTGAACGTCTTTTTTTATTCACAGGTTGGTGTAGATTGTGATCGGCATTCACTGTCGAGGGTGCTGAAAGAGTTACTGCCGATCAGTTAGCTCTTTCAGCACCTTGGACAGTGACGGGCGTCGACTACCTCATCTCTATGATGGCGGCTGCGCGAAAATCACGCAGCCGCGCATCATACACGGATGACACACGGAGCTGTCAATTGCCTTTTGCGCACGCAAAACGCAGCGTTTTTTTGCGTGCGCAAAACGCACACGCTCGTGTAAATGAGGCCTAAGTGTTATAGGTACTGACTGTGTAATATCTGGTATTTCACCATCGTTTTATCCTGTAATTCTTATTAGCAGACATTTATCGCAACTACAATAAAGGCAAAACAACTTAGGTGTGTCAGTAAGTTACTGCAGAAACATTTAAAAGAGTTGGGACAAAATAATTAAAAGACTGTAAATCAATTGTGCCCAGAGAAAAAAGGGCAAATAAACCAGTCATGCGTCAATTCCAAAGTCAGTATTTCATAAATTCTTAGCTTATGCATTCTCACACAACAAATTGTAATAGTTGTTCTGTATCTCCCACTCTAAGAAGTGTTCATGTTAAACCCACACTCGTTTAACACAATAAATTTGTAGCACCAGCCACTCTTTATTTATAACAATAAGCAGCATACGTGGGTGAACATGACAGATTACAGCACCTCCCATGCTTGTCCCCAACTAAGAGCCAGCAGTGCCTGCACAACCCCACTGGGTCCCCCCTGTGCGACCGTTGGTAGCTTCTGATCAACCTTCGTGGTTGCCCGAATTAGTACGAACCTTGGACCAGCCGTTCAACCTATGTACCCCCGTAGACGAGAAACCCTGTCACAAAGTTCGTGGTTAGCTCTCTGTGACCTAAAGCTACCGACTCCATGTATGTGAAATGTTGCAATCCCACCTTACAACACAGCACATCTTACATCATAAAAACACTTATAATAAAGGCTGGGTGGGTGGGTGCATCTTTATTCTTTGTTAAGTACAAAAATCAGTCTCTTGGCCCAAAAACCTGTTCCTGCCTTAAATCATAGTTACATAGTTAGATAGTTGATAAGGTTGACAAAAGACACTGGTTGTAGCATCCATGGCCGCGGGCCGTCGGGATTTCTCACCTCCCGATGCCCGCAGCCATGGATCCGTGAGCACTGGTCCCCATCTCCTTCCTAGGAGACGCCAGCGCTCACTTCCGCTCCGTTCTGCTGTGTCCCGTAGGGTGCGCGCGCACGCTCGTGCCCGGACTTAAAGAGCCAGCGCGCGCACAAAGGAAATCGTCATCATCATCATCATCAACTGCCATGATTTCCTGGTCTATAAGAAGGCCCCAGGCCTTCTGATCCCTGCCTGAGCGTTGTTATTCTATCCCAGTCTGTCTTGCAAATGGTCCCTAAGTGTTCCCCGTTCCAGTTGTTACCCGTGCCCTGTTACCCGTTCCTGTATCCCGTATTGTTCTTGTTCCTGTGCCTACTAGTGTTGGAGTCGTGTCTACTGCACCTGCTGTCGTTTGCCACGTCCAGTGTCGTTTGCTACGTCCAGTGTCGTTTGCCACGTCCAGTGTCTTCTGCCCCGTCCAGTGTATTCGGCCACGTCCAATGTCTTCTGCTACATCGGATACTGCTCACCACGTCTGGCACTACCTGCCGCACCGGCCTCCATCCGTGCTGAAGCCACAGCCACCGTCTGGACTAGTTCAGGTACCAAAGCATTGCTATCTGCTATTGAATTTCGTGTAGACTGTGACCTGGTCAGATGCCTCCCCGCTACGGCGGAGCGGCCTAGTGGGTCCATATACCCTGTTAACGTGACACTGGTCCATCAAGTCCAACCTGTAATCTTACCGTGTTAATCCAGAAGAAGGCAAAGACCCCTATGAGGTTGATTTACTCATTAGGGGAAAAATTTCTTCCTGACTCCAAATATGGCAATCAGAATAAATCCCTGGATCAACGTCCCATCTCCAGAATCTGGTACTCATAACCTGTAATATTATATTTTTCAAGAAAGGCATCAAGGCCCTTATTGAACTTGTTCAAAGAATCAACCATCACAACATCCTGTGGTTTAGAGTTCCATAATCTCACTGTTCTCACAGTAAAGAATCCTCGTTTGTGATGGTAGTGAAACGTTTTTTCCTCTGGACGTAGCGGATGCCCCCTTGTCCCTATTTACAGGCCAAGGTGTAAAAAGATTATTAGAAAGATCTCTGTACTATCCAGTTATATATTTGTACATTGTAATTAGATCGCCCCTAAACCATATTTTTTTCTAAATTGAATATCCCCAAGTTTGATAGCCTTTCTTGTAACTGCAATCTTACCATCCCTTAATTACGTTGGTCGCCCTTCTTTGCACCCGTTCTACTTCAGCCATGTCCTTCTTATACACAGGTGGCCAAAATTATATGCAATATTCCATATGTGGTTTGACTAGTGATTTGTATAGAGGCAAAACTATATTCTTGTCATGAAAATCTATTCCTATTTTGATGCAGTCAATGATTTTATTTTCCTTGGCAGCAGCTGCCTGGCACTGGTTGCCAAAGGTAAATGTACTGCCCACCAATATCCCCAAATCTTTTTCAGTAGTAGTTTTACCCAGTGTTTTACCATTTAATGCATAATTATAAAATGTGTTTCCTCGGACCAAGTGCATAACTTTCCATTTATCCACATTAAACTTAATTTGCCATTTCTCTGCCCAAACCTTCTGTTTCTCCAATTCCCTCAGTAGTATTACATTATGCTCATCTGTGTTCTTACATTATCCTCCTTTGTGTTAATTACTTTACGAAGTTTAGTATCATCTGCAAATACTGAAATTATTCTCTGTAAATCCCCCTACTCAACTCCACCCCTAATCCTCCCTCTTAATTACCTTAATTCCTTTCTTACTATCTAATCCGTCCCCTATTGTTTATCTCCCCTAGGGGCGTAGCTAGGGGGGCAGACGGGGCATGTGCCCCGGGCGCAACTTAGAGGGGGGCGCCAGCGCCACCTCCTCCTGCACTATAATTCTACCTGTGTCTATAGGACACAGCACAGGTACAATTAGAAGCAATGAATGACCGGGACGTTCCGTGCCCGGCTATTCAGCGCTTTTGTACCAGTGAAGCTTCCGTCGCTGAAAGGCGCTGAATGACAGGCAAAGTCATCCTGCCCAGCCAATCAGCGCCTTTCATAGACGCTTCGTTCAACCCCCAGGAGACCTGCGCAGAAGAGAGCAGGTCTCCATTGCTGCTGGCCGGTGTGGGAACGGGATTAAGGTGAGTTTGAATCGTTTTTTTTTAGTTTTTTTTTATTGTAATAAAAAAGTGTGTGGCTGTATCTACAGGGGGGGGCTTTATCTACGGGGGGACTTTATCTACGGGGGGCTTTATCTACAAGGGGGACTTTATCTACGGGGGGACTTTATCTACTCACGGGGGGGCTTTATCTACAGGGGGTGTCTATCTACAGGGGGGGCTATATACTGGGGTGGGTTATCTATGGAGCACCATATACAGGGGTGGGCTATATCTACAGGGGGGCTATATACAGGGGTGGGCGATCTATGGAGCACTATATACAGGGGTGGGCTATATCTACAGGGGGGCTATATAGTATATAGCCTCCCTGTAGATATAGCCCACCCCTGTATATAGTGCTCAATAGATCACCCACCCCTGTATATAGACCCCCTGTAGATATAGCCCACCCCTGTATATAGTCCCCCTGTAGATATAGCCCACCCCTGTATATAGTATCCCACAATTAGCTCCCCCTAAAGTGCTCCACAGAAAGCCCACCCCTGTATATAGCCCCCCTGTACATATAGTCCACCCCTGTATATAGTGCTCCACAGATAGCCCAACCCTGTATATACAGCGGTGGGCTATCTGTGGAGCACTATATACAAGGGTGGACTATATGTACAGGGGGCTATATACAGGGGTGGGCTATCTATGGAGCACCATATACAGGGGTGGGCTATATCTACAGGGGGCTATATACAGGGGTGGGCGATCTATGGAGCACTATATACAGGGGTGGGCTATATCTAAAGGGGGCTTTATACAGGGGTGGGCTATCTGTGAAACACTATATACAGTGGTGGACTATATGTGGAGCACTATATACAGGGGTGGGCTATATCTACAGGGGGCTATATACAGGGGTGGGCTTTCTGTGGAGCACTATAGGGGGAGCTATTTGTGGGATACTATATACAGGGGTGGGCTATATTTACAGGGGGACTATATACAGGGGTGGGCTATATCTACAGGGGGGCTATATACAGGGGTGGGCGATCTATGGAGCACTATATACAGGGGTGGGCTATATCTACAGGGGGCTATATACAGCGGTGGACTATATGTGGAGCACTATATACAGGGGTGGACTATATGTGGAGCACTACATACAGGGGTGGGCTATATCTATATGGGGCTATATACAGGGGTGGGCTATCTGTTGAGTACTATATACAGGGGTGGGCTATATCTACAGGGGGGCTATATACAGGGGTGGGATATCTGTGGAGCACTGTATACAGGGATGGGCTATATCTACAGGGGGCTATATACAGGGTTGGGCTATACGTGGAGCACTATATACAGGGCTGGGCTATATCTACAGGAGGCTATATACAGGGGTGGGCTATCTGTAGAGCACTATAGGGGGAGCTATTTGTGGGACACTATATACAGGGGTGGGCTATATGGGGGCACTATCTACAGGGGGCTCTATGGGAGCATTATCTACAGGGGGCTCTATGGCAGACACTATCTACAGGGGGCACAGTGTGTGTGTGTGTGTTTGTGTGTGTGTGTGTGTGTGTGTGTGTGTGTGTGTGTGTGTATGTGTGTGTGTGTGTGTGTGTGTGTGTGTGTGTGTGTGTGTGCAACATGGTGTATGGTGCTATTATAATTAGAGGTGCAGTGTATGGCGCTATTATATTTAGGGGCGTAGTGTGTGGTATAATGATAACTTTATCTTTATTTATAGGTGTAGAAATGTTGGAAAAGTGAGAAGCTGAAGACATCTGAGCGGCAAACTGCAGAAATGGGCTGTGACCGGGAGAAGTCATCATAGGGGTCTGGACCGGATGCAGAAAAAGAACTAGAATCTGAGACGTCACCGGTGAGTCACTTAATGTAAATGTTCATTCTGCCTCTAATCAGCACTGTAGTCACTGTATGATCTGCAGCGAGATGATGGGTGGTATGATTATGATATGATTTATTTTTTGTGAAACAGCATCTCCCAGCATAGCCTTACCATTGTTCAGGCCATGCTGGGAGCTGTAGTTTTACGCCGTACAAACCTGTACAGCAGGGGTTGCACTAAATTGAGCTGTATTTGTACTGGTGCTATATATATGTATTGAACTTGGTTCTGGGGCTGTAGTTATGTACTGAGCTTGGTTCTGGTGCTGTATATATGTACTGAGCTTGGTTCTGGTGTTGTGTATAGAACTATATTGCTTGTAAAATGTACAAATGTTTTTATGCTCGAGTTACATAAAAAGAAATGTGGAAAAGAAATGACACGTCATTGATTGGTAGAGAAAACAAACATGGCGAGGGGGAAAGAGATGTCGGGAAAGAGGTTGGGGGGGGCGCCAAACTGAATCTTTGCCACGGGTGCTGGAGAACCTAGATACGCCTCTAATCTCCCCCCCCCCCCTCCCCCCAGACTACCTGGTGCCACCAGCAATGTGGCCGGAACCATTTTCCACAAAAATCCTATCCCTAACTCTATTTAAATTAAAGCTCTCCTTTACCACCCTTGTTCTTTCTCGGGCCACATGACACCCTTTATGTTTCATAATGGGCATTACGTACATGTGTGTTCACCTCCTCCAAACAAACAACATGAGATCTCTGATATCAGCATCAGTGGGGATCTTATGTCAGAATAATATCATGAATACTTAGACGTATTTTAAAATTTCTCAGTGTTTAAAAATATTGAAATATTTCGGTTAGTAAATAACATATATTCCTGCAGAATCTTCAGTAGGGATACAGCTTTTTCACTGCGCCACTCAGCAATGTTTGCTGATGGGAATGTCCTCCTTTTTATTTGCAGTGTATGCTTTCTCCACTTAATTCTAACAGTCCATATTAGGGATTTGGTTAAAATACCATATATTTATTAAATAAAAACATTACTTTATGTATTCAATTAATATGTAACAATCATGTCCGGGTCGGATTAGGACAGACGTGTTTAGGGAGAATGCCTTTTTCAATGGCCAATAATTGATAAGTGATCATTGTTTAAACACTGTTAGAATGTGCCACACATACAGTACACGTAGCCAGTTTTTCATGGAAGCCAATACTCGTGGTGTGTAGCTCTGTAACAGCTCAAAATAAAAGTCTGTGTCCAGAACTTTAAAGAGGCTTTGTCACCACATTATAAGTGCCCTGTCTCCTATATAAGGAGATGGGCGCTGTAATGTAGGTGACAGTAATGCTTTTTATTTAAAAAAAACTATCTATTTTCTCAACGTTAAGAGCGATTTTAGTTTATGCTAATGAGCTTTCTTAATACCCAAGTGGGCGTATTTTTACTTTCGACCAAGTGGGCGTTGTTCAGAGGAGTGCATGACGCTGACCAATCGGCATCATGCACTCCTCTCCATTCATTTACACTGCATTAGCGATATAGTTATATCACTATGTGGAGCAACATACACAAACCCTAACATTACTACAGTGTCCTAATAATGAATACACATGACCATCCAGCCTGGACGTCATGTGTATTCAGAATCCTGATACTTCTGAATCCTTTTTGTGAGATTCCGGCAAGTGAAACGAAATCTCGCGAGATTACGGAGCTAAACGAGATTTCGTTTCACTTGCCGGAATCTCACAAAAAAGATTCAGAAGTGTCAGGATTCTGAGTACACATGACGTCCAGGCTGGATGGTCATGTGTATTCATTATCAGGACACTGCAGTAATGTTAGGGTTTGTGTATGAGGCTGCACATAGCGATATAACTATATCGCTAGTGCAGTGTAAATGAATGGAGAGGAGTGCATGATGCCAATTGGTCAGCGTCATGCACTCCTCTGAACAACGCCCACTTGGTCGAAAGTAAAAATACGCCCACTTGGGCATTAAGAAAGCTCATTAGCATAAACCAAAATTGCTCCTAACGTTGTGAAAATAGATCGTTTTTTTAAATAAAAAGCATTACTGTCACCTACATTATAGCGCCGATCTCCTTATGTAGGAGATAGGGTACTTATAATGTGGTGACAGAGCCTCTTTAAGCTGCAGACATTTTGGCACCCTCCATGCAAATGAAGCATTTTTGCACTGCGCTTGTGCAAGGAAATTAACTAAGCATTAAAGGAGTTTACCCATCTTTCACATATATGGCATATGCACAGGATACTCCATAAATATCAGATAGATGCGGGTCCCACCTCTCGGACGCGCACCTATCTCTAAGACGGGGTCCCCTAAACCCTGTTCTATATTTCTCGGCTCCCGCTGCCTCCCGGTCATTTCCTGATTAGATGGTCGGGAGTTATGAAAACAGAGTAGCTTGCTGAGATATGCTGTTTCCCTCACTTTCATATAAGTGAATGGTAGTTACGGAAACGGCGTAGCTCACATGCTACACTGCTTCAGTAACTGTCATTCTCTTCTATGGGAGTTATGGAAACTTGCTGAGCTACTCTGTTTTCATAACTCCCGACCATCGAATCAGGAAGTGTCCGGGAGGCAGCGGGAGCCAAGAAATCTAGAACGGGGTTTAGGGGGCCCCGTTTCTTAAAATAAGCAGATTTCAAAGTGTCCCCATGCTGGGACCCCCAGCGATCAGCTATAATCTGTTGGGAAACCTGGTAGTAAGTGTTCAAATTCCCTGCAGCACCACCACATGGGAAATTAGGTATTACAGTGCCCATTAAAATCAATGGGTTGTCTGGGTGATGCAGGACAGGGCAGGTCCTCCAGACCGAGAGACGCTCTTTGTAACAGCTCTCCTCTCTGGCCAAGAGTTTAGGATCCTGAACAGAGGAACCCACATTACCTCTGAATTCCCTAATAGGGTAAATGAGAAGGTGTTTTCTAAACTGGACAACCCCTTTAAAGGGAACCTGTCACCAGCATTTCACCTATTAAACCAGCAATACCTGGTGGTAGTGGGTGAAAAATAATTTCGATATAACCTATAATTGTCTTCATAGTCGGCTCTGTAGCTTTAGTATTCCGTTTTTTAGTGTTCCCACACCGTATACTAATGAGCAGAAAAGAGTCAAATCTTCGTTTGAAAAGAGTCAAATCTTCGTTTGAAAAGAGTCATATCTTCGTTCCTCAATTATTTCCGAGTTTACCCCGCCTCCTTACTTTTGATTGACAAATCCTCGCCACACAAAATCCTGAGCTTGCGCATTGATGTCCTATTCTGGTATGTTCGTACAGCGGAACACCGGATTATTGCAATAAAAGGCGCAAAATGTTTGCAGACCGTTATTTACAGTTGGAGGAGGAGTTTAGGAGAGGGGATAATGGCAATGAACTTTTGATAGCAGCGGCCAGTGAGGGATAAGTAAAGTTCAACAGGTGAAATGCTGGTGACAGGTTCCCTTTAAAGGAACAGTGTCACCACAATTTTTTTTTTAATATGTTAAAGATGTTAGTGCTTTATTAAAAACGTTTGGATTAATTTGTGTGTTTGTGTGTTACTTTTTTTTATTTTTACACTTTTTCTTCCCTATGGGGGCTGCCATTTTTTTTTCCATTTCTGTATGTGTCGATTAACGACACATACAGACATGGAATACGGCAGCTCCAGTCCCATAGGGACTGCGAACGGGGCCCGTTCCATCCACTATCATGTACGCCGCTGTGTGGGAACGGCGCATGTGCCGCTCCCACACAGTTCAATTTGAAATGTGCGCCGTCCGGCGCCATTTTCCTGTGGACCGGAAGTCGCGGCCGGAAAGTAATATTACTACTTCCGGTCGCGGCTTACGGACTTGTGCACATGGAGCAGCGGCAGCAGACGGAGCGGATGGACCGGAGGGAGCGGCGGCGACTGGAGCAGGTAAGGGATTTCTATGTATGTTTGTGTTTCAGTGTGTGTTTACTACTGTATGTAAACCTACTACACTGTGTGTTAGCTCAAAAAATGGCGACAAACAGTGTAGGAGGTTAGACCGTTCAAACCACTCGTTTCTCCCGGTACTAGCCAGGATAAAGGAGGGGGGATTCTGAGAGCTCACTAGAGCGAGGGATTTTTACCCAATTTTGCAGCATAAAGCAATGTGGTTGCTTTACCACATGCAATGCTGCAATTTTGGGAATGGCTCCATCTAGTGACCAGCAATGGAAAATATTATAAATTAGAATCCAATTGAATCCAATTTATAATATTTTCTGACTCGTGAAAAAAAAATAAAAAATTAGAACAATGTTTAATCACCTACACACTAATTGTTTAACTAAAAAAAAAAAAACATGTTTTGCTGGCAACACATTCCCTTTAAAGAGGCTCTGTCACCAGATTATCAAATCCATATCTCCTATTGCATGTGATCGGCGCTGCAATGTAGATAACAGTAATGTTTTAGTTTTTTTTTTTAAACGATAATTTTTGGCCAAGTTATGAGCAATTTTATATTTATGCAAATGAGCTTTGAAATGGACAACTGGGCGTGTTTTTTTTTTTCGTATTTCCAACTGGACGTGTATTTTGTTTTACTTGTTTTACTAACCGGGCGTTGTGAATAGAAGTGTATGATGCTGACAAATCAGCATCATTCACTTCTCATCGTTCCCACCCAGCTTCTTTCACTAAAGACACACAGCGTGACGTCACCCACAGGTCCTTCAACCTTGTCGTCGGACAAAGAAGATACATCGGCTGAAAGGGGTTGTAATGACAAGGTAGGGAGACAGACAGGTGAGCCCTAATCTACCCGCCACTCAGTCCCTGCCTACTTGCAACGACCCGTCCTAAGCGACGGGGTACAACTGGGCGACGGTCCCTACGCTCAGTAAGTGCAAGACAGACAAAACAGACAAGGGTACACAGAAGCTAGGGAAACGGGGCAGCTGCCCACGGAGACACCGTGAGCAACAAGAGTGGTGAACGAGCCGAGTCAAACCAGGAGTGAGCGAGGTACAAAACGCTGAGCAGGAGAGTGGTCAGAAAGCCAAGGTCAATAACAAGCAGAGGATCAGTAGTACAAGCAGCAGCAGCAAGCCAGGAGACAAGCATAGAAGAATCACAGGCAAAGGAGGAACAGGAAAGGCAGGTATAAATAGACAGTGGGCGAGAACTAGCTCCATCTGGCCAGGCTGTGATAGGCTCTCCCACTCCTAAGCCTGCCATCCTGAGTGGTGGAAGATGGAGTCAGTCTCACAGACATAGGAGCAGGAGCAGACTGATTGGCAACGGGCATAGACACAGAACCTGTGTCTGGCAAATCCTTTACAGGCGTCCAAAAGGTTAATATGCTCATCTCTAGGGAGTTTGCTATGCTTACCTGCACATGGTGATGCTGCTGCAAATTCAACTGTACGCCTGGAGCTGTGGTGTCTTCTCTCTTCCGACGCCAAGGTTGAAGGACCTGTGGGGGACGTCATCACTCCCAGCCAGCTTCTCTCACTGCAGACACAGCGTGACGTCACCCACAGGTCCTTCAACCTTGGCGTCGGAAGAGAGAAGACACCACAGCTCCAGGCGTACAGTTGAATTTGCAGCAGCATCACCATGTGCAGGTAAGCACAGCAAACTCCCTAGAGACGAGCATATTAACCTTTTGGACGCTTTTCAGCCGATGTATCTTCTTTGTCCGACGACAAGGTTGAAGGACCTGTGGGTGACGTCACGCTGTGTGTCTTTAGTGAAAGAAGCTGGGTGGGAACGATGAGAAGTGAATGATGCTGATTTGTCAGCGTCATACACTTCTATTCACAACGCCCAGTTAGTAAAACAAGTAAACACGCCCAGTTGTTAAAAACACAATACACGCCTAGTTGGAAATACGAAAAAAAAACACGCCCAGTTGTCCATTTCAAAGCTCATTTGCATAAATATAAAATTGCTCATAACTTGGCTAAAAATGATCGTTTTTAAAAAAAAAAAAACACGTTACTGTTATCTACATTGCAGCGCCAATCACATGCAATAGGAGATAGGGATTTGATAATCTGGTGACAGAGTCAAAATTCAGACATTGCAACTCAAAATTGTGTTTTTTTTTTGTTTTGGTTTTACATAGACCCATGCCTCTTCCTTACACATGCATAGAATATTGCATTTTATTTTTTAGAGCATTCTAAGTGACCTTATCTTTCTTCCTTTCATGCAATCTCTTTTCTCTACAGGTGCTTTATAATTCTATCCATTATATTATTTTCTAGTTTGCAAATGTCGCTGCAATATGAGCTAACACTGTTGCTACTTGAAAGTTCTGTTTATCATTTGAAACAAAAAAGTGAATCATCACAAAATAAAAAAGTGAACACTAAGTTGGTATTGGACAGAATACACCACAAAGTGAAAATGGACCTAAAAAAAGGCAAATTGTGAGTGGTGGATGAATAGAAATATAATCTTAATCTTATGCTGCCACCATCTGGCCACAAACAAAACTGTTTAAACAGAGTGTGCGATGGGTGTGACTGGTATTTTAAGAGTCTTTTTGCTGTACCAACACATCTTTTCTCAAAAATACAGCGCACGAAGATTACATCCAATTGTTGCCTGATAAAAAATTCTGCAGAACCTCAACGCCGAAACCAATTTTTAGTAAAAGTTGCAAAAAATCTAAATATGCGGCTGGGCCTTTTTTTTTTTTTTTAATTCGGTTTATTTATAATATTTCGTTACAAATACATAGGCAAAACTGCTAAACAAGCAACATAAACAGTCAATTCAGTATACATCCTACAATTCAGACATATTAGCACAGTAAATATACATGAGAAATTCACAATATAAGTACAATAGTCATGTTACACCCGCTTAGTCACCTAATCAGTAGTGTCAGAGATACCAGGGAGCCCATATCTTATCAAATTTGGTAGGGCATTTGCGATGATGGTATAAAACTTTTTCATACGGAAGTAAGCCGTTTACCAGAGATTTCCACTCGGTCAAATCAGGCACCGCAGGTGCCATCCACCGCAGCGCAATAACCTTACGGGCCATAAACAGAAGAAATATTTTTGGGTGGCATGAGTAGGAGTCCTCTCCAGTCAGGCCAAAAAGGCAAAACAGTGGATCCTGAGAAAGTGGGGCCCCCATGACCCCAGAAAGATAAGATAAAACCTCACCCCAAAAGGATGCAATGTAAGGACACATCCAAATCATATTCCAAAAATCAGTAGCTTCCTGGTGACACCTCACTCGGTGTACGGAATGACCCCCATTCTATGTAGACGTGTCGGCAGTGGTGTAGTTACAGGGGTCGCAGCGGTCGCAATTGCGACCGGGCCCCGAAGCCAGGGGGGCCCGCGGCCCCCCGCACCACATCAATAAAAAGTTACTATAGTAACTTGGGCTGAGGGCCCCTGTTACTATAGTAACTGACAGTACTTACCTTCCTGGTTCCGGAGCGCAGCGGAGGTCCTGATGTCACAGCGCTGTGCGCAGCGCATGACGTCACAACGCTATGCGACGCCCACAACATGGTGATCCCGGATAGAGTCAGGACAGAACTTCCGCCGCGGCTGAAGAGGAGGGTAAGATTAATATCCCTGTCTGCTGAAGCTGATTGGCGGGGTCCGACTCCCGGGAGCCGGCCAATCAGCTGTTTTGACGGGGCCGCAGCACACGTACGAGAGCTGCTTCCCCTTCATTCCGGTCACTTGCTCACACTGTGAATCTGTGTCGGAGACTCACAGTTAGAGTGAGTAAGGGAAATAAAGGGGAAGTAACTCTCGTGCGAGCGCTGCGACCCCCTCAAAACAGCTGATTGTCCGGCTCCCGGGAGACCGACCCCGACACATCAGCTATTGATGGCCTATCCAGAGGATAGGCCATCAATGTTTAGGGACTGGACAACTCCTTTAAGCCTACGATGTAGCAGGCTTAGAGCGCCCATGAGTATCACAGATTGTGTGATGCTGTCTGCTGGGCCCTGTATCTAAGCCAATCACATGGTAGGCTTAGATACATGGCCCATGTGTGATCCTGTCTGATGGGCCCTGTATATAAGCCTATCACATGGTAGGTTTAGATACAGGGCTCCAGCACACAGTAATCTTATACTGTATAAGATTACTGTCTGCTGGACCCTGTATCTAAGCCTACCTTGTGGTAGGCTTAGACACAGGGTCCCACAGACAGTATCACACATGGGCCCTGTATCTAAGCCTAACACATGTGTTACTAATTGTTTTTTGTGTGTTTTCTTACAGTTTCGGTCATTAGACTACATCGGATTCCAGGACTACTTCGATGACGCCATTTTTTATTATCAATAAAATGGTAAATGAGGGTTGTCTGTATTTTTTTATTTCAATAAAATATTTTTTCTATATCTGTGTTTTTTTTTAAATATATTACTACCGCCTTAATAATGGCCGCCGGCTGATTGACAGCATCCATTGCTAAGGCGGGGCTTAGTGTTAGCCGGTGCAGAGGCTAACACTAACCCCCATTATTACCCCAGTACCCACCGCCACCAGGGGTACCGGCGAAGAGCCGGGAACGATCCAGTACCTGACCATCTGTAGTGATGGTCGGTCACCAGGGCGGCCGCAGGCTGGTATTATCAGGCAGGGACAGGCCAGAAACAGTGGCCCTTCCCACCCTGGTGATGCTAGGCTGCTGCTGCTTTATTGTACCTGGCTGGTTATGAAAAATGGGGGGGACCCCACGTCATTTAAAATAAATAAATAAATAAATAAATAATTGGAAAGAACGATGTGGGGTCCCCCCCAATTTTCATAACCAGCCAGATACAACACAGCAGCAGCAGCCTAGCATTACCAGGTTGGGAAGGGTCACTGTTTTTGGCCTTCCCCAGCCTAATACTACCAGCCTGCGGCCGCCCTGGTGCCTGCCCGTCACTACAGATGGTCGGGTACTGGTTCGTACCCGGCTCTTCCCAGTACCCCTGGTGGCGGTGGGTACCGGGGTAATAATGGTGGTTAGTGTTAGCCTCTGCACCTGCTAACATTAAGCCCCGCCTTAGTAATGGAGGTTGTCAATCAGCCAGCGGCCATTACTAAGGCGGCAATGATAAAGTTTAGAAAAATACAAGCACATAGAAAAAATATTTTATTGAAATAAAAAAACACAACCCCCATTAACCATTTTATTGAGAATAAAAAAACGCTGTAATTGAAGTAGTCCTCGAACCCGACGTAGTCCAACAACCGAACTTGTGAAAAAACACAAACACACAAAAATAATTAGTAACACATAAAGAAGCAAAATTATTATTCTTACCTTTCCTGGGTCCAGCGGTGGAGCCGAAATGTCAGCAAGCTGGGCCGTATATCTAATCCTATCATGTGTGATACTGTCTGCTGGGCCCTATATCTAATCCAATCAGGTGTGATACTGTCTGCTGAGCCAATGTATCTAATCCAATCATGTGTGATACTGTCTGCTGGGCTGTATATCTAATCCTATCATGTGTGATACTGTCTGCTGGGCTTTATATCTAATCCTATCATGTGTGATGCTGTCTGCTGAGCCACTGTATCTAATCCTATCATGTGTGATACCATCTGCTGAGCTGTGTATCTAATCGCATCATGTGTGAAACTGTCTGCTGGGCATTATATCTAATCCTATCATGTGTAATACAGTCTGCTGAGCCAGTGTATCTAATCCTATCATGTGTGATATTGTCTGCTGAGCCAGTGTATCCAATCCTATGATGTGTGATACTGTCTGCTGGGCCTTATGTCTAATCCTATCATGTGTGATGCTGTCTGCTGAGCCACTGTATCTAAACCTATCATGTGTGATACTGTCTGCTGAGCCACTGCATCTAATCCTATCATGTGTGATACTGTCTGCTGGGCCACTGTATCTAATCCTATCATGTGTGATACTGTCTGCTGAGCCAATGTATCTAATCCTATCCATAGTTGATAGGGTCGTAGTGCTATAGATATGCTGTCTCCTATACACACACACATTTTTTTGGGACGGACATACAGTGAAGGAAATAAGTATTTGATCCCTTGCTGATTTTGTAAGTTTGCCCACTGTCAAAGACATGAACAGTCTAGAATTTTTAGGCTAGGTTAATTTTACCAGTGAGAGATAGATTATATTAAAAAAAAAAAAATAAATCACATTATCAAAATGATATATATTTATTTGCATTGTGCACAGAGAAATAAGTATTTGATTCCCTACCAACCATTAAGAGTTCAGTCTCCTCCAGACCAGTTACACGCTCCAAATCAACTTGGTGCCTGCATTAACCCCTTCCCGCTCCTGGACGTACTATTAGGTCATGGCAGCTGTATCGTTCGCGCTCCATGACCTAATAGTACGTCTCGGGAGTAACGGCCGTTTCGGCCGTCCTCCCGACACATACAGGAGCTTTGACAGCTGCTGTCTTGTTCAGCAGCTGTCACAGCTCCTACAGTGGGGACCGATCGCTGTGTCCCCGCTGATTAACCTCTTAAAAGCCGCGTTCTATAGAGATCGCGGCTTTTTAGGGGTTAAGCTGCCATCGCCGGCCTACTACGCGATAGCGGCCGGCGATGGTGACTATGGCAACCGGACACCAAACAATGGCGTCCGGCTATGCCATAGACGGAAGCCTAGTAGGTCCTGACAACGTCAGGACCCACTATGCTTGCTGACAGTGAGTAGCTGACAGTTCTAATACACTGCACTACGCATGTAGTGCAGTGTATTAGAATTGCGATCAGGGCCTCCTGCCCTCAAGTCCCCTAGTGGGTCAAAGTAATACAGTAAAAAAAAAAGTTACAAAAAGATGTGTAAAAATAAGAAAATAAAAGTTTTAAAAGTATTAAAAGTAAAAATCCCCCTTTTTCCCTTATCAGTCATTTATTATTAATAAAAATATATAAACAAACAAATAAACTATACATAATTGGTATCGCCGCGTCCGTAACGGCCTGAACTACAAAATTATTTCATTATTTATCCCACACGGTGAACGCCGTAAAAGAAAATAATAATAAACCGAACCACAATCACAATTGTTTGGTCACTTCACCTCGCAAAAAATGGAATAAAAAGAGATCAAAAAGTCGCATGTACCTAAAAATGGTACTGATCAAAACTACAGTTCGTTACGCAAAAAATAAGTCCTCGCACGACTTTCCTGATGGAAAAATAAAAACGTTATGGCTCTTAGGGGGGATTCACATGAGCGTGATTTTCGTGCGTGCAGGCCGCGTTTTTTTTGTGCGCCACGCACAGCCCTATAGAAGTCAATGGGGCAGTTCAAACAGTGCGTGATTTTTGCGCAGCGTTTGTTCGCTGCGTACAAAACGCGACAGGTTCAATAACTCAGCGTATTTCGCGCATCAAGCACAGGCTGCAGCGGTCACATGGACTGCCGCGTCATCCAGGGAGGTGGGGCCCGATGTCAAGAGAGGCGCGTCACCAAGGACGCGTCACCAAGGCAATGGCCGGGAGGGAAGTTCTCGGTAAATACGAACTTTATCTTTTTTTTAACAGGTTTCTCGATATTGTGTTCGGCACTCACTGTCGAGGGTGCTGAAAGAGTTACTGCCGATCAGTTAGCTCTTTCAGCACCTTGGACAGTGACGGGCGTCGACTAGCCTCATCTCTATGATGGCGGCTGCGCGAAAATCACGCAGCCGCGCATCATACACGGATGACACACGCAGCTGTCAAGTGGTTTTTGCGCGCGCAAAACGCTGCGTTGTTTGCGCGCGCAAAAACGCAACGTTCATCTGAATCTGCCCTTAGAATAAGGTAACACAAAAAAGTGAATGATTGTTTACAAAACGTATTTTATTGTGCAAACGCCATAAGACATAAAAAAAAACTATAAACATCTGGTATCGACGTAATCGTATCGCCCCGCAGTATAAAGTGAATATGTAATTTATAGCGCACGGTGCACGCAGTAAAAAAAAAAGAATAAAAAACAATAGTAGAATTGCTGTTTATTAGTCACCACGCCACCTAAAAATAGAATAAAAACTGATCAAAAAGCCACATGCACCCCAAGAAAACTACAATGGATTCCTCAAGGGGTCTAGTTTCCAAATTGGGGTCACTTTTGGGGGGTTCCCAATGTTTTGGCACCACAAGACCTCTTCAAACCGGACATGGTGCCTAATAAAAAAGAGGCCTCAAAATCCACTAGGTGCTCCTTTGCTTCGGAGGCCGGGGCTTCAGTCCATTACGGCACTAGGGCCACATGTGGGATATTTCTCAAAACTGCAGAATCTGGGCAATACGTATTAAGTTGTTTTTCTCTGATAAATCCTTTTGTGTTATAAAAAAAATGGTATAAAGAGGATTTTCTGACAAAAAACAAATGTAAATTTCACCTCTACATTGCTGTAAATTTCTGTGAAACACCTAAAGGGTTCATAAACTTTCTAAATGCTGTTGTGAATACTTTGAGGGGTCTAGTTTCTAAAATGGGGTATTTGATAGGGGTTTCTAATATATGGGCCCCTCAAAGCAACTTCAGAAATGAACTGGAACCTAAAAAAATAAATAAATGAGGCAATACTTCGCTTCTTACATTATACTGATAATGAGCCGTGCCCACCCCGAGATGACCCCAGTTTTGACCGTTTGTATAAACGGAGACCCCTATTAGACCGTTCCAGTGCCCGGTTTTCCCAAGCATACACCCCCGAGAAGTGTATTTCTATTGATGAGTCCCTGGTACATTTTAAAGGGAGGGTTCAATTCCGCGAGTACCTGCCGGGTAAGAGGGCAAGGTATGGCGTGAAGATGTATAAGCTGCGAGAGTGCATCAGGGTATACCTACAGGTTTAGGCTATATGAAGGGAAGGCCACCCCCAAACCAGACTGCATCCTGGACTACAATAGGTACATGGGAGGGATGGACTTGTAAGATCAAATCCTGAAGCCCTACAGCGCCATGCGGTGTGGTATAAGAAGCTGGCCGGGCACATCATACAGATGGCATTGTACAATGCGTACGTGCTACGTCGATGTGCAGGCCAGACGGGAACTTTCCTGGAATTTCAAGAGGTGATTATCAAGAACCTAATCTTTAGGGACCAAGAAGGGGGGGCACCCAGTACTTCTGGAAGCGGGGCGACACGCATCGTACCAGGGCAACACTTTCCAGGAGAAGTTCCCCAAACTGGCAAGAAGGGAAAAAGTCAAAAGAGGTGCAAAGTCTGCTATAAGAGGGCGATAAGGGATGACACAATATATCAATGTGACACGTGTCCCGAATAACCAGAGCTCTGTATGAAAGTCAGTTTTAAAATTTATCATACATCCCTTGGTTTATAATTTACCCCAATTTTACTTACCCTGATGCACAGCTTACACCCCCTCGTCTTTCCCCTCTGAGCCCTGCTGTGTGTCCAGGCAGCTGATAACAGCCACATGTAGGGTATTGCCATACCCGGGAGAACCCACATTACAGTTTATGGGGTGTAGGTCTCTGGTCAAAATGCTCACTACACCTCTAGATGAATGCCTTAAGGGTGTAGTTATTAAAACGGGGTCACTTCTTGCGGGTTTCAACTGTACTGGTACCTCGGGTGCTTCTGCATACATGACTTTGCACTAGAAAATCCCCAGTAGGCCAAATGGTGGTCCTTTCCTTCTGAGCCCTCCCATGGGCCCAAACGGCAGTTTATCACAACAAATGGGGTATTGCAGCACTCAGAACAAATTGCGCAACAGAATGGGGTATTTTGTTTCTTGTGAAAATAAGAAATTTTCAGCCAAAACTACATATTATTTGAAAATAATAATTTTGTTTTCATTCCCAGCCCAATTCAAATAAGTTCTGTGAAAAAACTATGGGGTCAAAATGGTCACAACACCCATAAATGAATTCCTTGAGGGGTGTAGTTTCCAAAATGGGGTCACTTCTGGTGGGTTTCCATTGCTTTGATACCTCTGGGGCTCTGCAAATGCGACATGGCACCCGAAAACCAATCCAGCAAAATCTGGACTCCAACAAACATATAGCGCTCCTTTCCTTCTGAGCCCTCCCATGGGCCCAGACGGCAGTTTATTGCCACAAATGGGGTATTGCTGCACTCAGGAGAAATTGGGCAACAAAATTGAGAATTTTGTTCACTGTGAAAATAAGAAATTTTGATAAAAAATTACATCTTATTGGAAATAATTTCATTTTTTTAATGTCACAGCCCAATTGAAATAGGTGCTGTGAAAAAACTGTGTGGTCAAAATGCTAACAACAACCATAAATGAATTCCTTGAGGGGTGTAGTTTCCAAAATGGGGTACTTTTGGTGGGTTTCCATTGCTTTGATACCTCTGAGGCTCTGCAAATGCGACATGGCACCCGAAAACCAATCCAGCAAAATCTGGACTCCAACAAACATATAGCGCTCCTTTCCTTCTGAGCCCTCCCATGGGCCCAAACGGCAGTTTATCACCACAAATGGGGTATTGCCACAATAAGGACAAATTGGGCAACAAAATGGGGTATTTTGTTCCCTGTGAAAATAAGAAATTTTGATCACAAATGACATTTTATTGGAAAAAATGACATTTTTTTCATTTCACAGCCCAATTCAAATACGTGCTGTGAAAAAACTGTGCGGTCAAAATGATAACAAAAAACATAAATAAATTCCTTGAGGGGTGTAGTTTCCAAAATGGGGTCACTATTGGGGGATTCCTACTGTTTTGGCACCTCAACACCTCTTCAAACCTGGCATGCTGCCTAAAATATATTCTAATAAAAAAGAGGCCTCAAAATGCACTAGGTGCTTCTTTGCTTCTAGGGCTTGTGTTTTAGTCCACGAGCGCAGTAGGGCCACATGTGGGACATTTCTAAAAACTGCAGAATCTGGACAATACATATTTAGTAGTGTTTCTCTGGTAAAACCTTCTGTGTTACAGAAAAAAAAATGAATAAAATTGAAATTCAGCAAGAAAAATTAAATTTGCAAATTTCACCTCCACTTTGCTTTAATTCCTGTCAAATGCCTGAAGGGTTAAAAAACTTTCTAAATGCTGTTTTGAATACTTTGAGGGGTCTAGTTTTTAAAATGGGGTGTTTTATCAGGGTTTCTAATACATAGGCTCCACAAAGCCACTTCAGAACTCAAGAGGTACCTTAAAAAAAAGGCTTTTGACATTTTCTTAAAAATATGAGAAATTTCTGTTTATGTTCTAAGCCTTGTAACGTCCAAGAAAAATAAAATAATGTTCAAAAAACGATGCCAATCTAAAGTAGACATATGGGAAATGTGAACTAGTAACTATTTTGGGTGGTATAACTGTCTGTTTTACAAGCAGATGCATTTCAATTCTGAAAAATGCCATTTTTTTCAAAATTGTAACTACATTTTGCAATTTTTCACCAATAAACACTGAATATATCGACCAAATTTTACCACGAACATGAAGCCCAATGTGTCACGAGAAAAGAATCTCAGAATCGCTTGGGTAGGTTTAAGCATTCCGACGTTATTACCACATAAAGTGAAATATGTCAGATTTGAAAAATGGGCTCTGAGCCTTAAGGCCAAAACTAGGCTGCGTCCTTAAGGGGTTAAAGACAGCTGTCTTAAATGGTCACCTGTATAAAAGACTCGTGTCCACAGACTCAATTAATCAGTCTGACTTCAACCTCTACAACATGGGCAAGACCAAAGAGCTTTCTAAGGATGTCGGGGACAAGATCATAGACCTGCACAAGGCTGGAATGGGCTACAAAACCATAAGTAAGACGCTGGGTGAGAAGGAGACAACTGTTGGTGCAATAGTAAGAAAATGGAAGACATACAAAATGACTGTCAATCGACATCGATCTGGGGCTCCATGCAAAATCTCACCTCGTGGGGTATCCTTTATCCTGAGGAAGGTGAGAGCTCAGCTGAAAACTACACGGGGGGAACTTGTTAATGATCTCAAGGCAGCTGGGACAACAGTCACCAAGAAAACCATTGGTAACACATTACGCCGTTATGGATTAAAATCCTGCAGTGCCCGCAAGGTCCCCCTGCTCAATAAGGCACATGTACAGGCCCGTCTGAAGTTTGCAAATGAACATCTGGCTGATTCTGAGAGTGATTGGGAGAAGGTGCTGTGGTCAGATGAGACTAAAATTGAGCTCTTTGGCATTAACTCAACTCGCCGTGTTTGGAGGAAGAGAAATGCTGCCTATGACCCAAAGAACACCGTCCCCACTGTCAAGCATGGAGGTGGAAACATTATGTTTTGGGGGTGTTTCTCTGCTAAGGGCACAGGACTACTTCACCGCATCAATGGGAGAAATGGATGGAGCCATGTACCGTCAAATCCTGAGTGACAACCTCCTTCCCTCCACCAGGACATTAAAAATGGCTCGTGGCTGGGTCTTCCAGCACAACAATGACCCGAAACATACAGCCAAGGCAACAAAGGAGTGGCTCAAAAAGAAGCACATTAAGGTCATGGAGTGGCCTAGCCAGTCTCCAGACCTTAATCCCATCGAAAACTTATGGAGGGAGCTGAAGATCCAAGTTGCCAAGCGACAGCCTCAAAATCTTAATGATTTACAGATGATCTGCAAAGAGGAGTGGGCCAAAATTCCATCTAACATTTGTGCAAACCTCATCATCAACTACAAAAAACATCTGACTGCTGTGCTTGCCAACAAGGGTTTTGCCACCAAGTATTAAGTCTTGTTTGCCAAAGGGATCAAATACTTATTTCTCTGTGCACAATGCAAATAAATATATATAATTTTGACAATGTGAGTTTCTATTTTTTTTTTAATATAATCTATCGCTCACTGGTAAAATTAACCTACTCTAAAAATTCTAGACTGTTCAAGTCTTTGACAGTGGGCAAACTTACAAAATCAACAAGGGATCAAATACTTATTTCCTTCACTGTATATGTATTGGGGCTATTTCCCCTGACATTTTAAGTCCTTAGTGACGCCCCTGGCTGCTAGTGCTAGTGCTGCATCACTTAGGAGACCCAGTGATGCAGCTGAAAGCTGCGGACCGTCGGCCATGAGAAGCTTGCGGGGGGGCTCAAGAAGAACTTTTGCATCGGGGCCCATGAGCCTCTAGCTACGCTCCTACGTGTCGTGTTAAGTAGGCACGATGAGTGATATAGAGTTGCGTGAGTCTATTGTTAGCAGCCAGCGAGACCAGCAGATGGGAAGGCAACATATTCTGCCAATCATCATCAGGCAGGAGGGGTAAGACTTCCAGCCAAAAAAAAAAGGACGTTCAAAAAACAATGCATACATAAAGTAGACATATGGGAAATGTTAAATAGTAACTATTTTGGGTGGTATTACTATCTGTTTTACAAGCAGATACATTTACATTTAGAAAAATCATATTTTTTGCAAATTTTCGCCAAATTTTGGCGTTTTTCACAAATAAATATTAAATTTATCGACCAATTTTTTCCACTAACATAAAGTACAATATGTCACAAGAAAACAATCTCGGAATCGCTTGGATAGGTATAAGCATTCCAGAGTTATTACCACATAAAGTGACACATGTCAGATTTGAAAAAAATAGGGCTGGTCCTGAAGGCCAAAATGAGCTTGGTCCTGAAAGGGTTAAGACAGACAGTTATACCACACAAAATAGTTACTAATTAACAATTACCATACGTCTACTTTATTTTGGAATTGTTTTTTGAACATCCTTTTATTTTTATAGAACGTAACAAGGCTTATAAGTTCAGCAAAAAATTCTCACATTTTCAAGAAAATTTCAAAAGCCTATTTTTTTTAGCGACTAGTACAATTCTGGACTGTCTTTGAGGGGCCTATAAATTAGAAACCCAAATAAGACCCTATTTTGCAAACTACACCCCACAAGGAATTCATCTTGGGGTGTAGTGAGACTTTTGACACTACAGGTGTTTCATAGATTTTATTTGAATTTGGACATAAATTTTACAATTTTTATTTTTTCCACTAAGATGTCGTTTTAGCTAAAAAAAAAACAACAACAATTTATACAAGGAATAAAGCAGAAAAAGAACCCCAACATTTGTAAAGCAATATCTCCCGAGTACGACAAGACCCCATATGTGGTCAGAAAACTGCTGTTTAGGCACATGGTAGGGCTTAGAAGGGAAGGAGCGCCATTTCGCTTTTGAAGTGGAGATTTTGCTGGAGTGGTTTCTGGGTGCCATGTCACATTTGCAAAGCACCTCTGGGACCAAAACAGTGGAAACCTCCCAGAAGTAACCTAATTTTGGAAACTACACCCTCAAGGTATTCACATAGGGGTGTAGTGGGAATGTTAACCCCACAGGTGTTTTTCAGAAATTATGAAATCGATATTGCAGAATGAAAATAGCAATTATTCCACAGATATGCCATTTCAGTGTCCAATATGTAGTGCCCAGCTTGTGCCATCATGAAAAGACAGCGCTCCAATTATTATGCTCTGATTCCCAGTTTTAGAAACACCCTACATGTGGCCCTAATTTTTTGCCTGGACATTCGACAGGGCTGTATAGGGGCTTGTTTATTTGTGAGATGAGCTATTGTTTTTATAGGTACCATTTTTGGATACATGCAACTTTTTTTGATCACTTTTTATTCAAATTTTTGGAAGGCAAGGTGACCAAAAAAACAGCAATTCTGGCACTGTTTTTTAGGGGTTTTTTTTACGGCAAACACCACACGGGATAAATAACATAATATTTTTATAGTACAGGCCATTACAGCTGAGGTAATACCAAATATGTATGGTTTATTTATTTTGTTCAATAATAAAGAACTTGATAAGGGAAATGGTTCTATTTTTTTCCACTTTTTTTAGTCCCACTAGGGGACTTGAAGGTCCAACTGTCTGGTTGCTGTTCTAATACATTGCACTACCTATGTAGTGCAATGTATTAGAACTGTCAGTTATTCAATGACATCAACCCGATAAGGCTCCACCTCTGGGTGGGGCCTAATCGGCTTCTGTAATTGTCAGACCTCCTTCTGCTAGGCCTCCTTTTGCCATAGCAGCCGTCGACACCCCCCCCCCCTGATCGTGTTGTGGGGGTCCCGCATTGCGATTGGCTGCAAACCCCTTAAATGCAGTGGTCACATTTGACTGGACCCCTCACACAGCTCCATCTAAGGGAAATATCAAAAAGTCAGGGGAGCAGAATATGGTGACAGAATTATTATTATTTTTTTTTTAACAGTGTTTTTATTTTGTCAAAGTAGTAAAACATAAAGAAAAATCTATTTGTTATTGCCATAAACTAACTTGCAGAGTAAAGTTAACATTATATTTTTACCCAAAAAACTATGGCGAAATTGCTGTTTTTTTTTCATTCCACCCCACAAAAATATTTTAAACATTTTCCAGTACATGATAGAAAAAAGTTACGGCACTTGGAAGGCGGGGATGCAAAGCGAAAATATAAAAACTAAAATTGCGCCAAGGGGTTAAAACGATATGTGTAATGGACACCAGCTACAAAGTTGTACTTACTTTCTTCCCGCTGACCAAGAGCTTTATGGAGTTCTTACAGTCCGCACCTGGAGCCTGTGAGTTTGCTAATGTCCTGGGTAACAGTAGTCATGACCCACAGGTAAGTGTTGCTTTGGTGGTAGGATGGACTCCTCCAGTATGAGCAAAAGCTTTTGTTCAAAGAGATCGGGACAGGAAAGAGAAGAGATTGGGAGTGTAATGCCACATAAATTAAATTTCTGTATGTATAATAGCAAGCTGTATTTGCGGTCACAAATTACGACTGTTGCTAAAATCCCAAGGGCATTGGAAACATTTTGGTCACGTTTGCAACCATTTTATTTGGAATCTAGAAGTCTGGAGTGACCGAGACCGGTGTCCAGACTCCATTTGTTAACAAATCGGCTGCGGTGCGCCTTAATGATGGTGCGGGTGGCTGGAACTGGAGGCTAATAAAACTATTGAGCAGCCTCGTAACCAACTTTACACTCCTTAATAACATGAGCAGCTGACTGCGGCGGGACCGGTGGGCCTTAATCAGACCAGTAGGCTTACTCCACATCTCTCAGACCATGATCAGTGAATAAAAGAAGTTTATTGCAACCAACTGTCAATTTTTCTACTTTACCTATTCAAAACAAACGTGCTGTACTTGACGATCAGCACCCCTGGGGCAATTATAAGCCGATTCTTTACATGATCACATGCCAGTAAAAACCTCTATACAGGACAATTGCTCTGTCTGAATCAGGTAGTGCCAACCTCCTTCATTTCTTTGTTTTTATGAATACTTAATCAGACCAGTTCCGCTGAGCTGCATAACCATGCATTACGTTTGGGGCAGAGCGTGTCGCGTGTGGAAGCTCAGGGACTGTAAAGTGCAGCACAGTACTTGCCCTATTAAAGGGGTTATCCCACCACAACTTTTCAACTATCCACAGGATAGGTGATACGTGTTTGATTGCTGGGCGTCCTACCGCTGGGATCCCCACCAATTAAGGGAATGCTGGAGATAGCCAACTACAATGCTCGGCTATCTCCAATAGTCCCATAGAGAATGAATGAAGCGACATTGTGCATGCATGACCATCGCTCCATTCATTCAAGGACTCGAGATCCCCTTCCCTTGGTGGGACCCCCAGCGATCAAAAACGTATCACCTATTATGTGGATATGGAATAAGCTGTAGCAGGATAAGCCCTTTAACCCCTTAAGGACACAGCCTGTTTTGGCCTTAAAGGGAATGTGTTGCCAGCAAAACATGTTTGTGTTTTTTTAGTTAAACAATTAGTGTGTAGGTGATTAAACATTGTTCTAATTTTTTTATTTTTTTTTCACAAGTCAGGAAATATTATAAATTGGATTCAATTTATAATATTTCCCAGCACTGGTCACTAGATGGAGCCATTCCCAAAATTGCAGCATTGCATGTGGTAAAGCAACCACATTGCTTTATGCTGCAAAATTGGGTAAAAATCCCTCGCTCTAGTGAGCTCTCAGAATCCCCCCTCCTTTATCCTGGCTAGTGCCAGGAGAAACGAGGGGTTTGAACGGTCTAACCTCCTACACTGTGTGTCGCCATTTTTTGAGCTAACACACAGTGTAGTAGGTTTACATACAGTAGTAAACACACACTGAAACACGAACATACATAGAAATAACTTACCTGCTCCAGTCGCCGCCGCTCCCTCCGGTCCATCCGCTCCGTCTGCTGCCGCTGCTCCATGTGCTCAAGTCCGGAAGCCGCGACCGGAAGTAGTAATCTTACTGTCCGGCCGCGACTTCCGGTCCACAGGAAAATGGCGCCGGACGGCGCGCATTTCAAATTGAACTGTGTGGGAACGGCGCATGCGCCGGCACAGCTGCGTACACGATAGTGGATGGAACGGGCCCCGTTCGCAGTCCCTATGGGACTGGAGCTGCCGTATTCCATGTCTGTATGTGTCGTTAATCGACACATACAGAAATGGAAAAAAAAATGGCAGCCCCCATAGGGAAGAAAAAGTGTCAAAATAAAAAAAAGTAACACACAAACACAAAAATTAATCCAAACGTTTTTAATAAAGCACTAACATCTTTAACATATTAAAAAAAAAATTGGGGTGACACTGTTCCTTTAAGGACACAGCCAATTTTTTTAAATCTGACATGTGTCACTTTATGTGGTAATAACTCTGAAATGCTTTTAAGTATCCAAGCAATTCTGTGATTGTTTTCTCGTGACACATTAGACTTTATGTTACTGCCAAAATTCGATCGATACATTCAGTATTTAATTGTGAAAAACACCAAAATTTAGCAAAAAATTGCAAAAATTAGCATTTTTCTAAATTTAAATGTACCTGCTTGTAAGACAAATAGTAATACCACACAAAATCGTTGCTAATTAACATCCCGCATATGTCTACTTTAGATTGGCATTGTTTTTTGAACATCCTTTTTTTTCTAGGACGTTACAAGGCTTTGAACTTTAGCAGCAATTTCTCACATTTTCAAGAAAATTTCAAAAAGCTATTTTTACAGGGGCCAGTTCAGTTGTGAAGTGACTTTTAGGGCCTTATATATTAGAAACCCCCAATAAGTCACCCCCATATTAAAAACGTCACCCCTCAAAGTATTCAAAACAGCATTTAGAAAGTTTCTTAACCCTTTAGACGTTTCACAGGAATTAAAGCAAAGTAGAGGTAAAATTTACAAATTTCATATTTTTTAGCAGAAATTTATTTTTGATCTATTTATTTTGTAACACAGAAGATTTTACCATAGATATACAACTCAATGTCTATTGCCCAGATTCTGCAGTTTTTAGAAATATCCCACATGTGGCCCTAGCATGCTACTGGACTGAAGCACCGGCTTCAGAAGCAAAGGAGCACCTAGAGGATTTTGGGGCACCATGTCAGGTTTGAAGGGCTCTTGCGGTGCCAAAACAGTGGAAATCCCCAAAAAGTGACCCCATTTTGGAAACTACACCCCTAGAGGAGATTATCTAGTGGTATAGTGAGAATTTTGACCCCGCAGATGTTTTGCAGAAATGGTTGGAAGTAGGCCGTAAAAATGAAAATGTACATTCTTTCAAAGAAAATGTAGGTTTAGCTAATTTTTTCTAATTTCCACAAGAACTAAAGGAGAAAAAGCAATGCAACTTTTGCAAAGCAATTTCTCCCGAATAAAACAATACCCCACATGTGGTCATAAACGGCTGTTTGGACACACGGCAGGGCTCAGAAGGGAAAGAGCGCCATTTGGTTTTTGGAGCTCAAATTTAGCAGGAATGGTTTGCGGAAGCCACGTCGCATTTGCAAAGCCCCTGAGGGATCAAAATAGTGGAAACTCCCCAAAAGTGACTCCATTCACGAAACTACACCCCTTGAAGAATTAATCTAGGGGTGGATTGATCATTTTGACCCCACAGGTGTTTCATAGATTTTATTAGAATTGGGCAGTGAAGATAAAAAAAATCCTTTTTTTCCAATAAGACGTAGCTTTATCTCAAAATTTTTAATTTTCTCAACAAATAAAGGAATAAAAGAACCCCAACATTTGTAAAGCAACTTCTCTGGATTACGGAAATACCCCATATGTGGTGATAAACTGCTGTTTGGGCACACGGCAAGGATAAGAAGGGAAGGAGCGACATTTGGCTTTTGGAGCACAGATTTTGCTGGATTGGTTTTTCTGCACCATGTCGCTTTTGCAAAGCCCCTAGGGAACCAGTACAGTGGAACCTCCCCAAAAGTGACTCCATTTACGAAACTACACCCCTTGAAGGATTCATCTAGGGGTGTAGTGATCATTTTTTTTTTTAACTCAATAAATTTTTATTGAAATTTTTCAACACATATTTAACAGACATTTGTTATTCAATGCATAAGGTATGTAAAACTTGCATCATCTGACAAATATGTTATATTATACTATATTACACCGACATACCATATCAAGTTACATTCCAATAGTCGAAAACACTATAACTTTGCACTTAAGCCTTACATTTGAGATAACCCATTACCTATGAGATGTACAATATTCTTTTCCGTAGTGAGTACTATCTTATCTTTTGGAGCTTAGCAAATTATTCTCTTTATTTCTCTATTCTCTTCTCTTCTAATTTGCATTTCTTATTTAAGAAATTTTCCTGTCCTTTTTAAGAAATAATATTGTGAACACTCTTTAACCATGGATCCCAGTCTGACTCATATTTAGGTATTGAATGATTCTTGTATGCCATCATCTTCTCATGTGAGCATGTGCTATTCACGTGTGCGATAATTTCTGTCATTGAGGGTATTGTTATACTTTTCCAATACCTGGTTATTGCTACTTTGGTCGCAATGAATATGTGAGCGGCTATTATTCTAAATTCTCTCGGAATATCTTCAATGTTTAAAAAAACTAGTGCTAACGAAGGGGATGGAATTAGTGTAATCCCTACTATATCTGACAGTAATTGGAATGAGGTTCTCCATATGCTTTGGAGTAATGGACAAGTCCATAAAATATGTATCAAGGTGCCCCTACTTCCACAATTCCTCCAACAGTAGTGTGAGGCCTCTGGATATATGCGTTGAAGTTTATCTGGCGTGTAATACCACCGAAGTATCGTTTTCATCCCTGATTCATAATGAAGAGTACATTTCAGATGTTTTGCTATGAAAGTAAGTGCACTAGTCCATTCTTGCTCCGAATGTACCTTTCCAAGTTCTCTCTCCCAGGCTAGATAGGATGAAGACTTTTCAAACGTATTTTTAGCTCCTAAAAGATCATATATAGGCCTCAGTCCTTTAAAATGCCTTCCGGTTTGAGACCACATTCTGAATATGTCCGCATTGGCTGTAACCTCAAACGGACAATCCGTTTGCATGAGATGTCTGATTCTCAGAAATTTATAAAATTCCGTATTTGGGATATTGAATTGGATATGTAAGAAATTAAATTGTACCAATTGGTTATCTTCTATCAAAGATGACATCTGTGTCATACCCCTTTCCTTCCAAGACCGTAGGTTCAGGTCAGGTATAAGGAGCTCTAGTACTTCTATCGGTGTATTTGGGAGTATAGAGAAAGTGGAAGTAACGCTAAGTGTGTGGAATTTATTCCAATTTTGTAAGGAGGTAGCAAGAAAATATGGCAAGTGAGAGTGATGCGCATTGGAGTGTAGCTTTCCTATCAGAAGAGCTTTTAAATTGGTTATGGGGGATACTGATGTTTCAATATGTACCCAATGTTTGGAGGTGTCTCCCACCCACCAGTCTTTCAATTGGGCTATCTGAGTTGCTAGATAATAATGCTGAATATTTGGTAAACTCAAGCCCCCACATTTTTTCCCTTTATTCAAAATCCTAGCTGCTATTCGCGGCTTCCTCTTCTGCCAAATATATGCGTTTAACAATTTATTTGCTTTATTAAAAAAGGAAAATGGCATTTTAATCGGCAGTGTCCGGAACAGGTATAGTAATTTCGGAAGTACTAGCATTTTAAAAGCTGCTATGCGTCCTATCCATGAGACTTCATTTATTGTTAGTTGTTTCAATTCTAATTCCATTTGGGATAACATACTATGATAGTTGGCTTGATATAACTGCGATATTTTGGGAGTGATATTTATCCCCAGATATTTTATGTGAGATTGTTGCCAATCCAACTGGAATTCTTTTTTCAAAAATTCGCTGTCCGCTGGTGAGCAGTTCAAAGATATAGCTTGGGATTTCCCCATGTTAATTTTGTAAAACGCTATTCGTCCAAATTCCTGTATGATCTGGAATGCTGCTGCCATTGAGGTTTCTGGTTTTTCTAGGGTTAATATTATGTCATCTGCATATAAGGATATACAATGCTCACGCCCTCCTATGTTTATCCCTGAAATCTCCTGCTTCTGTCTAAGAGCTTGAGCCAGAGGCTCTATAGAGAGGACAAAAATCAAAGGTGACAATGGACATCCTTGTCTTGTCCCGTTTGTTATTTCAAAATCTTTAGATAAGGCACCATTAACGAAAACTCTTGCCGACGGGACTGTATATAAAGCTTTGATTGCGTTTGTAATAGAACCTTCAAATCCCATTTCTTCTAAAACTGCAAAGACAAATGACCAATTAACCCTGTCAAAAGCTTTTTCTGCGTCTAGAGTCACCATAACTGCTTTGGTTCCTTTCCTGTCTACATAGTCTAATATATTAAGAACCCTCCTGGTATTTTCTGTGGCCTGCCTACCTTTGACAAAACCAACCTGGTCCCTGTTGACCAAAAGTGGGATTACATCTGATAAGCGGTTTGCTAATACTTTGGCATAGATTTTTAAGTCAGAATTAAGGAGTGAAATGGGCCTAAAGTTTTGTGGTGTATCTGGTGTTTTCCCTGGTTTCGGAAGTGTCACTATCACTGCACTCAACATTTCTTTCGGAAAAGAACCTTTTAAAATTGCGTGTTTCAAGATTTCAAACAGATGAGGGAGGAGAACTTCTTCAAAGGTTTTATAATAGGCTCCAGATAAGCCATCAGGTCCAGGGGCCTTATGGAGCGGGAGAGCCCTAATTATTTTGGAAACCTCTATTTCTGATAAGGGAAGGTTGAGATCTTCTAATTGCTGGGGAGATAGACGTGGGAGTTGTAAGTTAGTCAAAAAATCCTTGACTACTTGTTGGGTTGGTTGTGGATTTGCTGAGTGAGACTGTAAATTATATAGGGATTCATAGTATTCTTTAAATTCCTGCGCTATGTCTTCAGGTGAGTATTTTTTTGTGCTACCTATTGGGTCCTTTAGAAATGGTATTTTACTTTTCACCGCTCTAGCCTTTAATCTATGCGCCAGAAGCTTACTAGCTTTATTATCTTGAGAGTAGTACTGTGCCTTAATGGATTGCAGGTTTTTTTCATATTTGTACATTAAGCAATCCTTTAATTTAATCCTAAGATTCCTTATCTTTTCATTGTTGGACTGGGAAACCTTCACTTTATTCTGGGTTTCTACTTGGCGCAATTGTGTTGTCGTTTCATCAAATTGTCTCTCCCTTTCCTTTTTTGCTCTATGACCCCACTTTATAAAAAGACCTCTCATGAACGCTTTATGCGCGTTCCATATAATAAAAGGGTCACTAACAGAATTCTTGTTCAGCTTAAAATATTCCTCTATTCCTTTACCTAATTCCTCCTTATATTTAGGATTAGACATCAAATATGTATTGTTTCTCCATAAAAAGTGAGATGTTGTGCTATGAACATCTCTAATATTCATAGTAATAGCCGCATGATCTGACCATTTAATCAATTCAATAGAGGATTTTTCCACATTTTGTATCAAGGAGCGGCCCACTAGAAATAGATCTATACGAGAGTATGACTTATGTACTGGGGAATAAAAGGTATAGTCCCTTTCTGTGTCATGTTGAATACGCCAGATGTCATATATATTTTCCCTAAGTAGAACAGTTGCTAAGGATTGGTAATGGGTTTTATGGTCACTCGTAGAATCCAATGTGGGATCATGGATAGTGTTAAAGTCTCCACAAACTACCAATTCTCCTCTTCTAACCTTTTTAATTTTTGTAAATAATTTGTTAATGAATCGGATTTGATGTGTATTTGGTACATATGCCACCACTATTGTAAATAGCACATTATTGAGCTCTCCTATCTGGATAATGTATCTCCCTCCTGGATCTGAAAAGAACTCTATTGAGTTGAAAGCCACTGTATTTCTTATTGCCAATAATACACCTCTCTGTTTTTTACTGTAGTGTGAAAGGATGATGTTGGGGAATTGAGGATGTTTTATTCTGTGAGCATCCTGTTCTAGTATATGGGTCTCTTGCGCACAAAGTATATCCCCTTTCAAGGACAAAGCTTCTTTCCACATAAACGCTCTTTTGTGAGGGCTGTTCAAGCCTTTCACATTCATAGACACAAATTTAACCATTGCAGTATAAAGTAGAGGCGGGAGTATGACCTTGAGGCATACTATGGTATGCCTGTGACCCTATGGGTCCTAACTGTTTATCTGATCTGAGAGGAACTGCTTGTTTACCCCTATACAACAACCTTGTATTTCTCCCTTTAGGCCTAGGCATGTCTATGGTATTATCTTCCAACTTCAACAATGCATTATTTAAACAACATTGATAACAAATCAACACATTTGGGTGCCTCATGACCCTATCAGGGTCGCACCAATCATACAAACATTTTGAACACATATACAGCTGCATAAGCTGCTGATGGAAACTGGGACTATTTCTCAGGGCTCGAATCCCAGAGACATGTCAGAACCCCACATGGCAACCATTTCACGTTAAATTGAAGACTCTTTAGCGAGGAAGTCTCTTTCGTGGTGGCACCACTTGCCAATCTTGCCCAATGTGACTATGCAACCGCTCCTGATCCTCCATCCTCTCCGGGTAGGGAAGATTTCTAGATTGTAAGAACTTTCGTCCCTCTTCTAGACTTGAGATAACATGGAATGTTCCGTTATGTCGTATCAAAATTTTAACCGGGAAACCCCATCTATATGCGATATTGTGATCACGTAGAGTTGCCGTTATCGGTGCCAAGCTTTTGCGCATGCGTAGAGTGGCTAAAGAGAGGTCTGCATATAATTTGATATGTTGATATGGTGCTGGTATATCTCCCATCGACCGTACCGCGGCCATCAACGCGTCTTTGACGTGATAGTAATGGATCCTGATAAGGACATCCCTAGGCAAAGTTTCCGGTAAGTGCTTCGGTTTTGGCAATCTGTGTGCCCTATCTATTATGATGTCAGTAGCTGAGCTTGATGGTAATATTGCCATCATGAGTGCTTGCACATGTTTGGTGAGATCCACATTTTGAATCTCCTCCGAAATTCCTCTCACTTTCACATTGTTCCGCCTGGAACGATCTTCCAGATCAATTACTTTGGCTTGCAAACTTTCAATTTCTGCTGCCATGTCTGAATGTGAATCCACTAGATTATTATGAGATGTCGCAAACTCTCCCATTTTGTGTTCCATATGATGAGTTCTTTGCCCCAGTCCCTGTAATGTAGCATTAATGGGGGCTAGTAAGGCAGTGAATTCTGCATGCATAGAGGTGCTAAACGCCGTCAGCATTTCCTTTATCAGGGTGCCCGATGCTGGACTATCATTTGTGGGGATGTCCCTGAGTGGTTGAATCCCCGAAGACGAACCCCGGGAGTGAGAGTCTCTCTCTCTTACCTCGGCACCTCGACTTGTCTGCTCCTGTAACTTGAGGCGCTGCTTCTCAGGGCTGAGTGAAGGGGAAGATGGCGTCGACCTCGTGGCGCCCCCGTCACTAACCTCCTCCAAGGAATCCCCTGCCAACGGACTGTATCGGGATCCTGAAATTATCGTCTGTGTTGCCCTCCTAGAATCCGTTGAGGTAAGTATAGATCGTTTCATCTTCTGGGAAGAGCTTGCGGAGTGAGGTGAAGCTGGTTTTCCCGGGCTTGAAGAAGAAGGAAGTAATGTGAGGCCAGCAGCCCCGTCATCTCCCTCCCGGTCTTTCTCAAAATAGAAGTCCAGTTTGCCTTGTTGCTTAAGGCATCTCTTGCCCCTTGTCATCATGAGCGGTTATAACCACTTTTCGAGTGCCGAAATCACTTGAATAAGAGCCTAGCTTTAAAAGTAGCTTTGATGTTGCCGGAGCTCCGAGTTCAAGCTGCCATGTCTCTCGGCTGCCAAGCCACGCCCCTCGTGTAGTGATCATTTTGACCCCACAGGTGTTTCATAGATTTTATTACAATTGGGCAGTGAAGATAAAAAAAATTACTTTTTTTTGGAATAAGACGTAGATTTAGCTAAAAAAAAATTATTTTCTCAACAAATAAGGGAATAAAAGAACCCCAACATTTGTAAAGCAACTTCTATGGAGTACGGAAATACCCCATATGTGGTCATAAACAGCTGTTTGGGCACACAGCAAGGATCAGAAGGGAAGGAGCGCCATTTGACTTTTGGAGCACAGATTTTGATGGATTGGTTTCTTGACACCATGTCGCTTTTGCAAAGCCCCTAAGGAACCAGTACAGTGGAAACTGCCAAAAAGTGACTCCATTCACGAAACTACACCCCTTGAAGAATTAAACTAGGGGTGTAGTGATCATTTTGACCCCACAGGTGTTTCATAGATTTTATTAGAATTGGGCAATGAAGAAAATCCTTTTTCTTCAATAAGACGTAGTTTTAGCTAAATTTAGCTCAAAATTTTTCAAATAAAGGAAAAAGAACCCCTACATTTGTAAAGCAATTCCTTCCGAGTACAGCAATACCCCATATATGGTCATAAACTGCTGTTTGGGCACAGAATAGGGCTCAGAAGGGAAGGAGCGCCATTTGCTTTTGGAGTACAGATTTTGCTGGATTGGTTTCTGGGCGCTATGTCGCATTTACAAAGTCCCTGTGGGACCAAAACAGTGGATCCCCCAAGAAGTGACACCATTTTAGAAACAACACCCCTCAAGGTATTCACCTAGGGGTGTAGTGAGTATATTAACCCCGCAGGTGATTAGCAGAAATTGGTGTGCACTCGATGTTGCAGAGTGAAAGTGGGATTTTTTTCCATAGATATGCCAATATGGTTCCCAGCTTGTGCCACCATAACAAGACCACTTTCTTATTATTAGGGCTCAGGAGTGAAAGAGTACCATGCGAAATTGAGGCCTAATTTGGCAATTTGCAAAGTATTGGTTCACAATTGCAGGGCTCTTATGTGAAGTAATAAAAGAAACCCCTGAGATGTGACCCCATTTTGGAAACTGCACCCCTCAAGGCATTTATTAAGGGGTGTAGTGAGAATCTTCACCCACAGGTCTTTTCCATGAAAGATTGCGCTGCGGAAGGTGCAAAGTAAAAATGTTAACTTTTCCCTAGATATGCCATTTCAGTGGCAAATATGTGGTGCCCAGCTTGTGCCACTGGAGATACACACCCCAAAAATTGTTAAAAGGGTTCTCCCGGGTAGGACGACTCCATATATGTGGAAGTAAACTGCTGTTTTTGGCACGCTGTAGTGTTCAGGAGGGAGGCAGCGCCATTTGCCTTTTGGAGCGCAGATTTTGCTTGGTAGTAGTTTTGTTTAGTGTTTTACTGGTGTTTCCGTTTATAATGTGGGGGCATATGTAAATGGAGTACATCAGGGGCATAGTCAGGTGGTATAATAATAGGGTAAAATAAATAATAAAATAATCCATAGATGTGTGTTACGCTGTGGAGCAATCCTTTCTGCACAGGTCAGTGTCACACTTCCTTAGCACCCTTTTGGTCCACACTCCGCACCTTTGCATCGAGGAATTTTGCTGGAAAGTGTTGTCCTGGTATAATATGGGAGCCCTCGCTTCCAGCAGATATGTTTGGGCTCTCCCATTCCCGGTTCCCTAATTTTAGGGAAATGTTGAAACAGAGGAAATGTTCCTCTTGGTCCTGCACAGTTGCATATTTTTTCTTTCCCGACTTATTGGAGCCTTAACTAATTTTATTTTTTCATAGATGTAGTGGTATGAGGGCTATTTTTTTGCGGCATGAGCTGTAGTTTTTATTGGTACCATTTTGGGGTACATGCGTCTTTTTGATCACTTGTTATCCTTTTTTATTGGGAGGCCAGGTGACAAAAAAAACAGCAATTCTGGCATAGTTTTTTTAGTTCTTTTTGTACAGCATTCACCACGCATCATAAATTACGTGTTAACTTTATTCTGCGGGTCAGTACGATTCCGGAGATACCAAATTTATGGCACTTTTTTATGTTTTACAACTTTTTGCACAATAAAATTACTTTTGTAAAAAGAATGTATTTTTTCTGTCGCCATGATGTGAGAGCCATAACGTTTTAATTTTTTAGTCGACGGAGCTGTTTGAGGGCTTGTTTTTTACGAGACGAGTTATAGTTTTTATAGGTACCATTTTTTAAAACATGCGACTTTTTGATCACCATTTTATTTAAATTTTTGGAAGACAAAGTGATAAAGAAACAGCAATTATGGCAGTATTTTTTAGGTTATTTTTTACGGCGTTCATTGTGCGGGATAAATAACATCATATTTTTATAGTTCAGGTCGTTATGGTCACAGCGATACCAAATATGTATGGCTTTATTGTTTTTTTCAATAATAAATTATTTGATAAGGGAAAAAGGGCAATCTTGTTTTATGTTATTATTTGAAACTTTTATTGTATTTTTTACAACTTTTATTTTAACTTTTTTTACACGTTTCTTTAGTCCCACTAGGGGACTTGAAGCTCCAACTGTTTGTTTTATGTTCTAATACATTGCACTACCTATGTAGTGCAATGTATTAGAACTGTCAGTTATTCAATGACAGCAAGCCGAAGCCGATCAAGCTCCGCCTCCGGACGGGGCCTAATCGGCTTCCGTAATGGCAGACAGGAAGCCATTGTTAGGCCTCCTGTTGCCATAGTAGCAGTCGCTAGCCTTGCCATCGCATGGCAGGCTGCCGATTTGCTACATACCGCTAAGATGCAGCGATCCCATTGGATCGCTGCATCGAAGGGGTTAATGGCAGGAATCGGAGCTAGCTCCGGTTCCTGCCGATACATCGGGGTGTCCGTTGTAACATACAGCGGAAGCCCACTGCTGTTGACGCCGGCTCAGCTTCTGAGCTGGAAGCTGAGCCGGCGCCATCTTGCCGATGGTACCGGAAGCCTTTTAGGCCCCACCGACGAGCGGGGCATAGGAGGCTTTCGTTGCTGGCAGAGGTAAGTATTAGGCCTCCGATCGCCTTTGCAGCCCCCGGCAACCCAGCGATCATGTTGCTGGGGTGCCGGTGGCTAAAAACTCCTCACATGCTGCTATCTCTATTGAACGCAGCATGTGAGGGGTTAATCGGTCGGATCAGAGGCTAGCTCCGGTCCTGGCCGATACCTCAGGGTGCCAGCTGTAACATACAGCTGGCAGCCGGCGGTGATGGCGCTGGCTCAGCTCCTGAGCTAGCTCCATCTCCTTCACTTACAGTTACGTGGAATTGCGTTAAAACACCAGTTCCCAACACGTAACTGTACGTGATTTTGTGGGAAGGGGTTAAGGCAAAATAAAATCGATTTTGCAACTCTGTTCAGAAACAGAATCGTCAGGCCCCAGAATGGTGAATTCATCAAATTATTTGACTAATCGCCCAGCACTACACATTAAAGTCAGTTTCACAGGAAGCCAGTTAATCTATAAGTATGATATTTGGTGTGTAGGGGGATATACCATACCTCCCAACTTTTGAATTCGGAAAAGAGGGACATTTTTAAGCCACGCCCCCTAACCACGCCCAATATTCCGCATAAACACATCAAATCACAGCCAGATCCTGCTGCAAATAACAAGCGCACATTCTCGCTGCGGATCTCTAGACTGTCTGGATATCACAGATATTATGGATCCGGTTATATCGTCTTTATCTTACTTTTCCTATCTTGGGTATAACATTTGCTCATCGCGGCGGCAGCTGCAGGACAAACCAAAAGGCTGAGAACAATGAAAGTCAAGAGGGAGTCCTTGTGGTGGATGACTTTTCAATTGTCAGGTAGCAGAGTTACATGATGGGGATTTTTTTTTTCCAGTTGTGTAACTCTGCTACCGGTCAATGGAAAAATTATCCACCAGAGCCCCCCTACAGATTGCTCCACACACAGCCCCCCCTGGAAATAGCGCCAGACACAGCCCCCCTGTAGATAGCTCCACACAAAGCCCCCCTGTAGATAGCTCCACACACAGCCCACTGTAGATAGCTCCACACACAGCCCCCCTGTAGATAGTGCCACACACAGCCCCCCTGTAGATAGCTCCAGACACAGCCCCCTGTAGATAGCATCAGATACAGCCCCCTGTAGATAGCGTCAGACACAGCCCCCCTGTAGATAGCACCACACACAGCCCCCTGTAGATAGCCCCACACACAGCCCCCCTGTACATAGCTCCACACAGCCCCCCCTGTACATAGCGTCAGATACAGCCTACTGTAGATAGTGCCACACACAGCCCTCCTGTAGATAGCGCCAGACACAGCCCCCCTGTAGATAGCGCCAGACACAGCCCCCCCTGTACATAGCGCCAGACACAGCCCAGCCCTCCTGTACATAGCGTCAGATACAGCCCCCTGTAAATAGTGCCACACACAGCCCCCTGTAGATAGCTCCACACACAGCCCCATGTACATAGCGTCACACACAGCCCCCTGTACATAGCGCCACACACAGCACCCCTGTAGATAGCGCCACACACAGCACCCCTGTAGATAGCGCCACACACAGCACCCCTGTAGATAGCGCCACACAGCACCCCTGTAGATAGCGCCACACACAGTCCCCCTGTAGGTGCCACATTGCCGCCAGAGCGGAGAGCGGTAGAGGTAGGCTTTATTCACACGACAGGGTCCGAGTGTCGGCCGATAAAAACGGCCGTTTTGGGACGTTTTTCCCGGCCGTTTTGCATCCGTTCCGATTCTGTTCCGGGCCGTGTTGCCATTTTTAACGGCCGATTTTGACCCGTTTTGCATCCGTTTTTTTCCCTGTCTGTTTTAAAATCGGATGAATTTCATTTAAATTTGTTGCCACACACAGCCCTCTGTAGATAATGCCACAGCCCCCCTGGTAGGTAATGCCACACAGCACCCTGTAGGTAATGCCTCCCAGCCCCTGGTAGGTAATGCCACCCAGCCCCCTGCAGGTAAAGCCACCCAGCCCCCTGTAGGTAATGCCACACAGCCCCTTGTAGGTTGCAACCACCCCCCCCCCCCCTTCCAGGAGAAGTCACTGATTTCAATGTCCATATATGGACAGTGTAGTCACTGACTTCTCCTGGAGAGGAATCCCCGGCCACAGGTTCAGGGATTCCGCTTCAGAAGTGAGTGACGTCACTGTGTCCATATATGGACAGTGTGGTCACTCACTTCTTCTGTAGCGGAATCACCAGCCACAGGGTCGGGGATTCCGCTTCACAAGTGAGTGACGTCACTGTGTCCATATATAGACAGTGTAGTCACTCACTTCTCCTGTAGCGGAATCCCCGGCCACAGGGTCGGGAATTCCGCTTCAGAAGTGAGTGACGTCGCTGTGTCCATATATAGACAGTGTAGTCACTCACTTCTCCTGTAGCGGAATCCCCAATCCCCGGCCGGGGATTGGGGATTCCGACTCCTACAGGGAGCAAAAAAAGACCCTCCTCCTCCTCACATGCACTCTGCACTGTGAGGAGGAGGAGGAGGAGAAGGAGAGAGAGCGCGAGCGACGGAAGACACAGCCGTCACTCGGGACACATCTGGTGATGGCCGTGTATTACCAGGCCCCATAGACTTCTATGGGAGCCAGGCGGCCGGGTAAACGGCCGAAAAATGGGCATGTCCCATTTTTTGACAGCCAGGTTTCCCGGGCCGTCAAAAAATCGGTCGTGTGAATAGCCCCATCACGCACCGTCAGAAGGAGACAGGAGTCTTGCAGCGGCGTCCTCACTGGTGTCGATGTCGGCCGGGAGTGAACCAGTCCAGTCACCTGACCGGTGAGGTCTGGTGACAGGTCAGGTGACTGTACTGGTCCACTCACGGGCCGGCATCGATCCCAGTGAGAACACCGCCGCAAGACTCCTGCCTTCTTCTGATCGCTGCTGCAGTCAGCAGCGATCAGCTGTTCTGATGCAGCACCCAGCGGGACATTTACAGACCGCCCGGGATGGCGGGACAGCGGTGAGAAACCGGGACTGTCCCGCCGGATCTGGGACAGTTGGGAGGTATGCCTATAGGAAACCCACTCAAACACGGAGAGAACATACAAACTCCATGCAGATGTTGTCCATTGTCGTAATCGTACCCAGGTCTCCAGCGCTGCAAGCTTAATTACTGAGCCTCCGTGTTGCCTATATCAACTGTACTTCCAATTATCCCCTTAGTGTTTGATTTGACTGCGTTAGGTGTGAGCCACAGAATTAAAGGGGTTTTCCGATCAGAGACATTTATGACATATCCACCTCTGGGACCCGCACCTAACCATAGAACGGTGTCCCCTAAATCCCATTCTAGCTTTTTGTGCTCACTCCCGGCCACTTACTGATTACATGGTCGGGAGTTACGGAAACAGCGTCACTCGCTGAGCTACGCTGTTTCTGCTGTGTCCCGACCATGTAATCAGGAAGTGGCCAGGAGGCAGCGTGAGCACAAAAAGCTAGAATGGGGTTTAGGGGATCCCGTTCTAGAGATAGGTGCGGGTCCCAGAGATGGGACCCGCATCTGTCTGACATTCATGACATATCCTAAGTATTTGTCATAAATGTCCCTCATGGGAAACCTCTTTAACCCCTTCGCGCTCAGGTCAGTAATAGTACGTCCTGCTAAGTAGAACGTTCGCGCTCAGGTCAGTACTATTACTGACCTGAGTAAACACGGCGCCATTTAATCCCGGCGCGTGTCTGAGCTGTGATACCTGCTGTTTCCGACAGCAGGCTATCACAGCTTAGTGTGCAGGGACCGATCGCGGTGGTCCCCGCCGATTAACCCCTTAGAAGCCGCGTTCAATAGCGATCGCGGCTTCTTAGGGGTTAAGCTGCCATCGCCGGCCTGCTACACGATAGCGGGCCGTGATGGCTACTATGGCAACCAGAATCCTAACAATGGACTCTGGCTACGCCATCGACGGAAGCCTAGTGGGTCCCGACAAAATCAGGACCCACTATGCTTGCTGTCAGCGAACAGCTGACAGCTCTAATACACTGCACTACACATGTAGTGCAGTGTATTAGAATAGCGATCAGAGCCTCCTGCCCTCATGTCCCCTAGTGGGACAAAGTAAAAAAAGTGTAAAAAAGTAAAAAAAAGTTGTGTAAAAATAAGAAAATAAAAGATTTAAAAGTAATAAAAGTAAAATCCCCCTTTTTCCCTTATCAGTTCTTTATTATTAATAAAAATATATAAATAAACAAATAAACTATACATAATTGGTATCGCCGCGTCCGTAACGGCCTGAACTACAAAACGATGTAGTTATTTATCCTGCGCGGTGAACGCCGTAAGAGAAAATAATAATAAACCGTACCACAATCACAATTGTTTGGTCACTTCACCTCCCAAAAAATGGAATAAAAAGAGATCAAAAAGTCGCATGTACCTAAAAATGGTACTGATCGAAACTACAGTTCGTTACGCAAAAAATAAGTCCTCGCACGACTTTCCTGATGGAAAAATAAAACAGTTATGGCTCTTAGAATAAGGTAACACAAAAAATTAATTATATTTTACAAAATGTATTTTATTGTGCAAACGCCATAAGACATAAAATAAAACTATAAACATCTGGTATCGCCGTAATCGTATAGCCCCGCAGAATAAAGTGAATATGTCATTTATAGCGCACGGTGAACGCAGTAAAAAAAATTGAATAAAAAACAATAGTAAAATTGCTGTTTTTTTAGTCACCACGCCACCTAAAATTAGAATAAAAACTGATCAAAAAGTCGCATGCACCCCAAGAAAACTGCAATGGATTCCTCAAGGTCTCTAGTTTCCAAAAAGGGGTCACTTATGGGGGGTTTCCACTGTTTTAGCACCACAAGACCTCTTCAAACCGGACATGGTGCCTAATAAATTAAATTAAATTAATTAAATGTCAGCTCTACTTTGCTCTAAATTCCTGTGAAACGCCTAAAGGGTTAATAAACTTTTTAAATGCTGTTGTGAATACTTTGAGGGGTCTAGTTTCTGAAATGGGGTGTTTGATAGGGGTGTCTAATATATGGGCCCCTCAAAGCAACTTCAGAACTGAGCTGGAAACTAAAAAATAAAATAAAAATGAGGCAATACTTCGCTTCTTACATTATACTCATAATGAGCCGTGCCCACCCCGAGATGACCCCAGTTTTGACCGTTTGTATAAACGGAGACCCCTATTAGACCATTTCAGTGCCCGGTTTTCCCAAGCATTCACCCCCGAGAAGTGTATTTCTATAGATGAATCCCTGGTACATTTGAAAGGGAGGCTTCAATTCCGCGAGTACCTGCCGGGTAAGAGGGCAAGGTATGGCGTGAAGATGTATAAGCTGTGCGAGAGTGCATCCGGGTATAACTACAAATTTAGGATATATGAAGGGAAGGACACCAGTTCTCAGCCCCCAGAATGCCCCCCCTTACTGGGAGTTAATACAAAAATTGTGTGGGATTTGGTGCACCCACTGCTGGAACAGGGTTACCACCTCTACCTGGATAATTTTTATACCAGCGTCCCACTCTTCAACTGCCTCGCTTCCAGAAGTCCTGCGGCATGCGGCACTGCTAGAAGAAACCTGAGAGGCCTCCCTACGACTCTGCTTGGGCAAACACTCAGAAGGGGTGAGAGCAGGGCACAATCTAGCAGCAACATATTGTGTGTCAAGTACAAGACCAGGGAGATGCCACACCAGTACCCATGTACCTGTACGAGGTACCAGTACAGGGACCCCCAAACTAGACTGCATCCTGGACTAAAATAGGTACATGGGAGGGGTGGACTTGTCAGATCAAGTCCTGAAGCCTTACAGTACTTCTGGAAGCGGGGCCACAGGCATCGTACCAGGGCAACACTTTTTAGGAGAAGTTCCCCAAACTGGCAAGAAGGGAAAAAGTTAAAAGAGGTGCAGAGTCTGCTATAAGAGGGGGATAAGGAAGGACACAATATATCAATGTGACGCGTGTCCCGAAAAACCAGAGCTCTGTATGAAAGAGTGTTTTCAAATTTATCATCCATCCCTTTATTTTTAATTTACCCCAGTTTTACTCGCTCTGATCCACTTCGCACAGCTTACCCCTCCTCATCTTTCCCCTCTGAGCCCTGCTGCGTGCCCAGGCAGCTGATAACAGCCACATGTAGGGTATTGCCGTACCCGGGAGAGCCAACATTACAGTTTATGAGGTGTATATCTCCGGTGGCGCATGCTGGGCACAATATATCGGACACTGAATTGGCATATATGTATAGAAAATTGCAAATTTCACTCTGCACCAACTGCTGCACATTATCTTTTACACAATACCTGTGGGGTCAAAATGCTCACTACACCTCTAGATGAATTCCTTAAGGGGTGTCGTTTTTAAAACGGGGTCACTTCTCGGGGGTTTCAACTGTACTGATACCTCAGGGGCTTCTGCACACACGACTTAGCACCAGAAAATTCCCAGTAGGCCACATGGTGGTCCTTTCCTTCTGAGCCCTCCCATGGGCCCAAACGGCAGTTTATCACCACAAATAGGGTATTGCCACACTCAGGACAAATTGGGCAACAAAATGCGGTATTTTATTCCTTGTGAAAATAAGAAATTTTGAGCCAAAACTACCTCTTATTGGAAAAAATTACATTTTTTTGAATTCACAGCCCAATTCAAATAAATTCTGTGAAAAAACTGTGGGGTCTAAATGGACACAACACCCATAAATAAATTCTTTGAGGGGTGTAGTTTCCAAAATGGGGTGACTTCTGGTGGGTTTCCATTGCTTTGATACCTTTGGGGCTCTGCAAATGCGACATGGCACCCGAAAACCAATCCAGCAAAATCTGGGCTCCAAAGAACACATAGCGCTCCTTTCCTTCTGAGGCCTCCCATGGGCCCAAACGGCAGTTTATCACCACAAATGGGGTATTGCCGCACTCAGGACAAATTGGGAAACAAAATGCGGTATTTTATTCCTTGTGAAAATAAGAAATTTTGAGCCAAAACTACCTCTTATTGGAAAAAATTACATTTTTTTGAATTCACAGCCCAATTCAAATAAATTCTGTGAAAAAACTGTGGAGTCTAAATGGTCACAACACCCATAAATGAATTCCTTGAGGGGTGTAGTTTCCAAAATGGGGTCACTTCTGGTGGGTTTCCATTGCTTTGATACCTTTGGGGCTCTGCAAATGCGACATGGCACCCGAAAACCAATCCAGCAAAATCTGGGCTCCAAAGAACACATAGCGCTCCTTTCCTTCTGAGGCCTCCCATGGGCCCAAACGGCAGTTTATCACCACAAATGGGGTATTGCCGCACTCAGGACAAATTGGGAAACAAATTGGGGTATTTTATTCCTTGTGAAAATAAGAAATTTTGAGCCAAAACTACCTCTTATTGGAAAAAATTACATTTTTTTGAATTCACAGCCCAATTCAAATAAATTCTGTGAAAAAACTGTGGAGTCTAAATGGTCACAACACCCATAAATGAATTCCTTGAGGGGTGTAGTTTCCAAAATGGGGTCACTTCTGGTGGGTTTCCATTGCTTTGATACCTTTGGGGCTCTGCAAATGCGACATGGCACCCGAAAACCAATCCAGCAAAATCTGTGCTCCAAAGAACACATAGCGCTCCTTTCCTTATAATACCTCCCATGGGCCCAAACGGCAGTTTATGGCCACAAATAGGGTATTGCCGCACTCAGGACAAATTTGGCAACAAAATGGGGTATTTTATTCGTTGTGAAAATAAGACATTTTGAGCCAAAACTACATCTTATTGGAAAAAAGTTTTTTTTTTTAAATTCCCAGCCCAATTCAAATAAGTTCTGTGAAAAAACTGTGGGGTCTAAATGGTCACAACACCCATAAATAAATTCCTTGAGGGGTTTTGTTTCCAAAATGGGGTCACTTTTGGTGGGTTTCCATTGCTTTGATACCTCTGAGGCTCTGCAAATGCGACATGGCACCCGAAAACCAATCCAGCAAAATCTGGACTCCAACAAACACATAGCGCTCCTTTCCTTCTGAGGCCTCCCATGGGCCCAAACAGCAGTTTATCACCACAAATGGGGTATTGCCGCACTCAGGACAAATTGGGCAACAAAATGGGGCATTTTGTTCCCTGTGAAAATAAGAAATTCTGATCAAAAATGACATCTTATTGGAAAAATTGTCATTCTTTTAATTTCACAGCCCAATTCAAATACGTGCTGTGAAAAAACTACGGGGTCAAAATGGTAACAATAACCATAAATTAATTCCTTGAGGGGTGCAGTTTCCAAAATGGGGTCAGTTTTGGGGGATTCCTACTGTTTTGGCACCTCAACACCTCTCGAAACCTGGCATGCTGCCTAAAATATATGCTAATAAAAAAGCACCACCAAAATGCACTAGGTGCTTCTTTGCTTCTGGGGCTTGTGTTTTAGTCCACGAGCGCACTAGAGCCACATGTGAGACATTTCTAAAAACTGAAGAATCTGGACAATACATATTTAGTAGTGTTTCTCTGGTAAAACCTTCTTTGTTACAGAAAAAAAATAGAATAAAATTGAAATTCAGAAATAAAAACGAAATTTGCAAATTTCACCTCCACTTTGCTTTAATTCCTGTGAAATGCCTGAAGGGTTAAAAGACTTTCTAAATGCTGTTTTGAATACTTTGAGGGGTCTAGTTTTTAAAATGGGGTGCTTTATGGGGGTTTCTAATACATAGGCCCCTCAAAGCCACTTCAGAACTGAACAGGTACCTTAAAAAAAAGGCTTTTGAAATTTTCTTAAAAATATGAGAAATTGCTGTTTATGTTCTAAGCCTTGTAACGTCCAAGAAAAATAAAATAATGTTCAAAAAACGATGCCAATCTAAAGTAGACATATGGGAAATGTGAACTAGTGACCATTGTGGGTGGTATAACCGTCTGTTTTTCAAGCAGATGCATTTAAATTCTGAAAAATGCTATTTCAAATTTTACCACGAACATGAAGCCCAAAGTGTCACGAGAAAACAATCTCGGAATCGCTTGGATAGGTTTAAGCATTCCGACGTTATTACCACATAAAGTAAAATATGTCAGATTTGAAAAATGGGCTCTGAGCCTTAAGGCCCAAACTAGGCTGCGTCCTTAAGGGGTTAACCACTGGACCAGCTATAGTCACTGAAGTCGTGGGTTCAGCTGAGTACATCAATCCTAAACGAGGCTGTGAGAAAGGAGGATGTTGTGGATAAAACTGTGCCATTCGGTTGGTTCTTTCTGTGGGACACAGGAATTGTTTCAATGACATTCCTTTTGTTCCTCTTCTTCCATTTTCTTATACAACAACCTCATCTCTCCGTTGATTCAGGGGCGATTCAAATGTTACATACTTTGCCATGTGTTGTCTCTTTATATTATAGGTCTAAAGATTGTATCTAACAATAATGTATGTAGGAAACTTACACAATATCCTGGCAATGCAGACAATAGACAATGTAACACAATCTCTCTATACTTTAGACATACAAAAGGATTGCTTATTAGAGCTATCGCATCACACAACAAAGACTAGCATAACAAAAGACTTCTGGGTTTACAATGATAACCCAGTATAATGATTTTTATCAGCCATTGTTATGTATTATGTGCCTGTAACTGTTTGATAAATGATGCGCTTTTATTTTGGCATCATATTGCTACAGGCAAGAAATAGATATACTGTACGCTACAGAACACCATGAAACGAAACATAAGCCTGCTGCTTGTGAAATAAAAGGGCCTGCTTACCCTCCAAAAAGTGGAGTAAATTATTTCTTTAAAACTTCACTATTTTCACTTTCTCCTGAACAAAAGTCATTGTTGCCTCAATGTCCAACATTTCACCTTTTCAAATGACAGAATCTATCCGAATATCCTTTTTATTTTCTATTTTACAACATTTGATATAGCTATAATGCCCTAAATTAAATGGGTTTTTCCATGTTATAAAAAGGTGCCATATCGCTAAGAGACGTCGCTAAGATAGGTGCTGCGGCCCCTTCATTCTATAAAGTGACGACATATTTTGTTTTTTTTTATTTTTACGGCGTCCTTCAGGCGGTAAAAACTGCATGTTCACCTTATTCTACAGGTTGATATAATTACGGCGATACCAAATTGCTATATTTTTTTTAATGTTTTACCACTTTTAGAAGAAAAAGCTATTTGCTAAAACAAAAAATGTTTTATGTCGACATATTCTGAGAGCCATAACTTTTTTCTTTTTCCATCAATTAAGCGATGTGAGGGCTTATATTTTGTGGGGTGAGCTGTAGTTTTTACCGACATTTTGGGGTACATGTGACTTTTTGGTCACTTTTTCTTACAAAAAAGTGACCAAAAAACAGCAATTTGCGTGTTTTATATATATATATATTTATTTTTTTACAGCGTTCACCAAGCGGGTTAAACAATGTTATGTTGTTAGAGATTGGACTTTTATGGACGCGGCAATACCAGTTATGTTAACTTTTGTTTTATTTTTAACATTGTTAGGGAAACAATGGGAAAAAGTTTTGTTTTTTTTAACTTTTAAGATTTTTGTGGGGACTTGAACCAGCGATAATTGGGTCACTTGCATGATATACTGCAATACTAATGTATCGCAGTACATCGCTATACTGACAGTCTCTTTAAGAAGTACAAACATGGCAGACTTTTATTAGGCCACAGGCTGCCATGATGACCATCAGCACAACCCGAAAGCATCGTGGGGGGGCCAATGGAGCATCGGAGGGGTCCGCCCCCCCTGATTCTAACAATTTAAGCGCCGCGGTCGCAATTGACTTCGGCATTTAAGATGTTATATGGGTGGAATCAAAGTGATCTTTGATTCCGCCTGTTCCAGTGAGGTGTCAGCTGTATTACAAAGCCGTCACCTCCTGAGTATGGCACACGCTCAGCCCGTGAGCACGCTTCATACTTCCCCTTAGCGGCTACCACGTACATGTACGTGGTATGTCATTAAGGGGTTAAGGTCATATTTGCAGGTGATCGTTTTTTGGCATTTGTTTTACTGTGATTATTGTTAAATCCTGGCAACAAAAACGCTGCAGTCATGCAAAACCACTGCAAAAATACTGCTGTTTGCTAAAACTTTTTTGGGTAAGATTTTGTGACAATTACAGCATAAAAACGCCACAAATTTGACATGTGTGAATATACACTAGGACTTTTTGTAGGATATGTACACCTGTTTGTTTTTTAATAAATCAATATTTTAGGTGATTTCCAAGAACTTTTAAATTTGCTGAAAACTGGTCCTCCATTTCTCTGACTAGGATTCAGCTAATAACAATCACATCTAAGTTATGAACGTAGTACCAGCTTTCAGCCGAGCCGTCAGTTTAGCTGACTTGATGGAATCGGCCTTGATGGAACGATAAAGTTTCTATGTATATAGGATACATAGAAGCTGTATCTTATAAAGTAAAAACATTTTTTTAATAAAAGTCAATTTAAAATTTGTTGGAAATCACTTAAAACATTAATAAAAAATTGGGCTTCAATTGGTGTACATATTCTGTAAGGTAGTCTTTTTACCTTAGCTGGAATTTGCAGCTGTACAGTACCAATGCACAGATATGTTTATCATGGGTATAACATCAGATAAACGTGGGTTGACATAAGCTTGCAAAATATATGCGTCATGAAGGTCGGTTGATGCTGTACAAATGGTCCGGGAGAGGTGTCAGGGTTTTTTTTTTAAATTGGGGCGGGAATATGGTAACAAGAATTTAACATGATCTTTGTTATTCCTGAACTCCTCTTTGTAATTTGTAATGATGCACAAGTGAATTAAAGGGGTTGTCCATGAACATGAACGGACAACTGATGATATATCCACCAGATAGGTCATCAGTATATGATCGGTGGGGGTCTGACACACGGTCTCGCACCGTTCAGCTGCTCTGGCTGCCGGATGTTTTGAACGGTATGCAGTAGTTGGAGCCGGAAGTAGATGGCTCCGACCACTGCATAGCGGCCGTTCTGCAGTACTGCAGCTCTGCTCCTATTCAAGTGAATAGGAGCAGAGCTGCAGCTCTGCAGAACGGCCGCAATGCAGTGACCAGAGCCATCTGCTTCCGGCTCCAAGTGCTGCATACCATTCAAAACATCCGGCACCCGGAAGCAGCCGGTGCAGTTGATCGTTGCAGGGTCCGGGTGTTGGACCCGCACCGATCATATACTGATGACCTATCCTGTGGATAGGTCATCAGTTGTCTGGTCGTGGAGAACCACTTTAATGGCTGCTAGCCCTTAAAAATTACCTTAACCCCTTTTGGCCTGAGCTATTTTTGGCATTAACCACTTCCCGCTGCATCAATTTTTTGGATTTTCACTTTATTTATTTCCTCCCCACCTTCCAAAAGCCTTACCTTTTTAATTTTTCCGCCAATATTGCTGTATGAGGGCTGTTTTTTGCATGACAGGTTGTAGATTTTCCTGGCACGATTTATTTTACCATATAATCTGCTCTCTCCTTCTGCTGTTGCCTGTAGGGTATAAGCGCGCGCTCGTCTCCGGTCTTAAAGGGCCAGCACACGCACCAGCAACTGCGTCCCTGACCAATCCCAGCACACCCGGGACTGCCACGACTTCTGTGTTCAAGTCAATTGTCCGAGACGACTTCTGTGTTCAAGTCCATTGTCCAAGACGACTTCTGTGTTCAAGTGAATGGTCTGAGATTAATTCTGTGTTCAAGTCCAGCGTCTGTGCCAGCACAAGCCAGCTTCCGATAGTCCGGCACAGGCCAACTTCCGATAGTCCGACACAAGCCAGCTTCCGATAGTCCGGCACCAGCATGCTTCTGATCATCTGGCATAAGCCAGCAATCCATTTACTCTTGCCCTAGTGACTGTTATTGATATTTTATTTGACCAGCTGCTAATCCGCTACGGCGGAGCGGGCCAGTGTGTCCACATGCCCCATGGCCTTGACAGTTTGCTCAGGCCATGGACCCCGCTGGTCATACCAAGATAGCGGTCCAAGCAATGCAAGCTAATATGCGAGATCTACGAGCACGCCAGGATCAGCTTCTGATAGCAGTCAATGCTATTGCCACACGCTTGGATCTTGCTTTAGTTGCTGCCCCACCTACTCCACTGCCCGCCAGCACTCCACTCAATTATGGGTCCGAAATTTCGTTGCCACTTCCACCTCGTTACAATGGAGATGCAACAACCTGTAGGGGCTTTCTCAACCAGTGCAAGATCCACTTCCAGTTGCACGCACACCTCTTGCCCTCTGATCTTACCAAGGTTTCCTTTATTGTCTCCCTCTCCCCTAGCAAAACTATGTCATGGGCGAACCCTATCTGGGAACGTGAGGGGCTGGAATCTTCCAACCTACAGCTTTTCCTGGAAATTTTTTGCAGTGTTTGAAGAACCGGGCCGAATGTCTTCTGCAGCTGCTTCACTTCTAACTATCTGCCAAGGTGAGTCAACGGTTGGAGAGTACTCTATCCAGTTCCATACTTTGGCAGTGGAGCTTGCCTGGAATAGAGAGGCCTTGGTTGCAACCATCTGGCAAGGTGTCACGATCCTTGGGTATGAAGACCCACTAGGCCACACCGCCATAGCGGAGTAGCAGCTGGCCAAACAAGTGTACCAAGTCTATACAAAGTCCAAGCACAAGGGTACCTGCAATAGTCCAGATAGTAGCAGCGGCTAGACACAGATGGTACTTTGACGACATATGATGCAAAATGTGGCAGGAGGTACCAGGTGTGGCAGATGACATCAGACGTGGTGTAAGACAGCATGCGTAGCAGATGGCACAAAATGACTCCAACACTAGAGAGGGCACAGGAACAAATACAGCACGGGATACAGGATATAGGTAGCAGGGCACGGGAACACTAGGAACAGGATACGACTAAGGGACCATTTGCAAGACTAACATAGGAATACAAACAATGCTCAGGAAAGAAGTGAAAGGGCAGGGCCATTTTTATAGACAAGGGTGATCTGGGGATAATTAGTTAATACTTTACATGTACTTGCGCTGGCCCTTTAAGGCCGGGAATGAGCTCGCGCATGCACCCTGGTGGTAACTGCAGGGCAGGATGGCCGCATGTGCTGGCGTCTCCAGGAGGGAGACATTGGCAGGATGAGAGGGATCCTCGGTCGCGGCTGTCAAAAGATAAGGGGAAGCGGCGGTCCACGCCAGCAGCCATTATACAGAGATTAGCTTCCCTAATAAAAGATGACCTGGTGGCCCAAGATCTTCCATTTTCTTTGGATGCCCTACTTCTTCTGGCTACACGGATCAACATGAGGTTCTAAGAACGCGCCCAGGAAGTTTGTAAGGAAAAAAGGTCCTACAGACTTGCGCCTAGTTTCCAGAGACCTCTGCTACATCCTTGAGTTCAGTAGTCAGGCTATCTGACCAGGAGTGGCAGCACAGACGTTCAGCAGGATTATGTCTGTACTGTGGCCATAAGGGTCACTTTGTGCGTCGATGCTCCCAGAAGCCAGGAAACTCCAGCACCTAGGGTTGATAGGAGAGACTACCTTAGGTGGATCGATGCAAAATTCTCTCCCAAATTATTAATTCCTGTGACAATCTCCACTGGTGAGGAATTGCATTCTATACCTCCTTATCTGGATTCTGGAGCGACCCACAATTCCTCTGGAGAAACCTCTGGCGGTCGCTTCAGTGAATGGTCAACCAATGCCAGATACAATTCTTTCCTTCACTAAACCTCTGAAATTGCAAGTGGGAGTTCTTAACACGGAGCAAATAGCTTTTTTCTAGCAAAAGCTCTTAACCCTATTCTGCTGTGCCTAAACGCTCCTGTCCTCGAGTTGAATTCCGGAGAGGTCCTCCAGTGGGGATCCCAATGTCTTCACCGCTGCCTCCCACAGATTCGTCCTGTTCTGTCCCCGATGTCTCAGTCACTCTCTGGGCTGCCTTCACAGTATGCCTGTTTTGCGGATGTCTTCAGCAAGAAGGAGGCTGAGGTCCCGCCTCCCCATCTTCCCTACGATTGTCCAATTGAATTGCTCCCTGAAGCTTCACCTCCTCGTGGACGGGTTTATCCTACCTCCTTGCCTGAAACCCAGGCTATTTCAGCATATGTCAAGGAGAACCACGCGAGGGGGTTTATCAGAAAGTCTACTTCTCCAGCCGGAGACGGATTCTTCTTCGAAGAAAAGAAAGATGGATCTCTTCGACCATGTATCGACTACCGTGGTTTAAACCAAATAACTGTCAAGAACAAATACCCCTTGCCGCTAACCTCTGAGCTTTTCGTCAGAATTTGTGGGGCCAAGAATTTCACAAAGCTGGATCTACGCGGGGCATATAACTTGATCCGTATCCGCAAGGGTGACGAATGGAAAACCGCATTCAACACCCGAGATGGTCACTTCGAATATATCGTGATGCCCTTTGGACTGTGTAACACTCCAGCTGTGTTCTAGGAATTCGTAAACGACATCCTCCAGGATCTACTGTATGTCTGTGAGGTGGTATATCTGGACGAGATCTTGATTTACTCACCGGATCTGATGACGCATCGGAAATATGTTCGCCAAGTCCTGTCGCCGTTAAGGGGAAATAACCTCTACGCCAAACTCAAAAAGTGCGTATTCGAAAAGAAATCCTTGCCCTTTGTGGTCTATATAATCTCAGATGGTGGGCTCCAGATGGATCCAGAGAAAGTGAAGTCTGTCTTAGAGTCGCCACGTCCTCAAGGTCTCCGTTCCATAGAGATATTTCTTGAGTTTGCAAACTTCAACTGTCAATTCATCTCTAACTTCTCGTCTCCCACTGCTCGAATCTCAGCTCTCACCAAGAAGGGAGTGAACGCTAAGGTCTGGACCCCTGAGGCAGAGTCGGCATTCACTAACCTCAAGCCTTCACTTCAGCTTCCGTTCTTCACCATCCTAATGTGTCTCTGCACTTTTCGTTGGAGGTTGACGCATCTTCCATTGGTGCTGGAGCACTTCTTTTTCAAAGAAACTCCAAGGGTAAGGCAGTATCCTGTGGCTCCTTCTCTAAACTCTTCTCTCCTGCAGAACGCAACAACTCCATTGGGAACCGTGAGTTACTGGCCATCAAATTAGCCTTAGAAGAGTGGAGGCACCTGCTAGAGGGGCTGCTCATCCAATTATCATCTACACTGATCACAAGAATCTCACTTATTTACAGTCTGCACAACGACTGAACCCTCGTCAAGCCAGATGGTGACTGTTCTTTGGCAGATTCCAGTTTCTACTTCACTTCCGTCCTGCTGATAAAAATATAAAGGCCGATGCCGTGTCTCAGTCATTTGAAACAGATGACTCAGAGGAGGACCCTCAACATATCATTGATCCTTGTAGGATTATTTTTGTTAACCCTCTGCAGATTAGAGACATTCTGCTTGGAAAAATTTTTGTTCGCCCTACTGAGAGAAAAAATTCTCATCTGCGGCCATAATTCCAAGTTGGCTGGGCACTATGGTGTCCGTAAGACTCAGGACTTTATTTCTCGTCACTACTGGTGGCCCACGCTGCCTAAAGATGTTTTCTGAGGATAGGCCATCAATGTTTAGGGACTGGACAACCCCTTTTAAGAATACCGTGTGTCAGGCTTATATACACTGCCCCAACTGACAGTAATCTTATACTGCATAAGATTACTGTCTGCTGGACTCTGTATCTAAGCCTACCTTAGGCTTAGATATAGGGTCCAACAAACAGTATCACACATGCACATGGGCCCTGTATCTAAGGCCCTGTTCACATCACTGCTGCCCTACCATCGGAGGTTTCCGTCGGGTTAACCCCTCAACGGAAAGGCAAACGGAAACCTTAGCTTCCATTTGCATAACCATTGATTTCAATGGTGGTGGAAACTTTGCTAATGGTTTCCGTTGGTCACCTTTAGCAACGTTTCCGTCACCATTGAGATCAATGGTGAGGGAAACGGAAGCTGAGGCCTCAGTTTGCCTTTCTGTTGAGGGGTTACCTGACGGAAACCTCCGACGGAACCCCTCAACGGGAGGGCTGCGATGATGTGAACAGGCCCTTACTAAAGTTTTTTTTTTGTGTTTTCTTACAGGTTCGGTTGTTGGACTACGTCGGATTCGAGGACTACTTCGATGACGGCTTTTTGTATTCTCAATAAAATGGTTAATGAGGGTTGTGTGAGGGTTTTCTATTTCAATAAATCAATTTTTTCTATGTCTTTGTATTTTTTTAAAACTTTATTGCTACCGCCTTAGTAATGGCCGCTGACTGATTGACAGCGTCCATTACTAAGGCGGGGCTTAGTGTTAGCCGGTGAAAAGGCTAACACTAACCCCCATTATTACCCTGGTACCCACCGCCACCTGGGGTGCTGGGAAAAGCCAGGTACGATCCAGTACCCGACCATCTGTAGTGATGGTCGGACACTGGGGCGGCTGCAGGCTGGCATTATTAGGCTGGGAAAAGCCAAAAACAGTGGCCCTTCCCACCCTGGTAATGCTAAGCTGCTGCTGTGTTGTATCTGGCTAGTTATGAAAAATGGGGAAGACCCCACGTCATTTAAAATAAATAAAATAATAATAATTGGAAAGCACGATGTGGGGTTCCCCCATTTTTATAACCAGCCAGATACAACATAGCAGCAGCAGGCTAGTATTACCAGGGCGGGAAGTTCCACTGTTTTTGGGCTTTCCCAGCCTGATAATAACAGCCTGCGGCCGCGCCAGTGCCCCTCCATCACTAGTTGTGGTCGGGTACTGGATCGTACCTGGCTCTTCCCGGTACCCCTGGTGGCGGTGGGTACCAGGGTAATAATGGCGGTTAGTGTTAGACTCTTCATGTCTAACATTAAGCCCCGCCTTAGTAATGGACATTGTCAATCAGCCAGCAGCTATTACTAAGGTAGCAGTATTAAAGTTTAAAAAAAATACAAAGACATAGACAATATATTTTATTGAAATAAAAATCCCACACAACCCTAATTGACCATTTTATTGGGAATAAAAAAATGCCGTTATCGAAGTAGTCCTCGAATCTTAAGAAGACCAACAGCCGAACTTGTAAAAAAACACAAACACACAAAAATAATTAGTAACACATAAAGAAGCAAAACAATTCTTATACTTACCTTTCCTGGGTCCAGCGCTGGAGCCGCAATGTCAGCGAGCTGGGCCCTATATCTAATTCTATCATGTGTGATACTGTCTGCTGAGTCAATGTATCTAATCCTATCCATAGCTATAGGGTCGTAGTGCTATAGATATGCTGTCCTATATATATATATATATATATATATACACACACATATACATACACATATACACACATATACATACACACACAAATTTGTTTTGGGGGGACACATATGTATTGGGGCTATTTCCCCTGATGTTTTAAGTCCTTAGTGACGCCCCTGGCTGCTATTGCTGCCTTGTTGGGTCACTTAGGTCACTGAAAGCTGCGGGCCATCGGCCATGAGATGCTTGGGGGGGGGGGGGCCCAAGAAGTACCTTTGCATCGGGGCCCATGAGTCTTTAGCTACGCCCCTGGTGTACATCATTCCTGAGGGAAGTGGTGGACCGGATACTCCCTGACAACACTGCCCATATATATTGTCTTGGAAGAGCAAGAGAACGAATACACAGAGGTAAACAAACCTCGCAATGTAAACAAAAGAGAATAATGGTAAATTAACCCCTTTAGGACACAGCACACATTTTTTCAAATCTGACATGTGTCACTTTATGTGGTAATAACTCCGGAATGCTTTTACCTATCCAAGCGATTCTGAGATTGTTTTCTCGTGACATATTGTACTTTATGTTAGTGAAAAAATTTGGTCGATAAATTCAATATTTATTTATGAAAAACTTCAAATTTGAGCAAAAATTTGCATTTTTCTAAATTTCAATGTATTTGCTTGTAAAACAGATAGTAATATGACACAAAATAGTTACTAGTTAACATACCCCATATGTCTACTTTATGTTTGCATCATTTTTTTCACTGACCTTTATTTTTCTAGGCGATTTTGGCGCTTTAAATTCTTTATTTCTTACAGCGTTCACCGTGCGCAATAAATTACGTTTTACTTTATTCTGCCGGTCGGTATGATTACGCCAATACCATATGTGTATAGTTTTTTTTAACCCGTTAGTGACCGGCCCATCGTCTTTTTACGTCGGTCACTAACGGGCCTTATTCCGATGCCATAGACTTTTTACGTTGCGGAATCTGAATAAGTAAACAGAGCAGGGAGCTGTAAAATCTCCCTGCTCTCGGCTGCCAGAGGCAGCTGAGGGCTGGGAGCGTCCCTGCTCTGCCGGGTGAGATCGATATTAGTATCGATCTCACCCGTTTAACCCCTCAGATGCGGTGCACAATAGCGTGCACCGCATCTGAGTGGTTTTGGAGAGAGGGAGGGAGCTCCCTCACTCTCCCACCGACACCCGGCGATAGGATCGCCGAGTGTCAGTGTCTCCCATGGCAGCCGGGGGCCTAATAAAGGCCCCCAGGTCTGCCTGTCATGAATGCCTGCTAGATCATGCCGGAGGCATGACCTAGCAGATGCCTGTCCGTTTTAAACGGACAGGCAGTAATACACTGCAATACAAAAGTATTGCAGTGTATTATAAATGCGATCGCAGAATCGCATATTATAGTCCTCTAGTGGGACTAGTAAAAAAGTGAAAAAAAAGTTGAATAAAGTTAATTTTAAAAAAAAATGTGAAAAAAAATTAAAAACCCAGCTTTTCCCCTTACAAAATGCTTTACTATTAAAAAAACAAAATAATATTAAAAAGTTACACATATTTGGTATCGCCGCGTCCGTAACGACCCCAACTATAAATCTATTACATTATTTAACCCGCACGGTGAACGCCGTAAAAAATGTAATAAATAACTATGGAAAAATTGCTGTTTTCTGTGAATACTGACTTTAAAAAAATGTGATAAAAAGTGATCAAAAAGTCGCATCTACTCCAAAATGGTACCAATAAAAACTACAAGTCTTCCCGCAAAAAAAAAAGCCCTCATACAACCGCATCGGCGAAAAAATAAAAACGTTACGGCTCTTCAAATATGGAGACACAAAAACAAATATTTTTGAAAAAAAAAGCGTTTTTACTGTGTAAAAGTAGTAAAACATACAAAAACTATACAAATTTGGTATCGTTGCAATCGTAACAACCCGCTGAATAAAGTTATTGTGTTATTTATATCACACGGTAAACGGCGTAGATTTAAGACGCGAAAAAGAGTGGTGAAATTTCAGGTTTTTTTCTATACCCCCAAAAATAATTTAATAAAAGTTAATCAATAAATAATATGTCCCCCAAAATGGTGCTATTAAAAAATACAACTTGTCCTGCAAAAAACAAGACCTTATACAGCTATGTCGATGCAAAAATAAAAGAAGTTATAGTTCTTTGAATGAGACAATGGAAAAACTGTAAAAATGGCTTGGTTATTAGGGCCCAGAATGCAAGCAGGGGGAAGGGGTTAATAGATAAACTGAGAAGCGTTGCAGTGATTAAAAAAAAAAAAGTATTGGAAAACCCCTTTAAGGGCGCATCCTTTGTTAGACTTCAGGGTGCAGACACATTTTTCAGATCTGACATGTATCCGTTTATGTAGTAATAACTTTGGAATGCTGTTACTTATCGAAGTGATTCTGAAATAGTTATTTCACAACACATTATAATTAAATTTGGTGGCAAATTTTGATCGATATGTGTTCTCTTTATCTCTTAAAAATATAAAATTTAAAGAAAATTAGCATTTCCGTAAATTTTGAAATTCTTTTCTTTTAAAATAGATAATGATACTACACAGATTAGTAAATAAATAATTTTTACCATGTCTTCTTTATGTGGGCAATCAATTTAATGAAAACATTTTAAGACCTTAAAAGACTTATAAGTTAAATATCAGTTTTTCCAAATTGTCAACAAAACTTGCAAATTCTTTTTTTTTAGAGACATATTTTGCTCTGAAGTTGCTTTGAGGGGCCTATATAGGTTAGTGTGTTTTATGCAACTTTATAATTAGTTTTGATTTTATTTACTTTTTGAGATACAGCTGCTCTGTATTCTGTATACAGAGCAGCTCTATCTTACGCTGAATCTTGTACCCATCAGGTCCACTGGACTGACACGTTCAGAGTCAGCGAGTCCTGAATGTCTCTGACACGCAGGATCCACCTGTTATCTATCACATCCAAGTTCATAACACTAAGGGTATGTTCACACGGCCTATTTACGGACGTAATTCGGGCGTTTTTGCCCCGAATTACGCCCGAAAATAGCGCCTCAATAGCGCTGACAAACATCTGCCCATTGAAAGCAATGGGCAGACGTTTGTCTGTTCACACGAGGCGTATATTTACGCGCCGCTGTCAAATGACGGCGCGTAAATAGACGCCCGCGTCAAAGAAGTGACCTGTCACTTCTTTGGCCGTAATTGGAGCCGTTCTTCATTCACTCCAATGAATAGCAGCGCCAATTACAGCCGTAATTGACGCGGCGTTCAAGCGCCTGCACATGCCGGTACGGCTGAAATTACGGGGATGTTTTCAGGCTGAAACATCCCCGTAATTTCAGCCGTTACGGACGCCCTCGTGTGAACATACCCTAACACTGAACCCGTCAGTGCCACGGACCTGACGGATTCAGGTCTTAGTTCACGATACAGCTGCTCCGTATACAGAATACAGAGCAGCTGTATCTCAAAAAGTAAAAATAATTTTTAATAAAAACTATTTATAAAGTTGCACAAAACACAGTGATTGACCTTTTTATTTGAAAAAAAAAATGTGTACTATGTGCACAGGCTTAATAAGGTGGTATAATAATCAGATAAATAAATAATAAAATTAATAATCCATAGATGTGTGGTATGCTTTGAAACAATCCTATATGCACAGGCCAGGATTTTCAGGACAGGTGTCGCACTGACAACTTAGGGCCTGTTCACATCACCATTGCCCTTCCATTAAGGGGTTCCGTCGGAGGTTCCGTCAGGTTAACACCTCAACGGAAAGGCAAACGGAAACCTCAGCTTCCGTTTTCCCTCCCCATTGAACTCAATGGTGACAGAAACCTAGCTAATGGTTTCTGTCTGTCATCGTTGTGTAGGGGTTCCGTTGTTTCGGACAGAATCAATAGCGAAGTCGACTGCGCTATTGATTCTGTCAAAACGACGGAACCCTGTCACAACGGTGACAGACGGCAATCATTAGCTAGGTTTCCATCACCATTGAGTTCAATGGCGAGAGAAACGGAAGCTGATGTTTCCATTTGCCTTTACGCTGAGGGGTTAACCCGACGGAAACCTCAGACGGAACCCCTCAGCGGAAACGAATGCTGATGTGAACACACCCTTAGTGTCCATTCTTATCCCCGATTTGTAACACACTTTGCACCTTTTTTGGGCCATTCCCTTCTTTGCAGTTTGGGGAACTTCACAGGGAAAGTGTAGTACAATACAGGCGTCCTTGCTTCTAGCAGAGATGATGACGTTTTGGGGCAGACGTGCTTGTGCCCTCCCCTTCCTGGGGATATAAAATATAAGGGCCTTGATAACCACCTCTTAACTTAACTGAAGTAATGTTCCCATCTGGCCTGCACATAGCGCGTAAGCGTTATACAATGCCATCTGTATATGTGCACGGCCAACTTTTTGGACCATGGGACATGGCTATATGGTAATTTGAGGTATTGTACAAAAATAAACGCGCTCCAGTATTGCCTTATCTTTGGCTACATCAATTAGCCCCATATGCAGCACAAGGCTCCAAAGCGTCACCATCTCCGCTGTATCTGTGGGGTCTAGCAAATGATGACATGGGGTTTTATGCTAGAAACTGCAAGACATATAAATTGATCTGGGAAATTATTTTGCATTATTGTGTTTTTAGAGTGATAACATTTTATTTTTCCGTCTTAATAGCCCTATGAGGGTTTTTTTTTTGCGGGACGGGTTGTAATATTTAAATGGATCATTTTGGGGTACATATAACATATTAAAAACGTAATATACTGTATATATTATAAACATTATTTTTTTAGGGGGGAAATTGGAAAAAAAAAGGCAAAATCCACAATAGTTTTTGGGGTTTTGTTTTTATGGCATTCATTGTGTGGTATAAAGGACATGTTCACTTTATTCTACTTATCGGTACAATTATGGCGACACCAACAATATGTTTTACTACTTTTACGCAGGGGGTAAATGGCTGGGATCAGAGTTAGCTTCGATCCCGGCTGTTGCAGTGGGAGCTCGGTATTTTACAGCCGGCTCCCCCTGTGAATAGTGATGGCTTAACTCCTGAGGCTATGACTCCTGTGTACTGTAACTGTACAGAATTTCACACAAACCACTTTCCACCCATGACGTATCTATAGTATACGTCATGTGGTGGGAAGGGGTTAAAGTGTTCTTTTATTTGTAGGAGTTAATGACTGCTAGCACCCCACACAAACCTCAGAATGAAGGGGCCATAGTGCTGATTAAGCAAACTGACTCCTTTACAGATTTCTGTACACAGTGGTGCCCCCGACCACTCACTGTGCAGGGAAATATGACACAACCCCATTCACTTGAATGAAGCTGTATGTCCCTCCATAGAGGGCGGCAGGGAGCATCACTGTGCAGGAGAAATACCTAAGGGACCACAGGTTGGACCGCCACCGATCACAATGTTATAGCATATCTTAAAGCGGTTATCCCACCAAAACAACTTATCACCTATCCGCAGGAGATAAGTGTTTGATCGCTGGGACACCCACCGCTCCAGAGAACAGGAACCCCTGTATGAATGGGTGCCGCCGACCATTCATTCCCTATGGGTTTGACAGAAAAAGCTGAGCGTTAGAGAATTGAATAGAGCAGCAGCACACAAATATGACCTGCCGCCCCGCTTATACAGTGGATTCGGCACCCTGTTCTCTGGATCGGTGGGGTTCCCAGTGGTGGGATCCCCAATGATCAAACAGTTATCACCTATCCGTGGGATAGGCGATAAGTTGTTATGCTGAGATATGCTGTGACGTTCTTAGATGAAAAATGTTTGCAGACAAATTTTAAAAAAACGAAATGTAATAAAAAAACAACATCACATTGTGATGATTACCACACGGTAATCTGCACAAGTAACTATATTTTATTACTAAAACTGCCTATATCTTTGGCCAGTATTTCACCTCATGTTATGCATTTACATTACATTTACATTTAGGCTGGGTTCACACGACCTATTTTCAGGCATAAACGAGGCGTATTAAGGTATGTTCACACGCACTAATTACGGACGTAATTCGGGCGTTTTTGCCCCGAATTACGTCCGAAAAAAGCGCCTCAATAGCGTTGACAAACATCTGCCCATTGAAAGCAATGGGCTGACGTTTGTCTGTTCACACAAGGCGTATATTTACGCGCCGCTGTCAAATGACGGCGCGTAAATAGACGCCCGCGTCAAAGAAGTGACCTGTCACTTCTTTGGGCGTAATTGGAGCCGTTATTCATTGACTCCAATGATTAGCAGCACCAATTACGTCCGTAACTGACGCGGCGTTCAAGCGCCTGCACATGCCGTTACGGCTGAAATTTCAGCCGTTACGGACGCTGTCGTGTGAACATACCCTTATGCCTCGATTTACGCCTGAAAATACGGCTCCAATATGTCGGCAAACATCTGCCCATTCATTTGAATGGGTTTGCCGACGTACTGTGCCGACGACCTGTAATTTACGCGTCGTCGTTTGACAGCTGTCAAAAGACGACGCGTAAAATTACAGCCTCGTCAAAAGAAGTGCAGGACACTTCTTGGGACGTTTTTGGAGCCGTTTTCTCATAGACTCTATTGAAAACAGCTCCAAAAACGGCCGAAAACAGCTCCATATTTTCAGACGTTTTTGGCTCAGCGTGTGAACATACCCTGAGGGTATGTTCACACGACAGCGTCCGTAACGGCTGAAATTACGGGGATGTTTCCGCCTGAAAACATCCCCGTAATGGCATGTGCAGGCGTTTGAACGCCGCGTCCATTACGGACGTAATTGGCGCTGCTATTCATTGGAGTCAATGAATAACGGCTCCAATTACGGCCAAAGAAGTGACAGGTCACTTCTTTGACGCGGGCGTCTATTTACGCGCCGTCATTTGACAGCGGCGCGTAAATATACGCCTCGTGTGAACAGACAAACGTCTGCCCATTGCTTTCAATAGGCAGATGTTTGTCAACGCTATTGAGGCGCTATTTTCGGACGTAATTCGGGGCAAAAATGCCCGAATTACGTCCGTAATTAGGGTATGTGCACACACACTAATTACGTCCGTATTTTGACGGACGTATTTCGGCCGCAAGTACCGGACCGAACACAGTGCAGGGAGCCGGGCTCCTAGCATCATAGTTATGTACGATGCTAGGTGTCCCTGCCTCTCTGCAGGACAACTGTCCCGTACTGTAATCATGTTTTCAGTACGGGACAGTAGTTCCACGTAGAGGCAGGGACTCCTAGCGTCGTACATAACTATGATGCTAGGAGCCTGGCTCCCTGCAGTGTGTTCGGTCCACTACTTGCGGCCGAAATACGTCCGTCAATTACGTCCGTAATTAGTGCGTGTGCACATACCCTCAGAGTCGTATTGAAAAAGAAAACCCAAATCCGTGAAAATTGCATCATGTGACATTGCACAAATCCCACTGATCTTGCCTAGAAATACTCCATCAGTTTACTAATAAATAAATAAATAAATAAATAAATAAATAAATGGCACCCTTCTCTAGTCAGATTGTTTCTGCCTTGCTGCCACTCTGCACTGGGCACATGATGGTGCTAGATAAGCCTACTCATGATGCCAAGTCCAAACGTTCTGTCATGTGATCAGCGAGCGTCAGCCAGCGGCGCGCATGCCCACACGTCTTATTTGCATGTCTTATTTTCTTCCTGCATCCAGAGCGTATAAAGTGCAGGGGAGTCCGGCGCATGCGTGCTCTCCTGACCGGGCAGGAACTCACGCTAGTTTCCCCAGCCTGGCCTTCAGCCCTCCTCCCGGGATTTAATTGTGACGCCGGGTTCCATGTCCCCGGCTCCGGATTCGGGTGCGGAACGTGGTCCGGCTGGTGATGGTAAAAAGCCGAATGCGTCGCTTACTGACTGCAATCAATAGAAGGATGATGAAGCTGCTTATTGCACTCGCCCTGGTCGCCTATGTAGCCTGTGAGTGCCCGTTCTCTCATTCATTCCTTGCAAGTCAGCCCGGGCCGTGTGGTGGGGGAAGTACGAGGTTTATTTAGGGCACCGCTCATAGGTAGAGATGGCTCGTGCCCTATTCTGTAGACTGATCGTGTATCTACATCGCCTCCTATTACATGGCGCTGCCAAGCGGCCCTAGCACCCTCCGTGTGCCCTATGTGATGTTGAGCTAGATGCCTGTGTTTGTGGTCAGTGCGGGGAGGAGCCATGATGACAGTGGGCACAGTGCAGTGACAGGAGTGGTGGTGCCAGTGCAGCTGATCGTGTGTGGCCTGGGCATTGAGAGATGGCATAGCTCACTCCTGGTTCTGTGCACTGTCAGGAGCGTGTGATGTCCTGTACTATAGAGGACAATGGCCCCTCTTCATTCACCAGGCTGGAGCTGCCATGCTGGAAGTTTTTCTATACTGAAAGGCAGAGCAGGCGGCTGTATACTGATCCCTACCCTCACCATGTAGTAAAAAGATGCAGCACCTGCCTATCTCCTCAAGCAGGGAAATGCTGGGGTAAACTGGGCACTATAGAGGTAGATTGCATTGTCTGAGGGGGGGTTGTGTTTCCAAGAATGCCAGGTAGCGGGTGTCTGATAAATGCGGTAAATTGTTTCTTCGGACTGCCCCTTTTATTGGTGGTCTGAGCTGGACATGGTGAAGTAGTTCCCTAGACACTTTGATTTTCTATGGTGAAGGTTGGTAAGGGTTGGCCCTGGAGATGTATAACTGGCTCAGACGTGTGTGCAAGTTGGCATAGAAGTGTCAATCTCAATCACTGCAAATTAGAGGGAAACTCTGCTGTTGCACATGTATAAAGGTGTCTATAGATCACCGGAGTGGAGGAGTTTGAGCGCTCAGTGGAGCCTCTCTACTCTTTCATGGGTGTCTAGTATTGCAGCTGAGCCCCATAACTTGTTCTTAGAAAGTCCCTTTAGGACACGATCACACACTGTTTTGGTGCAGTTCTTGGCTGTTTTTTGAGCCAATGCCAAAAGTGGATCCTAAAGGAACCTTTTGTGTCCACTGCTACGTTTGGCAAAAAAAAATGTGAATGTACGCACTACTGGGATTGTCCACTTTTTTTTTCCCTATTAGTTTTTTTTATAGAATAGGAAATCATACAGATTACTAATATACATGTAATTCAAATTCTGCTCATGTACATGGTCAGTGCAGTTGTCTGTCTAAAAAAATAAAATAAAAAAGGCGTAGCCCACAGATTTACCCACAAAAAAAGCACCCATAGGATAGCTGAATGGACAATTGTGACCCACATCATGTGACCCACTGGCATTCTGGTGACACTGTCCAGGTATATAACAGGTTAATAGTAGATTGCGCATCAGAAGTTGTAAAGTAGTTCTTGCAGCAACATCTCCATGTCTGTGAGGAGCAGCTCTTACATACTTCTCACTGTCTCCTCTGTTTTATTAATTTTACTTTATTAACCTGACGAGATCCCTGAGACAGGCAGTTATTTGATAAATCCTCTAGAGACAGTAAATCAATGGTTTATCATTATTCTACCATTAGTTCTATTTACACAGCCCATGTTGCCCCAACACATTGTGTGGTGGGTCACATGACTGACGCCATGTTTAGTCATATTCAGTCAGTCTGTGGATGCATTCCATAGGACTAATCTGTGGGCTATACCATTCCACTGTGACGGGCCTCATGCAGTATAATGTACGTGAGCAGAAATTCTAAAACCTGTATATTAGAAAACTGTTTTCCTATTCTACAAATAAGTAAAAAATAAATAAATTAAACTGCATCAAGTCTTTCCTCTATACATTTCCTTTCTTTTCTATCAGGCTTGGTTCAAAGAACTGTATCAAATACTTTATCAAAACTACTACTTGATGATCCAGCCTCCATTCCTGCCTTTTGGTCCCCTGTTCTCCGCTTTCCAAAATGGCTGCCGCTGTCTCTGACTTCCCTGTGGGGAGCTTCTTTGGAAGTCTGACACGTCTGCCTTCCAATGGAGCAGTGCTGATAAAGTTTTCTCCTGTTCAGCAGCACAGACGTTGTTAGCACTGGTCCATTGGAAGGCAGTGGAGGGACGAGGGGCATGTCTCAGACTTCCCTATGGAGAGCTTCTTGGGAAGTCTAGGACCTCAGCAGCCATTTTGGAGAGCAGAGAGTGATGGACTGGAAAGCAGTGACAGAGGCCGGATCGTGAAGGAGCAGTGCAGCATGTTGGCTATACAATTGCAAGATACAGTCAAATTAACGTGCTTTTGCGGCCGCAATTCCCCTGAAAATCCACAGGAGAATTGCGTCCCCATTCACTCCTATGGGGCCATGCACGCGGCCGTGGTTTCCACGGTCAGTGCACGAGCCCGGAACGCAGATAGTACGGGCAAGCCTTATTACGGCCGTGTTCTACGGTCCGGGCTCATTGAAAATAATGAGCACAGCTTGTAATTTGCGGGAGGCTCGCGGCTGACACTCCGTGGCCAGCCGACCCGGAAATCACGGCCGTGCACATGGCTATGGTTGTGTGCATGAGGCCTTAGTCTCAAAACCGCACCTGCAAAGTGCAGATTAGCCACAACTGATCACCACGATACCAATATAAAAAAAATAACCTTGTGGTTTTTGCCAAGATTTGTGGGAACGCTCTTTTGCAGTATTGCGAGATGCTGTCGCATTTTGACTTCTTAAACCACTACCCTTCCTTTTTACAGTTCTAGATGTTTCCAAACGTGTCCCTGTATGTTATTTCAGATGTGGCGCGCGCTGTATGTTCATTACCGGCGACGTCATTTGAGTGTTGATATCCGGAAGAGCCGGGCAGCCTGGCCCTTGCCCCTCCAGGCTTGATTGACATCCCAGCTGCTGGGGGATGTCAATCAAGTCTGTTGGGGTGGAGTTGGAGACTCGACTGCCTGACACTTCATTATGTTGTCAACACCCAGATGACTCTTCACTGGTAATTAACATAGAGCGCATGCCACGTCTGAGATAACATACAGGGACATGTTTGTAAACATTGTCTAGTACTGTAATAAGTCAGGGTGGCAAAAAAAGGTTCCACTTAGGTCAAAGATGTGAATGTTTGACTCGTGTACTTGTCTTCTATTTATATAGAGTAGAAGTGGTAATGTATGCTGGCGCGTGGGATCATCACAAGGATCTTTTTTTTTTTTTTTTTTGTTTTAAGCTGCTAGTTATGACCTGATAAACATTTTATACTACTGCACACCTGTTCCATAGCTACAGCCTAAAATACCTGATCTCTCCATAGATCGTCTTGTAACACATGCAAGGTGCCGTACGCTGGTATGTGCTTTTCATATGTAAGGTGCCCATAAACATAACAATGGTTTCAGATCTGACCAGAAAAGACTATAGTTTACCCCGATAGTGAAAAACATTGCATTACTCGTCGGGGGATATCATCTGGGATGTGACCAGCCTAAGGCACTGTGTAAAAACTGTGCAGCGTCCCTGACCTGGAGCCCGCAACTCCTTCCGTCCGAAAAACCACACCAACATTGTGGTGCGTTTTTTTTCATGATTTATTTCCGCTGTGGAATGCAGCGCTGGGTTAAAAAAAAAGTTTCGATTTACGTTCCCACTTTTCTGCGTGTAGTCCGGCCTCCTAAGATGACGTTGCAGGCCATGTGATGCTGCAGCGGTCACACGGGATGAAACGTCATCCCAGGAGGCCTAACTGCAGGAAGAAAAAGTTCTGGGTAAGTATGAGCTATTTATTTTTTCCTGAGTTGCGGTTTTTGCGATGGACTTGCGATTCCATTGCAAAAGTTGGAACACTTGGCTTACTGTTGCTGGTTTTGTATCCCCATTGAACTCAATGGGGAAAACTCGCAACAGAAAATCAACGAAAACGCAGCATTAATTGACATGCTGAGGATTTCAATTCTGCACTGCAGGACAATTAATGTTTAAACCGCATATTTTTTTCCGCAGCGCGTGCATGAGATTTACTAAATTTCATCCACTTTGCTGCTACTGTAAATGCTGGAGAATTTCCGCAGAGAATTCCGTTGCAGAAATTCTGCAGCTTTAGGCTACGTCGGAACCCGGCCTTATGTGTGTTTTTATAGCTGCGGTTTTGATGCAGTTTTTTTTTTTTTTTTGCACCAAACTCTGCAACGTCTGCATGTAGCCTGAACTGAACCTATTCTACCTTCTGCAGCTATTTCAGCTTGATATGAGAAATGGTATGGTGTGACTGCCCCGCCGAGCTGCCTTACAGTCCTTACACTGAGCTGAACGCTGAGTAATTTCTGACAGTCTGGTTGTTAGGTCTACACTACCTGACAACCATAGGCTGGCTGACCGTAGAAGTTTCAGGCTGAGTTCACATGACCTATTTTCAGGCGTAAACGAGGCGTATTATGCCTCAATTTACGCCTGAAAATACGGCTCCAATACGTCGGCAAACATCTGCCCATTCATTTGGGTTTGCCGACGTACTGTGCCGACGACCTGTAATTTACGTGTCGTCGTTTGACAGCTGTCAAACGACGACGCGTAAAATGACTGCCTCGTCAAAGAAGTGCAGGCCATCTTTCACGGTCGTGTGAATGTAGCCTAAGGCCCCATGCACAGCAATTCCCCCAAAAATCCACGGGAGAACTGCGGCCCCATTCATTCCTATGGGCCCATTCATATGACCGTGGTTTCCACAGTCCGTGCATGGCCCAGCAGCCTGGACCGCAGAAAGAACGGGCAAGTCTTATTACGGCAGTGTTCTGCGGTCCAGGCTCATAGAAAATAATGGCCATGTGCACAGCCCGCGATTTGCGGGCGCCTCTCGTGTGACACTACGCTGCCAGCCGACCCGAAAATCACAGCCGTGCACATGGCTACGGTCGTGTGCACAAGGCCTAAGTCAGAGCTATAAGTTGGGAGATACTTCCAGGTGTATTACCTCTGTATAGGCATATAATGCATTATGTCGCCCATAACCTTCCATTGTAAAAACCCTTATACCGAGCGTTTTGTTTTTTGGATACCTCTGTATGGAATATCACAGTTGATTACGCTATTTGCTACAGTGACATAGAATGTATACCCTTATATACCAGCCTGACAGATGGCAAAAGTGAACTTTTAACGCCTCATGCACACGACCGAGTGTGCTGTCAGAGTCCCGTCAGTGATCCAAGGAAAGATAGGACATGTCCTATCTTTCCTCGGATCGGAGACTTGGACCGTTTTTCACGGCCCCGATTCACTCGCTAAAGTGAATGGGTCCGTGAAGACGTTCGGATGCCGTCAAAAACAGCCCGAGTGGCACAACGGTCGTGTGCATGAGGCATAAGGCTGGCAGAGGGCGATATGACTTGTGTTCCTCTGTTGTATTTTTAGGTCCGTTATTTAATGTATGTCTTTATTATTCTTTTCAGCTGTTTGGGGAAACTTTGTCAACATGAGGTAAGGTTATTTCATCCATCTTTATTTGAAATTATGAATCGTGTGAAAAATGCAAGCTATACCTGCTGATCATGTTTTAGACTAGTGCTCCATATCCTTGGTTGCAGTCAAATCACCAGGTTTTCCAGGCCGTACAACAGCTTCAATGTTTCCCTATGCGAAAAATGACATTAGCAACCGACCTTGATGGATTTGTAGTGCTAGATGCAAGGTCGCTTGTGACATCTTTTTACCATAGGGAAACCTTGACCTCTCAGTTTTATCGCAACACTCAGGCAATATCGTGCCACAGTGAATCACTGAGCAAATATAGAAAATTAATTTATTTTGTTCTCAAATTAGCTGATACCATGTCCTGCAAAGCAGTGATCGAGGTGTTTTATTCCTGTCACTGAGTTGTTCCATGAACTGCCCATTTATCATTATGTAGAAATACTCCCTCTGCTGGATTCTGTAATCCAACGAAGCATGCCAGGCGTGCATTGAAATTTAGTCCCGTTTACTATCGCTGATGACCTGGGAATAGGGTTGTCACGATACCAGAATTTGCACTTCGATACCGATACTTCGTGTAGTATTGCGATACTCAATACCAAAACGATACTTTGCCAACAATAATAATCAGAAAATATTTTTTTTCTTATGTTAGGCACGTGATGAATTTTGAACCTCCGTGTGCTTCACATTAATAGTTATTAACCCAGGAGAAGAAGCAGAACAAAGATCCAGCGTTGAGGGTAAGTAAAAGGAACTTCTGCTCCAATTTTATTAATGATCTAACAAATTTAAAAGAACTTGAAAGAGTAGTTCAGTAGCGTAGCAGAGTACAGAGTTAGGTGCAGGGTGAAGGATCAAAAATTGCCTTGGTTAATTGTGCCCAGAAACGCGTAGGCACAATTAACCAAGGCAATTTTTGATCCTTCACCCTCCACCCATCTCTGCTACGCTACTGAACTACTCTTTCAAGTTCTTTTAAATTTGTTCATTAATAAAATTGGAGCAGAAGTTCCGTAATGGACGCAACGTATTTCGGCCGGAAGACCCGAAACGAACACACTGCAGGGAGCCGGGCTCCTAGCATCATAGTTATGTACGATGCTAGGAGTCCCTGCCTCTCTGCAGGACAACTGTCCCGTACTGTAATAATATTTTCAGTACGGGACAGTTGTCCGGCAGCAAGGCAGGGACTCCTGGCATCGTGCATAACTATGATGCTAGGAGCCCGGCTTCCTGCAGTGTGTTCGGTCCGGGTCTTACGGCCGAAATACGTTCCGTACATTACGGACGTAACATGGTCGTGTGAATCCAGCCTTACCCTCAGCGATGGATCTTGGTTCTGCTTCTTCTCCTGTTTGCCGCTGGCCGTGCGGGAATCCGGGTGCTGTCTGTTCAGACACAGCTAATGGTGAGCTGGAGGATCAGGCAGTTGTTAGAACACATCTCAGTATGCCCTAACCGGAAATACGGTCAGACCGCTCTGGAGTCCTTCAATGGACCCTGAGCTGTCTGCCCATATATGGTATGTCCCTCGATCGAGGCACAGGGATTCCCTGTGATGCGATCCAAAGGGCATCCCCTTCTCATTTACCCCTTGAATTCTGCGGTCCGCTTTGATCGCAGCATTCAAGGGAATAGAGGCGGAGATGAGTGTATTCTCTGATTTCCGCCGTTAGAGCTGGGCTGCGGCTGTGTAATACAGCCATTGCCCTGCTCCTGACAATAACTATGTGCGCACGGTCAGCATGAGGTGGTGCGACCAGCGCTGCACTAATGAGCAGTGGCACCGGCACTGAAGATAAAACATGGGGGTCTTTTGTAGTGCATCCGCCATGATCGATCTTCAGTGCCAGCAATCACTAGTGCAGCGCTGGTCGCATCACAGCATACTCACCGCATGCACACTTTTCAGGACTCAGAAGTGGGGCAATGGCTGTATTACACACCTGCAGCCCCGCTCTAACATTTGTGTGTTGCTATACTAAGCTGTGCAGCAGCCACACCGCTTAGTATCGAAATACATGAATTAACGGTATTGAACAGTTTGTGGGTGCGTCGTATCAAAACGGCATTGAAGTTTCGATGCATCGTGCAACCCTACCTGGGAATATAAAATCTGGGTACCTACATTTTTTTTTTTTTACTAATGGCTGCAAATGACATGACGTATCCCATGGACATGCCATATGTCTAAGGTGGGAATACCCCTTTTAAAGTGGAAAAAACTTAATATAATCTAAAAGAAAGATCTAGAAGCCACTTTATTTTTTGGTTCCGGGGTGAGCAATTTTGATGAGGCTAAGTTCACATTTTTTTTTTTTTTTTTTCAATGTCCTGAAAAGCGTACATCACTATGCTTTTTCAGTACTTTTCCAAAACGTATACGTTTTTTGTATTGAAGTCAATGACGTATGGCGCTGGCCGGGAATTCCGATGCTGGAGGGAGCTTAGGTGGCGCAATCTGCAGAGGGTTTTGCGCTGCCTACAGGGGGTTGTCCGGTGGCACTATCTACAGGGGGGGTGTATTCTGGGGCTCTCAAAGCCCCGGCCGAGATGAGTGCACACTGAAGCAGCACTGCACTCGTTAAACCTGTCCCAGGCTTTCAACGCTTATACACGTGCTAACTGCACAGGGCATCGGCAGTTAGAACGTGTATGGCAGTCGTGAAGGGGTTAATGTTAACAGACACAGATGGCCTCATTCTTCACATGTGATTGCCTTAACCTACCTACTTATTTCTTCTTAGCAGGTCAATCCAAGAGATCGGGGAGCAGAAAATGGAAACTAAAATAGAAGAGGTTTGTAATATTTTCCTGTGTTTTACTCCGCCTTTATCGTACTACTATGTTTTGAATTAGAGTGCCAATTCCATATGTTATAGTATTTTATATGTCGGCTCTATGAGGTAATGGAACCCAGCGGTCTAAGCAGAGACTGATGGTATAAATTATATAATATTTATTTCTGTTAAAAAAAGCAAAAAAGCTTTAAGCTACAAGGACCGTAGTCTTTGAGTGGTCTAGAAATGTTTATACCTTTTTTCTCTCTGAATTGTAAAATATTTTAAATGCCCCAGTCTTTTAACTAACTCATGCTGGCTATAGACTGAACTATTTTGATTAAAAATGGGTAAAATAATGTAATTGTTTGGATCAGACAGGATCATTTAATAATACTCAAGTGCCCCTCAAATAGGCTAGTGTGTCAATTACGTTCAAATTGTAGCGCAATGATTCAACTATATACACTGTCAAACATAACATTAAAACCACTGATAGGTGAAGGAAATAACATTGATCATCTTGTTACAATAGTGCCTGTAAAGGGTTGAGATATATTAGGCAGGAAGTGATCAGTCTGTTCTTTAACCCCTACCCGCACCAGGACGTAACTGTCCGTCGTTGCGGGAAGTTACTTCCCGCACGAGGACGTACAGTTACTGAGTTAATCCCGGTGCACACTGTCGGCGACAGTGTGCACCGGGAACCAGGAGGTCAGCTGTCGCCGACAGCTGACACTCCCCTCTTGCCGGCCAGCGGTCCTTTGCCGCTGATTTCGGCGCATTAACCCCTTAAATTCGGCGATCGGGTGCAATCGCCGAATTTTAGGGGTTTCAAACATATCGGCAGACCCCCGTCCGAAATCGCGGGGTCTGCCGATAGTTAGTATGGCAAACGGAAGCCAAACAATGGCTTCCGGGTCTGCCATGGACAGAAGCCCATCAGGACCAACCTTCGGCTGGTCCTGATAGGCTTCCTGTCAGAGTGACAGAAAGTCACTGTGCCGTTCCCGATGCACACTGTCGGCGACAGTGTGCGTCGGGAACTTGGAGATCAGCTGTCCCCGACAGCTGACACTCTCCAGTGTTGCCGATCAGCGGCTCATCGCCGCTGATTTCGGCAATTAACCCGTTACATGCGGGGCTCGATTGCGATCTCCGCATGTAGCGGGTTTGTAGCGCATCAGCAGCCCCCATGCAATCGTGGGGGCTTCTGATGCTTGTGATGGCACCCGGGGGCCAGACAACGGCCCCTAGGTCTGCCATGTATGTCAGCCTATGAGGATCAGCCTCTGCTGATCCTCGTAGACCAACTGTCAGTGACTGTGACGTCACACTGACAGTTGGAATACGTTACACTACCTAGGTAGTGTAATGTATTCTAACAGTGATCAGAGCTGCAGGTCAAAAAAAGAAAGTGTAAAAAGTAAAAAAAAGTTAATAAAAATGTTTTATAAAAGTGTAAAAATAAAAGGTTTTGTTTTCCTATAATAAGTCATTTATTATAGGGAAAAGATGAAAACATTAAAAAAAAGTACACATATTTGGTATCGCCGCGTTCGTAACGACCCAATCTATGAAACTATAATGTTAATTTTTCCGCACGGTGAACGCCGCAAACAAAATAAACGGAAAACTGTCAGCATCGCTGTTTTTTGGTCACCACCCCTCCCAAGATATAGAATAAAAAGTGATCAAAAAGTTGCATTTACCCCAAAATGGTACGTATAAAAACTACAACCCGTCCCGCAAAAAACAAGACCTCCCACAGCTTTTTTGACGAAAAAATAAAAAAGTTACGGCTCAGAATAGCGTGTCCCAGAAAATAAATTATTTTATAGAAACTTAATTTTATTGTGCAAACGCTGCAAAACGTAAAAAAAAAAACTATACACATATGGTATCGGCGTAATCGTACCGACCGGCAGAATAAATTATAACATAATTTATTGCGCACGGTGAACGCTGTAATAAATAAAGAATTTAAAGCGCCAAAATCGCTGTTTTTTGGTCACCCTAGCTCTAAAAAAGATCCTGAGGGGCCAAAATGCTCACTATACCACTAGAAAAATTCCTTGAGGGGTGTAGATTCCAAAATGGGGTCACTTTTGGCGGGTTTCCACTGTTTTGGTCCCTCCGGGGCGTTGCAAACCCGACATGGCACTGAAAACCAATCCAGCAAAATCAGCGCTCCAAAATCCAAAAGGCGCTCCCTTCCTTCTGAGCCCTGCTGTGGGTCCAAACATCAGTTTACGACCACATATGGGGTATTGCCGTAATCGGGAGAAATTGCTTTACAAATTTTGGGGTGCTTTTTCTCCTTTATTCCTTGTAAAAATGAAAAAATTCTATGTTTCCACAGAAAAATAGGTGATTTTCATCTTCACAGACTAATTCCACTAAATTCTGCAAAAAAACTGTGGGGTCAATATGCTATCTATACCCCTAGAAAAATGCCTTGAGGGGTGTAGTTTCCAAAATGGGGTCACTTTGGAGGGGTTTCGGCTGTTTAGGTACCACAAGACCGCCTCAAACCTGACATGGTGCCTAAAATATATTCCTAAAAAAAGGAGGCCCCGAAATCGACTAGCTGCTCCTTTGCTTCTGAGGCCGGTGTTTCAGTCCATTAGGACACTAGGGCCACATGTTGGATATTTCTAAAATCTGCAGAATCTGGGCAATAAATATTGAGTTGCGTTTCCCTGGTAAAACCTTCTGTGTTACAGATTTTTTTTTTATTACAAATGACTTTCGGCAAAAAAAATGAAATTTGTAAATTTCACCTCTACTTTGCCTTAATTCCTGTGAAACGCCTAAAGGGTTAAAATATTTTCTGAATGTGGTTTTGAATACCTTGAGGGGTGCAGTTTTCAAAATGGGGTGATTTATGGGGACTTTCTAATATATAAGGCCCTCAAAGCCACTTCAGAACTGAACTGGTCCCTGAAAAAATAGCCTTTTGAAATTTTATTGAAAATATGAGAAATTGCTGCTAAAGTTCTAAGCCTTGTAATGTCCTAGAAAAATAAAAGTACGTGAAAAAAAATGATGCAAACATAAAGTAGACATATGGGGGATGTTAACTAGTAACTATTTTGTGTGGTATTACTATCTGTTTCACAAGCAAATACATTTAAATTTAGAAAAATGCTAATTTTTGCAAATTTTTGCTAAAATTTGACGTTTTTCACAAATAATTATTGAATTTATCGACCAAATTTTTTTCACTAACATAAAGTACAATATGTCACGAGAAAACAATCTCAGAATCGCTTGGATAGGTAAAAGCATTCCGGAGTTATTACCACATAAAGTGACACATGTCAGATTTGAAAAAATAGGCTGTGTCCACAAGGCCAAAACAGGCTGTGTCCTAAAGGGGTTAAAGAGGCTCTGTCACCACATTATAAGTGGCCTATCTTGTACATGATGTGATCGGTGCTGTAATGTAGATTACAGCAGTGGTTTTTTTTTATTAAAAACAAACGATCCTTTTTGACAGTTATGACCTATATTCGCTTTATGCTAAGGAGTTTCTCAATGGACAACTGGGCGTGTTTTACTTTTTGACCAAGTGGGCGTTGTACAGAGGAGTGTATGGCGCTGACCAATCAGTGACCAATCAGCGTCATACACTTCTCTCCATTCATTTACACTGCACATAGCGATATAGCTATATCACTATGTGCTGCCACAAAAACACACTAACATTACTGCAGTGTCCTGACAATGAATATACGTGAGCCTCTTTAAGTTAATGTATTGGAAAAATGGGCAAGTGTAAGGATGTGAGTGACAAGGGCCAAATCGTGGTGTCAGATTATATCTAAAGCATCTTCAAAACTATCTCTTGTGGGGTGTTCCCGATGAACTCAAGTCATGGGCACCCAATGCATATTGATGCGCGTGGGAAGTGAAGGCTAGTCTGTCTGGTCTGAACCCACAGAAGAGCTACTGTAGCACAAATTGTTGAAACTGTTAGAGAGTCTGTCACCAGGTTGATGCTGCCCTATTCGAGGTCAGCATGAAGTATTGACAGCCACCCTGATCCCAGCACTGTCACTTCCTAATATTTAGTAGCTTTCACAAAATTCTCTATCTTCTGCAGCGTGTGTTCGTGAGATGTGACTCCTGATTGGCAATCGCTGTATCAGTGTGAATTTTATGAAAACTGCTAAAGATTACAAAGTAACACAACACAGCACTGGAATCGGGGTGGCAGTCAATACTTTATGCTGACCTCGAATAGGGTGGCATAAACCTGGTGACAGACTCCCTTTAACAGTTTTGGCAATTTGTGATACAGTAGCTCTTGTGTGGGATCAGACCAGGCGGGCTAGCCCTCACTTCCCACATGCATCGATAAGCCTTGAGCACCCATGACCCTGTTGCGAGTTGTACCCGCTGATAGGGCAGTTTAAACCTAGTGACAGATTTCCTTAAATGCTGGCTTTGATAGAAACGTGTCAGAACAGTGCATCGCAGCATGCTATGTGTGACACGGTCTGCGGCTACACAAACTCCAGAGTGCCCATGCTGATTCCTGTGCACCGCTGACAGTGCCAACAATGGGCTCGTGAGCATCAGAACTGGACCATGGGGCAATGGAAGATGACCTGGTCTGATGAATCATATTTTCTTTTACATCAGGTTGATGGCCGGGTGGGTTTTCGTCACTTACCTGAGCTAGAGCTGGCATCAGGATGCACTATGGGTAGAAGGCAAGCTGGCACAGGCAGTGTGATCTGTGCAATGTTGTTCTGGGTAACCTTGGGTCTTGGCATTCATGTGGATGTTACTGTGACCTGTACCACCTGCCTAAAAGTTGTCGCAAATAAAGTACACCCCTTCATGGCAACAATATTACCTGATGGAAGTAGCTTCTTACACCAGCATAATGCGCTCTGCCACACTGCAAAAATTATTCAGGAATAGTTTGAGAAACATTAGAGTTCAAGGTGTTTGACTTGGCTTCCAAGTTCTCCATATCGGAATCTGATGAAGCATTTATGGTATGTGCTGCAAAAACAAGTCTCATCCAGGGAGCCCACTCTTCTCAACTTACAGACCTTAAAGGATCTGCTGCTAACGTCTTGGTGCCGGATCCCACAGGACATCAGAGGTCTTGTGGAGTCCATGCCTCAACAGGTCAGCACAAGGAGAACCGACATATTAGGCAGGTGGTTTTAATGCTATGGCTGAAAAGTGTACTCTGTATTATGTTTAATAGGGTTTCCGGGTCTAGATGGCGCATTGCTAGTAGAGCGGGAGACTTAATCACGTAGAACTGTCTCTTTGCAGTCACATTTTTTGCTACATTCCAGTATATTTTATTTTATTTTTTTTCTACAGGTGATTGCGCCGTTAAGAGAAAAAATAAGAAATTTAGAAAAAAGGTAAGGAAGTCCTGTGTAGTCACCTTTTTGATTTCACTCTTAAAGTCTTATTTATTACTGGTGCCTACTTACTGTATGATGGCATTAGAACCCCTTGCCCTCTCTGATAATCACTTCATCAAAATGCCAGGACAATTGTGCTGCTCGTGTGTTTGTTTTGTAGTAAGGGAAAATTCCACGCAAGGTTCTTAAACCCTTCAGCCCGGCTTCCAGCTGGCGCTCGCGCTGCCTGATTTTGTGCTAGAGATTTTTTTCCCTGCAATGCTCTGTCAATTGAGTTACTAAAGTCCTTCATTCTGGGGTCTATATCTCTAGAACTAGGGCGAAAAGCTTGTTCAACTTTGAAGTATCTGATACGGGTACTTCTAATTTCTGCAGGTCTTGTAATTTAATTTAGATGATCAAAACATATCCAAGACCTGCAGAAATTAGGAGTGCCCCAAATATAATTGTACTTGGCATAGAAGACCACCACATCCAAGTGCCTATTCAATAACCGTTATATTAGCAGCTCCATGTGTGGAGCCAATACAAATGTTACATAAGGAAATTTCCATTTCCTAAAATTTGGCGTTATATTTGTATTGCAGCGTGGGGAAATTTTGGCGACTACCTGTCAGCCACAATCCACAGAGTGTTTAGGGCAGTCTGTTTTCTGTGAGCGGGTTATCACAATGTGCTAATGTTATGACTGTCACACTGAAGTCTCCAACGGCAGTTTTCTAATTACACAAAGCAAACAGTCAGGTTACATGAGAGGCAGTGTGTCAACGAACACATGAACCACCAAAATCTGAATCAGACGTTTTGCATACACCATTATGCCGTGCTAGTACTAAATGGAGACTGAAGAAATAAGCAGCTGCTGATGGATCGATACGAGTACAGACAAATAGTGAGGAAAATGTAATAAAGGTATATTCCAAAGATTTTTGAGTTTGACTATATACTATAGAAGAGCTTAACATTAAATTAGTTGGCCATTTTTATTAAATGCCTTTCAGGTGTCATAAAATAACCTTTGCGGGGGCATTAAGGCCTCATGCGCGTATCCTTCACCGTTTTCACGTCCGTTTAAAACTGATCCGGGTGTCCGTTGTGACATCTGTGTGGCTTCCGTTGTCACCTGCATCCGTTCCGTTTTAAAGGGATGTTGTGCTTCTGCTTGTCTTCTGTTTTAAACTATCTGTTAAATTCCATCTTGTGTTGAATGCAGGGAACTTAGGCACGTCCTGCTGTTTCTTGGCAAAGAAGCTTTGAAAAATGGATGGCACACTGATGCCTTCCGTGTTGCAATTTTTTAAAAATTTTTTATTTTTTTTGAATGGACCCATAGACTTCAATGGGGCCCATGGTCACTGAACGACGGACAAAAGTAGGACATGCACTACTTTTGATGGAACGGACGAATGGAACAGTCAAAACAGAAGTGTTCATGGCCCCATAGAAATAAATGTCAGGGTGCTGTCAGTTAAAAAAACGGATAGCACCCTGACGAAAATAACTGAAGTGGGCATGAGGCCTAAGGATGTCCTTTGACCATTCTTAACCCCTTAATGACCGGGCCTGAAAAGACCTTAATGACCAGCTAAATTTTTCTGTTTTTGCCTCTCTGCGTTTCAGCAGCCATAACTTTTTTTTATTTTTTCATTGACGTGGCTGTATGAGGCCTTGTTTTTTGCAAGATAAATAGTATTTTTTTTCCCCCACAGTTTGGGGGTAAAAATTATTTTTTACGGGGTGAATATAGGAAAAAGCGATTCTCAGAATCGTTTTTTTTTCTTTTTTATTACGCTAACTAACCCATTAGATTAATTCTTCAGGTTATTACGGTCGTGTAGATACCTAATATGTGTAGGTTTTTTGTTTTTATTTAGTGTAGGGGGCAATAAAATTTATTTGATGCAAAATAAAGCCTCTTTTTGGGACTTTTTTTTATTTATTTATTTGTTTTGTTACTTTTTTTTTTAATCCCATCAATGGATAACTTTATTTGTAACTTTTCTTTTTTACTTGTAATGTATTAGCATACTCCTGTATGCTAATACATTACACTGTGTCACTATGACACAGGCTGCTGATCGGACAGCACATAGTGTGCCCGAAAGGAAGGCAAACAGAACAGACAGCCCTGGGGTCCTTTGTAGGTCCCCAGGGCTGACTGCAGAGGGATTCCCCGGTGTTTGATCGCATCACTGGAATCCCGGTGATGCAATCAAAGAGGGGAATTCCCTTTAATCATGCCGCGGTCACGGACCACGGTAATCAAAGGGTTAAACAGCTGGGGTCCGAATGTTTTCCGACCCCAGCTGTGTACAGAAGGCTGCTCTAGGATCAGGAGCTGTAAGTTACAGCTCCTGCTTAGAGGATGAGCGTTCATACGAGCGCTCATCAGCCTCTCCTGCAGCGACGCCAAAAGACGTCGCTGCAGACTAAGCACCTGCACCGCCTTACGTCAAAAGACAGTGGGCGGTCGGGAAGGAGTTAAGCGTCCTCTGTTTTCTCATGCATATAGATGTAATTACTCAACTGCTCTGCATAAGCACTTTTATGTATTCGCAAGCCAGGCAAACTATAGATGCAACTTCTCTGACCCAGCTGCCACTCTGACCAGCACTTTGGGGTCATCCTGATTGTGAATTACCAAGATTTTGGGTAAAGTGGGAGCTGTGTCCATAGCTGAACATGCTTTGCTGTTCTTGGATGCATTTATATTTTTAGCCCCAACGGACCTTGTGAAGATGTTGGAGGAAATGGGTACAAAAGGATCTATCAAAAATAAAATGTGTCCTATATCGACATGACCTGAAATGCCGGTCAGCAAGGAAGCTGCTGCTCCAATACCGCCAGAAGCCAGCTTGCAACTCCACGTGGGGACAAAGTTCTTACTGTTTGGGAAATGTCCTCTGATCTGGTGAAACAACAAAAATTAAACCGTTCAGGGCCGGGCTATTTTGCGCCTTCAGGACCAGACATTGTTTAGCCATTGTTAGTTAAATGGCTATAACTTTTTTATTTGTTTTGCTAACGACGTGATTTTTGCGACGTTTTTTCCGTAGACAATGCAGGTTTCATTTTTTTATCGTTTTTATACACATCCTTTTTTGCTATTTTAGAATTTTTATTCATAAAGTTTGAAAATAATAGTAAAAAAATAAGCTTTTTTACGTTTCAGCTATTTTTTTTTTTGGTAATAACATAGTTTTACCCTAAAATAGACCTTTTATTTGATCGTCATTGTCTACCGTAAATTTTAATATATTACATGTCTATATTAGGGTAATTGGGTCAGCGCTAGTGTTAAAACAATGATTGGCGGGGGGGGTGTTTTTTTTTGGGGGTGTGTATTTATTATTTAATTTTTTTTGCACTTTACTTTTATTTTTTTATTACTATGGTCTGTCCCTCAAAGGTCAAAAAAGACCTTTGGGGAACTTTTAATATTTTTTTTTCTCTTTTACACCAGGCTTTTCCACTGTAACTGGAGCTGCACAGCAGCCCCAGTTACTGAGGAAATCAGCCCTCTCATAGTGACTATTGGGCTGTGCTGGGTCTAGTAAGACCCAGCAGCAGTCTGTAAGTAACGGCACCCGGCGATCATGTGACCAGTCACATGATCACCGGGAGGAACAGAGACAGTGACATGGCCGCTGCTGTCTCTATTCCTGTACACAGCGTTCATTGAGCGATGTGTACAAGTGATCAGAGAAGAGAGAAGCAACGAAAGCTGCTTCTATCCTCTCCTCAGGGTCCCCGGCAGTCACTGACAGCCGGAGACCCGACATTCAGCTGCCTGATCGCTCGGGCAGCAAGTTAAGACCCGAGCCGTAAAAAGTCTATGGCTCGGGTTTTAAGAACCCTGACCGCAGGCCGTAAAAATACAGCCAGCGGTCGGGAACCAGTTAAACAGTTTGGCCATAATGACTATTGTTATGTAGGGATGAAAAAGGGGAGGCTTGCAAGCCAAAGAACACCATCCCAAACGGGAAACACAGGGTGGCAGCATCCCAAAATGTTTGCCAATTTAAAGGCAATGTTAAATACTAAGCACCTGTATGTAAACCTGTGAGCCACTGTGAATGTGGTAAATCATTCTCTGGTATTCAGACTCTTCACATTCTTGAAATATATTTGTGATTGTAACTGACGGAAGAGAGGGAATGTGTACTAGGGTTAAATGTCAGGAATTGTGAACGTGACTAAGCTGTATGTAAACATGACTTCCAACTGTACATGATCTATAGTTTCTCGCATTGTTAGATTTGAGGTGTAATCCTACTGGTAGAGATTTAGGGCCCATTGAAACGAGCATAATACTCCGTGTGCTGTGCGTTGAAACAACTCACCGCACACCGAACCATTCATTTCAATGGGGCTATTCAGACGTGTGTTTTTCATGTGAGTGTCCGTTGTGTGACACTCACTGCATGTCCTATATTAGTGTGTTTTTACCCCCCTAGCTGCCCATTGTCTATGGGTGCGTGAAAACCTGACAGCACACGGACGACATCCATGTGTTGTCAGTGTTTCACGCATTTACGAAAAAATGCAGAGAAATTTTAAAAAGTGCTTGGACAGACCTGAAAAGCGCATTCCACACACAAGTCACACTGATGCCCATACATAATGAACACAGATATGAAATGTGGGAGGAACGCTGCCTTATTAGCGTACAAATTGGATTAGCTCGTCTGAATGTAGCCTTACTAAGCAAAATATCACCCAAAAAGGGGTGTGCATGGCATGCGCCAAATCTATTACATGTCCATAGACTTCATTTTTTTTTTGTGACCCGCACAACCGTGTCGAGAAAAGGGGAAATGGCTGAGAAGTTGTATAATGCTTCAGGCTTATTAATGGCATGCATCATTCTTTTGGTGTAAAGTTCGTTAGCAATGAAGTGGTGTAAGGAAGAGTGACGTGTCTAAGATTCACCAAATTTATCATACATTGTGCGCCACTGGTTAATTTGGCACCATTTTTGCCGTTCTGTCTTTATCAGGTTTAACTTTAGGACAATATTAACCCCCCCCCTACCACCACTGTCTTTATATTTTTTTTTTTCCATTACAGCTTTACACAAAAATATCCACCTGTGAAATTCCTATCGGAAAAAGACAGGAAGAGAATTCTGGTAAGTGCATGGATGAACATCTGTCCATGACCAGCTTTTGCTGCAAGGAAATGCTTTTGTTTTTGGTTTTTTTGTTTTATTTCTACATGCAGCACAGTAGAATGTGAATGACTGATTGCTTAGAAACCACTCCATTCTTATTTCTAGTGTCCATAATCTCATGTGTCTTTAAATAGTTTGTGTTTTGTAAGGAAAGTTAAAAATGGAAAATAGCATGTCACCTATTTCACTTTTTTCTTGAGACCATCTGTTTTCACACGCAACCAAGAAATGACGACAAGTTTTTAATAACTTTACATTGGGGAAAAATCAAACTGCTGTCTTGACTGGTTAGAGAGTTTGTCATAATGTGTGACCCCCTGGATCCATTGCACGGTCATGATCTATGGAAGGGTCAGGGCATTATTGGTGGGCTTCTCATGCATTGCTGCTCAGGGATATTATTTTCTGATATAAAGTGATCGTGTCACATTGAACATGCAATTATTTGCAATCCGCGTTTATAGAACATGTAGAGCTGAGCAAATTGGCATACGTAGTTTTCTGGGAAAAGATTCAGTATAACTTGCCACTTATTGATTTAAATCCCTGTAGGCAAGAGTCCAATGGGCAGTCTACTCAGTAAATGACAGCGATCTCTTATGCACCCTCATACAGGGTAGGTTGTCAGTCATTGAGTAAGAATGCCCCCTGGATTCATAAGGCTTAGGGCCTATTCACATCAGTGTTGGCGTTCCGTCAGAGGTTTCCGTCGGGTGAACCCCGCAACGGAAAGTCAAACTGAATCCACAGCTTAGAGGAGCAGAGAATGAAATTAATAAATTCTATGTATACTGACGTTTCCCGACAACCATAAAGGGCAATCTACTCCGCTCTACATGTTCTAATAACATGCTGATTGCAAATAAGACCACATAATTAACCCCTTAATGACAACCATTTCATGGCATCCTCATGTTCCAAAATGTGTAACTTTTTTTTTAAATTCTTTTTTCTGTCAATTGTAGCTGTAAATGATGGCTGTTTTTGCAATGGCACAATTTTAACACCTTGCCGACCAGCCCATGCAGCACTGGTCTTTGTGCCTGCAGCCTGATAATCTACGTGGGCTTCGAACGGAGCACACAGGCATTCCCTGCAGCCCGGCAACTCTGTACTGGCTGCTGCTAGCAGGCTTAGTACTGAGGGAAGACATTGGGTGTGATCACAGCCGTGATCCCCGCCGATTAACGCCTTAAAAGCGTTAACAAGAGCGAACACATCAGCACACCTCAGCACGATTGCGTGGAGCTGATGGTTGCTATGGCTACCAGAGGCCTAACAGGCCTCCGGGTGTGCCATCTGCAGAGGGTGACAAGCTGTCAAGCTGACAGGTATGATACTATTATAACAACGATCCAACGGTTGGATCTTCAAGTCCCTAGTGGGACTAAAAAAAAGACAAATATAAAAACGTAAAAGTTCCAAGTGATAAAATAAAAAATTGCCCTTTTTCCCTTTATAAAGTCCTTTATTATGAGAAAAAAATAAACTATGCACAATTATCGCCATGTTCATAACTGCCTGAACTATAAAAATTTCATTATATTTATCCAGCACGGTGAACGCTGTAAAAAATAAATGCCAGAATCGCTTTCTTTAGTCACTTCAGCTGCTATATAAAAAAAAAAATGGAAAAAAAATAAAGATCAAAGTCGCATGTACCAATAACTACAGTTTGTTCCACAAAATACAAGCCCTCACCCAGCTTTCTTGATGGAAAAATAAAAACGTATAACTCTTCGAATATGGCAACACAAAAACGAACACTGTTTTTAAAACCATGATTTTATCATGCAAATACTGTACAACCTAAAACTATATACATATGGTATCGCCGTAATCACTTCCAGCCCTGCCGTGTGTCCAAACAGCAGGTTATGACCACGTGTGGGGTATTGCCGTTAATCGGGAGAAATTGCTTTACAAATGCTGGTGCTTTTTTTTCTTTTTGCCTTGTAAAATTATTTCTACGTTTTTTTATTTGAAAAGTTTTTTTCATTTTCACGGTCTAATTCCACAAAGTCTAGCAAAAAACCTGTGAGGTCAAAATGCCCACTATACCCTCTCTAAGTTCCTTGAGGGGTGTAGTTTGCCAAATGGTGTCTTTTTTTAGGGGGGTTTTCCTTTGATTTTGCCCAACACCTCTTCAAACCTGACATGGTGCCTAAAATATATTCTAAAAAACAAAGGCCCCAAAATCCACTAGTTGCTTCTTTGCTTCGGAGGCCGGTGCTTCAGTCCATTACCGCACTAGGTCACATGTGGGATATTTCTAAACTGCAGAATGCGGGCAATAAATATTGAGTTGCGTTCCTCTGGTAAAATCCTCAGTATTACAGAAAAAAATGGCTCAAAATGGATTTTCTATAGAAAAAAAATGAAGTTTATACATTTCACCTACTTTGCTTTAATTTCTGTGAAACGCCTAAAGGTTTAAGAAACTTTCTAAATGCTGTTTTGAATACTTTGAGGGGTGCAGTTTTTAAAATTGGGTGACTTATGGGGGTTTCTAATATGTAAGGCACCTAAAGCCACTTCACAACTGAACTGGTTTACAAAAAATAGGTTTAGGAAACTTTCTTGAAATTGCTGCTGAAGTTCTAAGCCTTGTAACATCCTAGAAAAACAATGTTCAAAAAACTATGCAAATATAAAGTAGACATATGGGAAATGTTAACTAGTAACTATATTTTTTCTGGTATTACTATTGACATTTGAAATTTTGACACAGATGGACAAAAACGCAGCGAAATACGCTTTCTCTTCCTCCCATTGATGTCAATGGGAGGTCAGTCGTAAACGCCTGAAGATAGGGCATGGCGCTTTCTCCCGCGAGACTGTTTTTTGTCTGTGGTGCAACATTTAGAAAATTATATGTGTATATCTATATATATATATATATCTATCATATTTCCTTGACCATTTTTTCAGTTTTATTACACAACTGTACTTATCGATCTCTGCAGTTGCAGCCGCATGTACACTGGGCAGTACCAACAAGATGCCAGTGATGGGTATATCAGTCACAATGCAAGAACTAGCACCCGCTTCATCTACTTGACGTACTGAGCTAACCCACTTAAGGCAGGCGCACACCATACATATTGCGTGCAGACTTCCACGCATAATAGAGTACCCTAAAAATATGAGCTAATGAGTAATCTCACCAACACATTGCAGAATTTTTCCATTCGGAAATTGATTTGTGTTGCAGACTTTAAAATCTGCATCATGTCAATTTATCTCGCAAACTAAAATTGGAAATAAAAGGAGACACGGCGCCACATAGTGCAAAGTAAAAGCAGGATGGGGCAGAGGAGCAATCTTGTTTAAGAAAACGCTCACCTGGCCCAAGGACACAAAGGTAGTGGTGGTAATGAAGCTGCTGCTGCCAAGTCCAAATCACAACGAATGAGGTTTGTTGTCCCGAGAATATTTGTAAAAAAATAGGACCATCGGCGCTGCACGATGAGACAGAACATTAGACGACTTAGATGACCATCATGGCAATATTTAATATTGCCATGATGGTCATCTAAGTCGTCTAATTTTCTGTCTCATCGTGCAGCGCTGATGGTCCTATTTTTTATATTTTTTTACAAATTTATCTCGCATTCTGACTAGTTAATAAAATTACCGCCGCAAAATACCTGCGGAATTACCTGCATTCATCTGGTTTTGATGCGCAAATCTGTAAAGTATGCATGTAGCCTTAAAGGCTATGTAAACTTTTGAAAGGCAATTTTTTTTTCTTAATAAAAAGGTCAGTCAGTGTGAGTAGTTCAACTTTCTAAATAGTGTTTTGATTAAAAATGTTTTACTTTTTTAGATACAGCTGCTTTGTATTCTCTATACAGACCAGCTGTATGTTTTGCTAAATCCTGCTCTTGTCAAGTCTGCGGGACTGACTGGTTTAGTGACAGTGGGTCCTGCACATCTGACGCAAAGGATCCACCTGTAATCTATCCTAAGGCTCTGTTCACATCTGCGTTGGGGTCCTGTTCTGACGTTCCGTCAGTAGTTTCCGACCGATGGACAGGTATGGGGCTGTTTCTGGAAGAAAGGAGCCATTTTTTTCTGATCCTCGACAAACCCCTTTACTCTAGTGCCCAGCAAATGTGAAAACCCTAAGGCCCCATGCACATGAGCGTTCGGTCCGTGATTTACGGACCATGTGTCAGCCACATTTCCTGGACCGAACACAGTTCAGGGTGCTTCACTGTGTCAGTTATGTATGACACTAGGTGTCCCTGCCTCACTGGGAATACTGTCCCTACTGAAAAAAAATTTCAGTAAGGGACAGTATTCCTGCAGCTACACCTAGCGTCATACATAACTATGATACTAGGAACCCGGCTCCCTGAACTGTGTTGGGTCTGGGGAATGTGGCTGTCACGCGGTCCGTAAATCACGGACTAAACAATGTCGTGTGCGTGGGGCCTAAGTAAGACCACTTAAAAGTTTCACCAGTCTTGTATGTGTTTTTGTTTGTTCTGTTGATGATGCAGCTGTATTTGTCTATTTGCGTTTGCAGATAACAGGAGGAGCTGGTTTTGTGGGGTCACATCTCACAGACAAACTTATGATGGATGGTCATGAGGTTACTGTTGTAGACAACTTTTTTACTGGCCGGAAAAGAAATGTGGAGCACTGGATCGGCCATGAGAATTTTGAGCTCATTAATCACGATGTTGTGGAACCGCTTTACATTGAAGGTAAACATTGTTCCCTAAATCTTTCTGGCCTGTTCTGTCATTCTGTTTATGGATCCTGTAGGGTTGACGTTAATGTTGCTACCAACGTTTATTTATATTTTTTCTTTTCATAGACTTGGTAAAGATGTGTTAATGCAAGGGGATAATGAATAAAGTGATGATGGACTACAATTCATACCACCTCCGCTTTCATTTCCTCTTGTCTCGTGTTACTACCCCTGCCTATTTTAACACACACACACACACACACACACACACACACACACACACACACACACACACACACACACACACACACACACACACACACCTTTGTTTTGAAGCACAATAATGCAAAATTTCCTAGCATTTGGAGCTGTGGTTAGTACTTGGTGTAAGACCCCGTTCACTTTTTTTTTTTTTTTTGCTGCCAGAAAATTCCGCCATTAAAAATCAGCTCCGGTTTTTTTTTTAAGTGGTTTTGCACCGCATGTGTTTTGTGTCAAAATTCGCTGCGTTTTTTGCCTCAACAGGCAAAGGAAAAAACTGCTTCGGCCGGTCGCAAAGTTTTTTCCCGTCATTGATTTGAATGAGGTTTTTGAGGTGGAGAACTCCTCCAGATAGGGCATGTCTCTTTTTTTCTTAGCGAGTGTTTTTCCCTCAATGGGAGGCATTTTCAGCTGTTTTTTTGCTGTGGTTTCCACAGCAATGAAGCGTCAAACTCTGTGTGAACAGGGCCTAATAGTTCTTAAGCTGCTACTGTGGCAATTTTTTTTTTACATTTTTTTTTTTTCCTCACCGTTTAAAGACTGTTCACATTCTCCATTACTCCTTATTATTTTCTTTTTTTTTCTTTTGCCAAAATAGTGTAGGATGCGTATAAAAGCAGACGCAATGACTCCAGTGTATAGTAAACACTAGAACACTTGTCACATTTTTTAGTAGTAAATGACATTTACTCTGGATCCGCAGACCCAGTTCAGAAGCCACTTTCCTTGATGTCAGCCGAACAGCGTAATACGATATTGTCTTTAGAGGACATCACTCGTTACAAAGACTTGTTTATAGTGATTTGTAGTCGGCACACCTTGCTTGCGTTTCAGAAATTATATTTATTGAATTCTCAAGATGGATGCCACCCAAGGAAACCTGTGCTATCTGAACACAACCATAATTGTGATGTTGTGATTTCCTTATATATTTCTATTTTGCATGTATTTCATTGGTTTACCAACACCTCATGCTCCCCTCTGGGTGTTTTTGGGAAGTCACATCTTTCACTAATCTAAGCATTTGTTTTTTTTTTTGTTTTTTTGCAAATACCTTACAAATAGGTTAAAACCAGTACCATTTTTTTTTACAATTTTTATTTGTAAAAGGGTTTTTTCTACTTATAATATGTTGATAATGATTGTGTGCTACCTACTGTGGCTTGCAGCTTCATATTGTTGTGGTGCATTGCTCAAGGGGGGGGGGGGCTTGATTTTTAGTAAGAACACAACTTTATTGCAGGGCAAATATTCTGTTAAGCTCAGTTCATGCATTATTAAATTACAATTCGAATGAAAAAACTACTTAATAGTTCTCAAAATAAGATATAATTTTGAATTCGTGCTGACTGATATTTTTGTCTTTCTCAGTGGACCAGATTTACCATTTAGCCTCTCCCGCTTCCCCTCCAAATTACATGTATAATCCAATCAAGACTTTAAAAACCAACACAATAGGAACCCTGAATATGTTGGGTGAGTTCTATGGAATAGTATGCATGTAACCGCTGTCCATCTATATCCTTACCAGTAGAGGGATCATAACATATGTCACTAACCTTTTTATAATGCTGCTTATATGTGGGTTATATTTGTCGCTTATGTCCCCGCTCTCTCCTGCCCACCATTTTGGCAGGTTTTTTGTACTTTTTTTTTTTTTTTTAATGTATTTTTTTTTCCCCATCAAACTGCTGTTGGTGTTTGTTTTTGCTTCTAAAAGAGGATTATACCCCCAAACATGTTTAAATTGAGACCAATAAAGTTCTATTCTCCTAAAGTATGTAAAGTTTACCTGCCTAATCTTCTTCTGTTGTGGTTGTGCCAGTGTTCCATCTAGTTTTCTGCAAAAGCTACTAGATTCTAGACTTACACTTTTTTTTTTATTTTTGTCCCAAGCTTAAATTGTATTGGAGAACGGGATGTTTGTTTGCAAAAATAAAAAAATAGCTAAAACACTGACATGTTCCCCCATGCATACATGTCATTTTTCTTGCAAAAACTCATTCCTTGTTACTCACGGATCCCCGATGTCATGGAAGCACAGCTTTCTCCCAGTTATGAGGTGGGACTTGTAGTTATTCAGTCTGAATTAGCAAGTCCCGCCATCCCCTCTGCTCTGAACGTGTGCTCACTATTATGCGCATGTGCAAAGATGGTCTCTGCCGTTCAATAGCAGACAAAGGGGGCTAGCTTCGTTGTTAGTACGTCATACAGCACATGCCCGCAAGGGGTTGTCAATTTGTCTCGAACATGAACGAAAAAGGAAACAAGCGCTTATGAGTTTAACTCGAGTGCCCATGTGACTAACCTCCCTTAATATGCTACGTGATGTAAGGCCTGCATATTGCAGCTGTACACCTAGTAACCAAAACTGCATAAACTTTGTGCCAATAGGGTCTCTGAAAGAATACAATTAGCTCATGTATATAGTGCTGCTCTGTTTAACCCTTTCAAGACCAAGGGTCATTGATGCCAGTGTCCAGGTCAAATTTTCCGTTTTTGATATGCATTCCTTTAAACGAGAATATCTTTGGAACCGCTTTGAATATCACAACTATTTCATATACATACTGTAGAGCTCTGTAACAATTAGTCCTCTTCTCTCTTGGTCACCCTGGAACGCTGTGAGTGGACAGAGGGCTATATAAACAACTGTGAAAAAATGGTAGTCAATAACTGATCAACTGTCAGTTTTTTCATGGCTGTTTTGCATCAATGTGTCTTAAAAATTGAATCCGTTTCCCGGCTATCTGACCGTTTCTAATTGCCATTTGCCATCAGTTTTTCATGGATGTTAAAAAAATGGATGAATTTTAATCTGGTTTTTTTTGTCCCAACCGCCCGAAAACACCAGTGTCCATGTAGATAGTGCCATAGTGCCACAGTGCCCACATAGTGCCACAGTACTCCTTGTAGATAATCCCAAAATAGTGCCACAGAGTGCACATGCAGATAGCAACACAGTATCCCCTGTAGGCAGTGCCAATATAATGCCACAGTGCCCATGTAGGTAGAGCCACACCCCCTGTATATAGTGCCACCTCCTGTAACTAGCACCACCCCACCCCCCTCTAAATGGCACCCCTTTCCTGTAAATAACACCACTGTAGCTCCCTGTAGGAGCGGACTCCCTCTGGTGAAGTTTCCGCTTCTACAAGAAGCCCCTGATGTCTCTGTCCATATATGGACAGTTATGTCAGGGGTTAATGCTAAAAGCGGAAACCCCCTGCCAGAGTGGGGATTCCGCTCCAGGAATTTGCCCCTGGCGTCACTGTACATATATGGATAGTAATACCAGGGGCTTCTCTAGTAGCCGAATCCCCTTTGAGCTATTCCTTCCTTCAAAAGAAAGTTTACTGACCTGTACCAGTCCAACTGATCACAAAAGGACACTCTTTTGGTCTGTCAGGCTAATGGAGCCCCATGGACAGGTTTTTTTTTTGTTTGTGTACATCGGGAGCTTTACGGATGTACACGATAAACGTAGGGCACAAATGTGATGTGCACAGGCCCTATGCTTTAAGCGAAAATTGCACAAATCCTCTTAATTCTCTGAAAATGTAAATCTAAATACATCGTGTTCATTTATGCTTTTTTTTAGGATTAGCAAAGCGTGTGGGAGCGCGACTGCTACTGGCATCCACTTCAGAGGTCTATGGAGGTAAAGTCATAAGTGAGATTACATAAGAATGTGTCATTGGTGTATTTGGTATTGCATTAATAGTTTTACATGTGAAATGGCTTTCAGCAATGTTCCGGTGTCATTATCTTAACCACAATCATCCTTGGTGTCAAGCTGCAAAGATAAAGATAAAGTCAAGTCTACAAAAAACGAGAATTACATAAATTTAATCTCTGACCTGTTATAGATTTTGCTTATTTTTAATATTGTGTTTACTTTGATAAAAAAAAGTAAGCTTATCTTTTATGTACATTAGATCCAGAAGTACACCCTCAAAATGAAGACTACTGGGGACACGTAAATCCCATTGGCCCCCGAGCGTGTTATGATGAGGGAAAGCGAGTAGCAGAGACCATGTGCTATGCATATATGAAACAGGTTGGTGGTGTATGTTTGCAGTGCAATCTGTAATGGAGCTCACCTGTTCGCTTTTAATTTAAACGCTTATTTTGATGAACCTCCTGGTATCTGTACTGCAATTTTGGTAGGTCTTCTCAGAGGTTTCACTGCTTACCGTCAGCATTCTTCTGTATTCAGCTGTCCTGTTTACTGGTCTGCATTATCTGTAGTCCCAATGTCAGGTGTCTTCGTTGTACAGTCGCTGTAGGCTGCGGTGTTGTGTCCAGTGACACAATGTCCCCCAGTCAAAGGACCTTGGACACCATACTTCTGCAGCCTAGTCAAATACACCAAATAGCTCTGACCAATGGCATGGGATAGAAGGGAAGTTTAAATGCAAGCGGTTTTCTCATATTTTACAGGTTGCAGGATTTTGTTTTGCCTTTTTAGAAGGTACAGATCTGATCTTTTTGAAGCAATTTTTTCCCAATCAAATGAGATGTATAGCCCAGGGTATCCTCTTCAGGTAGGCATAGGGAAAGCTTACACACGTAATCTGGTAGTATTTGGCCAGTAATATTAGGATAGTTTAATATAAGGAACGGCATTGTAGGAACGAATCAGTTTTCTTTTTTAGTACTATCGCATTAAAGAAGCTTGCCATCCTTGTTTGTAATCCTGCAGTATTTTGCCATATCTGCCCTTAAATGGGGTGGTTTGTTTATCAAACCTATTTTCAAATACACTATTAGGCCCCATGCACACAACCGTAAATACCTCAGTTTTTGCGGTCCGCTAAAACGGACCAATTCACTTCCATTGAACGCGGACAGCTTTCCGTATCTCTACGGATGGGTGTCTGTGCCGTAGAAATGTTCCGAATATTATGGAACAAGTCCGTTCTTTTGCATTTTGCGGGCCGTGCTCCCACACTTTGTATGGGAGCACGGCCCGAAAATGCGGGTGGCAGTTGGCGGCGGGCCGTGATTACGTGCACGGCCGTGTGCATGGGGCCTAAGGGCATACGAAGTTAACCCCTTGCGTACCTTCGACTTAATAGTACGTCGCTGGCCACTTATTCCAGCGTACCTTCGACGTACTATTACGGCGCAGGAATAAACTGTCACTATGTGAAATCACATAATGACAGAACAGCGGCGGCAGCTGTCATTGACAGCTAACCGTCTCTGCTACCGGCCTGGGGACCAATTAGCAGTCCCCAATGCCGGCGATTGCTGTGATTGGTCAGTCTCTGAAGACTGACCAATCACAGCCGTCTGTGACGTCGTCTGCAGGAGAAAGCTCCTGTCACTTTCTCTGATCTCCCCACTTCTGTGAGATACGTGAGGAGATCAGAGAAAGCGGTGTAAAAAAAAACAAACACTTTTTATTAACCCCTTCCCGAAAATGGGCGTATAGTAACGTCCTGAGGATGAAGCGGGCACAGGAGCTGTGCTCGTTCCATCTTCATCGGATGTCGGCTGTAATATACAGCCGACATCCCACTGCAACTACAGCGATCACTGTCCTCTCCGATCGCTGTAGTTTAACCCCTTAAATGCCGCTGTCAATAGCGACAGCGGCATTTAAGTGATTGATACAGAGGGGGGGGCTCCCTCTGCACCCCATTGCCCCCCCCCCCCCGTGAAAAATCGCGGGGTTCTGATGGTTGCAATGGCAACCAGGAAGCCTAGCAACGGCTTCCTGGTTGCCAGGTACGGGAGCCTATTAGGTCCTGCCCAAGGCAGGACGTAATAGGCTCAACTGTCAGTTGTAAAGTGACTGTTACAAAACACTGCACTACATCAGTACATACACAAGTAGTGCAGTGTATTGTGCAGGGGATCAGAAGATCAGATCTTCCAGTCCCCTAGTATGTGTAAAATAAAAAGTGAAAAAAAAGTAAAAAAAAAGTTTTAGATAAATAAATAAATACAAGTTTTACGTAATAAAAACAATAATCGCCTTGTTTCCCTGATCAAGCCCTTTATAATTAGAAAAAAAAGACAAAAACTAGACATAATAGGTATTGCCGCGTTCGTATCGGCCTGACCTAAAAAAATATATTTATCCCGCACGGTGAACACCGTAAAAAAAATACCATAAAAAACAATGGCAGAATTTCCTTTTTTGGTCACGTTTCAAAAAAATGGAATAAAGTGACAAAGTCGCGCCTAGCCAAGCATGGTACCAATGAAAACGACAGTGTGTCACGCAAAAAAATGTATGTACTCCGCACAGATAATGTGGGGGCATATGTAATAAGCTGAAACACCAGTAAAACACTAAACAAAACTACTACCAAGCAAAATCTGCGCTCCAAAAGCCAAATGGCGCTCCTTCTGGGCCTGGCAGTGTGCCCAAACAGCGGTTTATGACCACATATGGGGTATTACCGTACTCTGGAGAACCGCTTAACAATTTATGGGGCGTATGTCTCCAGTGGTACAAGCTGGGCCCAACACATTGGGCACTGAAATAGCATATATGTGGAAAATGGCAATTTTCAATCTGCAACATCCACTGTGCACTAATTTCTGAAAAACCTTTGGGGGTCAAAATGCTCACTACACTTCTAGATGAATTCCTTGAGGGGTGTAGTTTCCTAAATGGGGTCACTTCTCGGGAGTTTTCACTGTACTCTTACCTCAGCGCAATGCAACATGGCGTCAAAAACAAATTTTGTAAAATCTCCACTCCAAAAACGAAATTGCACTTTTTCCGTTTAGACCCTTGCCGTGTGTCCAAATAGCCGTTTACAACCACATATGGGGTATTTCCGTAATCAGGAGAAATTGTGTAACACATTTTGGGGTGTCTTTTCTCCTGTATTCCTTGTGGAAATGAAAAATTCTGAGCTAAAGCTACAGGTTATTGGAAAAAAAAAATGTTTTAATTTTCACGGACCAATTCTAATAAAATCTATAAAACACCTGAGGGCTCAAAATGCTCACTACACCTCTAATTTAATTCTTTCAGGGGTATAGTCTCCAAATTGGGATCACATCTGGGGAATTTCTACTGTACTGGTACTTCAGGGACTCTGCAAATGCGACATGGCCCCCAGAAACCAATTCAGCAAAATGTGAGCTGCAAAATCCAAATGGTGCTCCGTCCCTTCTGAGCCCTGCCGTGGGTCCAAACAGCAGTTTATTACCACATAATGGGGTATTTCCGTAATCAGGAGAAATTGCTTTACAAATGTTGAGGTGCTTTTTCTCCTTTATTCCTTATAAAAATTAGAAAATTCTGTGTTTTTTCCAAAAAAAAAGTCTCTTTTCATCTTCACAGACTAATTCCAATAAATTCAGCCAAAAACCTGTGGGGTCAAAATGATAACTATACCACTAGAAAAATTCCTTGAGGGGTATAGTTTCCAAAATGGGGTCACTTTTGGGGGGATTCCACTGTTTAGGTCCCTCCAGGGCGTTGCAAACGTGACACGGCACTGAAAACCATTCCAGTAAAATCAGAGCTCCAAAATCCAAATGGCGCTCCTTCCCTACTGAGCCCTGCTGTGGGTCCAAACAGCAGTTTATTACCACATATGGGGTATTTCCGTAATCGCGAGAAATTGCTTTACAAATGTTGGGGTGCTTTCTCTCCTTTATTTCTTGCAAAAATTAGAAATTTTTACGTTTTTCCAGAAAAAAAGTAGATTTTCAGTTTCACAGACTAACTCCAGGAAATATAGCAAAATACCTGTGGGGTCAAAATGCTAACTATACCCCTAGATAAATTCCCTGAGGGGTGTAGTTTAAAAAATGGGGGTCACTTTTGGGGGTTTCCACTGTTTTGGCACCACAAGACCTCTTCAAACCTGACATGGTGCCTAAAATATATTCTGAAAAAAGGAGGCCCCAAAATCCAAGAGGTGCTCCTTTGCTTCTGAGGCCTGTGTTTCAGTCCATTATCACACTAGGGCCACATGTGGGATATTTCTAAAAACTGCAGAATCTGGGCAATAAATATTGAGTTGCGTTTCTCAGGTAAAACCTTCTGGGGTACAGAAAAAATGTATTACATATGAATTTTGTAAAAAAAAATGACATTTGAAAATTTCAGCTCTACTTTCCTTCAATTCCTGTAAAACGCCTAAAGAGTTGAAACACTTTCTGAATGCTGTTTTGGATACTTTGAGGGGTGCAGTTTTCAAAATGGGGTGTTTTATGGGGGTTTCTAATATATAGGGCACTCAAAACCACTTCAGAACTGAACTCGTCCCTGAAAAAATCGCTTTTTGAAATTTTCTTAAAAATATGAGAAATTGCTGCTAAAGTTCTAAGCCTTGTAACGTCCTATAAAAATAAAAGGATGTTCAAAAAACGATGCAAACATAAAGTAGACAAATGGGGGATGTTAATTGGTAACTATTTTGTGTGGCATTACCATCTGTTTTACAAGCAGATACATTTAAAATTGGAAAAATCATAATTTCTTCATATTTTCGCTAAATGTTGGTGTTTTTCACAAATAAGCAATGAATTTATCGACCAAATTTTTGCACTAAAGTACAATATGTCACGAGAAAACAATCTCAGAATCGCTTGGATAGGTAAAAGCATTCCGGAGTTATTACCACATAAAGTGATACATGTCAGATTTGAAAAAATGGGTCTGGTCCTCAAGGCCAAAATGAGCTGGGTACTCAAGGTGTTAATAGAGGAGGGAACTTCATTTATTTAACCCCTTACCATTTCTTTACATACTATTAGGTCATAAGTGCGTAGTTTGCGCTCCATGACCTAATAGTACATCACGTGAGGATCGGCCGTTTCGGCCGTCCTCCAGACACATACAGGAGCTGACACCACTGCGGTATCGCACAGCAGTTGCCGCAGCTCCTTCAGTGGGGACCGATTGCGGTGTCCCTGCTGATTAACCCCTTAGAAGCAGTGTTCAATAGCGATCGTGGCTTCTTAGGGGTTAAACCACCATCGATGTCCTGCTACATGACAGCGGACAGCGATGGTTGCTTTGGCAACCGCAGGCCTAACAATTACATCCAGCTATGCCACCTAAGGAAGCATAGTGGATCCTGACAAAGTCAGGACCCACTATGCTTGCAGTCAGAGAGTAGCTGACCGATCTAATACACTGCACTACGCATATTGTCCTAGTGGGACAAAATAAAATGGTTAAAGTATAAAATTAGTCTTACAGTAATAAAAGTAAAAATCCCCCTTTTTCCCGAATTAAAAAAAATATATACATTGCCATCGCCGCGTCCGTAACTGCCTGAACTACAAAAATATTTTGTTATTTATCCCGCGCAGTGAACGCCATAAAAGAAAATGAAACATACCAGAATCACTTTTTTTTTTTGGTCACTTCACCTCGCATAAAATGGAATAAAAAGTGATCAAAAAGTCGCATGTACCCAAAAATGACACTGATCGAAACTACAGTTCGTTACGCAAAAAACAAGTCCTCACGCCGCTTTCTCGCTAGAAAAATAAAAAAGTTATGGCTCTTAGAATATGGCAACACAAAGAAAATGATTTTTTATAAAGTATTTCATCGCTCGAACTCCATAAGACATAAAAAAAACTATAAACATATGGTATCGCCATAATCGTATCGCCCCACAGAATAAAGTGAATGTCAGCGCATGGTGAACGCTGTAAAAATACTTAAAAAAACAAAGCAATAGTAGAATTGCTGTTTTTAGTTAACTCGCCACTTGAAAAAAAAAAAAAAATAAATAGAATAAAAACGGATCATTTTAATTTTGTCAGACTTCAATTGGTGATGGTGAGGCCACAGTAGAAAGTTTCTGAAACCGTGCTCTAAACTTATGTTCTTGTTTGCAGGAAGGTGTGGAGGTCAGAGTGGCTCGGATATTTAATACATTTGGCCCACGTATGCATATGAACGATGGAAGAGTTGTCAGTAATTTTGTACTACAGGCACTACAGGGAGAACCTTTAACTGTAAGTACAACATCCCATTTCTCTACACACACTATTGCTCTGAATGAACTCTAATGGGTTGATTTTTTTTATTTTTATTTTTTTTTATATTTGTTTTTATCCATCTAATAGATGAGATGTTGTAAGCATTCAGCCTACCCCCTACCACCTCACATGATATTTTCTGCACAAAACTCATTAGTGAGATTAAAGAAAAGATGTTTGTCAGTATACATAGTGAGCTAAATGAATAGACTTACATCCGCTCTAGGAAAATGTAATGATCTAAAAGTAGTATTACACAACCCGACATGGGCCGTGTAAAAGAGCGCCGATAAACGAGACATTTGAAACGATGCAATCAGCCGATGAACGAGTTTGCTCATTCATCGGCTGATCGTTTCCCTATTTACACAGGGCAATGATCAGGAATGAGCTTTCTACGAACACTCGTTTGCCCGATAATTGGCTAGTGTAAAAGGGCCTTAAGTGAAATTGTATCACTAGCAAATAAGATTATCCAAGGCTTTCTTAGCACGTTTTAGGGAGTTTCTACTTTAAATCGAATTTCTCATCTCACTTTTTGGTACCAGAAGTGAGAGAGTAACCATTATTTCATCATCCTATTTGCATGGTTAGCTGAAGACAAATTTTGAAGATAAATATATTCCTCCATGGGCATGTTATACTTATTGCTAGTCGTTGGGTTAGACAACTAGTATTGTGGTTAACTGCTCAGCACTTCCATGGCTTATTAAGCTCTGTTCACATTGGTGTATTGTGCTCTGTTTTAGCATGATCCATGACTGCTGCATTTTGATCCTCATTGTGACAGATCTTAACAGATCCTTAAAGCACACCTAACTTCAAGTGACTTTTCAAAATAAGCTGTCATATGAGTACATTTTCTGACACTGACTTCCGCATTAATTTTAGTTTTCCCCTCTGCAGGCTCCATCTCTAATTCTGTTTTCTCTGAGCTAGAGGGTGGCACCTAACTGCTATCATGTCTTCTATATACTGCACACAGATATTTTTAGAAGAGGAGATTCCTTCTCTCCTATCACATATGTAGAATCTACAGCAGCATAAACTATATTATACAGCAGTGTAGCTGAGAATTCAGCACTAAGGTGACAGACATGCTGCAGGTAAGATTTAGATCTGCTTCTGCTCCCCTCTCCAAAGACTTCTATTGGCAGCATGTCTCTCTGCTACCACCTCCCCCCTATAGACTGCTAGGGATGGTCTCTCTGTTCCCCCTCCCCTCTCCATAGACTTTTGTGGGCAGTGTCTTTCCTCTGTTCCTGCTCTCCCTTCTACATAAACTTCTATGGGCAGGCTGTTAAACACACCTCTCCTTTCCACACACTTCCATCTATCTCCTTTGCTCTAACAAGGGACCGATTTTGCTTGACAGTGGGGTGGACTGCAGATTACAGGAAGATAGACACCTAGTGGCAGTAACTTCACACAGAATTAGCATTGATTAAACCGCTACATTTTAACAGTAAGTTGTTTAAAAGTTGGTGTCTACTTAAAGAGGCTCTGTTACCACATAAGTGCCCTATCTCTTACATTATGTGATCGGCGCTGTAATGTGGGTAACGGCAGTGGTTTTTAGTTTGAAAAACAATCTCTGTTCACCAAGTTATGAGCGATTTTAGCTTTATTCTAATTACTTTCTTAATGGGTAAAATAATGTAATTGTTTGGATCAGACAGGATCATTTAATAATACTCAAGTTCCCCTCAAATAGAACAGTGTGTCAATTACGTTCAAATTGTAGCGCAATGATTCAACTATATACACTGTCAAACGTAACATTAAAACGACTGATAGGTGAAGGAAATAACATTGATCATCTTGTTACAATAGCGCCTGTAAAGAGATATATTAGGCAGGAAGTGATCAGTCAGTTCTTTAAAGAGGCTCTGTCACCACATTAAGTGGCCTATCTTGTACATGATGTGATCGGTGCTGTAATGTAGATTACAGCAGTGTTTTTTATTTATTTAAAAAAATGATCCTTTTTGACAGTTATGACCTATATTAGCTTTATGCTAAGGAGTTTCTCAATGGACAACTTTTTTTTTTTAGTGTTTTTATTTTTTGACCAAGTGGGCGTTGTGGAGAGAAGTGTATGATGCTGACCAATCGGCGTCATACACTTCTCTCCATTTATTCAGCACATAGTGAACAACGCAGGATCATTATCTGCAGTCACATACACCCACTTTAACGTTACTGAAGTGTCTTGACAGTGAATAGACATCACCTCCAGCCAGGACGGTATGTCTATTCACAATCCGAACACTTCGGTAACGTTTGTGTGGGACTTCGCTTACAGCAAGATCTCGCTTGCTGTGCTGTCATTTACAACTTGATCTTGTGAGGTTACACTCGCTATGCTGATTACATGAATGGAGAGAATTGGGCATTAAAGTCATTCGCATAAAGCTAAATTCGCTCATAACTTGGTGAAAACAAATAGTTTTTCTAAATAAAAAAACACTGCTGTTAGATAATGAGATCAGCGCTGTAATGCAGTTAAGAGGTGACTTATAATGTGGTGACAGAGCCTCTAAGTCATAATGGGTTTGTCAAGTTTCCATATTTTACTGGTCTGAAAAAGTCAGCAGACTAATGCTATTCTGCCCACCAGGGGCAACAGAGAAAATTGACAGAATAAAAATATGATGCTAGCATAAATGTTTGTCAATCAAACCCATCTATAAGATGTGTTAAACTTTAGAAGGTGACCATCTCCCCTTAGTCAATCTGAGAGGGAATTTAGGGATGTCGACTCTAGTGTTTCTGACCAGTAAGACTTTTATATCTTTTATTGCCTGTTACTGATAGAAATTACTAGTTTATATAATCCGAGATGCTTTTAGTTGTCATTGCTCAGCAGTAGGGTGCCACTTGTCGGGGGGGCTAAAGGGTGCTCAGCCCAGACCAGTCTGGCTGCATAATGCTACTCTTGCAATGCTGGGTATGGTCATTCTATAGTTTTTTCTTTTTCATGTCTTTTTCGTCTTCAAAACATGCACAGCAATTGAGAATTACTGATAAGTGTCTTCATGGTGGTAGCTTTACTTTACTAGTTTTCTGAAGTAAAAGCCAGCACTATTTTTATTTGTATATTAATATTTACAAACCACAAACGTGTGCAATTTGTCATCCTCACTGGTTATTTGTTTCTAGGTATACGGATCAGGATCACAGACTAGAGCATTTCAATATGTCAGGTTAGTGTTTCTGCTTTTTAGTTCGCTTCTGTGATTTCAGGGTCAATACTTTCTCCCCCCCCCCCCCCCCCCATTATATTTTTTTGTAAGAACAGGCCCTAACAATGTCTGGCGCCTGTAGCCTGTGTGACTGTAGTGTGACCCCGTGCTCTGTGCTTAGGTTTCAGTGTGGTCACCTTGCTGGAGGAACAGTACATGCTTTTCTTAAGGCCTCATGCACATGGCCGTGCCCGTAATCACGGACCGTGATTGCAAAGTATACAAAGTATGGGAGCAAGGCCCGTAAAAAACAAAGTAGAACATGCTCCATAATTCCCAGCACGGACACCTATCCGTAGCGATAAGGAAAGGTGTACGCGGCCCAAAAAAACGGGCGGGTCCCTAAGTGCCTTTATGATTGTAGGCCCCAATCTTTCCTTCCTATTTGGGGAGTTAGGCTGTTGTCTTGGGTTATTGAGGAGCAGAAATTGATAGTGTTTTTACCTACAGCAACATCTGGTTCACTTATTGACAGGCGCATGCGCAGTACAAACTTAATGATCACCGTTCTGATCGTCACTACTGCGCGCACACAGATTATGAAGCAGGGCCACACGTGCGTTCAGGGCACCATGGGGCCAGGCGTGAACTCGCCTATTACACTGCTTGGCCCTCTGGCTTGAACTGGGGAACGACGACAGAGCAGTTTGGAGCAACGGTGACGCCCTCGTTGCTCTAAAATGCTCATTTACATAAACAAAGCTTTTTTCTCTGCAATGGACGCACTCTTGCCAAAAAGTTAATGCACGTAAAAATCAAGTTAGCCTATTCTAGAATAACATGTTGCTAGTTTGTTATGGACAGGTGGTGGGACTCCCTTTAAATCCTCATGCACCGGCCGGGTCCTGTCCTTGATCTGTGGAATGATAAGACATGTCCTAGTTTTCACAGACCCATTCACATCCGCGGAGAGATCTGGTGCCACTCTGATGCTGTGAAAAATGGCCCGAGTGGCACTCTATCGTGTGGAACTGCACTAAGGCATAGCTTGAAACGGTTTCTAGCCATACAGAGTTTTTGGGAGTTGTGGCTAAGCATAATGTTGAATTACTTCTGGTTTCTACACCTCATAAATAAGGTAGCTATGGGCCCACTCAGACTTTGATGTGAAGCTGAGTAGTTGTTGCCCTCTAGTGACCAATATGTGTCAGTGTGTTTTAGTCTTAGATGGGTTTTCATAAATGAGTAGCAATATGCATAGATCTGACCACATGCTGCATTTCTTCCATAGCATGTTCTGTGTTGGATGGATTTTTACAGCAGATTTCACTTTCAATTTTGCTTTGAAATTGCTGGAATCTGTAAGGAAGAAGATATTACCCTGAGGGCACCATTTTAGGGTTTTCACAGCTTTTTTTTTTTTAGAGACCCTTTTACACAGGCCAATGATCATGCAAATGAGCGTTTGACACTAGTTCCTGATCATTGCCCTGAGCAAACGCTCGTTCATCAGCTGATTTGTATAGTTTATCTCCCTGTGTAAACGGTGACGTGCTGCCGACATGATGGAACTATATGGGGAGGAGCGCTCTGAGTAACAATCGCTCGTCCACATACTAGCTCCTTGTAAAAGGAGCAAACTAGCGCCGATCAAGAATCTGTCTCGATCCGCGCTCATTTACACAACCTATGTTGGACTGTGTAAGAAGACCCTAAGGCACTATTCACACACAGAAAAATTGGTATAGATTTCGACTAGTTTTCCATGTCAGAATTCATGTAAACTCCACATGTAAAATGCCTTCCATGGCTGTGCGTGAAATGGAAAACCTCCTTCGCTACTTGAGCGCATTACACAGCGTCTGGTAGAAATACACAGATTAGCCCCATTGAAGTTGTCCGCCTCTGATTGGTGCTGCGGAAACTCTGCCATATCCATATCAGACTTTTCCTCAGGAAACCTCCTGTGATCAAGGCCTACCTATAATAAGCTGAGCAATTTCTGTTAATCTTGGAAATTCGTATAACTATTCATACTACAATAAATGACCCTGCTCTAAAAGGGTTATTACAGTTTGTTTCAGCATATGAAGGTTATGTGTTTTGTGCACATGTCCGTTTTCCATAGCAGGATACAGGGACGCTGCATGCAACATTTATCTGACTGGCTCACGGAGACATCCGTTTCTTGCACTACACCGGAGGGCTAGATATGTGTGAAGAATATGAAAATGCTGGATATAATAGCTGATACTGTACTGGGCCTGAAAATATGCCTGTATTATCAGTCACCACGTTCGGTTTTTATAGATCGATATATTAATAGAAAAAAGCAGCACTCACAGATAAATTCCATATTTTACTATTCTCCTTTGTATCCTAGAAGTCCTGTTGAAAAAACTGCACCCAAAAATTGTTTATTCATGAAATAAAACTATTGCCACAAACCTTCTAAAAAATTAGTTAACAATACAAAGATCTACCTACTCATCGTGTGAAAGCACCGTTGCCTATTAACCCCTACCCCCCCGCATGCATTCTGGGCCTTTAGCACCAAGCAGTTTTCAAGGGTATGTTCACGCATCTTATATTGAAGCGTAAAAGCCTCGTAAATACACTTAATATAAGCCTGCAAACCGTTTCCCATTTATTTCTATGGGCAATACACTGCGCTGTTGACATTTTTACGCTACTGAATTAAACCAACGCGTCGTGAAAAGTAGCATGTCACTTCTTGAGATGTTTTTGGGGCTGATTTTCCATTTACACTGAAACGGCTCAAAAGCTTTTGATTTGAAATCACTGTTTTCTCTCGAAAGCAGCCTTGTAATTTTCAGCCACTTTTTGTACATGTGAACATACCCTAAGGATAAGTTCACATGTAGCGTAAATACTGCGGATTTTCGGCAACTGGTTTCGTCGCAGCATAATACAGTAGCAGCAAACTGGATGAGAGAACAAATCTCATCCACACCCTGTGTAAATGCTGAACGGAAAAACGCTCAAATTGACCAGCAGGTGCAGATTAATCCGCAGCATGTCAATTGTATTTGCATGATCGCTGTTTTTTTGGTTCCCTTATTGAATTTAATGGGGAGGTAAAACCCCACAACAAATGGCAGATGTTGTAATTTTTTTGGGCAGAACAGCTACAATTCTGCAAACGCAGCAATTTAGCAAAAAAAAATGAATCTTCTACTTTCCCTGAATTCTGTGCTTCATCCAGGCCAGCTTCCTGGGATGACTTTTCATCCCATGTGACCACTGCAGCCAATCACAGGCTGCAGCAGTAACATGGAATGAATCATCCCCCCCAGGAAGCTGGCCTCCAGGACGGCAGAGGGACGCGTCGCCATGGCTATGTATGTATGAAATGTTATGTTTCTTTTGCCGCGTTCGTCCGGAATTTCCCTCGGGCGCCCAGGATGGATACGCGCTGTGCTTTTACGCAGATTATCCGCCCGGTGTGAACATAGCCTAAGGGTATGTTCACACAGGGCAGCCTCCATTACAGCTGAAATTACAGAGCTGGTTTCAGGAGAAAACCCCCTGGCATTTCAGACGTAATGGCATGTGCAGGCGCTTTTCGCTGCATCCATTCCGGACGTAATTGAAGCTGTTTTTCTATGGTGTCAATGGAAAACTGCTCCAATTACGTCTCAAGAAGTGACAGGCACTTCTTTGACGTGGGGGTCTTTTTTTTTAAAAAAAATGAGTCGGCACAGAACATCGTAAAGCCCATTCAAATGAATGGGCAGATGTTTACCGACGCTTTGGTGCCGTATTTTCGGATGTAATTCGAGGTTAAAACATCCATAAATAGGGTGTGTGAACCCAGCCTAAGAGCGATAACCGTTATATTCAGTCGACATAGCTGTAAGGAGGCTTGTCTTCTGGATTTGTTTTTCCCATGTTCATATGAACTAACTTTCCATATATTTTGTATCACAAATGTACAAACCTGTAAAATATAGATTTGTTTTTTGTTTAAATGTTTATATTGTGCAAAAATAGTGAGTGTGTTCCAAGAGCCACAACATTTGTTTTTTATTTTTTTTGGGCGACTTAGCTATCTGAGGATTTTATTTCCTTGTGACTACCTGTAGTTTTTATTGGTATCATTTTGTGCTACATTTGACTCATCGCTTCTTATTCAATTTTTTATTTTTTGAAGGTGGGATGAACTTAAAACGTCAATTCTGGCATTGCTAGTTTATATTAACTGCGTTCACTGCGCTCTATGAATAAGGTTATTTTGTGTTTCGGGTCATTACGGATGTGGTAAAGCCAATTATGTGTACTTCGATCATTTAATTGCTTACATAATTCACTGCGATAGTTCTGTATTAGTGTATTATGCTTGCCAGTGTAAAACTGACAGCAGCGTATTAGGCCCTGCCTTTTTAGCCTGATAGAAGTTCAATGATGGCAGATCTGGGGGCCTTAATTAGGCCCCCTGGCTGCCATGTTAGCCCTTCGGCACCACGCGATTGCGTTGCGGGTTAGCTTGACAGTTGAGCACCCACTCTAGCTATCGTTGGACACCCATGCAGCTCTTAAGCTAGAGCACCACATTTTTACTGTGCTCTGGTCTAAGGCCTCTTACTGGCCACTTTTTAAAAAGGCGTATCGGCGGTTGTTAAAGGGTTAAAAATCCGAATGATTCATATATATTTGATTTCAGAATATATGTTACATTCCTACCCAAATTCATTGTTTCATATGTAAAATTCAGCAAAGTAGGATATGGTTGCCAATGATATTCCACGTAGGATATGCCCTAACATTCTAATTGGCAGGGACAGGTCGCTCCTCCTTTTCGCCTCCACAGCCGTGCTTCTGGCCAGCAATTTTACAGGGAACTTCAACACCTCTCAATTCAAGTGAAAGGGACGGTTTTCAATTCAATGCACTGTGAGCGACTGGGAGAGTTGCTGTGCAGGATAACAATTTGAAGGCACCACAGCGGTTGAGCGGCCCCTTCATTCGAAGAATCGTGGGGGTCTGGCAATCGGACCCACACCAGTCAACAAATGCCATATCCTAGTGATATGCCATCACTTACTGTTTTGGGACAACCCCTTTTTAAACAAGTCTTGGTTATAGTCTACCATTCTTTAACTTGTCTGATCACCACTTGGGATCGGGAAGGAAAGGTTTCCCTTTTTAGAGTAGCTTCGCTTATTTTGGGTCAATAGGGGGACAGTTATTAAATAAAAGGACAGTGTTTTTTTTTACCACTCAGACGGTTCCTAGCAGCAATCCAAATTTGGCTACCGCACACATGCTGGGGGAAAGGTCATCTTCTGACTATCGGTAGTCCACTAGTTTGCACTTGGTTATCCTGGGTCCTCTAATTCTACAGAAATAGGTATGTGGAGATCGATGCCCATTTCTGTTGGTTCTACTGGGTCCTGTAGTTAAAGTGCAAAACTATTGGGACAGATTGCCTACCGCATACGTGCTAGGAGAAATGTTATCCTTTGAAGACTAATTTGGACTGCTGCTAAGAACATCTGAGCGGTAAAAACTGTACCTTTTTATTCTGTAATCTTGGGTGTTGTGGATTTCACCCTTTAACCCCTTAATGACCGGGCATGTTTGTACCTTAATGACCAAGCCAGATTTGTCAAATCTGGTATGTCTGACTTTATCAGAGAATAACTCTGTGAAAGTTTTGAATATCCAAGTAATTCTGACACTGTTTTTTCGTCACATGTTGTACTTTATTTTAGTGGTAAAAGTAGACTGATACAATTTGCGGAAATGAATTAAAAAATAGAAAAATGGAAGAAATTTTGTAAAAATTACCATTTTCCCCTATTTTTAACTGCAATATGTCACATATCTACACACATACTGTACAATTTTTTTAATTAAATATATATTTCTATCTCTTTACTCTATTTTGGCAGCACTTTTGAAAAAATAAAATAAATTTTCAGCAGTTTAGAGGACTTACAAATGTAATAATAATTTTATAAATTTTGAAGTACATTTTGTTTTCCTGCACCAAGCCAGGTTTTCAGAGGCTCAGAGATGGAAACCCTCACAAATGACCCCATTTAGAAAACTAGACCCCTTAAGGTATTTACCTAGGGGTATAGTAAGTATTTTGACCCCACAGTTTTTTGCTAAATGTAATACATAGCAGGTGAAAAAAAAGAAATTCACTTTTATGAAAAAAAAGTATCAGTTTGAAGACCGATTTCTTAGTAAAGCAAACATGAAAATGAAGAAACACACCCCAAAATCTATCACACTTTCTTTCTCCTGTTTTCAAAAATGCCCACATTGTGGCCCTAATGCGCTGCCTGGACACACGGCAGGACCCAAAAGGAAGGGAGCACCCGGAGGCTTTCAGGACTCATGTTTTGCTTGAAAATGTTTTATGCCCCACTGTACATTTGGAGAGGCTTTGAGCTGCCAGAACGATAGAAACTCCCCATAAATGACCCCATTTCGAAAACTAGACCCCTTAAGGTATTTATCTAGGGGTATAGTTAGCATTTTGACCACACAGGTTTTTCGCTAAATATATTGGAATTAGTCTGTAAAAATTAAAATGTATTTTTTCTGAAACATAGAAATTTGTATTATTTACAAGGAATAACGAAGTTAAAATGCACCCCAACATTTGTAAAGCAATGTCTCCCGATTACGACAATACCCCATATGTGGTAATAAACTGCTGTTTGGACCCACAGCAGGGCTGGGAAGGGAAGGAGCGCCATTTGGATTTCTGATTTTGCTAGAATGGTTTTCGGTACAATGTCGCATTTGCAATGCACTGGAGGGACCAAAACAGTGGAAACCCCCCAAAAGTGACCCCATTTTGGAAAAACCTTCAAGGAATTTTTCTAGGGGTATAATGAGCATTTACACCCCACGGGTCTTTTGTAGAGTTTATTAGAATTAGGGCGTGAAAATTAATATCAATTTTTTTTACACTAAAATGTTTTTTTCCTCCTTTATCCCTCGTGAAAATGAGAAAATGCAACAACCATTTTTTATAAAGCAATTTCTCCCGAGTATGGAAATACGGTTTTTCATTAGAAATGAATTAACCCTTTCAGGACTGATCCATTTTTTGCTTTCATATTTTAGATTTTCACTCCCCGCTTTCAAAGAGCCATAATTTTTTTATTTTTCCATCAATAGAGCGGTGTGAGGGCTTATTTCTTGCAGGAGGAGCTGCAGTTTTTATTGGTACCATTTTTTGGTACATAAAAAATGATGCAAAAGTTGTATTACATATTTTTTTTTTAGAGCGAAGGTGACAAAAAAAACCCAGCGATTTTTGGCGGTTTCAATTATTACATTATTTTAATTTGCACTGTGCAAATTAAATGGTATATTGTAATAGTTCGGACTTTTACGGACGTAGTGATACCAATTTTGTTCATTTTTTTACATTACTTTAGAAGAAAAATGCGAAAAGGTGTTTTGTTTAACTTTAAAAAAAAAAAAATTCTCACTACTAATAACTATAATTCTTCTACACATTTTATTAATCAATCCCTTTAGGGGACTTGATCCAGCGATCATTGGTACAATATACTGCAATACTAATGTATTGCAGTATATTGTTGTTCTTACAGGCTGCTAATAATATAATAATAATAATCTTTATTTATATAGCGCCAACATATTACGCAGCACTTTACAATTTTAGAGGGAACATGACACAAACAATATCAGACATTACATAGTGACAAAGTTCATTTACAATTCAAACCTGGGGAGTAAGGACCCTGCTCGCAAGAGCTTACAATCTATGAGGACATAAGGGAGACACAAAGTGTAATAGTGTTTGTTCTGTACAATGGTCCGGCCATTTTTATACACATGCGGTGGTAACATAAAGCTGCATGAGCCGGTCACCAGCCAGTATCCGTGTATGACGGACATGAAGAGGAGTGTGAGGGAATCTTATTCTGATGACTAATCTAAATGGAGGGCCATGGAAAGGAGTCAGATTAGGGAATGTTATAGGCCTGTCTAAATAGATGTGTTTTCAGGGCACGTTTAAAACTGTGGATATTGGGAATTAATCTGATTGTCTGGGGTAGCACATTCCAGAGGACGGGTGCAGCACGAGAGAAATCCTGGAGACGGTAGTGGGAGGTTCGGATTATGGAGGATTTTAATCTAAGGTCGTTGGCAGAACGTAGAGCCCGAGTAGGGTGGTAGACAGAGATGAGGGAGGAGATGTAAGGAGGTGCAGCACTGTGGAGAGCTTTGTGGGTGAGAGTAATAAGTTTGAATTTTATTCTGAAGGGGATGGGCAACCAGTGCAGTGACTGGCACAGATTAGAGGCGTTGGTGTAGAGGTTGGTCATAAAGATGAGCCTGGCTGCTGCATTGAGGATAGATTGGAGAGGGGAGAGTTTAGTGAGGGGAAGACCGACTAGTAATGAGTTACAGTAGTCCAGACGAAAGTGAATCAGAGCAACAATGAGAGTTTTGGCAGTTTCCTCCGTAAGAAAAGAGCGGATTCTGGAGATGTTTTTGAGGTGAAAATGACAGGAGCGTGAAAGTGATTGTATGTGAGGAGTAAAGGAAAGATCTGAGTCAAAAATAACCCCGAGACAGCGGGCGTGCTGCTTAGGAGTTATGATAGTGCCACACACAGAGATGGAGACATCAGGTTTAGGGAGGTTAGTAGATGGTGGGAACACAAGGAGCTCAGTTTTAGAAAGATTCAGTTTCAGATAGAGAGAGGACATGATGTTAGAGACAGCGGACAGACAATCACTGGTGTTCTGTATTAGAGCAGGGGTGATGTCACGGGAAGAGGTATATAATTGGGTGTCATCAGCGTAGAGATGGTACTGGAAGCCAAGTCTGCTGATGGTTTGTCCAATAGGAGCTGTGTAGAGAGAAAAGAGGAGCGGACCTAGGACTGATCCCTGAGGAACCCCGATATCAAGGGGAAGAGGAGAAGTGGAACCAGCAAATGACACACTGAATGAGCGGTCAGAGAGATGGGAGGAAAACCAAGAGAGCCGCGTCCTTGAGGCCAATAGAGTGGAGCATGTTAAGTAGGAGTTTGTGGTCTACAGTGTCAAAGGCTGCAGAGAGATCCAAAAGAATCAGGAGAGAGGATTTACCGTCCGATTTAGCCGCCAAGAGATCATTTGAGACTTTAGTAAGGGCAGTTTCTGTGGAGTGTAGAGTGCGGAAACCAGATTGTAAGAGGTCAAGAATGGAGTTAGCAGAGAGATAGCGGATAAGGCGAGAGTAGACCAAGCGTTCCAGGAGTTTGGAGATGAAGGGCAGATTAGAGACTGGTCGGTAGTTGGCAGCGCTGGATGGGTCAAGAGTTGGTTTTTTCAATAATGGGTTTATAATGGCATGTTTAAAAGCGGAGGGAAAGATACCAGAGGAAAGAGAGAGGTTAAATATTTTAGTCAGGTGACTAGTGACAGCTGGGGAGAGGGACTGGAGGAGGTGTGAGGGGACAGGATCACTAGGGCAGGTAGTAGGACGAGAAGAAGAGAGGAGCCTCGAGACTTCTTCTTCAGTTATTGGGTCAAAGGCTGAGAGTGAAGAAGAGGGAGTGCGGGGGGGAAGGGGATCGATGTTACTAGGGGACTGGGAGATAATATCATGCCGGATGTTGTCAATTTTAACTTTAAAATAATTGGCCAGGTCTTCAGCACTGAGATCTGTGATTGGCGTCTGAACTTTAGGACTAAGGAGGGAGTGAAAAGTATCAGAGGCGTTTTGGATTATTAGATAGTGTGGAGATGAGAGAAGTGAAATAGACTTGTTTGGCGCGGTGAAGGGCAGAGTTGTAAGTTTTGAGCATAAATTTGTAATGGAGGAAATCTGCATCCAAATGCGATTTTTCTCCACAGTCGTTCGGCACATCTCAAGCACCGCTGAAGAAAGCGGGATTGAGGCGTGTGCCAGGGTTGTCGTCGTCTTTGTCGGGTGGTTCGAAGTGTAGGGGGGGCTGCTTCATCCAATGCATTTTTGAGTGTTATTATAAAGTTTGGCAGCCAGATTGGGACAGGAGAGGGAAGAGATAGGGGACAATGAGGACTGTAGACTGTATGAGTTTCACAGTGTTAATGGCATGTAGATTTCTGTATGTCTGATACGTAGGGATGACCTGAGGAGGCAGAGAATATTTGATAGTAAAGCAGAGAAGATTGTGGTCAGAAAGCGGGAGAGGAGAGTTAATAAAGTCAGAAACTGAGCAGAGCCGGAAGAAGACCAGGTCAAGTGAATGCCCGTCTTCATGTGTAGGAGAGTTAGTAAGTTGTGACAGACCGAGGGACGAGGTTAAAGATAGAAACTGGGAGGCAGATGAGGAGATTGGGTTATCAATGGGGATGTTGAAGTCACCCATGATGAGAGTGGGTGTTTCAGAGGATAGAAATTGTGGAAGCCAGGCAGCAAAATGATCCAGGAATTGGCGGGGTGAGCCCGGTGGGCGGTAGACAACTGCCACTCGGAGGGAAAAAGGGTGAAAGAGTCTGAGGGTGTGGACTTCAAAAGCGGGAAATGTGAGTGAGGGGACCGGGGGAATGACCTGGAAAGTGCAGTGTGGGGAAAGAAGTATACCTACTCCTCCACCCTGCCTGTTCTCCGGTCTGGGGGCATGAGAGAACTGGAGACCACCATAAGATAGAGCAGCAGGGGAAGCAGTGTCAGACAGGTGTAGCCATGTTTCTGTAAGAGCCAGGAGGTTGAGAGAGTTAGAACAGAATAAGTCATGAATAAAGGTGAGTTTGTTGCACACGGACCGAGAGTTCCAGAGAGCACAGTTAAAAGAGACAGGAGAAGACATACAAGGAATGGTAAGAAGATTTGCAGGGTTTTTATGTGTGGCAGGTAAGTGGTTGAGCTTGGCAGAAGAAAAGGGAGGCCCAGGGTTGGGAGAGATGTCCCCTGCAGCTAATAGCAGGAGAATGGAGAGAGACAGCAGATGGTTCTGTGATTTATGAGAGCGTTTTTTATGTTAGGCAGTGGGATGAGATGGGTTAAGTTGACTGAGGAAAGTGAATAGTGAATGGGAGCTGTACATGGGTGAGGCCAGGAGAGAAGGACTGATGTGGACTGTTTTTGGGCAAGTCTTAAATGGGCGATAGGATTGAAAACCAAGAGCAGCTATAATGATGAGCGGTGGCAAACATGTTTGTTTACAGATAGTTAGAAATCTAATCTTGAGAGCGTGGGCTAGTTTGTCTGGTTTGGTAATGCAGCTTACCTGTCACAGACCCTGTGCAACTGCCATGTATAACTGCCAGGACACTTTGACAGTATGACACTTGGACAGAGATGACTTCTGCCGTCGTGCCCCCCTGCACGAGTGCCTTCCCCATATGCTACATCTAAATTTATAGGGGAGTAGATGCTCAGATCTAGGCCTAATTAAGCTCGTTCAGCTATTAATCAAATCAACTAGACACATGAGGTGAAAAGCTATGCAGAGATAAACAAACAAACTAGCAGGTCTGGCTGCTGTAACAGAGCGATCGCTGTACCTGTGCGTTAGTACCGAGGGGGCCTGCTGTAATACACAGCCCACACCCGCAGCGTATGGAGCGGGCTCAGCACGTGAGCCGGCTCCATACATCAACCGCCGCACCATGACGGGCAATTAAGTCATAGTGCGCAAAGGGGTTAGTGCGCAGCGGATGGTTCAAAGTGAAAATTGCAATTTTCCACTGATATGCCATTTTAGTGCATAATATGTTGTGCCCAGTTTGTGCCACAGAAGACAAATACCTCATAAAACGTTAAGCGGGTTCTCTCGGGTATGGCGACGCCATATGTGTGGACGCAAACTGCTGCTTGGGCACGCTGCAGGGCTCAGAAGAGAGGGAACGCCATTTTGCTTTTGGAGCGCAGATTTTGCTTGGTAGTTTTTCTATTTTGGGTTTCGCTGGTATTTCAGTTTATAATGTGGTTGCATGTGTAATCTGTGCGGAGAACATCAGGGCATAATAAGAGGGTATAATGCGGTAAATAAATAATTATTCATAGATGTGTGGCCCCTGTCGCACTGATAAATGGAGCCCGATCTTATCCATTTTTGGACACTGCACATTTTGCATCGCCATATTCTGAAAGCCAGAACTTTTTTATTTTTTCACCACCGGAACCCTGTGAGGCCTTATTTGTTGCGGGACAATCTGTAGTTTTCATTGGTACCATTTTGGGGTACATGTGATTTTTTTTTTTTTTGTTTTGATTTTTTTTTTTGGATCACTTTTTATTCAATTTTTTGGCAATCCTGAGCAATAAACAGGAATTCTGACACCGTTTTTTAGGTTTTCTTTTTGCGGCACTCACCGTACGCTATAAATGACATTTTTACTTTATTCTGCGGGTTGGTACGATTACGGCGATACCATATGTATATAGGTTTGGTCCTTTTTTTTTGCGTTTGCACAATAAAATAACTTATTTATAAAAAAAAAAAAAATTCTGTGTCACCATATTCTGAGAGCCATAATTTTTTTTATTTTTTAATCAAAAAAGCTGTGTAAGGGCTTGTTTTTTTGCGGGACGGATAGAAGTTTTTATTGGTACTATTTTCGGGTACATGCGACTTTTTGATCACTTTTTATTCTTTTTAGGGAGCGGTGGTGACCAAAAAAATTGTGATTCTGTCGCAGTTTTTTTTTTTTTTTTTTGGGGGTGTTCATCGTGCGGGAAAAATAACATTAGTTTTATAGTTGGGGTCGTTACGAACACGGTGATACAAAATGTGTACTTTTTTAACGTGTTAATTTTTTTTCTATAATAAAAGTATTTTTTATTAAAGGGAAAAAAAGCATTTAGTGTTTATAGAACTTATAACTTTTATTTACACTTTTTTTAAAACATTTTTATTTTTTTTACTTTTTTCACTTGTCCCACTAGGGGACACTTAGACTTGCAGCTTTGATCGCTGCTAGAGTACATTACCCTACACACGTAGTGTAATGTACTCCAACTGTCATTGTGACGTGACTGTCACACTGACAGGAAGCCACGGAGGACCGGCCGGAGGCTGCTCCTCCGAGGCATCCGTACATGGCAACCCGGAGGTCATTATCTGACCTCCGATTGCCGTGACAAGCATCGGTAGCCCCCACGATCACTTCGTGGGGGCTGCCGATGTGCTTCAGACCACTTAAATGCGGCGACGGCAATCCGTCGCCGCACTTAAGGGGTTAATTGCTGAAAGCAGCGGCGATGGTCCGCTGTCCGGCGAGACTGATGTCTCAGCTGTCTAGGACAGCTGTCAGCGCGTGCCTGTCACTCTGTGTTTACACAGAGTGACAGTTTGAACTGCTGACAAATGAACGTCCTGGTGCGGGAACTAGCAGCCGACCAGGACGTTCATTTTCGTCATTGGTAGTGAAAGGGTTAAACCATTAAACGGTCGTTCCAGAGTGGTATAGCAGAGCAGATATTGTCAAATGGTTTGTAGAAACATTTCGTATACATATAATGTACCGTTTCTTTTTCTCTCTCTCAGTGACTTGGTTAATGGGGTTGTGGCATTAATGAACAGCAACGTCAGCAGTCCTGTGAATCTGGTAAGTTTTCTTTTTCTGGGTTTTAGATTCTAGTTTTGTATTTTTACCTGGAAACTGGGTCTAATGATGTCTCCTCTATTTACATTGGCTGGAACTGACTTTCCATACAGTCATTTCACCGCTCCAGCTAATCGCAGCCTCCGCTGTGATCTCAGGGTGTACGGCACATGTCCTGTTTTTTTTGTTTTTTTTGCTGAGGCAATCTGCAGGTATAAACTACAATTTTTCTAAAGTCAAGAACTCCTTTTTAAGGACCGAATTATAAATCACAGTAAAAATACAGAATACAGTTTTATGTAGAAGCATTTATAGTTTCTAGTACTGCTCCTTTTCGATAAGTGTTTCATTACAGTTCATTATTACCGTATTTGAAGGTGTGGACAATGTTGAGTGAGGCTGGGTTCACACGAGCACATTAACGTCCGTAATGGACGGACGTATTTCGGCCGGAAGTCCCGGACCGAACTCAGTGCAGGGAGCCGGGCTCCTAGCATCGTAGTTATGTACGACGCTAGGTGTCCCTGCCTCGCTGCCGGACAACTGTCCCGTACTGTAATCATGTTTTCAGTACGGGACAGTAGTTCCACGGAGAGGCAGGGACTCCTAGAGTTGTACATAACTATGATGCTAGGAGCCTGGCTCCCTGCAGTGTGTTCGGTCCGGGACTTGCGGCCGAAATACGTCTGTCCATTACGGACGTTAATGTGCTCGTGTGAACCCAGCCTAAGGGTTAGAGGCTGTTACTAATGTGGTCTGTATTTTTGCATTGTACCTGTACATTTGGTCAGTGAGGAACAGGGTGTAATATTCATACAATTTACCTTACAATAGTTTTTGTAAAAGAAGGTACCTGGCTCACTTTGGCCCTTGATTTAAATGGGACCCTTCAATGGTATAAATTGAGGTTGTACCTCTAGCTTCGGCATATACACTGAAATGCCAGCTATTTAAGTCCTAGTTCACATGTTTGCCTACGTTTGATGTATACACCAGGATAACCACCCTACGTATACATTAAACAGGTGCCCTGATAATGGCTTCCGTCACCTTAGACTATAATGGTATCAATTAAACAAATGCTTCATGGAACTCTGATCATGAGTTCATGACTTATCCGTTAAACATTAGTCCTATGGGTGACGAATGCCACTATTTGGCATCAATTGAACGTATCTGTTGCTGACTGACTATAATTGTAGCAGTTTAGCGTATACGTCAAGAAAAGCTATTAAAAAGCCTGTGACTACTCCTTTGAATGGATGCTTGTGGCGTATGCCATACAGTGGCATACATAAACCATAGACTCCCATGTTAAAAAAAAAATAAAAAAAAAATATACCGCTCGGTATACTTTTTTTTTCCTATGGGATTACGTTTTAGAGAATAGCTTAGTCTTTTGGCCTCCGTTGGGTAATAGAGCACTATGTACACTTTTAGCGTGTACGCATATAGCTTTTCCAATCTACATGCTAAACCTAGTTCAATACTATGATTTGGCACTTGCCACCTTTTTTAAAGGCATGTGCAAATTTAGGAGATGTCCTATTTTAGGAAGGTAGGCAGACACTACATTGACTCATCTACAGTGAGGCACGTACCATTAGTTTTATCTTTTAATGTCATTACTTGGTGTCTCGTAGTCCAATTAGTTCTTATTTTTCCAGGTGAAGTGGAGTCTAACTTAAAACTTTTCTTGCAGTTTTTATAATCAGAAATTCACTTTAGCAGTGAAGTTATTAATCACAATTTGCAATTAAAGTTGTAATCTCATCCCCTCCACAGGGAAATCCAGAAGAGCACACCATCCTGGAATTCGCCAGATTAATTAAACACCTTGTTGGTGAGTTGTGCGCCCCTTGAGAAATCCTGCCAATTGTTGATTAGATGTGTCATTATTCACCTCGTGATTAAAGACCTCAGGGACTATAATTGGGGACTCTCTCATCACGGCTGTACAGTAGTTTTCAATGCATGTTAAAAGGCAAGAGTTTATATCTGTACATGAATCTGAGATATATATCTTTGAAAAAAATTGATACCTTGACAAAAAAAGTAACAAAGGGACCAATACAGATTTTTATCATGGAAGTCCATTATGAAGGCTCCAAATGAACAGCAAACTGAGGAATTGATACAGAAGGTATATTGGAAAGTTGTACAGTATACAAAACATTGATATACTGACACTGGAATATGCGTTTTAAATTGATCAGACCTTATAGTTCATACATTAACGCTGTTGTAACTTTTTGTCAGATATTCTATTAATTGAAATTGACACGGTAAACGGCGAAGATTTAAGACCCAAAGAGGCAAAATTTCAGGTTTTTTTTTCTATGCATCAAAGAATCCGCCATTTTCAGGAATTACAGATTTGCGACTGTTTTGCATTCTACCTGTCAGTTATTGAAGATATTTAACCCGTTAGTGTCCGCCAATACACCTTTTCACGGCGGCCACTAATCGGCTTTATTCTGATGCATAAGCCTTTTTACGGTGCTGCATCAGAATAAACGGAGCAGGGCGCCGTTAAATCTCCCTGATCTCAGCTGCCAGATGTAGCTGGGGGCATCCCTGCTTGAACGGGTGAGATCGATATTAGTATCGATCTTACCCGTTTAACCCCTCAGATGCGGCACTCAATAGCGAGCACCGCGTCGGATTGGTTTTGGAGAGAGGGAGGGAGCTCCTTCTCTCACTGACACCCGGCGATAAGATCGCCGAGTGTCTGTGTCTCCGATGGCAGCTGGGGGCCTAATAAAGGTCCCCAGGTTTGCCTGTGGTGAATGCCTGCTAGGTCATGCCAGAGGCATGGCCTAGCAGATGACTGTCCGTTTTACACGGACAGGCATAATACACTAGTATTGCAGTGTATTATAAAAGCGATCAGACTAGTAAAAAAGTGAAAAAAAGGTTTAATAAAGTGAATTAAAAAAAAAAATGTGAAAAAAAATTAAACTTTTTCGCCTTACAAACTGCTTTACTAAAAAAAACAAAATAAAGCAAAAAAGAAAGTTACACATTTGGTATCGCCGCGTCCGTAATGACCCCAACTATAAAGCTATTACATTATTTAACCCGCACGGTGAACTCCATAAAAAATAACAGCAATTTTTCCATTTTTTTCTGTGAATCCTGCCTTAAAAAAAATTGGTACCAATAAAAACTACAAGTCGTCCCGCAAAAAAAAAAGCCCTCATACAACTGCATCGGCAGAACAATAAAGGGCTCTTCAAATATGGAGACGCAAAAACAAATAATTTTGAAAAAAAAAAAGCGTTTTTTACTGTGTAAAAGTAGTAAAACATACGAAATCTATACAAATTTGGTATGGTTGCAATCGTAACATCCCGCTGAATAAAATTGTGTTATTTATACAACACGGAAAAACGGCGTAGATTTAGGACGCAAAAAAGTGGCAATTTCAGGGTTTTTTCTATCTTCCCCCCCCCCCCCCCCCCCAAGAAAAAGCTAATAAAAGTTGATCAATAAATATGTACCCCAAAATGGTGCTATTAACCCCTTAACGCACCATGACGTAACTGTACGTCATGGTGAGCAGTAAGTTCGCGCACCTTGACGTACAGTTACGGCAGTGCTTTGACAGTTAACCGCCGCGCGGCGCTACACCGCAGCGGCGGTTAACTGTGCAGGGTGTCAGCCCTGCTCTCCCCGTTGCCGATCAGCGGCCTGTCGCCGCTGATATCGGCAGTTAACCCCTTAATTGCGGCGCTCGATTTTGAACGCCACAATTAAGGTCTTTAGCGCCGATCGGCAGCCCCCATGTGAAATCACGGGGGCTGGCGATGGTACCCATGGCAACCGGACGCCAGACAATGGCTTCCGGGTTGCCATGTACAGAAGCCTATGAGGACCACCCCGAGGGTGGTCGTCGTAGGCTTCCTGTCAGTGTGACTGTCTCGTCACAATGACAGTTGAAATGCATTACACTACGTGTGTAGTGTAATGTATTCCAGCAGCGATCAGAGCTGCAAGTCTAAGTGTCCCCTAGTGGGACAAGTGAAAAAAGTAAAAAAAATAAAAATGTTTTAAAAAAAGTGTAAAAATAAAAGTTATAAGTGACATAAACAAGAACTGCTTTTTTTCCTATAATAAGTCTTTCATTATAGGAAAAAAAATGAACACGTAAAAAAAAGTACACATTTGGTATCACCGCGTTCGTAACGACCCCAACTATAAAACTATAATATTATTTTTCCCGCACAGTGAACGCCGCAAAAAAAATAAACGAAAAACAATGCCAGAATCACTATTTTTTGGTCACCACCCCTCACAAAATATGTAATAAAAAGTGATCAAAAAGTCGCATGTACGCCAAAATAGTACTGATACAAACTAAAACCCATCCCGCAAAAAACAAGCCCTTACACAGCTTTTTTGACTGAAAAATAAAAAAGTTATGGCTCTCAGAATATGGTGACACAGAAAATACATTATTTTCTAAATAAGTTATTTTATTGCTCAAACGCTGCAAAACATAAAAAAACGTATATACATATGGTATCGCCGTAATCGTACCGACCCGCAGAATAAAGTATAATAGTCATTTATAGCCCAGGGTAAACACCGTCAAAAATAAATAAAAATCATTGTCAGAATTGATGGTTTTTGGTCACCTGGCTTGCCGAAAAATTGAATAAAAAGTGATCAACAAAATCGCATGTACCCCAAAATGGTACCAATGAAAAATACAGATTGTCCTGCAACAAATAAGCCCTCACACGGCTCCGGTGGTGAAAAAATAAAAAAAGTTCCGGCTCCCAGATTATGGCGATGCAAAATGTGCAGAGCGTTCCAAAAGTGGATAAGATCGGGCACCATTTATCAGTGCGACACCGGCCACATATCTGTGGATTATTATTTATTTACCCCATTATTATACCCTCTTATTATGCCCCTGATGTACTCTGCCCAGCCTACATGTGCCCCAACATTATAAACTGAAATACCAGCAAAACGCCAGAGCTACTACCAAGCAAAATATGCGCTCCAAAAGCCAAATGGCGTCCCTCCCTTCTGAGCCCTACAGCGTGCCCAAACAGCCGTTTATGTCCACCGATATGGCATCGTACCAAAAAATGGTACCAATAAAAACGACAGCTCGTCCCGCAAAAAATAAGCCCCCACACCGCTCTATTGACAGAAAAATAAAAAAGTAGTGGCTCTTGGAAAGCGGGGAGGAAAAACGAAAAAGCAAAACATGAATCAGTTCGTAAAGGGTTAATTACTTTCTAATGAAAAAACATTTATGACCACATGTGGGGTATTGCCGTACTCGGAAGAAATTGCTTTACAAACGTTGGGGTGCATTTTCTCGTTTATCCTTTGTGAAATTGAAAAAATTCAACATTTTAGTGGAAATAATGTTGATATTAATTTTCACGGCCTAATTCTAATAAATTCTGCAAAAGACGTGTGGGGCCTAAATGCTCACTATACCCCTAGATAGATTCCTTAAGTGGTGTAGTTTCCCAAATGGGGTTACTTTTGGGGGGCTTCCACTGTTTCTGTCTCTCAGGGGCTTTGCAAATTCGACATGACACCCAAAAACATTCCAGCAAAATTTGAGCTCCAAAAGCCAAATAGCGCTCCTTCCCTTCTAAGCCCCGGTGTGGGTCCAAACAGTAGTTTATTACCACATATGGGGTATTTACGTAATCAGGAGAAATTGTTTTACAAATGTTGGGGCGCTTTTTCTCCTTTATTCCTTGTAAAAATTAAAAATGGCTACCTTTTTTCAGAAAAAAAGGAGATTTTCATCTTCACATACTAATTCAAACAAATTTAGCAAAAAAACTGTGGGTTCAAAATGCTAACTATACCCTTAGATAAATTCCTTGAGGGGTATAGTTTCCAAAATGGGGTCACTATTGGGGGGTTTCCACGGTTTTCTTCCCTCCAGTGCATTGCAAACGCGACACGGCACTGAAAACTATTCCAGCAAAATCAGAAATCCAAAATCCAAATGGTGCTCCTTCTCTTCTGAGGCCTGCTGTGGGTCCAAACAGCAATTTATTACCACATATGGGGTATTGCTATAATCGGAAGACATTGCTTTACATATGTTGGGGTGTTTTTTCTACTTTATTCCTTGTAAAAATTTAACATTTCCTAATTTTTTCACAAAAAAAGTAGATTTTCACCTTCACATACTAATTCAAATAAATTTAGCAAAAAAACTGTGGTTTCAAAATGCTAACTATACCCATAGATAAATTCCTTGAGGGGTATAGTTTCCAAAATGGGGTCACTTTTGGGGTGTTTCCACTGTTTTGGCAGCACAAGGCCTCCTCACACCTGACATGGTACCTAAAATATATTCTAATAAAATAGAGGCCCAAAATCCACTAGGTGCTCCTTTGCTTCTGAGGCCTGTGTTTCAGTCCATGACCGCGCTAGGGCCACATGTGGGGTATTTCTAAAAACTGCAGAATCTGGGCAATAAATATTGAGTTGCATTTCTTGGGTAAAACCTTCTGTGGTACAGAAAAAATTTATTACAAATGAATTTTTGAAGAAAAAAAATGAAATTTGTAAATTTCACCTCTACTTTGCTTTAATTCCTGTGAAACGCCTAAAGGGCTAAAATACTTTGTGAATGCTGTTTTGAATACTTTGATGGGTGCAGTTTTCAAAATGGGGTGATTTATGGTGACTTTCTAATATATAAGGCCCTCAAAGCCATTTCAGAACTGAACTGGTCCCTGAAAAAATAGCCTTTTGAAATTTTCTTGAAAATATGAGAAATTGCTGCTAAAGTTCTAAGCGTTGTAACGTCCTAGAAAAATAAAAGAATGTTCAAAAAACGACGCAAACATAAAGTAGACCTATGGGAAATATAAACTAGTATGTATTTTGTGTGGTATTACTATCTGTTTTACAAGTAAATACATTAAAATTTAGAAAAATGCTAATTTTTGCTAATTTTCTCTAAATTTTGGCGTTTCTTACAAATAAATATTGAATTTAATGACAAAATTTTTTCAGTATCATAAAGTACAACATGTCACGAGAAAACAATCCCAGAATCGCTTGGATAGGTAAAAGCATTCTGGAGTTATTACCACATAAAGTGACACATGTCAGATTTGCAAAAATGGGGCTGGTCCTGAAGGCCAAAACAGGCTTAGACACTAAGGGGTTAAGAAATACAACTTGTCCCGCAATAAACAAGACCTTATACAGCTATGTCGACGCAAAAATTAAAGTTATTGCTCTTGGATTGCGACAATGGAAAAACTTAAAAAATACCTTGGTCATGAAGTTTTAAAATAGGCTGGTCGTTAAGGGCAAATTCACCCCACGACTGTAGATTGGCTTGTAGGGCATGTTCCCTAAATTTGCGTTAAAGCGCAGCCGATCAGTATGTCTGTGATGTATCAGAAGTTTATGAAATCTTAAGTACACTTTAAGACATTACTAATATTACAAATAACAATTACTGCCTGAAATACCTCATTTTATCACTATAGGACTGCAAAGCCCTCCTTTTCTGTAGTCCTTACACCATTGCCGTAATGGCGCACACGTAACTAATTATAGCTTAATGATGGATGACGTGAGATTGTATTAAATTGGTATCCCGACATATTTTCCTGAGTTGCATTAAGTTTTAAAATTCAAATAAGTAAACTATAGGGATGGGTATACATTAGTAGAACATATTCAGCCATATTTTACTAGTTCTTGTAACCGTTAACATTTCTTATACTACAGTTTACAATTGGCTGTTCTTATATTCTACAATCTTTAGTGAGTTTTGTTCTTTCTTTATAGGCAGTGGTGGAGAAATACAGTTTCTTTCAGAAGCTCAAGATGATCCACAAAGGCGAAAACCAGATATCCGGAAAGCCAAGCTTTTGCTTGGATGGGAACCTGTGGTATGTAAAGTGGGACATAAACCTATGCTGTATTTTTAGATTCACATATAGTTAGAAAGAATAATGGCATAACAGTGATGTTACTAAAATAAGTTGAACAAACCGCCAGCATATGCATGAAGGTATGCTTGTCCGTTTTTTTCATTACAGTAAAGGTGTATGATTTTCTGTAAGGTCTTTGAAAAGTTGCGTTGTCATTCTTTAATTTTTAATTTTTTTTTGTCAATTTTTTTTTTTAAATTGTATTTTAGGTTGACTCCTTGGTGTAAGTTCAGAAAGCTACGGTAACGTGGTCTCTTGCTTTCCCCTGTTCTCTTCTCAGGTTCCACTAGAGGAAGGCTTGAATAAAACAATCCACTACTTCAGCAAAGAACTTGAGTACCAAGCAAACAACCAATATATACCCAAGCCCAAACCGGCGAGAATAAAAAAAGGTAGAACGCGACATAACTGAACACTCCATGAGGAAGAGAGGCTATCTTGATGGTTTACAGGATGTAATTTTTGTTCTCCCTCTCCCCTTTGTTTCTTTTACAAGAAAGACTTCTGAGGGGGGTGTCATGAAGAATAAAACTGGAATTTTCCTACGAAGCTTGCTTTAAAGAAATGAATGTGCCTAAAAACATTGAGAACTGCAAACATTGCCTTGCACTTTTTACATTTGTCTTTCTATGTACAGTAGTGTAGGAAATACATGGAAATCTCCACATTTTATATATCTTGCTGTGACTGTTTTTGACTACTGTCTCAGGACAGGTCAACACTATTGCTGGTGGTGGGGCCAGCTAAGAATCACCGTTTAGTCCTTTTTCAGACTCTGCCGAGTACAACGGGTTTAAATTTACTGGTTTCTTTTTGAAGCTATCATGGAAACAAAAAATGCCAATTTAATTTATATATGTGAAAAAATAAAGTGGTGGGTACTTCTAAATATGGTATGTATTATATGCATTACATGGTGGCAGTCTTGTCAGAGGGTCTACTTACATACTGCCAATTTAGACATATTCCTTAACAGGTAAAGGGGTTTGAAGAGTGGGGAAAAAATGTGCGAAAGCTTTGTTTTTGTTAGTTTTTCTGTTTGTTTTTTGAGTTTTTTTTTTTTTTGTTTTTTTTTTCTGAACTCAAACATGATCATTGTTCTCTTCAATGTTCACCAAGCTGTAAATTTGAATTTAAAAGCAGCTATTATAAATAAGAATATTTTGAATCACTATTGTGTTGTCAAGTGTACTTGGATAAAGAAAATAAAGCATTATCGGTTAATAGTGGTTGTATATGCTAGTTTAACCCCTTAACATCCAACGTATGGGTACGTTGTCGTTGGGTACATAACGCAATCCAACGTATGGGTACGTTGTCGTTGGGTACATAACGCAATCCAACGTATGGGTACGTTCGGGCGTTAAGTGGTCTCCATGTCTAAAGACACAGACAGCGGCCATCTGTACTCTGTCACAGACAGTAGTCCATCTTTACACGTGGCCCAGGGGGGTGCCCCCATCCACCCCCCAAACGGATCGGCGATCGCTGCGATTGGACGGGCAGTTCAGACTGGCCAATTGTGGATTTGTGCGGCTAGAACAAGCCGCTATTAGGCAACCCGGGCCAGTAACATTTTCTAAGTCCCCAGAGCGGCCGGGTGCCTGATGAACGATGCACTTAAAGAGACTGTCACCACATTATAAGTGCCCTATCTCTTACAAAAGGAGATGGGCGCTGTAATGTAGGTGACAGATCATTTTTCGAAATAAAAAGCATTACTATTTTAAACCACTTTATGAGCGATTTTTAGCTTTATGCTAATGAGTTTCTTAATGCCCAAGTGGGCGTGTCTTTACTTTAGACCAATCAGCGTCATACACTTCTCTCCATTCATTTACACTGCACTAGCGATATAGTTATATTGTTATGTGCATCTACATACACAAACACTAAGGCTATGTTCACACGGAGTATTTTGGGGGAGGAATATCTGCCTCAAAATTCCGTTTGGAACTTTGAGGCAGATATTCCTCTCCCTGCACGCCGATTTTCGCGGCAATTATCGCGCCGTTTTTCGCCCGCGGCCATTGAGCGCCGCGGGCATAAAACAGCGAGAAATACGCTTTCTCCTGCCTCCCATTGAAGTCAATGGGAGGTCAGAGGCGGAAGCGCCCGAAGATAGGGCATGTCGCTTTTTCCCGCGAGGCAGTTTTACTGCTCGTGGGAAAAAGACGCCGACGCCTCCCATTGAAATCAATGGGAGGCGTTCTCGGGCCGTTTTTGCCGGGTTTTGCGACGCGGTTTCCGCGTCAAAAAACTCGGCATAATACCCCGTGTGAACATAGCCTAACATTACTGTAGTGTCCTGATAATGAATATACATCACTACCAGCCTTGACGTGATGTTTATTCAGAATCCTGACATATCTGTAGCGTCTCTGAGATTTACAGCAAGGCAAACGTAATCTCGTGAGAATACGATGTAACCTGTCATTTCAAACGAGATTGCACTTGCCTTGATAGAATCTCACAAAAGAGTCAGACGTGTCAGGATTCTGAATACACATGACGTCCTGGCTGGAGGTAATGTATATTCATTATCAGGATACTGCAGTAATGTTCGTGTATGTAGCTGCACATAGCGATATAACTATCGCTATCTGCAGTGTAAATGAATGGAGAGAAGTGTATGACGCTGATTGGTCAGCGTCATACACTCCTCTGTACAACGCCACTTGGTCTAAAGTAAAACACGCCCACTTGGGCATTAAGAAACTCATGTGGTGACAGAGCCTCTTTAAGCCACTGGCATCACAGAGAAAATTAAAATAAAAAATCATTTAAATTTTTCCAAGAGTGTGCCGAATACTTTCACATCTCAACTTGGTTGGGACCCTTTTTCGAGCACCGAAGAAAGCTAGTGCTATCTGAACACCTATATATGCATAGGTAGGGGGTTAGGGTAGCGTCCGTTTTATAATTTAAAAAAAAAATACATAGCATTTTAGGTAGTTTTAGCTATACAATTTTTCTGAAGTTAGTGTCAATTTACTGTAGTATATTTCTTATACTAGTTTTTTTTTCTAAAATATAGTTTTACATTTAGTGTCTGGTTACTGTAGCTTTATAGTTTGTCTAAATTTACTGTAGTATAATTTTTATACTATGGTTTTTCTTGCACTAATATATAGTTACAGATTTAGCATCAGTTAGTGACAGACATTCAGTTTTTTTACTGAAGTTCTTCACTAAATTTTGCATAGCGTAGCTTCATAGTTTTAGCCTAAATTTACTGCAGTAGTTTTTATACAATTTTTTTTTTTTTTTAAAGCAGATTCAACGTCGCTAAATTTTAGTTAGTGTCGGGTAGTCAGGAAATTCTCTACAGTTTGATTGCCATAATTTTTTGTTACTGAAGTTTGTTCAGTAAATTTTTTATACTTCATTTTTTTTTCTAAACTTTTAATTTCTTTTTTTTTTTTTATTCAGCAATTTTGAAATACACGTTTTAAAAGCACAACACACAACACCCTGTGTAAAGATAGTCAGTGTTACACGCGTTCAAGCGCAACACACCCCTCTGCTGAATAGACCCTTTGGGATGATTGGGAAATTTTTAGTAGAGGAGGCATACGCCATTCTGGCCTCTGACACAAATTCTACTAGAGAGAGAGAGAAGAGGAATTCGCCCCATGCATCTTGTCCTCCTACTTCTTCTCCTCCTCATCTGGTGATGAGGAATCCCTGCAACGGCGCCCCAGAACATCAGTTGAGGCAACCCCCTAGTTAAGTGATCCCGTGTGGAACCTACACACCGAGAATTATGAGCCTTAGATCCCTGAATTCATAGGCAGCTCAGGAATTCTTTGAGACTGAAGGCCTCACAGAAATAGATTTTTTTTATTTTTTTAAGGTGTTTAGTGAGAATTTAGGGAATTTAATGGTGTCCCAGACCAATTTGTGCCCAGCAATTTATTTCCCAGAACCCCACGTCGTCATATGCTAGACCCTTCAAGTGGACCCCTGTAGATGCAGTGGAGATGCTCAAATTTTGGGGCTTTGTGCTGCATATGGGGCTAGTAAAGAAGCCACAGATAAGGCAATACTAGAGTACAGATGTTTTGTACAACACCCCAATTTACCGCATGGAGATGCCCCAGACACGCTTTGAAGCTATTCCTAAATTTTTGCATTATAATAGTAATGCACAGTGCCTGCCCCATGATGATCCCCAATATGACCGCCTATTCAAAATCGGGCCAATCAATAATTTCTGCACCAAATTTCAAGAAACGTATACCCACCAAAAGAACATTGTAATGAGTCCGTTGTACGTCTAAAATTCTGCCAATACCTGCCCAGTAAGAGGGCAAGGTATGGGATAATGTACAAACTGTGTGAGTAGCTCAAGGTACACCTACAGGATTCGAGTTTGACGCATCCCATTATTTAATGCCTCTCCACCAGAAACACTGCAGCATACAGCACTGTGTGCAAAAACCAGAGGCCTCCCTAAAACACTGCTTGGCCAACGTATCAGAAGGCTTGAGAGCAGGGCATTATGCAGCAACGACATGTTGTTCATCAAGTATAAGGACAAGAGGGATTTCCTTCTCTTGACCACAATACATGGGAACGGCAGCACCCCTGTCCCTGTATGAGGTACCACCACAGTGACCCACAAGCCAAATTGCATTGTGGGCTATAACAAGTACATGGGAGGGGTTGATCTCTCCGATCAAGTGCTGAAGCTCCATTGTGCCATGAGAAACTGTGTGGTACAAAAAGCTGGCCGTGCACGTGGTACTGATGGCATTGTATAACGCGTATGTACTATCCAAATGCAGGCCGGACAGGGTCATTCCTTAATTTTCAAGAGGCGATTATCAAGGTGCTCGTGTTTGAAAACCAGGCAAGTTAGGGCCCAAGCAAATCTTCTGAAAGAGAGTGCGCCTGTATTGTACCAGGGCAACACTTTACTGGCATCGTTCCCCAAACTGCAAAGAAGGGAAGGTCCCAAGAAAGCGGCAGTGTGTAGCAAAAAGGGCATAAGAAGGGACACCACTTATTATGTTTCACTATTTTTTGTCCTCTTGGGCTTTGCAGATGCGACATGGCCTCCACAAACCATTCCTGCTAAATTTGAGCTCAGTAAATGGTGCTCTTTCCCTTCTGAGCCCTGCCCTGTGTCCAAACAGCTGTTTATGATCTCATATGGGCTATTGTTTTACTCAGGAGAAACTGCTCTACAAATGTTGTGGAGCTTTTTCTCCTATAGTTCTTGTGGAAATGAAAAAAAATAAATTACTAAACCTACATTTTTATTGAAAATAAAATGTACATTTTCATATTCACGGCCTACTTCCAATAATTTCTGTAAAAAACCTGTGGCGTCAAAATGCTCACTATACCCCTAGGAAACTACACCCTCAGGGAATTTATGAAAGTGGGGTCATGACACCGAAAACCTTTCCAGCAAAATCTGCGCTCCAAAATCCAAATGGCGCTCGTTACGTTCTGAGCCCTGCCATGGGTCCAAACAGCCATTTATTACCACATATGGGGTATTGCCGTATTTGGGAGACATTGCTTTACAAATGTTGGGGTGCTTTTTCTCCTTTATTCCTTGTAAAAACAAAAACGTATGTTTTTTCAGAAAAAAAAAAAAGTAGATTTTCATATTTACAGACCAGTTCCAATAAATGTAGCAAAAAACCTGTGGGCTCAAAATGCTAACTATACCACTAGAAAAATTCCTTGAGGGGTATAGTTTCCAAAAATGGGTCACTTTTGGGGGGTTCCACTGTTTTGGCACCACCAGACCTCTTCAAACCTGACATGTTGCCTAAAATATATTCTAATAAAAAGGAGGCCCCAAAAGTGCTCCTTTTGCTTCTGAGGCTGGTGCTTCAGTCCATTACCACTCTAGGGCCACATTTGAGATTTCTAAAAACTGCAGAACCTGGGCAATAAATATTGAGTAGTGTTTCTCTGGTAAAACCTGGTGTTACAGAAAAAAAAATGGATTAAAACTGGTTTTCTGCAAAAAAATAAATAATTATTTGTACATTTCACCTCCTACTTTGCTGTAATCGCTGTGAAGCACTTAAAGGGTGAACAAACTTTCTAAAAGCTGTTTTTAATACTTTGAGGAGTGCTGTTTTTAAAATGGGGTGACTTATAGGGAGTTCCTAATATATAGTGCCCTCAAAGCTACTTTAGAACTGAACTGGTCCTGTAAATAAATTGCCTTTTGAAATGTTCTTGAAAATTCGAGGAATTGCTGCTAAAGTTCTAAGCCTTCTAACGTCCTGGAAAATTACTTTGTTGCCATTTTTTGGACATATGGGATATGTTAACTAGTAACTATTTTTTGTGTGGTATGCCTATCTGTCTTAGAAGCACATACATGTAAATTTAGAAAAATGCTAATTTTTATACATTTTCTCAAAATTTTGGTGTCTTTTACAAATAAACACGATGTATTGACTGCATTTTACCACTAACTTAAAGTCCAATGTATCACAAGAAAACCATTTCAGAATCGCTTGGATAGGTGAAAGCATTCCAAAGCTATTACCACAGTGACATATGTCAGTTTTGAAAAAAAAATGGCCTGGTTCCGAAGGCAAAAACAGGATGTGTCCTTAAGGGGTTAATATAATAATAAATATACTGTCACTTTTCTTGCAGATAAACAATGGTTTATTTTATTTTGCTCTATTTCAGTTTTTATTACACAAACAGAAAAAATGGGACAGATATCATCAAAACCACCAAAAAGGCCATACTTACTAGGTAGGTGGGTGGGTGAAAACCCGTTCCCATCAGGACGCAGACGGGTCAAAGAATGCTGCAGAAGGAGTGTGCATTAAATAGTGATAGCCCCTCCCACTAGTCTTGAGGGGAGTGGCGAACTAAGTGCTCAAAGGTGTGCGATAAATGAGTGTCAGTGTAGTGCTAGGGTGTGAATGGATGGTAAAAAATAAATATGTATGTATGAAAGTGTCAGAACTGTGTAATAATGTAATAAAAATAAATAAATAAATGTGATGAATAGGGGTCAGTGCTGTGAATAGTACATGGGGTGTCAGTACTATGTGTAATACGTGGAGGGATAATGTGCTGGTCGTCAGGCATGGCGTAACTTGCCGAATAACAGCCTATTTGTAACGCCGCTAGTGTTAGCTAAAGCGGGCTGCTCTGCATTCCAAACCAAACGCCAGCACATCATGCCCTCCCAGCATATAAGACCCGGCTGCGTCCTGAAAAAATGTGTAGTATACGTAGTAAGAAATATCCATGAAACATGGGGTATTAGTTGTTATTTTGGCCAAAATACGCAAAGCTCGCAACCCAACGTCAAGGGTCCCCAGTGCCTTGCGAGTCCCTAACCAGAACTTTACGTTCCTAATTTAAAAACACAAACAGAAAAAATGGGACAGATATCATCAAAACCACCAAAAAGGCCATACTTACTAGGTAGGTGGGTGGGTGAAAACCCGTTCCCATCAGGACGCAGACGGGTCAAAGAATGCTGCAGAAGGAGTGTGCATTAAATAGTGATAGCCCCTCCCACTAGTCTTGAGGGGAGTGGCGAACTAAGTGCTCAAAGGTGTGCGATAAATGAGTGTCAGTGTAGTGCTAGGGTGTGAATGGATGGTAAAAAATAAATATGTATGTATGAAAGTGTCAGAACTGTGTAATAATGTAATAAAAATAAATAAATAAATGTGATGAATAGGGGTCAGTGCTGTGAATAGTACATGGGGTGTCAGTACTATGTGTAATACGTGGAGGGATAATGTGCTGGTCGTCATGCATGGCGTAACTTGCCGAATAACAGCCTATTTGTAACGCCGCTAGTGTTAGCTAAAGCGGGCTGCTCTGCATTCCAAACCAAACGCCAGCACATCATGCCCTCCCAGCATATAAGACCCGGCTGCGTCCTGAAAAAATGTGTAGTATACGTAGTAAGAAATATCCATGAAACATGGGGTATTAGTTGTTATTTTGGCCAAAATACGCAAAGCTCGCAACCCAACGTCAAGGGTCCCCAGTGCCTTGCGAGTCCCTAACCAGAACTTTACGTTCCTAATTTAAAAACACAAACAGAAAAAATGGGACAGATATCATCAAAACCACCAAAAAGGCCATACTTACTAGGTAGGTGGGTGGGTGAAAACCCGTTCCCATCAGGACGCAGACGGGTCAAAGAATGCTGCAGAAGGAGTGTGCATTAAATAGTGATAGCCCCTCCCACTAGTCTTGAGGGGAGTGGCGAACTAAGTGCTCAAAGGTGTGCGATAAATGAGTGTCAGTGTAGTGCTAGGGTGTGAATGGATGGTAAAAAATAAATATGTATGTATGAAAGTGTCAGAACTGTGTAATAATGTAATAAAAATAAATAAATAAATAAATGTGATGAATAGGGGTCAGTGCTGTGAATAGTACATGGGGTGTCAGTACTATGTGTAATACGTGGAGGGATAATGTGCTGGTCGTCAGGCATGGCGTAACTTGCCGAATAACAGCCTATTTGTAACGCCGCTAGTGTTAGCTAAAGCGGGCTGCTCTGCATTCCAAACCAAACGCCAGCACATCATGCCCTCCCAGCATATAAGACCCGGCTGCGTCCTGAAAAAATGTGTAGTATACGTAGTAAGAAATATCCATGAAACATGGGGTATTAGTTGTTATTTTGGCCAAAATACGCAAAGCTCGCAACCCAACGTCAAGGGTCCCCAGTGCCTTGCGAGTCCCTAACCAGAACTTTACGTTCCTAATTTAAAAACACAAACAGAAAAAATGGGACAGATATCATCAAAACCACCAAAAAGGCCATACTTACTAGGTAGGTGGGTGGGTGAAAACCCGTTCCCATCAGGACGCAGACGGGTCAAAGAATGCTGCAGAAGGAGTGTGCATTAAATAGTGATAGCCCCTCCCACTAGTCTTGAGGGGAGTGGCGAACTAAGTGCTCAAAGGTGTGCGATAAATGAGTGTCAGTGTAGTGCTAGGGTGTGAATGGATGGTAAAAAATAAATATGTATGTATGAAAGTGTCAGAACTGTGTAATAATGTAATAAAAATAAATAAATAAATAAATGTGATGAATAGGGGTCAGTGCTGTGAATAGTACATGGGGTGTCAGTACTATGTGTAATACGTGGAGGGATAATGTGCTGGTCGTCAGGCATGGCGTAACTTGCCGAATAACAGCCTATTTGTAACGCCGCTAGTGTTAGCTAAAGCGGGCTGCTCTGCATTCCAAACCAAACGCCAGCACATCATGCCCTCCCAGCATATAAGACCCGGCTGCGTCCTGAAAAAATGTGTAGTATACGTAGTAAGAAATATCCATGAAACATGGGGTATTAGTTGTTATTTTGGCCAAAATACGCAAAGCTCGCAACCCAACGTCAAGGGTCCCCAGTGCCTTGCGAGTCCCTAACCAGAACTTTACGTTCCTAATTTAAAAACACAAACAGAAAAAATGGGACAGATATCATCAAAACCACCAAAAAGGCCATACTTACTAGGTAGGTGGGTGGGTGAAAACCCGTTCCCATCAGGACGCAGACGGGTCAAAGAATGCTGCAGCACTGACCCCTATTCATCACATTTATTTATTTATTTATTTTTATTACATTATTACACAGTTCTGACACTTTCATACATACATATTTATTTTTTACCATCCATTCACACCCTAGCACTACACTGACACTCATTTATCGCACACCTTTGAGCACTTAGTTCGCCACTCCCCTCAAGACTAGTGGGAGGGGCTATCACTATTTAATGCACACTCCTTCTGCAGCATTCTTTGACCCGTCTGCGTCCTGATGGGAACGGGTTTTCACCCACCCACCTACCTAGTAAGTATGGCCTTTTTGGTGGTTTTGATGATATCTGTCCCATTTTTTCTGTTTGTGTTTTTAAATTAGGAACGTAAAGTTCTGGTTAGGGACTCGCAAGGCACTGGGGACCCTTGACGTTGGGTTGCGAGCTTTGCGTATTTTGGCCAAAATAACAACTAATACCCCATGTTTCATGGATATTTCTTACTACGTATACTACACATTTTTTCAGGACGCAGCCGGGTCTTATATGCTGGGAGGGCATGATGTGCTGGCGTTTGGTTTGGAATGCAGAGCAGCCCGCTTTAGCTAACACTAGCGGCGTTACAAATAGGCTGTTATTCGGCAAGTTACGCCATGCCTGACGACCAGCACATTATCCCTCCACGTATTACACATAGTACTGACACCCCATGTACTATTCACAGCACTGACCCCTATTCATCACATTTATTTATTTATTTATTTTTATTACATTATTACACAGTTCTGACACTTTCATACATACATATTTATTTTTTACCATCCATTCACACCCTAGCACTACACTGACACTCATTTATCGCACACCTTTGAGCACTTAGTTCGCCACTCCCCTCAAGACTAGTGGGAGGGGCTATCACTATTTAATGCACACTCCTTCTGCAGCATTCTTTGACCCGTCTGCGTCCTGATGGGAACGGGTTTTCACCCACCCACCTACCTAGTAAGTATGGCCTTTTTGGTGGTTTTCAGTTTTTATTAGCTCAATGGCTGTTTGCATTTTTGAACATATACTGCTTTATACTTCCTGCACCAGTCGTCATAGCTTCACCTGCAAAACTGGCTTCTCTGTGGCTGTATTGTGTTCTCGATTGTCATCTGCACTGCGAGAAGGCACCATAAAGAGGTTAATAATGATCCGTTTGGACCAGTGTGATCCTGCAAGAAGCCTTGTTAATGAAAGAAGCCTCCAGGTTAAAATTGATTCACTGTGTTGTGTGGAGTGTAGGGCCTGAGGGGCAAAATATTACAGGAATTGAAAGAAGACCAGAAACCGAATCCCTGTGTCATGCACCACTTTCCATAGGATCTGTATTATGCATAAGTGTATCAGTTTTGCCTAAAGTGGTCCTTTAAAAATCGCTAATCCCCAGGATAGGTGATCAGTGTATGATCTCTGGGGCCCCCACCGATCATTAGAACAAGGGTCGTATGCCCTGTTAGAATGGAGCCGTGGACAGTCATGCGTGCCACCACTCCATTTAACGCCTATGGCACTAATGTAAATTGCTGATATTTATATTGCTCGACTGACCGCCGCGTCGTTCTACCTGAGAACACAGGATACTCGTGATCAGTAGGGGTCTGGACAGTGAGATCCCCAGCTATCATACTTTTTTTTTTTTTTTTTTTTGCCTATCCTGTGGTTATTCGTGGGCCCAATCCCTCTAACTAGTGTATTCTAAAATGTAATAGAGTTACTAAACTGATTAAAACAAATTATACATTTATCCACTTGTTAATCTTTCTACCACCCGTACAAACATCTGTCAAAAATCATAACCAGTAATTTTGTGAGATCTGTTTTGGAAAAACTTGACTTAAAGAGGCTCTGTCACCACATTCTAAGTGCCCTATCTCCTACATAAGGAGATGGGCGCTATAATGTAGGTGACAGTAAGGGTATGGTCACACGTACACGTCCGATACGCCTGAAATTACGGAGCTGTTTTCAGGAGAAAACAGCTCCTGAATTTCAGACGTAATGGCATGTGCAGGCGTTTTTCCGCAGCGTCCATTACGGACGTGATTGGAGCTGTTTTTCTATAGAGTCAATGGAAAACGGCTCCAATTACGTCCCAAGAAGTGACATGCACTTCTTTGACCCAGGCATCTTTATTTTTTTACGCGCCATCTTTTGACAGCGGCGCGTAAAAATAAAATGACTGTCGGCACAGTGCATCGTAAAACCCATTCAAATTAATGGGCAGATGTTTGCCGGCGCTTTGACGCTCGCGAGATTACGCTTCCTCTGCTGTAACTACCACAGAAACCGTAACGAAGTGCACAGATTGTGAATAGACATCGAGTGGAATGTCTATTCACTGTCTAAACACTTCAGTATTGTTAATGTGTTAGTATAAGACAGCACATAGCGATCTAAAAAGATCCCTATGCGCTGCCTAAATGAATGGAGAGGAGTGCATGAGGCTGATTGGTCAGCGTCATACACTCTCCTGTACAACGCCCACTTGGTCTAAAGTAAAAACACGCCCACTTGGGTATTAAGCAACTCATTAGCATAAATCTAAAATCACTAATAAAGTGGTGAAAACAGATAGCAATGCTTTTTATTTTAAAAAAACGGTTGCCTACATTATAGCGCCGATCTCCTTATGTAGGAGCTAGGCCACTTATAATGTGGTGACAGAGCCTCTTTAAAGCCAGACTAGCTATATTTTAACAGGCATCACTATTAGGGTGCAGTCACCCGTGACAGATTATGTTGTAGAAACTTCTGACTGAAAATTCTTTTCATTCATCTAAATGGAACGTGCCAAAATCTATGCACTTGCTGCAGAAACATCTGCAGAAATTTATGCAACAAAATCTGCCATGTGTGACTGTATCCAAGGCAGAGGGGAAGATCATGGCCATAAAGAGATGCACATCGTTAACTGCAGTATTCTGACAGGTTGTGGCATTTAAACAATGCGGAGCTTGTATTGGGCAGCACGGTGGCTCAGTGGTTCGCACTATTGTGTTGTGTTACTGAGATAATGGGTTTGAACTTGACCAAGAACAACATCTGCGTGGAGTTTGTATATTCTCCCCATGTTTGGGTTTCCTCCGGGTACACTGGTTTCTTCTTAGGGTATGTTCACACGCAGTGACCAAAAACGTCTGAAAATATGGAGCTGTTTTTAGGCGAAAACAGCTCCTGATTTTCAGAAGTTTTTTTTAACAACGCTCGCTTTTTGCGGCGTATTTTACGGACGTTATTGGGGCTATTTTTCAATGGAGTCAATGAAAAACTGCTCCAAAAACGTCCCAAGAAGTGTCCTGCATTTCTTTGATGCGGGTGTCTTTTTACACGCCATCTTTTGACAGCGGCGCGTAAAATTACACCTCTTGGGAACAAAACACCGTAAAACCCATTGCAAGTATCGGGCAGATGTTTGAAGGCCTAATGGAGCAGTTTTTTCAGACGTAATTTGAGGCGTAAAACGCCCGAATTACGTCTGAAACCACTGCGTGTGAACATACCCTAACACTCCAAAAACATACTGACAGGTTAAATGGCTTCCTCCCAATTGGTCCTAATGTGTGTATCTATTGTGACCATGTTACAATTGAACATTGGAATATGTACAGTGCTGGAATCTGAGTGGAGCATGACTTACCAGGAGAAGAGCTGTAGGAATAATCTAGTCATGGACATGGCACACACAACTCTATTTTATTAGCATGTCCTACCAATGAAAGACAAATTGTGTAACTGACAGCAGTGAGTAGGTTAGGTAGGTCTTGTGGGCACTTTTTTAGTAAGAGTTTAATTTAATCTTTGTGGAACAATGGCCGGTTTAAAGGCGTATTCTAGCTAAAACAGTCAATTTATTGCTTATTCGAGTGTTTTAACAACTTTTTCTAAATGCACCCTCAATGACCGCACCACAGGAGGATGAATCTCCTCCCCTAATAGGGACAGGAACATACAAGAGGTTAAAAGCCCCTCCCCACCTCCTCCTCAGTGGTTTTCCTGTCCGTATGAGAGGGCGTGCAAGAGAGGCTTGGTCTGCGCTGGTAGACCGGGTATGTGTAGAGTCCATGGCCGTCGGTTTTACTCGCCTCCCGACGCCCGCAGCCATGGATCAGTGAGCGCTGGCTCGCATCTCCTTCCTAGGAGACGCCAGCGCTCACTTCTGCTCCTGTTCTTATTAGGGGAGGAGATTCCGGTCCGCTGTGTCCCGGTCTGAAAGGGCCAGCGCGCACACATGTGACAATCATCATCAACTGCACATGATTTCCTGGACTATAAGAAGGGCCCTACCCTTCTGATCCTTGCCTGAGCGTTGTTAGTGTATCCCTTGTCAGTCTTGCAAATGGTCCCTTAGTGTTATCCCGTTCCAGTTGTTACGCGTGCCCTGTTACCCGTATCCTTTATCCTGTGCTTTGTTCTTGTTCCTGAGCCTATTAGTGTTGGAGTCGTGTCCTACTGCACTTGTTGTAGTTTGTCACGTCCTGTGTCGTCTGCCACGTCCTGAGTCATCTTCCACGTCCAGTGTGATCCGCCACGTCTGGCGTAACCTGCTGCACCCACCTCCATCCGTGCCAGAGCCTCGGCCACTGTCTGGACTATTCAGGTACCCTAGACTTTGTATTGCTGGGGTGCTCTGATGTTTGGCCAGCTGCCCTCCCCGCTTTGGCGGTGCAGCCTAGTGGGTCCACATACCCACAAACCGTGACAGTATGCCTTAAGGATTACTCACCAGGCAGCTGGGTTAAGTAGCCTTGCTTTTCCCCCTCATGGCTGCTCCTGTTTCCCCTGGGCTCAGGACCAAATACCACTCTTCTCTTCCTGCACCTATGGGAAAGCTGGGGTGGTTGTTGCAGGCTCCGGTCCTCTTTGGAGCTCCCCAGCCTTTTCTCTTGCCCTTCGGGGAAAGCATATAGTCCGCTGGCTTCAGTATGTGTTCCACGTTAAAGTGCTTAGACGCTCGCATCACTTCCGGTGATGCATGATGCGTGTCAGGAGGTAATGTGGGTGCCGCGTCCTTGTTCTTTTGGAATGGGAGAAACGGCAGACACCGGCTAATCCCTGCTGCAGTTGGCGTTTCATTCCTCCATCCCAGTGCCAAGCAGTCGGGAGTCTACCCCTACGGGAGGAACCTCGAGGCCAGATCCTGTTTCAGCCTGATAAAAGATACACTCCTGGTAAGGTAAGACTTGTTTCTACACAGGTGATTTTGGAAGTGGTCTTGTCCTGCTCCCTCTGAGTCCAGTGGGAAAACATAAGTTGTAAGTTATACTATTTTGGGGGTTTATTTGTTGCTAGGGTTATTTTTTTCCCCCTCACTATGTTGTATCTTTCAGACGATTAAGGATACTCCTAAACCTAAAAAGATCCCTCTATCTGTAAATGTGCTTTTTCTAACAAAAACTACCCTCATCTGAGAGAAAAAAAAATCTGTCTGTTAGGGGGGATTCACACGAACATGGTTTGCGTCCGTGCAGCCCGCGTGGTTTCCACACGGGTCGCACGGACCTATGCAAGTCTATGGGGCCGTGTAGACTGTCCGTGAGTTTTGCGCAGCGTGAGTCCACTGCGTAAAACTCACGACATGTTCTGTATTTCTGCGTTTTTCGCGCATCACGCACCAAATGAAGTCAATGGGTGCGTGAAAATCCCGCGCACCACACGGAAGCACTTCCGTAGGACGCGCGTGATTCGCGCAACAGCAGTAAAAGAATGAATTAAACAGAAAAGCACCACGTGCTTTTCTGTTTACAAACATCCAAACGGAGTGTCATAATGATGGTGGCTGCGCGACAATCACGCAGACGCGCATCATACGGGGCTGACACACGGAGCTGTCAAGTGCCTTTTGCGTTCGCAAAACACAGCGTTTTTGCGCGTGCAAAACGCTCACGTCCGTGTGAATCCGCCCTTATGGTCTGAAAGTGGTCAGAGGAGCTCAATCTTCTCTTATGAAAGATATCAAGGGGCAGGTGAGACAGGAGATTTAATTATCTATAGCATCATCCACGCAGTCTTATTCTTCCTGATCCTACCCCCACTCCAATAAAGAGAACTTATGATAGAAGAGGATTCTATTTCTGATATGGAAAGTTATCTTTCCTCTATGTCAGGAGAATTTTTGGAGGAAGGGCCATTGCCGCCTGGGTCCACATCTACAGCTGATGAATACAATAAATATTATTTCTCTTTGGAACATATGGAGGCATTATCTACAATGAGATTCACTATGGAAGTGGAGGATGTCCCTGAAACCCGCACAATTCAGGATATATTTGCAGGGTTGGGAGTGAAAAGAAGTCGGTTCTTTACATCCTCAAAAATGTACAGGCTTTGAGGAGGAATGTAAATCTTAAATAAATAAAAAAAGTCTCCCCTCAGAATTAAGAGGAAGAGATAAAAGGATGAATCGAGATTCCCAAAACTCATATACAGGTGGCTAAAGTGGGGAAGAAAACAACTCTAAAGATTCATCAAACAGAAAAGAAAGACGAGTTTATAGCCAGATTATATATAAAAAGTAGAATTTATTTAACACATATGACAAACAAAGTTTTGAAAATTGAACAAAAGGACAAGACCCTAGTATGAACATAGGAGCAATTACTGACACTTGCAAAATATTGTATATAGGTATATGGGCTATAAGTCATATATAAACCCAAAAGGAACAGGCTACCCTATTTCATAGTTAGTGCACCATATATGTATGTTCAGTCAGTAGTAGAACAGGAAAAAAGGGGAGACTAGTGATGGAATAAAGTGCTAGTGCATCAAAGTGCTATTTGAATCAAACAGCAATTGTTTACCCATAAGAGCAAGGAAAGGTAGTAGTCAGTGCTTGCTCCTACACATGAACCCCAACGCGCGTTTCGCTAAAGGTGCTTCCACATCCCCCCTGAGGAAGCACCTTTAGCGAAACACACATTGGGGTTCATGTGTAGGAGCAGGGGTAAAGGGGAATCTGGGAGAGGGAGTTACCAAAAAGGTGGTAATAAAACAAACATTTTATTTAACTCCTTCAGGACACAGCCTGTTTTTGCCTTAATGACAAAGCCGATTTTTTCAAATCTGACATGTCACTTTATGTGGTAATAACTTTTGAATGCTTTTACTTATCCAAGCGATTCTGAGATTGTTTTCTCATGACATATTGTACTTTGTTTAGTGAAAAAATTGAATTCAATATTTATTTGTGAAAAACACCAAAAAGTAGATAAAGTTTGCAAAAATTAGCACTTTTCTAAATTTAAATGTATCTCAAGACAGTAATACCACACAAAATAGTTACTAATTCATATATCCAATATGTCTACTTTACATTGACATCGGTTTTTGAACATTCTTTTATTTTTCTAGGACGTTACAAGGCTTAGAACTCTAGCAGCAATTTCTCACATATTTAAGAAAGTTTCAAAATGCTATTTTTAAAGCGACCATTTCACTTGTGAAGTGGCTTTGAGGGGTCCATACAAAACAAACTCCCATAAATCACTCCATTTTTTAAATTGCACCCCTCAAAGTATTCAAAACAGCATTAAGAAAGTTTCTTAACCCTTTAGGTGTTTCACAAAAATTAAAGCAAGTAGGGGTGAAAATAGATAGTAACTAAGGTACAAACTGGACATAAATATACGTGATATGTTATTTTTTAGCATTATTACCCACCACACTAGATTAATTTATTTTGTGTCAATGCAAAGTGCGAAAGCACTAGACAAATATTCTTGATACATTGTATCATTTATCTTGTATAAGCTGACATACTTATGATACAAACATTGGCAGTGAAGCGTTGACTGCCAATTTATATATCCCCTAAACAGGTCAGAGACTCAGTGAAAATAATCTTAACTATACATGTTGCGGAAAACTAACGGAATTTGAGAATTACTGACAGTGATTTAATACTGATTTATTCTTTGTGTGCATTGGAAAAATTTGCAGGTTTTTTATCAAAAGATATTAAAATGTAGCTAAATGTTCAACAAACTTCTGAGGTGTCATAGTGACACGTCAGAAGTTTGTATTGGTGGGGGTCCGAGCATGGCCGGCCTTAGCTATGTTCGACCAGTGCGGTCGCACATGGGGCCTGCCGCCACACGGCAAGAGGGGCGCCAGCGGGTGTGTGTATCCCCGCGCCGTTGCAACTACCAGCGGGGATACACACACTAACTGCAGTCGCACCCGGGCGCTTCTTCACTTAGTGGCTACCGCTATAGCAGCCATAGCGGCTGCTAGCGGTGACACCGGGCATGAGGGCGGTGGTGCCGCTAGCAGCTGCTGTGGCTACTATAGCGGTAGCGACGGCACTATAGCAGAGCAGGGACATATCTCCCTGCTCTCCTGTCTACTAGCGCCACTGTAGCTCCCTTCAGCTACAGCGGCGCTAGTAGACAGCAGAGCAGGGAGATACCTCCCTTGCTCTGCTATAGGGCCCCCCTGTAGATATCAACCCCCCCCTTCCAGGATAGCACCAGCGTAGCTCCCTGAAGGAGCGGAATCCCCGTGTGGCCGGGGATTCCGGTCCTGGAGCGCTGCTTGATGCCTCTGTCCATATGTGGACAGTGACATCAGGGAAAATTCCTGAAGCGGAATCCCCGGTCACAGCGTTGCAGACGCTATGATCGGGGATTCCACTCCAGGAGAAGCCAATGACGTCATGGACACAGACGTCAGGAGCTTCTCCTGGAGTGGAATCGACGGTCATAGCGTCTGCAACGCTGTGACCGGGGATTCCGCCTCAGGAGTTTTCCCTGATGTCACTGTCCATATATGGACAGAGGCATCAAGCAGCGCTCCAGGACCGGAATCCCCGGCCACACGGGGATTCCGCTCCTTTAGGGAGCTACAGTGGCGCTATCTATACTGGAAGGGGGGGTTGCTATCTACAGGGGGGGGCACTATAGCAGAGCAGGGAGGTATCTCCCTGCTCTGCTGTCTACTAGCGCCACAGTAGCTCCCTGAAGGAGCGGAATCCCCGTGTGGCCGGGGATTCCGCTCCTGTAGCGCTGCTTGATGTTTCTGTCCATATATGGACAGTGACATCAGGGGAAGCTCCTGAAGCGGAATCCCCGGTCACAGCATTGCAGACTCTATGATCGGGGATTCCACTCCAGGAGAAGCCAATGACGTCATGGACATAGACGACGGGAGCTTCTCCTGGAGTGGAATCGACGGTCATAGCGTCTGCAACGCTGTGGACGGGGATTCAGCCTCAGGAGTTTTCCCTGATGTCACTGTCCATATATGGACAGAGGCATCAAGCAGCGCTCCAGGTCCGGAATCCCCGGCCACACAGGGATTCCGCTCCTTCAGGGAGCTACAGTGGCGTTATCTTTACTGGAAGGAGGGGTGGTTGCTATCTACAGGGGGGCTGTGGGCTTTGTGGCACTACCTACAAAGGACAACTGTGCAGGAGCACACAAAATACCCAGCTTTCCCGGGTATAAAAAAAAAAGTGTGGAAATAAACTTAGATATAACTTTTATTTAATCTAGCTAAAAGGATTAATCCTTTACTCAGACTAAATAAAAGTTATAACTTAGTTTATCTCCACACATTTATTTGATAGCTGGGAAAGCTGGGTATTTTGTGTGCTCCTGCACAGTTGTCCTTTTTTTAATCCTTTTTTTCACTCCCTACCAGGGGGCTGTGGGCTGTGTGGCACTTCCTACCAGGGGTCTGTGCGGCACTCCCTACAGGGGGCTGTGCGGCACTCCCTACAGGGGGCTGTGCGGCCCTCCCTACAGGGGGTTGTGCGGCCCTCCCTACAAGGCCGCTGTGCGGCGCTATCTACAAGGGGGCTGTGTGGCGCTATCTACAAGGGGGCTGTGTGGCGCTATCTACAAGGGGGCTGTGTGGCGCTATCTACAAGGGGGCTCTGTGGCGCTATCTACAAGGGGGCTGTGTGGCGCTATCTACAAGGGGGCTGTGTGGCGCTATCTACAAGGGGGCTGTGTGGCGCCTTCTACAAGGGGGCTGTGAGGCGCCATCTACAAGGGGGCTGTGTGGCGCTACCTACAAGGGGGCTGTGTGGCGCTACCCACAAGGGGGCTGTCTGGCGCTACCCACAAGGGGGCTGTCTGGCGCTACCCACAAGGGGGCTGTCTGGCGCTACCCACAAGTGGGCTGTCTGGCGCTACCCACAAGGGGGCTGTCTGGCGCTACCCACAAGGGGGCTGTGCGGTGCTACCCACAAGGGGCTGTGTGGCGCTACCTACAAGGGGGCTGTCTGGCGCTACCCACAAGGGGGCTGTGCGGTGCTACCCACAAGGGGCTGTGTGGTGCTACCTACAAGGGGCTGTGTGGTGCTACCTACAAGGGGCTGTGTGGCGCTACCTACAAGGGGCTGTGTGGCGCTACCTACAGGGGGAATCTGTGAGTGGGGATCTGATTGTCATTTTACTGAGTAGGGGGCTGATGGTCATTTTGCTGTGAGTGGGGGGTTGATGGTCATTTTTCTGTGAGTGGGGGGCTGATGGTCTTCAAGTGGTTTCCACCTCTGACCTCCAATTGAAATTAATAGGAGGCAGAAAATACCTGCGTCGCTCGTTTGGAGCTTTTTTTTCCTGCATCTTTTGTATTCGCTTCAACAGCTTAAGAAAAAACACAAAAAAAAGGTCACACAACGCTGTCAGTTGCTGAAGGAATTTTGAGGCAGATTTTTTTTGCCTTACAAAAAACGTGTGTGAACATGCCCTATGAGTGGAGTACTTGTTCTTAGCCGATTTCTGTCTTTCTCCAAAAAAATTTGGTAGGGGGGCCCTGAGGAAATTTTGTTTTTCCAGTGCTGCCTTGAGTCCGAAAAGGTTGGGAAACTCTGTACAAGGGTCCCGTCATGGAGCAGCTCAGTTCGTCATGAAAACGGGGCCTAGATGAGTACAATTTTTGTTTTTGTTGGGGGCACTGTCTACAAGGGGGAGGTGTGGGGGGCTGTATGGCACGATCTACAAAAAGGAGGTGAGGGATTATGGCACTGTCTACAGGGAGGCTATATGGCAAAATCTACAAGGGGGCATTATACTGTGTGGGGGCCACTAAGCGGACATTATACTGTGTAGGGGTACTACAGGGGGCATAATACTGTGGGCACAATTAGAGGACAAAATACTGTGTCCTTGAAGGGGTTGTAATATATTATATTATTATTATACTGTATGGGGGCACTAAAGGGGCATTATCATTTTTTTATGGGGCATTTTTTTTTAATGATGGGGTGGGGCGCCGGAAGATCATTTCGCACAGGGCGCCATCTATCCTAGGGCCGGCCCTGGGTCCGAGCACGAAGACCCCCACCAGTCGCTAGAACGAAGCTGCTGAGGTGTTCGTGCGGGCGCTCAGCTGCTTAGTTTCTGTTCGGCTTTTTCCAGAAAGCCGATGTATGGGAGTACTCCGTGCTCAGACCCCCACCAATCCAATCACTATGACATGTCAGAAGTTTGTTGAACGTTTAGCTACACTTTAACACTCAACAATGGCTAACTGATGCAAAAGAGGTTTTTTTTCGGATCGAGTCAATTTAACAATTACCAATACTACGATGTTAAAATCAACATTTAACATACTTACTAATACATACAATATAGGATCATGGTGGGAAGTTCAAAGTTGTAAAAATTATATACAGCAGAATATAGTCCCCAAAGGCCTAAGGGTCAATATCATTCCAGCAAGAAGGGCCAGAACCCCAGAGGTACTAGAAAAATGGGCAGCAGAAGCTACGGCATAGCTTTATGCAGATTTTACTGGAGCAGGAGAACAAAACCTTAGAAAAATCTTCCTTATTATTAAAGGAGCAGATGGAAAAAATTTGTATGTATAAAAATGATAGTGCATTTGAACAGCAGGAAATCCAGTTACAATAGACAGTAGAGAAACTGCAGATCACAATTAAAGAGAGAGAACATTTACAATTCACCAGGGATCTACAGGCATTTAAGGAACATAGAGCCTATAACTTCGAGGTCCCAATTCAAGGTACAGATTCAAACTCTGAAAGATCATCCTCAGATATTGAACAATCTGATTCTGAGGGTGTGGGGAAACAACATATGGGACCTAGTTATAACTACCCGAACTCTGGTGTCTCTTACAGGGGACCACAACGGGGAAGGGGTAGACGCCCAAGGAGAGGCAATACTGGTAACATGGATTTTTTTAGGGACCAGTTACCCGCCGACCAATTATGGTCTAAGGACCAGGTCCACATAACAGCGCTAAATTCTCATGTTACTACAAATATACCAACTGGGAATGAAGTGGATACCCATACAGTCAATGATAGGGAACCTAGCTCTGACAAGATGCAAATCATCAACATTTCCCAAAAGGTTCTAACAGATGAAGATATTAGGATACTGACTAAAGGATTATCCTATGTCCCTACCACTAGGTTTGAAATTTTTGACTGGATTAAGGACTTACATTTGTTTGCACGCAAACTTATGTGGGTTCAATTTTATAAAAATCATAACCTCAAACAGTGTAGGGATTTGGGTATTGAGGAGATGGATTACCCTGACTTCTTGATTTTAATGGGCCTCCTTCAAGAAAGTGAGGTAACTGTGGGTGAGGGTCCCGTCACCAACCTTCAGAAAAAAAAGTACCAAGTCTGCACCACTAGGTGAAACACACAATATTGATCTATTCGTTGAACTAGTAACCAAGGCGATAGAACACTTAGGAATCAATTCAGGTCTATATCAGTACAAAAATAATCTTACACCACAGGAGATCTCCACACTAGAAAAAGACAAATCTGTTGTCATAAAACCAGCAGCTAAGGGGGAAACCTAGTGGTTATGGACATATCGACATATAAAATAATGTGCCAACGCATATTACATGAAAGAAATAGCTATCAGAAACTGACAAATAATCCTATATGTGATAATGTGAAGGAACTTCAGGCTATCTTATGCAAAGCTATAGGAGATAAACTCATTAGCAAACACGAATTTGAGTTTATGTGTCCAAATAATCCACTGATTCCCACTTGAAAGGAAGGCCAATCGTGTCTGGGATAGATGGACTTACACAAAACATCAGTGTCTATGTAGATAATGTTCTACGTGAATTCGTCCAGGTGCTCCTCTCATATGTCAGGGACACTACAAACATTCTTAAAAGACTTGAGGGGATTGAGATCCCTCCCCAAGCAATGCTTGCAAGCTTGGACTTAGAATCCCTGTACAGCGCTATACCTCATCATCAAGGTTGTGAAGCTGTGCAATGTTTTTTGAAAACACGAGGTATTCAATTTAAAGCCCATAACGAACTGGTACTAAGCCAACTAAATTTTATTCTTACCAAAAATATCTTTCTTTTTTGGGGGACAAATGTTCCACCAGACCAGAAGGACTGCCATGGGCAGCCCCTGTGCGCCCAGCTATGCCAACCTCTACTTGGGCTGGTGGGAGGACCAAGTGGTGTTCTCGGATGGCCTGGCATCATATACCTCGCCCATTACCCAGTGGGCGAGGTATATACATGATATTTTGATAATCTGGAATGGCAGTGTTGAGCAGTTTGATACATTCGTCAGCATGCTTAACATTAATGGACTAGGCCTTTATTTTACCTCGGAGATACATATGACAGCAATTAACATCTTAGACATAACCATCTCCAAAACAGAAAGAGAGAATTTAACAACCACCCTATTCCGTAAACCCACAGCGACAAATAGCCTTTTAGCATGGGATAGCCATCATCCCACTAATCTTAAAAAAGGGATCCCCAAGGGACAATGTCTCAAGTTGAGGAGAAATTGTTCGGATCTAGGGGATTTTATGTACAAATCCAGACAACTACGATATAGAGGGTATCCGGACAAAACTTTAAGAAATGCATACCATCACGCCTTATTAAATGACAGAACTGAATTATTGGTCCCAAAAAAATCAACAGAGGAAGAGATGACAACGAAGATTAGAATAGTGGGTACATATGACAATAAACATAAAGAGATTAGAAATATTTTTCAAAAATTTTGGGGGATTCTAACCGCAGACCAAGATCTCAACAAAGCAGTTGTCCCATATCCACTTATTACATATAGGAGGGGAAAAAACCTCCAGGACCAGCTGCTACATAGCCACATTACTGACTGTCTGTCACAGACAGGATGGTTACCGGATAAACCAACAGGCACATATAAATGTGGATCGTGCAAAGCATGTAAATACGTAACCAAAGGTAACACCTTTCAGAGTGTAGCTACAGGACAATCTTTAAAGAACAGGGAATTTGGTAACTGCAAATCCAAGGGGCTAGTGTACATGGCCACATGCACCTGCCCACAAAACTGTGTGGGAAAAACAATAAGGGAGTTTAGGCGAAGAATTCTGGGGCACATGGGAAATATCCATAGAAAAGAAGATACGAGTCTAGCGAGACACATGCTAGAGAAATATAATAACAACACTGAGGAAATGACTTTTCAAGTAATAGAGATAATAAGATCGTCAGTACGTGGAGGGAATTTAGATAGACTCCTCCTCCAAAAGGAATGTAGATGGATCTACCGATTAAAAACAACAAATCCTGAGGGTGTTAACCCCTTCCCTCTTTAGCCACTTTTGACCTTCCTGACCGAGCCTCATTTTTTAAATCTGACATGTGTCACTTTATGTGGTAATAACTCCGGAATGCTTTCACCTATCCAAGCGATTCTGAGATTGTTTTCTCGTGACACATTGGACTTTATGTTATTGGCAAAATTTGCTCGATATGTTCAGTATTTAATTGTGAAAAACACCAAAATTTAGCAAAAAATTGCAAAAATTTGCATTTTTCTCAATTTAAATGTATCTGCTTGTAAGACAGGCAGTTATACCACCCAAAATTGTTGCTAATTAACATCACCCATATGTCTACTTTAGATTGGCATCGTTTTTTGAACATCCTTTTATTTTTCTATGACCTCACAAGGCTTAGAACTTTAGCAGCAATTTCTCACATTTTCAAGAAAATTTCAAAAGGCCATTTTTACAGGGGCCAGTTCAGTTGTGAAGTGGCTTTGAGGGCCTTATATATTAGAAACCCCCAAAAAGTCACCCCATTTTAAAAACTTCACCCCTCAAAGTATTCAAAACAGCATTTAGAAAATGTCTTAACCCTTTACACATGTCACAGGAATTAAAGCAATGTAGATGTGAATTTTACAAATTTCATATTTTTTTGCAGAAATAAATTTTTAGTACAATTTTTTTTATAACACAGAAGGTTTTACCAGAGAAATGCAACTCAATATTTGTTGCCCAGTTTCTGCAGTTTTAGGAAATATCCCACATGTGGCCGTAGCGTGCTACTGGACTGAAGCACCGGCCTCAGAAGCAAAGGAGCACCTGGTGGATTTTCGGGCCTTATTTTTGTTAGAATAAATTTTAGGCACCATGTCAGGTTTGAAGGGCTCTTGCAGTGCCAAAACAGTCAAAATCCCCCAAAAGTGACCCCATCTGGGAAACTACACACCTCAAGGAAATTATCTAGGGGTACAGTGAGCATTTTGACCGCACAGCTTTTTTACAGAAATTATTAGAAGTAGGCCGTGAAAATTAAAATCAACATTTCTTCAAAGAAAATGTAGGTTTAGCGATTTTTTTTCTCATTTTCACAAAGACTAAAGGAGAAAAAGCACCGTAAAATTTGTAAAGCAATTTCTCCCGAGTAAAACAATACCCCACATGTGGTAATAACCGGTTGTTTGGAGACACGGCGAGGCTGAGAAGGGAAAGAGCGCTATTTGGCTTTTGGAGCTCAAGTTTAGCAGGAATGGTTTGCGGAGGCCATGTCACATTTACAAAGCCCCTGAGGGGACAAAACAGTGGAAACCCCCCACAGGTGACCCCATTTTGGAAACTACGCCCATTGAGGAAATTATCTAGGGGTATAGTGAGCGTTTTGACCCAACAGGTTTTTTGCATAAATTATTGGAAATAGGCCCTGAAAATGAGAATCTAAATTTTTTCAAAGAAAATGTAGGTTTAGCTAATTTTTTCTCATTTCCACAAGGACTGAAGGAGAAAAAGCACCGTAAAATTTGTAAACCAATCTCTCCCGAGTAAAACAATGCCCCACATGTGGTAATAAACGGTTGTTTGGAGACACGGCAGGGCTGAGAAGGGAAAGAGCGCTATTTGGCTTTTGGAGCTCAAGTTTAGCAGGAATGGTTTGCGGAGGCCAGGTCACATTTACGAAGTCCCTGAGGAGACAAAACAGTGGAAACCCCCCACAAGTGACCCCATTTTGGAGACTACACCCATTGAGGAAATTATCTAGGGGTATAGTGAGCTCTTTGACCCCACAGGTTTTTTGCAAAAATTATTGGAAGTAGGCCCTGAAAATAAAAATCAACATTTTTTCAAAGAAAATGTAGGTTTAGCTTATTTTTACTCATTTCCACAAGGACTGAAGGAGAAAAAGCACCACAAAATTTGTAAAGCAATTTCTCCCGAGTAAAACAATGCCCCACATGTGGTAATAAACGGCTGTTTGGAGACACGGCTTGGCTTAGAAGGGAAAGAGCGCTATTTGGCTTTTGGAGATCACATTGAGCAGGAATGGTTTGCGGCGGCCATGTCACATTTGCAAAGCCCCTGAGGGGAAAAAACAATGAAAACGCCCAAAAAGTGACACCATTTAGGAAACTACACCTCTTGAGGAATTCATCTAGGGGCGTAGTGAGCATTTTGACCCCACAGATGTTTCATAGAATTTATTAGAATTGGGCAGTGAAAATAAAAACAATCCTTTTTCTTCAATAAGACGTAGCTTTAGCGCAAATTTTTTCATTTTCGCAACAAATAAAGGAAAAAAAGAACCCAACATTTGTAAAGCAATTTCTACCGAGTACGGCAATACCCCATATGTGGTCATAAACTGCTGTTTGGGCACACGGCAGGGCTCAGAAGGGAAGGACCGCCATTTGGAGTGCAGATGTTTCTGGATTGGTTTCTGGGCGCCTGTGGCCCCAAAACAGTGGAAACCCCCCAGAAGTGACCCCATTTTGGAAACTACACCCCTCAATGCATTTACCTACGGGTGTAGTGAGCATGTTAACCCTGCAGGTGTTTTGTAGAAATTAGTGTGAACTCGATGTTGCAGAGTGAAAATGGGATTTTTTCCACAGATATGTGGACAATATGTGGTGCCCAGCTTGTGCCACCATAACGAGACAGCTCTCTAATTATTATGCTGGGTTTCCTGGTTTTAGAAACACCCTACATGTGGCCCTAATCTCTTGCCTGGACAGTCGACCAGGCTCAGGAGTGAAAGCGTACCTTGTAAAATTGAGGCCTAATTTGGCGATTTACAAAGTATTGGTTCACAACTGCAGAGGCTCAGATGTGAAATAATAAAAATAAACCCCTGGGAAGTGACCCCACTATGGAAACTGCACCCCTCAAGGCATTTATTAAGGGGTGTAGTGAGCATTTTCACCCCACAGGTCTTTTCCATAAATGAATGCGCTGCGGATGGTGCAAATTAAAAATTTATATTTTTCCCTAGATATGCCATTCAGTGGCAAATATGTCGTGCCCAGCTTATGCCACTGGAGACACACACCCCAAAAATTGCTAAAAGGGTTCTCCCGGGTATGACGATGCCATATATGTGGAAGGAAACTGCTGTTTGGGCACGCTGTAGGGTTCAGATGGGAGGAAATGCCATTTGGCTTTTGGAGCGTGGATTTTGCTTGGTAGTAGTTTTGTTTGGAGTCTTACTGGTGTTTCCGTTTATAATGTAGGGCATATGTAAGCGGGGCGGAGTATATAAGGGGCATAGTCAGGTGGTATAATAACGGGGTAAAAAAACCCAATAAAATGATCCATAGATGTGTGTTACGCTGTGAAGCAATCCTTTCCGCACAGGCCGGTGTCGCACTTATAAATGGTGTCATTTCTTATCCCCCTTTTGGTCCACACTCCGCGCCTTTGTAGTTTGGGGAATTTTGCTGGGAAGTGTTGTCCTGGTATAATACGGGCACCGTCGCTTCCAGCGGATATGTTTGGGCCCTCCCTTTCCTGGTTCCCTAATTTTAGGTCCTTGAAAAATCGCCTCTTCAAACAGAAGAAATGTTCCCCTCGGGCACAACTGCATATTTTTTTATTTCCTGACTTATTGGAGCCATAACTAATTTTATTTTTCATAGACGTAGCGGTATGAGGGCTGGTTTGTTGCGGGACGAGCTGTAGTTATTATTGGTACCATTTTGGGGTACATGCGACTTTTTGATCACCTTTTATCCTATTTTTTGGGATGCCGGGTAAACAAAAAAACGCAATTCTGGCACAGCTTTTTTCGTTTTTTTTTTATACAGCGTTCACCATGCGTTATAAATTACATGTTAACTTTATTCTGCGGGTCAGTACGATTCCGGCGATACCTAATTTATAGCACTTTTTTATGTTTTACAACTTTTTGCACAATAAAATTACTTTTGTAAAAAGAATGTATTTTTTCTGTCGCCAAGTTGTGAGAACCATAACTTTTTAATTTTTTTGTCGACGGAGGTGTATGAGGGCTTGTTTTTTGCGGGACGAGCTATAGTTTTTATAGGTACCATTTTTGGATACGTGCGACTTTTTGATCACTTTTTATTCTAATATTTGTAGGCAAAGTGACCAAAAAACAGAAACTCTGGTAACGTTTTTTACGGTTTTTTTTACGCTGTTCACCGCGTGCAATAAATAATATAATATTTTGATACCTCCGGTCGTTACGGTCGTGGCGATATCAAATACATATGTTTTTTTATTATTTTTCAATAATAAAGGACTTGATAAGAGTAAGGGGGGATTCACACGAGCGTGTATTCGGTCCGTGCGGGCCGCGTGGTTTTCACGCGGCACGCATGGACCAATACAAGTCTATGGGGCAGTACAGACAGTCCGTGCTTTTTGCGCAGCGTTTGTCTGCTGCGCAAAAAGCGCGACAGGTTCAATAACTCTGCGTATTTCGCGCATCACGCACCCATTGAAGTCAATGGGTGCGTGAAAATCACGCGCACCACACGGAAGCACTTCCGTGGGACGAGCGTGATTCGCGCAACAGCAGTGAAAAGGATGAATGAAAACCGAAAAGCACCACGTGCTTTTCTGTTTCCGAACATCCAAACGGAGTGTCTTTGCGATGAGCGAAGCCGGACAAGCGTACCGAACTTCACCGGGTTCGGCCAAACTCGTTTTGGCCGATCCCGGCAAAAAAATTATCGGTACGCGACGTCAGGAGATAGTCACTGTCCATGGTGCTGAAAGAGTTAAACTGTTTCAGCACCATGGACAGTGACTTGCAATCCCAAAATACATTAACCTGTAAAAAAAAAACGAAGTTCTAACTTACCGATTACTCCTGTCTCCTTCCTGCAGTCCGACCTCCCGGGATGACACTTCAGTTCAAGTGACAGCTCCAGCCAATCACAGGCCAAGCACAGGCTGCAGCCAATCACAGGCTGCAGCGGTCACTTGGACTGCTGCGTCATCCAGGGAGGTGGGGCCCGATGTCAAGAGAGGCGCGTCACCAAGGACGCGTCACCAAGGCAACGGCCGGGAAGTTCTCGGTAAGTAGGAACTTTATCTTTTTTTTTAACAGGTTTTTCGCTGTTGTGTTCGGCATTCACTGTCGAGGGTGCTGAAAGATTTAGCTCTTTCAGCACCTTGGACAGTGACGGGCGTTGACAAGCCTCATCTCTATGATGCCGGCTGCGCGAAAATCACGCAGCCGCGCATCAGACACGCATGACACACGCAGCTGTCAAATGGTTTTTGCGCTCGCAAAACGCTGCGTTGTTTGCGCGCGCAAAAACGCAACGTTCGTGTGAATCTCCCCTAAAAGGGGGATTGTGTTTTATTTGATTACTTGAAACTTTTATTGTTTTCAAACTTTTATTTTTTGCACTTTTTTTTATACTTTTTTTACACTTTTTCTCAAGTCCCACTAGGGGACTTGAAGTTCCAACGGTCAGATTTTTTTTTTTCTAATACATTGCACTACCTATGTAGTGCAATGTATTAGATCTGTCAGTCATTCACTGACAGCAAGCCGATTAGGCTTCGCCTCCCGGCGGGGCCTAAATCGGCTTCCGTAATGGCAGAGCAGGAGACCATTGTGTCTCCTGTTGCCATAACAGCAGTCGCCAGTCCAGATTGCCTGTCAGGGCTGGCGATCTGCTAGTAACCGCTTCGATGCAGCAATCGCTTTCGATTGCTGCATCGAAGGGGTTAATGGCAGGGATCGGAGCTAGCTACGGTTCCTGCCGTTACAGGTGGATGTCAGCTGTACAGTACAGCTGACTTCCACCGCTGATGACGCCGGATCAGCTCCTGACCCGGCGCCATCTTGCCGGCAGCTACGGAAGCCGATCAGGCTCCGCCGCCGGGCGGATCTTGACCGGCTTCGGTGCTAGGCAGACCGGGAGGCCAGTATTAGGCCTCCGGTTGCCATTGCAGCCACCGGAACCCCGGCAATTTCATTACTGGGGTTCCGATGAGCTGCAAACACCTTAAGTGCAGCGATCGCGTTTGAGCGCTGCACTTAAGGGGTTAATGGCGGGGATCGAAGCTAATTTCGGTCCCCGCCGTTACAGCCGGATGTCAGCTGTAAGATACAGCTGAGATCCGGTGATGATGGCACCGGCTCAGCTTCTGAGCCGGTCCCAAACATTTGGCGTACATGTACGGCAAGATGCGGGAAGTCAGTACTTTCCATGACGTACATGTACGGCAAATGTCGGGAAGGGGTTAATGACTACATATCCTATACTAGCTTTATTTAACATTATATTTCACCCAGTCTGTTTATCTTCATCTCTGATCCACCCATTGATCTGAGCTTCTGCTAGGAGTTTTGTAACATGATTTTGTTATTTGCGCCTATCATTATAAATCTAGAGCATCATAGCCTTTATTATATGATATACCTGCTCACACCTTATGTTACCCCCTTACCAATGTCCATAATGTGGGCACAGCGCATATACACTTAGAGAAAGCATTGCCTGTCACATTCCCTTGACGTGGAGGGGTTTTTGGAACAGTGTTTTAGCCCACTGCTGCTGGGGACGCTCCATGCGCTGACTGACAGCGCATAGTCTCCAATCACAGCCCCACACGTCATCTCAGGGGAGGCGGCACTATGCTGCACTATGATTGGCTGACATGGACGCGGCCCCACCTACGTGGGTGTGACTGGCATTACGCGCTGGGCCCTTTCCATTGGTTCAATATGCACATGTGGGGGGAGTGTCCTTCACCTTATAAGATGGAGTGTTTGGCCACCAACAGTGGCTAGCTTACTATGTCCACGTTGTAGCACGATTTTTTGCATTCAGTGCATTGTCCACTTAGACTTCTAGAATGCTGGAAGATCTAATAGATTGATTGCTGTAGGCCCCTGAAGATTTGCGGCAGAAATAGATAGCATAGAAACGCAGAGGGCTAATAGTGGGTAGGATAGGAATTAAGGGTCTTAGCACTTGAACAATATTCCTTGCACCTAACTTGGATGTGCTGGACTTGGATTGAATTTATACAACTTGTGCAGATCTCTATAGGTGTGGCTATTGGGCCCCACCTATATCTCTGATATTCTATGTCCAGTTTACAGACATATATAAAAATAGATAGTAATTAAGGTACAAACTGGACATAAATATACGTGATATGTTATTTTTTTTAACATTATTACCTACCACACTAGATTAATTTATTTTGTGTCAATGCAAAGTGCGAAAGCACTAGACACATATTCTTGATACATTGTATCATTTATCTTGTATAAGCTGACATACTTATGATACAAACATTGGCAGTGAAGCGTTGACTGCCAATTTATATATCCCCTAAACAGGTCAGAGACTCAGTGAAAAAAAAAGGCTTAGAACTTTTGCAGCAATTTCTCACATATTTTAAAAAGTTTCAAAAGGCTATTTTTAAAGGTACCAGTTCACTTGTGAAGTGGTTTGAGGGGTCCATACAAAACAAACCCCCCATAAATCACCCCATTTTAAAAACTGCACCCCTCAAAGTATTCAAAACAGCATTAAGAATGGTTCTTAAACCTTTAGGTGTTTCACAAAAATTAAAGCAAAGTAGGGTGAAATTTAAAAATTTCAGTGTAAAACGGACAGGCATCTGCTAGGCCGTGCCTCTGGCATAACCTAGCAGGCCTTAACTAGAGGCAGACCTGGGGGCCATTATTAGACCCCCGGCTGCCATAGAAGACAACTGCACCCTCTGATCTTATGGCAGGGTGCCTGTGGGGTGAGAGAGGGAGTCCCTTCCCTTCAAAACCACTCAGATGCGGCGCTCGCTATTGAGCGCCGCATCTGAGGAGTTAAACGGGCGAGATCGATACTTATTTAGATCTTGTCCGTTCGAACAGGTCTTCTCCCAGCCCTCAGCTACCTCAGGTAGCTGAGGGCAGAGAGATTTACCTGCTCCCTCCTTTGTTTCTTTATTCCGATGCAGCGCCATAAAAAGGCAATTGCATCAGAATAAAGCCCGTTAGTGGCCGCCACAAAAACACCTATAGGCGGTCACTAATGGGTTAAGAGAAGCCACGTCCATTCAAGGATCCATAACGTCGTGCATACAGTCAGTAATGTGGGCACAAGCTCATTACAGATTTCTTCAATCCCTGGTTCTCAGGAAATGGGACAAATCCCCTCTATCCCTGGAGAAAAGAATAATCTTACCAAAGAAAGTAAAAATATCTCTCCCCTGGTGGCAGAATCAAAAAAATTCTGGAAAAAGGAATTTCCTGGCATCCTGCTCCAGTAATATCGATAACCTCGGATGCCAGCATAAAAGGCTGGGGAGCTATGGTAATCCAAAGGTCCCTCCAGGGCACACGGCCAGAAAACTTGAAAAATACATCTTCAAATTGTCTACCGTTAAAGAAGCACTCCACTTTTTGTTTTTTATTATTATTTCCCCCTCCATTTGTACATTGGTGTTTCAGTGAGGTGCTGTGTGCAGAAATACTTACCGATCCCTATATCGTGTCATTCCAGCGCCGGCCACGTGATCTTCATTCTGACCTGTCTGGAATCACTGTGCTTTTGAGAAAACCGGAACTCAGGCTCTCAGTGCATTCCTATGGGACCTCGTTCTGGCTCCCCTAGGAATGCACTGAGAGCCTGAGTTCTGGTTTTCTCAAAAGCAGTGATTCCAGACCAGGTCAGAATGAAGATCATGTGGGCTGCGCTGGACCCAAACATGACGTGAAGCACGGATCAGTAAGTATTTCTGTACACAGCACCCCACTGAAACACCAATGTACAAATGGAGGGGGAAATAAAAAAATAAAAAAAGTGGAGTCCTTCTTCAAGAGCGGTTTGGGAAAAACTGAAAGCTGCTTATTATCTACTCAAAAACACCCACATAAAAGTCTACTCAGACAACAAAACCACTATAGAACTTCTCCGCCATCTGGGGGGCACAGGGGGAAAAAATCTTCAGACATTATTAGATCAAATATTTTCTTGGGCAGAGAAGAATCTTCTATCCCTTACAGATCTTCATCTAAAAGGATACACCAATGTACAGGCGGACTTCCTGAGCAGAAGAGACTTAGATCCAGGAGAATGGTGTCTACAAGACAAAGTCTTCAGATGGATCACTCAAATATGGGGATTACCAGTTGTGAATTTATTTGCCACTCTGGGATATGCAAAAGTTCCCCTTTTCTATTCTCTCAATCCAAGAGAATTAAGCCTGGGAATAGATGCATTAGCACACAGATGGAACTTTCCCCTAGCATATGCACTTCCTCCTATTCCTCTTCTAGAATTCACCAGAAAGTCTGCCGGGAACCAGTCAAACTGATCTTAATAGCTCCGCTTTGGCCAAAATGGCCTGGTTCGGTCTACTAAACAGCCTAAAAATATCAGATCCTCTGCCTCCACCGGTGTCTCAGGGGCTGATGCTACATCCAGAACCCCAGATGTTTCAGTTAACAGCCTGGCGTCTGAAAGCTTCATCCTAAAGTCCAGAGGTCTCTCAGACGCAGTTATTAAAACCCTAAGGAAAAGCAGGAAAATAAATACTAATGCAATTTATAACAAGGTATGGGGGGGGGAATGTATTTTCTGGTCAGGATCAAATATCCAAGATATCCATCATCCTAACATTGCAAAAATATTGGACTTTCTACAAGCAGGGATAGACAAAGGCTTAAAGGGGTTATCCGGGGAGTAGTTGTTGCACTGCTCCGGGACTCCAGTACTGCTCTGCCGACGTCATTGTCCATATATGGACAGTGATGTGGGCAGAAGTTGTGGAGTCCCCAGGCAGAGCATCAGCTGATGCTTTGCTCGAGGAATCCAGGACTTCTGCCCACGTCACTGTCACTGTCCATATGTGGACAGCGACGTCGGCAACAGTACTGCAGTCCCGGAGCAGAGCAACAGCTGATTCTCTGCTCGGGGACTCCAGCGATAGGAAACCCCTGAATTTACCAAATATGGACGTCGGGAGCAGTGGGGGAGTCCCAAGCAAAGCGCTAGCTGATGCGCTGCTCGGGACTCAAGCAATAGGCAATGTGACAGCCCCTTGCGTTCATTTTCACAAACCGCACATGAAGCAAGAGTTCTGTTGCGTGGGGCCATGTCGGAGCATCATCATTATTAGAAAAGCTCCAGCACTTACTTAATAATTCATGAGGTTTTAACTGCACCATTTAGTACAGGATTTTTAATTAAAGTATATTAGTAAGTTACTTAGTTTCACATAAATATATTATTGCAATGCAATTTTTGGTCCCCGGATAACCCCTTCAAGACCCAGTGCCTTAAAAGTTCAAATCTCAGCACTAAGTTCTTTCTTTGATGCAGATTTAGCCAATCATATATGGATAAAAAAAAGTTCTTTAAAGCACCTTGTATTCTTTCTCCCAGAGTATCCTTATGGGATCTTAATGAAGTTCTACAAGGGTTGACAGTGGCCCCATTTGAACCCCTTAGTCTGATTGACATAAAAAAAAGCTTTCCTGGAAAGCAATTTTTCTATTTGCAATAATCTCTGCCCGTAGAGTTAGTGAAATACTGGCCCTCTCTATCAGAGAACCATATCTAAGAATTTTAGAAGATAGTTATTCTTCGTCCTAATCCTGCTTTTCTTCCCAAAGTTGTATCAGAATTCCATCTAACTCAGGATATAATATTACCGTCTTTTTATCAACAGCCTTCTAATAAGACAGAGAGGAAATTTCATACCTTAGACGTCCATAGAATGATTCTACAATCTCTAAAAATTACACATAATTGGATACAAGGCCCAAATCTCTTCATACAATTCTGGGGACCGAATAAAGGCAAAACGCTTTTAAAAAAAAAACCATTACCAACTGGATCAAGAGAACCATATGTAAAACTTATTACCAAATCCAAGGTTTTACAGCTCCAGAAAAGCTTAGAGCTCATTCCACTAGAGCCAATGGCTACATCAAGGGCTGAAAAGAGGAATGCATCCGTGGGGCAGATATACAAGGCGACAAGCCTTCTTTACTGTGAGAACTGTGAATCTATGGAATAGCCTACCGCAGGAGCTGGTCACAGCAGGGACAGTAGATGGCTTTAAAAAAGGCTTAGATAATTTCCTAGAACAAAAAAATATTAGCTCCTATGTGTAGAAATGTTTTACTTCCCCTTTCCCATCCCACTTCCCCTTTCCCATCCCTTGGTTGAACTTGATGGACATGTGTCTCTTTTCAACCGTACAAACTATGTAACTATGTAACTATGTAACTTGGTCCTCTGTCCACATGTTTACTAAGCATTATAGACGGATCTTATCCTTCAGCAGAGACCTATCCTTTGGTAGAAAAGTTGTTCATACTGTAATCCCTCCCTAATAAGTTATTTGGTATTCCTCCTGTGCTGCTGTCATGTAGGGTGATTTGAGAAAGTAGAATTAGTACGAATTTTGAGGCGGATTTTGCTCTGCCTGCACGCTGATTTTCGCTGTGTTTTTCGCCTGGGGCCATTGAGCGCCGCGGGCAAAAAACAAAGCGAAATACGCTTTCTCTGCCTCCCATTGATGTCAATGGGAGATCAGAGACGTAAACGCCCGAAGACAGGGCATGTCGCTTCTTTTTCCCGCGAGTCTGTTTTTCCGCTCGCGGGAAAAAAACACCTCAGCCTCCCATTGAAATTAATGGGAGGCATTTTCGGACGTTTTTTGTTGCGGTTTCCGTGTCAAAAAACTCTGTGTGAACTGACCCTAATTCAGGATTGTTTGATTTGATGCTTGCACCTGGGCAAGTATACAGACGTAAGCTAATTTTATGTAACCACCAAATTTTACAGTAGGCTCTATACATTACTATGGGTAGCAGTCTCCTGATATCTGTCAAACCCAGATTCGTCCTTGAGATTGCCAGATAGTGAAACTAGATTCATAATTCTAGATAACCACTGCTCTAGAGTCCAGTGGCGGCATTCTTTACATTGGCACTGGTCATTGTGCATGGTGATCTTATGCTTGTGTGCAGCTGCTCGACCATGGAAACCCATATCATGAAGCTCCTGACAAACAGTTCTGGTGCTGTCACTTTCAGAGGCAGTCTGGAACTCTGTAGTGAGTGATGCAATGGAGGATAGGTGATATTGACAAGCCACACTCTTCAGCACTCGGCAGCCCTGTTCTGTCAGTTTGTATGGTCTGCTGCTTTGTGGCTGAGCTGTTACTCCTAAGGGTATGTTCACACGTAGTCCACAAAAACGTCTGAAAATCCAGAGCTGTTTTCAAGGGAAAACAGACCCTGCTTTTCAGACGTTTTTTTACCAACTCGCATTTTTCGCGGCGTTTTCCGCGCCGTTTTCGCGCCGTTTTTTACGTCCGTTTTTGGAGCTGTTTTCATTGGAGTCTATGAGAAAACCGCTCCAAAAACGTCCAAAGAAGTGTCCTGCACTTCTTTTGACGAGGCTGTATTTTTACGCGTCGTCGTTTGACAGCTGTCAAACGACGACGCGTAAATAACAGGTCGTCTGCACAGTACGTCGGCAAACCCATTCAAATGAATGGGCAGATGTTTGCCGACGTATTGGAGCCGTATTTTCAGACGTAAAACGAGGCATAATACGCCTCGTATACGTCTGAAATTTGGCCGTGTGACCATACCCTCAATGCTTCCACTTCGCAATAATGACACTTAGAGTTGACTGGGGCAGTATTAAAAAGTTTACAAACTGACTTGTGGCATACTATGACAGTGCCAAATCTATAGTCACTGAGCTATTCAGTACCAGCCATACTACAAGTAAAATGTTATTCTATGAAGATAGCATGGCTGTGTGCTTGATTTTATGCACCTGTTTGCATAGGGTGCAACAAAAACACCTGAACTCAGTCATTAGAATGGGTGTCCACATACTTTTGGCCATATAGTTTACAATGCTGAATGTTAAGGCTGGGTTCACAGTGTGTTTTTGTTGAGTTTTTCTCCCATTGAGAGACATGGGAGTTTGTCTACCAAAACATGAAAAAAAAAACATGTTAAAAATTCAACAAAAATGCAGTGTGAACCCAGCCTAATGCTTTTCATGAGTATTATTGACTGATTTTTCAGTTATGTTTTCTTTTTCTTTAATTCAATGCCTTTCAAATTTTGATGGTTTTCACTTACCACAGTTCGCTGCATGATTTAACTCAAAAGCAGTACAAAGAAAAGTAAAGCAAATTATCTGCAAAGCTAGTCAACACGCTATACAGATTAAGGGGGGATTCACATGAGCGTGTATTCGGTCCGTGCGGGCCGCGTGGTTTTCACGCGGCACGCATGGACCAATACAAGTCTATGGGGCAGTACAGACAGTCCGTGCTTTTTGCGCAGCGTTTGTCTGCTGCGCAAAAGCGCGTCAGGTTCAATAACTCTGCGTATTTCGCGCATCGCGCACCCATTGAAGTCAATGGGTGCGTGAAAACCACGCAGGTTGCACGGAAGCACTTCCGTGCGAACCGACTGAAACAGCGCACCAGCTGTCAAAAGGATGAATGTAAACAGAAAAGCACCACGTGCTTTTCTGTTTCCGAACATCCAAACGGAGTGTCTTTGCGATGAGCGAAGCCGGACAAGCGAACCGAACTTCACCGGGTTCGGCCGAACTCGTTTTGGCCGAACCCGGCAAAAAAATTATCGGTACGCGACGTCAGGAGATAGTCACTGTCCATGGTGCTGAAAGAGTTAAACTGTTTCAGCACCATGGACAGTGACTTCCGATCCCAATATACATGAACCTGTAGAAAAAAAAACGAAGTTCTGACTTACCGATAACTCCCGGCGTCTTCCTCCAGTCTGACCTCCCGGGATGACAATTCAGTCCAAGTGACAGCTCTAGCCAATCACAGGCCAAGCACAGGCTGCAGCGGTCACATGGACTGGCGCGTCATCCAGGGAGGTGGGGCCCGATGTCGAGAGGCGCGTCACCAAGGACGCGTCACCAAGGCAACGGCCGGGAAGTTCTCGGTAAGTACGAACTTTTTCTTTTTTTTCAACAGGTTTTTCGATATTGTGTTCGGCATTCACTGTCGAGGGTGCTGAAAGAGTTAGCTCTTTCAGCACCTTGGACAGTGACTGACGTCGACTAGCCTCATCTCTATGATGGCGGCTGCGCGAAAATCACGCAGCCGCGCATCATACACGGATGACACACGCAGCTGTCAAATGGTTTTTGCGCACGCAAAACGCCGCGTTGTTTGCGCACGCAAAAACGCAACGTTCGTCTGTATCTGCCCTAAAGCTGTGAAATTGTATTTAAAGTTTACAGCTACATGTATTGGTATTTTGTGTCACTTGCCTATAGAAAAGGAAACAGACCATCTTTACATACCGATGTTTTATTATACTGACAACCTATAAAGACTTGAAAGCACAATTTGTCTTTGTGCGTCAAAAATACTAATGCTTTCTGTATGCCACTAATTTGCATTACAGGTATTTAGCTCTGCTACATGTGAGCATGCACAATTATGTTATGCACAAGACTCAAGTATGACACCATAAACTGAAGTTACATGGATCATAGCTGTTCTTTTTAACCTCAGACGTTTAGTGCTAAATAATGTATTATTGTCAATGATAAACTCAACTGAGATTGAAAGCATTGCCTATTGTTTCTCATTTCCAGGGCAGGACTAATAATCATCATAATTCACTGAGGCGCCATGTCGGAATGTATTTGGATTGCGTGGTCCAATTGCTGAATCTTCATCATAGTGGTGTTGGTGAAAGCCTCCATAGTATTCACTTCCACCAGCACGGCCTTGATTCATCCAGTAATCTGCATCGTCTTCATATTTCTGTTTTAAAAAAATATGAAATACAGCCATAATCATAATTCTCTTTGGCAGCATTTTCAGTTTAGTTCTATTTACAAGCATGTCAAACGATATTTCGATCTCGATATCCGTTAATGAAAATGTCTAGATTTGATAGCAATCCTAAAATATAAAGTTAGAATGTACAATATAGCACCACTTACTGTTTCGTCAAAGCCCATGTAGAGGAAATGTTGATACCACTGCTGCACCTCAGGGCGGCTCCTATCCCAGAGCTGGCGCTTTGATCGCTTTAGTGTATTCAAAAATTCATTGGCTTTGCTCCCTTCTACCGATACCACGGTTTTTTCAGGTTCCTTAGCTGCTAAGTTCCAACCAACAAGGAATAGAAATCAGAGGTAATTGAATGACTTACTCAGCATCAAGTATCTTTAGGGTAAAAAAAAAAAGTTTTAAGTGCACAGATATAGGTTTACTAATTTGAACTTATCCAAGGGTTATGTCATGAATATCTGTCATTAGAATAATAGCCAACAACGTTACTATCAATACGACTATGTTCACATCTGCATAGGATATTTAGTCAAATTTGACAGGAAAATTGTGCCGTATGCAGCACTATTTTACCCGGCAATACAATGGACACCTCGGCTGGACCTTATTGTAAGTTAGTGGGGTCCGTCGTGCTCCACTGGTATCTGTCGTGCGATGGATCTGGCACTGCCTTGTGGCTTCTGTGGTAAAAACGGAAGCCACGATGCAGCTGTGAATAGAGCCAAAGAATTAGAAAGATTTCTGTGTAATTTGACTTACCTTCTCTTTTTTGAAGCATCATTCGAAGTTTGTTCCCATTTGAGACATCTAGAAATATAATACATATTTAGTATCGCGTGTGTGAAATAAATAAAATGGCGTCTTACTGCTGTTTATATCTATTCAAATGAGATCCCCAAACTGCCACAGCATACAGGACTCATGAAGTGAGTAGACTTGTATAAAACATAGTGGCAGTAAAGATCAGTGTTGTTACCCTTGGCTATCATTTTCTAATCTTCACGTAGAAAAATGGCAACTAAAATATTTTTAGTTGCTAAGTGCATCACCATTAATTTTGTCTGCATATATTTTATACACCGCCCCCTATGAGTGAAAGCAGACTAGTGGCCTATACTTAGGACCCCCGCCGATTTACACATGCACTGGGGCTACTCTGTATGAGCGGCTGTGCCTGGTGCTACAGCTCATTCCCATGGATTTGAATGGGACTAAGCTGCAGTACCAGGCATAGCCTCTCCTATGGACAAGCAATCACTAAAATTTTACTGATTGGGGGGGAGGGTCGCGGTCAGGGTCGCGGCGGTAAGACTCCACCATTCAATTTTTATTTGGCCTATAGGGCATAAATATTTACATCTCGGAAAACCCCTGAAAGGCCTCTGACTAGTCAATGATTTAACACTTTTGAAAAAAACGCTTTATAATCCACATAATCCACCCAGTGCACTTGGGAAGAGCCACTTTGCAAAGGTGAAATGAATATCTTAATGTAGTCAAGTTCCTAGAGGCGGCAGACTGATGACTCCTGCATTAGAACCCTCTATCTAAAGTCTGGGTATAAGAGAATGCAAGACCTATATCTTAGCATCTATAGACTGCGTCTTGCCAATACAAGACAAAAAGCAAGGCTTCCTGATATTTATTATTCAATAGAATCAATTTACATTGGTTTTCCTACACAATTAATATAAGCTCATATCTAGTTTATTTTTTTAATCGCTTTTTCCTTTGAGGCACTTGTCTAAGCGGTAGTACAAAAAATAAAATCCTTTCTGATTTATCCTGCCATTTTATGGGTGGATTCACACGGTGCAGATTTTGCTTGAGAAATCTCTGCAATGGAAAAATCTGTTTCATTTATCTGAATGGAACTTGCAGAAATCCATGAATCTGCTGCAGAAATAGCGCCATATAATATAATATAAATGGAACTGATTTTCAGTCGCAGAAATTTCTGCAAGAAAACCTGCTGCGGGTGAATCAAATCGTAGACTTCAACATCATTATTAATTTAAGCCTCAAAGGTTTTTTCAGTTTCAGAAAAAGATGAAAAATGCTGCGCTGCAGAATGGATTCTTCATAACTTCCCATTCCCAAGAGTTTCACACTGTCAAGAGCAGTGTGTGACCAAGCATTGTAATAGAAAAGCCGTGTATCATTGGACAGATATCTGGCTCTTACCATGAATAGCCACCTACGGTTTCTTTCTTAAGTGTTTATTGATATTCATTTGACAGTAGCACGAATTTCAATTGTTACATTGACTTTTACCCCTTTTTCTTTTGACCACTCAACTAGTATTGTCACGATTGCTAAACTGACTGTATCAACAACATGTGGCCTAAACCGTCAACTCAAAGGAGTTGTTTAAAGGGGTTGTCCAGTCTCTAAAAATTGATGATCTATCCTCAGGATAGGCCATCAATAGCTGATGGGTCAGGGTCCGACTCCCGCAACCCCTGCCAAGCAGCTGTTTTCAAGGGGGTGCAGTGCTCGTACGAGCGCTGCTTCACCTTCATTTCTACTTTCTCACTGGGAATCGTCAGCCTTATTCTTTCATTCACTTGAATGGGAGAAGGCTGCAATACCTGTGAATCGCCGCTAAATGCGTGTCAATGACTCACAGTGAGCAAGTAGAAATGAAGGTGAAGCAGCGCTTGTATGAGTGCTGCACTCCCTTCAAAACAGCTGATTGGCGGGGGTCGTGGGAGTCGGATCCTGACCCATCAGCTATTGATGGCTTATCCTGAGGATGGGCCATCAGTTTTTACTGGCTGGAAAAGGCCTTTAATGATCAGCCCAGTAAACTGTTAATTACGCTCACCTTAGTAGTATCAAGCATGGGTATCCTCAGGGGTAACCTGTACTTGTATGTCACATTGTCAATGCTTATTATTCTCAGTATTGTCTATTTTTTGGTTAAAAGGATACATTAAGATTGCATGACTTGAATGCAGAGTAGATGCATTTAGCAGCAATGAATAGAAACATTGAATTATAGGTGAGGTATGATTAGTATTAGGCCTTATTTACACGAGCGTATTTAACGTCTGTGATACGCGCGTGAAAATCATGCGCGTCAAGCGGACCTATGTTAGTGAATGGGGCCGTTCAGACAGTCGGTGATTTTCACGCAGCGTATGTCTGCTGTGTAAAACTCACGACATGTCCTCTACTTGGCCGTTTTTCGTGCATCACGCACCCATTGAAGTCAATAGGTGCGTGAAAATCGCGCACGGCACACGGAAGCACTTCCGTGTGTCGTGCGTGATTCGCGCAACAGTAGATGAAGAAGTGAAGGAAAAAATAAAACTACCTCCTTCATTTCTTTTTCTAAACAGCAAAACCGCGTGTCATAAGCATGGCATATGCGTGAAAATCATGCAGCCACGCACCATTCACTGATGACACACGGAACTGCAACGCGTGCAAAACGCAGCATTTTTTGTGCGCGCAAAACGCACACGCTCGTGTGAATCCAGCCTTACAAGTGTCTGATCTATGGGAGCCTTGGTACTTTTGAAGACCCGGTGTATCTGGTGCACCAAAGCTCATTAAACTATGAGCCTCTGTCGATATTATGTTAAGTTTCATAAGTAACATGATGTCACCAGGTAGATCCATGGGTCTACCTCCAATTGTAAGTAAAAAAAAAAAAAGACTCCTCTCATGGTAATCTTGGTTGAGTTCGGGCTCCAAATGCTTCACTTTTTAAGGATAGCCCATATATAAAAGGGTGCCAGAGAAAAGGAGCGGAACTTTATACAGATGGGCCCATCGTTGGAAGTGCTTTGCCTCTACAGCCTTTTGCTAAGAAAGACACTAGTCACTCCTGTCAAGTTCATTGTTTAATATCTGTGTACACAGTCAGCCCTTTGGGTGATATACAGATTTAGCCATCTTTATCTTCACTCTTAACGCATTAAATAGACCGTGACAAGAAACTTTAACTTGACTTTTTCAATGAATTTTCAATGGCTTTTGTTGTGTGATATCACGCTGCAAGAAAGTTATCAGAGTCAAGATAAACTTGTCTACATCTGTACTGCTTTCAGATAGCATCTAGGATCTATAGAGTTATCAAATACGTGGGGCCTCACTTGCCACAGAGACAGTTAAATGACACAATGATTGGAAACAGGACATAGATGTATTGACATTTAAATGATTTTAATGAAAATCTTTTCTGTAAGGCCAGTTATGCCAACAACCCTTCGGTGTATATATAAGTATGTATATATTTGTCATGTATGTGCCCAATGGGTCAGCGTCTGATGGGTAAGATCTACACGGTCTTGGCAGAAGTAAAGTGTACTATGTTCTGTTAGATTATAACATAATACTGTAGCCTTTTTCAGCTACAATCGTCTTCATCTGTCATGTATTTAGTTTTTCTCGTTGATGTGCTCGAGCAAATATCTCAGTTTGGTAACAAATTGCAAAATATGCATAGGTAACAGGTAGTATTGTATATTGAGCAAGCGTAGTGATTCTCTAGTGACAGTAAAAAAGTTGTACAAAGCATACACTAGATAGAGGAGGATGCTATTTCATAATCATAAAAGTAACACCTGGCGGAGGCGTCTTGCAGCAATGAGAACAGGACGCTCAGTGTGCTACAGATATATATGACTGACGAGGATTCATGGACATATGGATTTGTCTGTTTTGGGATTAACACTGAATGGGCCAACTGTTCTAAGGAATAAATGGAAAAGTGAATTTCCACTCATCTCTACTGACAACTGGTGTTCTAAACAACAATTTCTAGTCTGCATCATATACCTGGAAAAACAGTCCTGTAATAAATATATATGGTGAATAATGGACACTGTGCTCGGCTGAATATTAAAATGTTTCCACTGTAAGGTATAACATTGATATCATGTGTGATGCAAAAATTCCACCAATTTTGCAGACTGCATTACTGTATTCCACTATATCTGAAGTCTTGCGGGAATATTTACAGATTTTGTATTACGTTTTAAGAGTGTTAGCGTTCAGGTATATGACATTGTCATTTATTTGTGCATGTCTTTAATATTTGGCTGCTCCTCTTTGTGTATTAAATGTCCATATTCACAAAATAATGGCAGCATCATAACATAACTTATCAACCTTCGGTATAGAGTTTGCAACTCATCCGCTGTTATCATTGCAGCAAGTTATAATCTTCTGGACGTTTTCACCTATAAAGATATGTTATTGCACTCTATTGTACATTAGGGTGCTGCAATACTCACCTGGGCACATAAGTACCATGACAAGAAGTACCAAGACCAGGCAAGATAGTCCAAGGCGTTGCCGTAAGAAGGAAAGAAGTCCCATCTTGCTGGTGAAGAAACTTGTTATCCTTTACCTAGAAAAGCATGAGAAGGGAATGTCCATTAACCTTCTCATTCCAGAAAATCTCCATTAAGTAGGTGGGAATGAAGGGAGGGTGCAGAATTTAATAACCTTTTCAGCAATGACCTCTTTTCGTGAAAGGTTTTTTTCTAATGAATGCTGGCAGTAAACATAACATCTCCTGTAGCTGTTTTTCGTGGGCTTGTGCTAAGGAATTCACATTGCTTAATCTGTATAAAATGTAATAAATCTGAACAGCATGTAGCTAATAATCCAGAATTATAGCACAGCTCTTCTATTTATTAAATTATAAGCAAAAAAACAAACAAAACAAAATTATAATTAAAGGGGTTTTCCTATCAGAGACATTTATAATAAATGTCAGATAGATGCGGGTCCCACCTCTGGGACCTGCACCTATCTCTAGAACGGGGCCCCCTAAAAGGCCATCTAAATCACTAATGTATGGCCAGTTTAAGAATGTCATGTATTTTGGTCTTCAGCTTCGTTCACATCTGCATCGGGGCTCCGTTCATAGGTTCCGTTGGACCTTTCCGCCAGGAACCCAAACAGAAACCATAGCTTTCCGTTTGCATTACCATTGATTTCAATGGTAACGTATCCGTTGCAAATGGTTTCCATTTGTCCTCGTTGTGTAAGTGTTCTGTCGTTTTGACGCAATGAATAGCTCAGTCGACTACGGGGCGTTTACACCCTGAAATATGCCTGAAAACACAGAGTGTGAACATACCCTAAGTGTTTTAATAAAGGAGCACTTTGCAGATTTTATTGAGCGAGCTATATACTTACCTGTAAGGGGGGCACAATTACATATGAATAACAAAAGTAAAATGAAAATGATCCAGGCACAAAGAGTTAGGTAATGAATTTAATGACTGATTTTATCTTATAATATGAAGAAATATAAGGCCCTGGGGAACCTTCATTATGAAAAATGCAAAGGATTTATTTTGTAGGCATGGGAGCAATTTTACCTCAGATCAGACTAAAGTCTAGATAATTATTGGTGCAAAACTTTTCACATGTAATAAGTTTAATCAAAAACATGGCGTGTGCTATAATATTTTGCATATTAGCAGCTCTTGTACAACCAGGCATTAAAAATTGCACATAGTATGTTCATTTTAGCAAAGGTCACATGTATAGTCTCTGTCATTCCCTTAGATTCTCCCTAACCAATTCTCCTTCATATCCCAGAAACCCTAATAGTTTATGGCTTGTTTTATTGACACACAGTAAAATATAATGATTCAGACTGCATATTTTCACATGTGTGTCATTCCGGGTCTATATGACAGCTTCTTGCTAAGTATTTCTGCATAAACATGCAAATCTGGCAAGAGATGTAATATACCATGACTCCCAACTTTCAAGTATCAAGGGGCAATTTCTATTCTTTTAAGCCATGCCTCCAATTCCACCCTATCCCCGCCCATACACACCCGGTTCAGCCCACACAGTATCATACTCCCATAGTGCCTCCCACACAGTATAATGCCAAATAGTTGCCACCATGACTCAAATAAGTCGAGTCGTGTACCCCCCTTTAATTCCCTTTTATAAAGCAGACGCTGAAACAGAGTTGGAATTTAATGGCCACAGCAGCCGTTTATTATTATCATAAATAACTATAACTTTTTAAATAATCATATAACAAAACTTTTTGAATTCCCCTCCGAGGAATTCAACATAACATACTTAACCATATGACCCTCTCCGGGTCAACAAAAGAATGGCAGGGGCAAGTCCTTGAAGCCACCAATAATTTTGTATTTACAGGCCATCTGCCCACCAATACCTTACCCCCAGCCGTAACCCGGCTCGGGGGCACCGATTACCTTTTTGCAGATGACCTCCACCATATATGTCACAGCCTTCAAAAGGGGTAACACCCTAAGAAGCCGATTTCCAACAAAATTGGGGGGTGCATCCCGTGATGCATTCCCCCCCACCACATTTTTCGACCTACTTCAAGGACTCCCCCCCGTAGCTGCAATGACAAAACCAAGATGAACACTTGACTTCTTCACACCAGTGTCCATCCCACCATATCTATATAAAACTTTTGACTCTCCAGGCTGGAAACCACCAGCCAACAAAACACCATCCAGTGACCATGATGAGACCCTCCAATCCAACATAGGGCGGCGGGGACATGTTCCTGCTTCAGCGCCCTGGCGAAGAGAGGGAGAGAAAGCACAGGAAAAGGTACATCCCCTTACTTCCCCCCACCCCTTTTCTTACTAGCCCTCCCACTAGCTTATCCCCCACCCCCATAGGCCAATCCAACTCGTTACCCCTCCCATCTATTTCAGTCATGGAGGCCTCCCCTAATTCTGTTCTTTTGTCTGCAGTACGGCCTCTTCTTGACTCAAATAAGTCGAGTTGTGTACCCCCCTTTAATTCCCTTTTATAAAGCAGACGCTGAAACAGAGTTGGAATTTAATGGCCACAGCAGCCGTTTATTATTATCATAAATAACCATAACTTTTTAAATAACCATATAACAAAACTTTTTGAATTCCCCTCTGAGGAATTCAACATAACATACTTAACCATATGACCCTCTCCGGGTCAACAAAAGAATGACAGGGGCAAGTCCTTGAAGCCACCAATAATTTTGTATTTACAGGCCATCTGCCCACCAATACCTTACCCCCAGCCTTAACCCGGCTCGGGGGCATCGATTACCTTTTTGCAGATGACCTCCACCATATATGTCACAGCCTTCAAAAGGGGTAACACCCTAAGAAGCCGATTTCCAACAAAATTGGGGGGTGCATCCCGTGATGCATTCCCCCCCCACCACATTTTTCGACCTACTTCAAGGACTCCCCCCTGCCAAAGCGACATAGGCCTTGACCACCTCAAGCCTGTGAGCTCCTCCACACGCCCACCACTCTTTCAATCCCTTCAGACAGGGCCAGACTCCACATATCAATTCCCACGTCATTCAAGTGCACTCCATCTTCCCTCCAATAATTGCCTGTCCCAGCCTCCAAATCCCAATGCCGCACAGCCACTCCCCCACTCCGTGCCACAAAACCAGATATGGCCCTGTTGGCCTTAATCCGAGCCTTATTGACCTTCTCCACGGAGCGGGCCCACCGCCAACTTTTTCTCGGGACGATCTCCGACCATACAGTCACCAGTTGGGGATGTGATGACCACAAGCACAACAGGTCATGTTTGACGTCCCGCACTAGTTCCCGAAAAGGGCGTAAGCCCAAATCATTCCCTCCCACATGTAAAACCAGCACCCCCGGTACCCTGTCCAACAGCACAAAAGTGTTAAACTCCTGTAACACCCTGCCCCAGGTCATACCACGGAAACCCATCCATCGCAAAATCGCTGCATCCAGCGGAATCCTGAGCTGTCTGCCGTCGGGCCGTACATCCGCTGGTATGGCACCCCAGTACACATAAGAATGCCCCATGATCCACACCAAACAAGGAGGAGGGCCTGTAAAACAAAGGAAAAACATACTCGCACACCATTCACCCTTGCACACAACACCACATCACAGGCGGGAACGCACACACCCAGATCAGTAATGCAGAAATACATAAATTACAGCATATGAGGACGAACATACGAGCGAAACCGCGCTGACTCCCAGCGCCCGATACGCTGCACCCCGGCGTCGTCCAAACCCCACTTTACAGCTTCCGTCGCCGCTCCTATCTGAAAGGAATGAGACGAATACTGTTCCGCCCGCACCTGACATGCCACCAAACACTTTCTAAACACTGCCACAAACTGAAAACGCGACAGGAAAATACCATCCGAATGCCGAAGTAACGGAGAATCCGAAATAACTGCGCCCGCCAAAAACTTCCTGAGGCAGGAAACCGGACATACCGCCTTCCCCGGCAAAGCGAACAACACCAACCTCCTTCCCCTACCCAATTGATCCGTTTTGGAATAACGAAGCACTATCTCCACTCTATCCTCATACACATCCACATCATCCTGACTCACACCTCCCGGCGTAGACACACTAGGGGACACCAGCTCCCCCACCCGGAAAGCCCCGAAAAAGGCTAAGGAAAAAGCCAAATGAAAAAGCTTGCTCTCAGAAGGTGATTTACACACCTGCCACACCACATCGCCCAACTCACAAAGCAACTGAAATGACACCGGACGCCTCCTGTCCCATACCACCACACCTTTTCTCAAACCCCGCAATGCTTGGCTCACCAAGAAATGCTTTGTGACGTCCACCAAGCCCCGGAGCTTCAAAACAAAAGCAATGGCCGCCATAAAGCAATTGACCTTGGCAACCGTGCAACCCGCAGAAAATGCCTCCCCCAGCCAAAACAGCACCGCAAGAATCCTGTTATTGTCAGACACCACATCCCCCAGTGACCTAATCCACTCTTCCCACTGACGCCATCCAGCGGAATATGCTGCCCACGTCGATCTGGCTAGGGATCGTTCACTCAAGGCACCGGCAGCCCGTACACCAGCTCCCAAAGATGACTGGGACAGTCCATCCCAGTCAAGTCCGCGTCCGGCACCAGCTGATGAAAACGACCCCACTGTGAGCGAGAAAGCGCGTCAGCGATACAATTTTCCACCCCCGGTACATGCACCGCCACTACCCACGCATTCAACTGCAGACAAGTAAGCACCAACTTTCTTAACAAGCGAATAACCGGAGGAGACGACGCTGACACATTGCTTATTGCCATAACAACCCCCATATTGTCGCAATGAAAGCAAACTTTTTTGTCCCGGAACCTATCCCCCAAATTGTGACTGCCACCACGATGGGAAATAGTTCGAGCAGGGCCAAGTTACGCGTCAAACCCCCCTCCACCCATGAGGCTGGCCACGTACTCGCGCACCACTGACCTCCAAAGAACGCTCCAAAACCCACCGCTCCTGACGCATCAGTGAACAACTCCATATCGAAACTCTCCAACGCCTGAGGCATCCATAAGGAGCGCCCATTGTATGTAGCCAGGAAATGAAGCCATACTTGCAAATCCTCTCGGTGATCAGCAACCAACCTGATAAAATGATGCGACTCCTTAACCCCCTCCGTCGCAGCTGAAAACCGACGGCAAAACACCCTACCCATCGGCATGATGCGGCAGGCAAAATTTAACTTCCCCAACAGCGACTGTAACTCCCGTAACGTGATCTTTTTAAGCAGACACGCTCTGTCCACCTCCAACCGCAAAGCCACCAGCTTATCCTCTGGCAATCTACATTCCATTTTCACCGAATCTATAGCAATCCCTAAAAAACAAATGGATGACGTCGGACCTTCCGTCTTATCAGCCGCCAAAGGGACCCCAAATTCCCGGGACACCCACGTAACCGTCTCCAGCAAGTTCGCGCACATTCCCGAACCCGCCGGACCGACACACAAAAAGTCATCGAGATAATGTATAACCGAATTCACTCCCGCAACACTCCTAACAACCCACTCTAAAAAGGAACTAAAAACCTCGAAATACGCACACGACACAGAACAGCCCATTGGCAGGCAACGATCAACAAAATATCCCCCGTTCCAGTAACACCCCAAAAGCCGCTGGCTGTCAGGGTGCACCGGCAGCAAACGAAAAGCTGCCTCGATGTCAGTCTTTGCCATTAAGGCCCCCCGTCCGTACCCGCGCACCAGCTCTACCGCCGCATCAAGTGACGTATAGACGACCGAACACAAGTCAGGATCTATCCTATCATTAACTGACAACCCTTTTGGAAACGACAAGTGGTGTATCAGACGGAACTTGTTCGGTTCCCGCTTTGGCACCACGCCCAAGGGTGACACTACCAAATACGGCACCGGAACCGACGTGAAGGGGCCCGCCATTCTGCCCAGCTCCACCTCTTTCTTAAGTTTTTCTGATACTACCCCTGCATGCTGATAAGCCGACCGCAAGTTGCGCTCCGTAAAAGGGACCGCGTGAGGCGGGGGTGGAATAATAAAACCGGAACTAAAACCTGAACTAAGCAGCAACGCACCTTCCTTGTCGGGGTATCTACTTAGATAGAAGGCCATCTTTCTGACCATCACTGACGTCACCACCATGACCAGAGGACCCACTTGTTCCCCCTTGTCGTTGCCCTTTTTTGAAGCATTTTGCCACCCCATGTGACTGACCGCTACAATGGGAACAGACATGCTTAAACTTACATGTGGCTCCGAATTTACATTGGCCTTCATTGAATTGCCAACATGTTCCAAGCTTGGAGCCCGACGCCTGCCCTGCCTGAGCCGAGGTTCCCGCCCCGCTCCCGGGAAAGGACTGACCCTGCTTGTACAACGCAGTTATCTTCAACCACAAGGCTATGTCCTTGTGGTCCCACCGGATGTGTGGCCGCACTGCCTTTCGTTGACGAAATTGTTCGTCGTACCGGAGCCACGCCTGACCCCCATAAACCATATGAGCCTCCCCTACCGCGTCTAAGTAGCAAAACAGCGCCGAGCAATTGTCCGGCGCCTTCTCCCCAATAACACTTGCCAATATCTCGAAAGCCTGCAACCAATTGACGAATGTTTTCGAGATTAACCGATACCGTCTCTTCTCCTCCTCATCCTTCTTAGTTTCGTCGCGCTTAACCTTATCCAAATTAAACTTTTCCAAAGGCAGAAGGGAAAAAATTTCAACATACTCGTCTTTCCAAATACGCTCTCTAACCTCCTGTTTCAAATGGGCTCCCAACGGGCCCTCGTAACACACATAAACCTCACCCCGTGCACGATCATCTGCACCGAGACTGCTACCGCATCCCCCACCTCCCCAGGTGATATAACTCCCGCACCCAGGATTGGAGCGCTAGTATGTTGACCCGTCCAAACCGCAACCGGGGATGCAACCGCCTGCGCGGGGGGCGTGGCCCCCCTAACCGCCCCACTAACTCTTTTAAACAACCTACTAAGTCCGCCAGATTATCCCCATCCCCACGCGCTTGCGACGCAGGAACCCCAGAACATCCTGCCCCTGCCCCCACTACATCCACCCCGACACCCGACAGTAATAACGCAGGAAAAGGTAACGTAGGAGTCAACTCACCAGGCTGCCCAGGGGCTGTGTACCCGTCAGCCGGACCCGCATGTCCACGTGCAGAGGCCCGCCGCTCACCATCATCTAATGCTCCGGTCCCGCTGTGGCGTTGTCCGCATTGACAATGTGTGCACGGGGAATTCCAGCTCCTGGAAGGAACTTGAGGAAGGGACATTGCATCATCCTGGCGGCACTCGACTCCTCTCTGCTGTGCTGAAGCACCGGCCCCCTGGTGCCTGTTGTCTGGCACGCACACCACCGACGTCGATCACCGACACCTTCGCCGACGGTCATCTCTTCGTCTGATCCAGCCGGCCCTCTGGCTGGAACCTCGCCATGCAGGGCCGCCGATAAACTTCCGCCCCGTCTGCACAAAGGAGGAGGGGTGGCCGGAAGTGAAGGCCTCCATCTTGTGGACGTCGCCGCCGGGCGCCGCCGCGTTCTGGGATTCCTCCCAGGACCGGCCCGCGGAGCAGCAGGCGTCTGCACCGCAAACCGGCCTGAAGGGTCCACAGAGGGGCTCCTCCTGCAGCGCCGTGCCCGCGGGATCACCTCCGGACTCAGCCTCGTGGTGCGCTTCACACCGGAAGTGCCGGCTGCATCCGGCGGCGTCGGGGAGACAGGCTCTCCTCGCCCGCTCCCTGTCCCCCGCAAGCGACGCGCTCTCACCTCCGGGAGCTCCTGCATCGAAGGAGCTGATGCTGCGGGGGAGCGCTCCTGGCCTGCGCCCCGAGCCTCCGATGTGTCCCGTACATCAGCTGACGCCGGGCCCGCAATCAGAGCCGCAATCTCCCGCTGTAGCCAACCCGGCTCCCTGGAAGCAGCCGCGGCCAGCAGCTGCTGCAGCACCTCAGCATCCGACATCACAGAAGCAGAGGAGGAGAAGGACATGTTCCTGCTTCAGCGTCCTGGCGAAGAGAGGGAGAGAAAGCACAGGAAAAGGTACATCCCCTTACTTCCCCCCACCCCTTTTCTTACTAGCCCTCCCACTAGCTTATCCCCCACCCCCATAGGCCAATCCAACTCATTACCCCTCCCATCTATTTCAGTCATGGAGGCCTCCCCTTATTCTGTTCTTTTGTCTGCAGTACGGCCTCTTCTTACAGTATAAAGCCAACACAGATTCTCCCATGCAGCATAATGTCTTCACAGATGCCCCATACAGTATAATCCCCACACAGATGCCCCATGCAGTATAATGCCCAAACAAATTCCCCCATACAGCATAATGCCCCATAGCTGCCCCCATGCAGCATAATGCCCCCATAGCTGCTCCATACAGTATAACGCCCTCAAAACTGATGCCACTGACAGCACTGTCTTTTTGACGTGCGGCCTATTGCCACTCAGGAAAACTGTTCACTTTTTACCTCAAATTGTTTTTGGATGCATAGCTTCTACAGTGACGTCAGTGGCTACTCTTTTAGCGGAATCCCCATTGCCGAATCTGGCCGAGGAGTCCACTCCAGGAGGAGCCCCTGATGTCAATGTCCATATATGGACAGTGATATCAGGGGTTTCCTCTAGGAGTGGAATACCTGGCTCCTACTTACTATGTGGCTCCTACTTACTATATCCTAATGTCTATCAGCATATTAATGATCTGGTTGTGTGGCCTAGAAACAATGCATTCATTAACATATCCTTATAAGAAAATTAGACTTTATGGGTTTAACTTACCTCTTAAAACTTTATCTGTTAGGGTGCTCCAACACCTGCCAAAAGGCACTGTCTTTTTGACGTGCAGTCTATTGCCGCTCAGGAAAACTGTAGATAGTACCACACACTCCCCTGTAGATAGTACCAAACAGCCTCCTTGTAGATAGTGCCATAATGCCCTCTATAGATAGTCACCCCCCGTTGTAGATAGTGCCACACACACACCCCTTGTAGATAATGCCACACCCCCTTGTAGATAGCGCCACACACTCCCCTAGTAGATAGTGTCACACATCCCCCTGTAAATAGTGCCACACACTCCTCCTGTAGATGGCACTACACCCACTCCTCCCTACATAGTGCCATTGAGTTTCTCTAGAGGAGCCTCTGATGTCACTGTTCATATACGGATAGTGACATCAGGGGCTTCTCCAGGAGCGGAATCCCCGGGAAGAGCGTTGGCAACGCTTTGGTCGGGGATTCCTCCATATCTCCCAACTTTCAAGTACCACAAAGAGGGACAACCGATGGGGCACACATAGCAACACAGTATAATGCCCTCTAGCTGCCCTCACACAGTATAATGCCCTCTAGCTGCCCTCACACAGTATAATGCCCTCTAGCGGCCATACAGTATAATGACCCCATAGTTGCCACGGCCCGGCGTCCCCTCTACCGTCTCTCCCAGTTGTGCCTGGGGCACATGCCCCCCCCCTGCCCCCCTAGCTACGCCTCTATTTAAAAGATAACATGCTTGCTGCTTTCAGTTACCACTAGAGGGAGCTTGAGTTTAAAGATGTCCTAATGAATTAATCATCACAGAATTGTGAACCTATTTCGATAAAAAAAAATGGTATTCTAGTGTGGACATTTAGTTTTGTATCAGAAATGTGTGTCACTTTGGCTTGACCCAACTTGACTCATACTTTCTGCAATGGGGAAATCTTGAGAAGGGTCTAGGTTGTATCAGTAAGACAATTCACCATATCCTTCACACATGATGTGCTCCCTACCCTAAGGAAATGATCGATACATTCTTCTTTATTTAATAATATAATGGAGAACTGTATCAAGTGTAAATTAACATTGCATTTAATTTCCACCCTTCTTATATCACTCTTGTTAATAACCATGTATTACATACTAAGCTTTCTCCCATGCCATATTTTTCAGGATATAAACTGGAATGATCGCATGTCTTCCTTACATTTTATTGAAGTTTTTCCTTGCCCCCAGGTATGTATTTTGTTCTCTCTTTATCTCATGAATCTATAGCAGTTACAACAGGTGTTACTAGTGTTCATGTACAATAATCCAGTGAGCACATATAAAGCAGTCAGTCTTGACATTACATTATTGATGGATTTTACAAAAAAAAACATTACAAACCCTTTTCTTCTGAAGTAAAACACCACCCAAAAGAAAAAGCCCTGAGATGTCAAGTTGTTAAATGTTCTATGCAACCATCTGCCAATTAGCAAGGTGACATGCAATATGATACTGTATCAGCAGTAATGTATACCCAGCTTTCCCCAACCCCTGAATGGCAATCCTGTGTACCAGTGGCATAACTACCGCTATAGCAGCCATAGCGGCTGCTACGGGCCCCGCAGCATGAGGGGGCCCGTGTCAACCGCCGGCACGAGCCCCCCCCCCATGGCCGGAGGTTCCGCTAGCAGCTGCTATGGCTGCTACAGCGCGACGCCACTGAAGGGGTTGTTCCTACAAAAGACATGCATCCCCTATCCACAGGATAGGGGATACATGTGGGATCGCTGGGACGCCCAGCGATAAAGAGAACAGGGGACCAAAATTCCCCCGAAGTTCTCCATGACAGACCTCGGACTTCCAGGGTCTGTCTGCAGCTCCATAGAAATGAATTGCGCACCGGTCGCGCTTGTGCGCATGCGTGACCAGCGCTCCTTTCATTTTTATTGAACTGCGCAGACACCGGAAGTCCGAGGTTTGTCAGGGAGAACTTGGGGGACTTTCGGTCCCCCGTTCTCCTTATCGCTGCCAGCAATCACACGTGTATCCCTATCCTGTGGATAGGGGATGCATGTCTTTTGTAGGACAAACTATAGGCCGTTTTTTTTTTGGGGGGGGGGGCGTCTGTATGGCGTTACCTACAGGGAGTGGTTCTGTATGGCGTTATCTACAGGGGGGTCTGTATGGCGTTATCTACAGGGGGGCTGTATGGCGTTATCTACAGGGGGTCTGTATGGCGTTACCTACAGGGGGGTCTGTATGGCGTTATCTACAGGGAGTGGTTCTGTATGGCGTTATCTACAGGGGGGTCTGTATGGCGTTATCTACAGGGGGGTTCTGTATGGCGTTATCTACAGGGAGGGTCTGTATGGCGTTATCTACAGGGGGGTCTGTATGGTGTTATCTACAGGGGGGATTTGGGGCTGTAAGACATTATCTACAGGGGGGGCTGTATGGCTTTATTTACAGGGGGGCTGTATGGCATTATCTGCAGGGGGCTGTATGGCGTTATCTACAGGGGGGATTTGGGGCTGTAAGACGTTACCTACAGGGGGGCTGTGAGCCTCTCGGAGACTCACGGACGCCCTTCAGCTCTGTCCTACATGCTGCCATTAGATGCCTCCATAATGCTATGTCCAAAAGAGCATGCTTCGATTTTCTTTTCTGTTGGATTTCTACAGAATCTGACAGAAAAAATCTCTCCGTATAGAGATTAAATATGAAATCGGAGGCATGCAGAGGTACAGAATGGCTCCATAGAGTACTATCAAAGTCATATTACTGCTTCGTACAGGAGGTTGTTGTAGGGAGCCGCAATATGGACGGCCTATCCAATACATATGGATGGGCCCCAAAGCCAGGATCACACACACAGTTTTGATGCAGTTTTTGATGCAGTTTTTGGCTCAGGTTTTTTAAGCCAAACACAGAAGTGAGCACAAAAGGAAGAAGAGCTTTTCTTTTACCTTTGATTTCTTTTGGATTAACTTCTGGCTTTGGCTCAAAAAATTTGCAAAAAAAACTGACACAAAATCTGCATTAATACTGTGTGTGTGATCCTGGCCCTATGGGAAAATGAAGATATTAATTCAGAACTAGACAGATTTGTCATTCAGGAACCTTGAAAGACTGAGTGACAACTCTTTTGTGAGCTATAATTGCAGTCATATTGGTTGTCTAACAGGTAAAATAAGAAATAAATGAATGCGTTTTATCAACCTGATAGAAGAGGACAATTTAAGGACTTATAACTATTGCTGGTCTATTAAACTAAAGTGTAAAAAAACAAATGCAGATTTTATTAAAGGGGTTGTGAGGTTTTACAATTTGTCTTTGTTAGAATGGTCCCCCAAAAATAAACTGACTACAAGTCATCTTGCTGCTGGGACTACAAGTCATCTTGCTGCTGGGACCCCCAGTGATCTGCTTTAATCTGTAGGGGAACCCAGTAGCACGTGCCTGCAGCGCCACCACAGGGGAAACAAAGCATTACACATGCCCATTGAAGCAAATGGACAGTATGGAGGCATGGATGCTCCAGGTCTTGCAGAGACAAAATGTTCCTTGTAGATGTTCTCTGCTCTGGCAAATTGATGGAGGTCTCAAACACAGAATGTCTTAGTAGGGTATTTCAGGCACTATGATTTATTGCGCCATAATGCCTAACATCGTGCACACCGATTGAGGAATATGGCACAGCTATTGAATACACAAGGGGTCGGCAACCTAATTTGTATGGTGTGCCGATAAAAAAAGAAAAATCAAAGATGAAGTACTCAGTGTGCTGTCCTAAGGAAGCACCACTCTCCCCCTGTGTCTCCCCACGTGTGTCTCCCCGCTCTGCCCCTGTGTCTCCCTAATCTGCCCCTGTGCCTCTCAACTCTGCCCCTGTGTCACTCTTCTCTGCACCTGTGTCTCCCCGCCCTGCCCCTGTGCCTCTTAACTCTGCCTCTGTGTCACTCATCTCTGCACCTGTGTCTCCCGGCTCTGCCCCTGTGCCTCCCAACTCTGCCTCTGTGTCACTCATCTCTGCACCTGTGTCTCCCCGCTCTGCCCCTGTGTCTCCCAACTCTGCCTCTGTGTCACTCATCTCTGCACCTGTGTCTCCCCGCTCTGCCCCTGTGCCTCCCAACTCTGCCTCTGTGTCACTCATCTCTGCACCTGTGTTCTCCCCGCTCTGCCCCTGTGTTTCTCCGCTCTGTCCCTGCGTCTCTCCGCTCTGCCTCTGTGTATCTCTGGTCTGTCCCTGCGTCTCTCTGCTCTGTCCCAGCGTCTCTCCGTTCTGCCTCTGCGTTTCTCCACTCTGTCCCTGCGTTTCTCCACTCTGTCCCTGCGTTTCTCCACTCTGTCCCTGCGTTTCTCCACTCTGTCCCTGCGTTTCTCCACTCTGTCCCTGCGTCTCTCCGCACGGTCCCTGCGTCTCTCTGATCTGTCCCTGCGTCTCTCCGCTCTGTCCCTGCTGTGCCTCTCCGCTCTGTCCCTGAGCCTCTCCGCTCTGCCCCTGTGTCTCTCCCTGTATTCAGCGCCGCAGCATATGGGAACACAGGGAGAGTGTGCCAGAGATCAAGGCCCCGTGTGCCAGCTGTGGCACGGGTGCCGGAGCTTGTCGACCCCTGCACTACACCATTCTTTTCAATACACCAGCAAAATGGCATAAATGTATTGATAAATATGACCCATTGGGTTTCAAGATAAACTTAGACATCTGCACAACACAATGCAAACAAAGGCAGCTTGTGAAAATGTCAATGCTCGCACTATTACAAACTCTCATACAGCAGAATATTGAGACTTGTCGTGATTTTATCTCCATAAAAGTAGCTGTTTCTAGCCTTATCTATTATCAATCACAACTTTGTCATTTATAGACAATACAATTGTATCATTATAAAAAGCATTATTAAAAACCAATAACTCCAACAGTGTTGCAACATTTCCCAATGTTTTTCTTATTGCTATAACTAAAAAAAAAAGCTAATTATTGTACAAATACCAAACATTTTTTAACATTTCCTTGTATTTTATCCTCCTATAAGGTAAACAATAGCACATAGGTGAGATTAAATGTATGAAAGACGAAGCAATAAATCATAGCGTCTCTACACTGCCATACACCCTACTTTATGGGCTTACTATATACTCTGCCATGTTAAATAGCTGACTGACTTGCAATATGTAAAATCCTAGTGGAGCAGTTCATTTTCGACCCTGACAAGCTATTCTGGAATGAGCTTATATTTGTTTTCTTAATGTGTTGCTTGCTTCTGAAAAAAAAAGAGTAAACGTATTTATTACTTTACCTCTGAGGTGATGTGCTTTCCAAGTGCGTGTCAATATACAAGGCTGTCTTGTGTCCCTCTGCTTCACAAGGTATTCCTTATATACCCTATGGCTGTAGGTAGTGTTTTAAAGTCTAGTTGGACAGGAGGTGAACTCATATGAGAGGCACTTTTATTTTAAAAAAAACTCAATTTATGAATACCAGACTTTCTGTAAAAAGTTTGGCAAGGGATGCTGTAGCTGAGGAATCAGGTTTCTTTCTACATATTCACAAATGCCACATCCTAAACTGGAATTACTTGCAGAAGTGTAGAAAAGTTGCATCGCTCTGTGTCATTCTTAATTATTTGTATCCAATCAAATAAATGTGTAAATAATACTGTCAACATATTCCATGTGTAAATTTAATGTACATAAATAAGGAAAAAGTAACAGATAGACCTAACAAGTGCACAAGCAGGGATAAGGCAAGGAAATTCGGCATCCAATGCAGAGATGGCAAAATGTACCTGAACATCCCTCCCCATCTGTGATAAGCTGCCAATAAATGTTCGATTTCTGTAGACAGATCCCGTTATCTGCCGACAATCATATTCTACTGTTGTGTTATGTTCAAATGGTTATATTCGTCATAAAAGAGAGGAAAATATAACATCAAATAACCAAAATATAGAAACAAAATATAAAGCCCCATAAAAAAAATGCCTGGGGTGTACACAGAAATCACAGGGCCCAAAAGAAAAGCTCAGAATGGGCCCAACTCATGACTGAGAACTCTGTTGTATTACGCTTTTATTACAGTTAAAGTCCACCATTTAATTTTTAGGTGCAAAATTCTGTGCTACTTTGATTTTCCAACTTGATAAAGAACTACATTTTGCTTACCGGAAATTTGTTTTCCTTGAGTCCGAATGCAGAACACTGGGTATGGTTTCCTACCCAATGTGAGAACAGAAGAGTCAATAAATTAAATCAATAAAGCAAATAACCACTAATTATTTTATCATATTCACATGATAATTGCCCATAAATAGTCCTCCTAGCTCTGCAACCGTACATGACTTACATAGAAATATTATTGTCCTCAGGCAGCACACTGGGAGCTAAGTAGTAACAGACAGGAGTGGAAACAGGGAAATTTAGAGACAGCTTCACTGAGTTCTCCTATGCCGAAGGCTGGACCGGAGGACACATCCAGACAGTAATGTCTCACCAAGGTATTGGCTGAGGACCATGATGCAGCTTGACAGATTCAGTGTAGTGAGATTTGATCTAGTTCTGCCCAAGATACTGCAGTTGACCTTGTGGAATTTGCTTTGATCTCCCAAGTTGATAACAAACCCTGAGTAGTGTAGGCCATAGACACCACTTCATCTATCCATCTTGATGAGGAGACCTTACTTGCTTTAAGCTCTCTTCTAGGTTCTTGAATCTGTACATAAAGAAAATCCCCAAGACTTTTTCTCTTTCAATATACATTAGGACTGCTCTCCTGAGATATGGGCAGTGCCAAACTTTTTCATTTTTAGACTGGAGATCCTGAAAAAACACAAGAAGGAAAAAACCTTGATTAATGTTTTTGTCTGAAGAAACTTTAGGCATAAAGGCAAGTTTTTTACGCAGTAGTAAGCAATCTTACAGAATACGTAAAACTGGTTACAGTCAAAAATTCTGCGAGCCGTAGATATAGCCACTAGGTATAGATATAGCCACTATGAGCAAAACTTTGAGGGAACACAATGTTTATATTTCTGACAAGGGCTCAAAGGGTGCTGATGTAAACTGATAAAGGTTTATCAATGATAGATCCCAGGACGGACATGGAGATCTGATGGAAGGCCTGAGGTTTTTTAAGAGCCCTTTAAAAACGTTTGGGAACTATTTCCCGAAAAGGGGAAGTCATGTAAGATGTTAATGGCTGAAAACGGAACTTTAAGTGTACTAGGCTTAAGGTCTTTATCAAAACCATTCTGTAAAAACGTCAACACCTGAGGTATTTCAGGAGATATCACTCCTTTTGTCTTGCACCAATCACGGAAAGTGGACCAGATCCTGTAATAGGCTTTCATGGTATATGGTTTCCTTGATGCCAGAATCGTAGTAAAACTTCTCTGCTGGAAACCCCTTATCTATGGGGGACCATTCCTCAAGCACCGGGTTGTTAAGTGTACCTTCTGGAGGTTCAGATGGTAGAACCCCTTTTGGATTAATAGATCTCTCCATTCTGGTAACTTCCAATATTCTCTCTTGAACATTTGCAGGAGTAGGGAGAACCATGTCCTTCCAGGTCAAAAGGGAATTATCTAAATAGCATCTGATGATTCATTTTCAATCTTGAGAAGTACACGCTGAATCATCACTGGAGGAGAAAAAATATAAACAAATCTGTTGTGCCAGTGTATGGAGAAGGCTTTGACCACTGGTGGGTTGTCCGCTTTGCATTTGCTCTACAGCACCTTTGGTGACAAACTCCTGAAGAAAAACGAATACATGAATATTGCCGTTTTTGTGTAACAGGAAATGAGGAACCCTATGAGATAACCTTTTTTGATACAAGCAAGAACCCAGGCATCTAAGTCGTCTGTTAACCGTTTCTCTACTTTAAGGAGAGCCTTTGCTTCACAATTCTCATTTAGATTTCTTCTGCTTGTTTTTGAAAATGAAACCTGACAGGTCTGATGGTCGCTGTCATCTCTGACAATCTCTGTGAAACAGTTTCCTTCCTTTGTGACATGGAAAAAAAAGGGCTTCCTTTGGCCTTGGCGACTTTGGGAATGGAACACCCTTGTCCTCATTTAGTTTCTTTAGTATGTTGCATAATTCTGGCCAAAATAAACTGGAATGTTGGAAAGGCAATGAACAAAAATTAATGTTGTAGGCTACATAACCCGACTATGGTTTGATCCATAATTCATGTCTTATCATGTTGCTAAGTCCAGGTCCTTGGATCTCAAACCTAAAATATCTAATATGGAAAGTCACATAGAAAATCACCTGCCATTTTCAGAGTAGGAATTTTATCTAAATTGACACCTGGAAACAGGACAGAGAAAATCAGCCACTAGAGCTCCTCTACGAAAATAGCTGTCATAAGCATAGGTATTAGTTTGGCATGATCACCATGACAAGATCAAATAAATAAATAGAGACTTCTAAGGCTATGTTCACACGGAGTATTTTGCAGGAGGAATATCTGCCTCAAAATTCCGTTTGGAAGTTTGAGGCAGATTTTCCTCTCCCTGCACGCCGATTTTCGCTGAGTTTTTCGCTGCGTTTTTCGCCCACGGCCATTGAGCGCCGCGGGCATAAAACACAGCGAAATACGCTTTCTCTGCCTCCCATTGAAGTCAATGGGAGGTCAGAGGCGTAAACGCCCGAAGATAGGGCATGTCGCTTCTTTTTCCCGCGAGGCAGTTTTACTGCTCGCGGGAAAAAGACGACGACGCCTCCCATTGAAATCAATGGGAGGCATTTTCGGGCTGTTTTTGACGAGTTTTGTGACGCGGTTTCCGCGTCAAAAAACTCGTCAAAATACTCTGTGTGAACATAGCCTTAGACTTCTGTCCATGGAAAAAAAAATACACTTATGGTTGTATAGCTAGAGAACTATTTATAGGTGATTCTTAAGTGAATTTGATAAGATAATTAGTGGTTAATTGTTTTATTGCTCTAATTAATTGACTCTTCTTTTCTCATGTGGGGTTGGAAACCATATCCAGTGTGCTGCCTGAGGACGATAATTGTATTATATATTTCTGTCTGCAGCCACCACTAGGGGGAACTCCTCTTTCATGACTCTAGCAAATCCTGCAAATTTCTATGGTATATCTGAATCCCCCAGTTTGTGAGCCAAGGTTATCATTAAAACGCTGCAAATGTTTTTTTAGAATTGTAATGGGGGGCTCCTATCCAGGGTTATGAGGCTCCTTTCCGGATGCACAGACACTGCATTTATGGTTTCTCTACCTCTGCATTATTCACTACTGTACATCTTAGTTCAAGGTGGTACAGCCAAGTATATCAGTAGTCTACTTAAAAAATTGTATGTTTGTAATATTAAGTAAAGTATATTGGTAACTTGTGTTCTCTATGTAATATTTTGAATCTGCTAATGAAACTTTGTTGCCAGAATCTATCTTTTTCACAAAATACAGCTTTCATGAAATATTGTAAGTGCTTTTCCATTTCCATATCTGGGATCGGATCTAAAAAGAACAAAAGTAATTGAGATCCACTACTGGATTTTTACAAAAAAAAAAAAGAAATGTATCAAATACTGCACACCAAACTGCCCTGTGCTGACTTACTAAGGCTGTGTTCACATCAGTGTTGTTTTTCCATTGAGTGGTTCCGTCTGAGGTTTCTGTCGGGTGAACTCTTCAACGGAAAGGGAAACGGAAACCTTAGCTTTCGTTTGCATCACCATTGATCTCAATGGTGACGGAAAATTTGCTAATGGTTTCCGTTTGTCACCGTTGTGACAGGGTTCCATTGTTTTGACGGAATCAATAATGCAGTCGACTGCGCTATTGATTCCGTTAAAAACAGCGGAACCCTGTAACTACAGTGACAGGGCTCCGTTCTGGGCTCCATTGATTCCAATGGTCGTTTTGACGTTCTGGTCGACTATGCTATTCATTCCGACAAAACGACGGAACCTTTGTACAACTGAGTAAAGAAATATTCGGCACACAAAGTGATGATTTTAGCAAATCTTTTGGTTTTATTTTATCAAAAACATGGGGCCATAAGAAAGCAGTAAACTGCTACTAATTTACGCAGCGCCAACGATAGGATGAACCAGACACCAGGAGGTACAAGTGCCTGATGAAGGTCTAATATACGACCGAAACGTCGCACTAAACCTCTGGCATCAGTTTTTGATAAAATAAAACCGAAAGATTTGCTAAAATCATCACTTTGTGTGCCGAATATTTCTTTACTACGTAATTGGGTTGGGACAGTGGCGTAGCTATAGGGGTCGCAGCGGTTGCAGTTGCGACCGGGCCCCTAAGCCTGGGGGGCCCACAGGCCCCCGTTGCCATACAGCATGTTTCCTAACAATCTTCTGTGCCGTGAAGCCGGCACTTCCTGGCTACGGTCACATGGTACACTTAGTGTACCATGTGACCGTGTTGTCACGTGACACGGCTTCCAGACCGAGCAGAAGAGTCGGTGCGGAGGACTCCAGGTATGCTGCAGTGTAATGTAATGTATTGTGTTGTAATGTTATGTATTGTAATGTAATGTATTGTGTTGTGATGCCTTGTAATGTATTGTGTTGATTGCGGTGGAGAGGGGGGGGCGTTAAATCACAGCCCCCCCTCCTCCACCGCAAACTGCACAATACAACACAATACAGTATAGTAACACGACTATGAAAGCGGGGCTGCGGCTGTGTAATACAGTCACTGCCCCGCTCCTGAGTCCTGACATGTGCGCTGCACTAATGATCTGCGGCACTGAAGACAGAATATGGCGGGTGCACTACAAAACACCCCCATGTTCAGTCTTCAGTGCCTGCACCGCCGCTCATTAGTGCAGCGCCGGCCGCATCACCTCATGCTGACCGCGCGCGCACTTACTGTCAGGAGCGGGGCAATGGCTGTATTACACAGCCGCAGCCCCGCTCTATAACGGCGGAGATCAGAGAAACCTCTCATCTCCGCCGCTATTCTCCTGAATGCTGCGATCCAAGCTGACTGCAGCATTCAGGGGAAAATGAGAAGGGGGGATGCCCCTTGGATCACGTCACAGGGAATTCCTGTGACGCGATTAAGGGACATACCATATATGGGCAGACAGCCCAGGGTCTATTAAAGGACCCCAGGGCTGTCCTACCACATTTCCTGTTGTTAGGGCATGCTGAGGTACACAGGCTAATGTACTGGCATAAAGCTATATGCCAGTACATTGAAGTTTAGAAATAAAGTAAAAACAAAGTAATGTTAAATAAAAAAAATACACATACACCTTTTTTACAATAAACATTAAAATATGTCTCAATACATAAAACATACACATAATCGGTATTGGCGCGGCCGTAATAACCTGCACAACTATATTTTTTTGCATCATTTATGATGTGTACTCTGTAAAAAAATAAAATAAAAATTGCTTTCTATCACTTAGGCCCCATTCACACGACCGTGCCCGCAATCACGGCCCGCGATTGCGGGCACGGCCGGCCGCCGACTGCCACCCACATTTTCGGGCCGTGCTCCCATACAAAGTATGGGAGCACGGCCCGTAAAATGCAAATGGACGGACATGTTCCATAATTTTCGGAACATTTCTACGGCACGGTCATCCATCCGTAGCGCTACGGAAATGTGTCCGCGCTCAATGAAAGTGAATGGGTCCATTTTTGCAGACCGCAATTGCGGTCCGCAAAAACGGAGGTTATTTACGGTCGTGTGCATGGGGCCTAATTGTGAGGCACAAGGTGCGATGATGAATTTAACCTCCATGTGCCTCACATTAATAGTAATTAACCCCATCATGTACCTTCCATATTAACCCATTATGACTGAGAAACATGATGGGGTTAATTACTATTAATGTGAGGCACATTCAAAATTCATCATCACACCTCGTGCCTCACATTAGAAAACTAAATAACTTTTTTTTTTTATTACTGTTGGCAAAGTAAACAAAGTATCGGTATCGAAGTCCAAATTTTGGTATCGGGATATCCCTACACTGTGAGTCGCGTCCCCCTGGGGGTTCGTGAGTCCCTCACCGAGGTCCCGGTTCCAATCAATGCTGGAGCAAGGAGCTGACATCTCCTTGATCTAGCATTACCTGTGCCCTGAGCGGCTCGACGCAGGCAGGCGGGATGTAGCGACATCATCGCGCCTGCCTGCGCTGAGTCACTCATAGCACACACCGGAGGAGGCGAAGGATCCTCCACTCGACGTGGGAACGGGGATAGGTAAGTAATTATGCACATATGGGGGCATTATACTGTATGGGGGGGCTGATATTGTGGGGGGGGGCATTATACTGTATGGGGGGCTGATATGGGGAGCATTATACGGTATGGGGCTGTTATGGGGGGGCATTATACGTTATGGGGCATTATACTGTGTGGGGGCAGCTATGGGAGCATTAACTTTGTGGGGGCATTATACTATGGGGGCATAGGAGCGCGCAGGGGTCTGATGATGATGGTGGTGCTGGGGAGGGGTAGGGGGGCCCAAGCTGAATTCTTGCACCCGGGCCCATGAGCCTTTAGCTACGCCCCTGGGTTGGGACCCTATTCGTGCACCCACCAGATCTTGTGCGCTCTGACCCACTACATACCTTTGTACAACTGAGACAAATGCAAACCATTTGCACCGGATCTGTCACCATTGATTTCACCTATGGTTTCCGTTTGTTTCAGTCAGGGCTCTGTTCTGACGGAAAGCCCTGACGGAACTTCAGAACGGAGCTGTTAGGAAAACACCTGCTCCCTTAAAGAGACTCTGTCACCACATTATAAGTGCCCTATCTCCTACATAACGAGATGGGCGCTATAATGTAGGTGACAACAGTGCTTTTTATTTAGAAAAACGATAAATTTTTACCACCCAAATGGGAGTGTTTTTACTTTAGACCAAGTGGGTGTTGTGCAGAGGAGTGTATGACGCTAACCAATCAGCGTCATACACTACTCTCCATTCATGTAATCAGCACATAGTGAAATAGCTATATCGCTATGTGCAGACACATAAACACACTATAACATTACTGCAGTGTCCTGATAATGAATATACATTACCCCCAGCCAGGACGAGATGTGTATTCAGAATCCTGTCACTTCTGTAGTGTCTCTGTGAGATTTACAGTAAGGCAAGCGTAATCTCGCGAGATTACGATGTAACCTGTCACAGAAATCTCACAGAAAAGATTCAGAAGTGTCAGGATTCTGAATACACATCACGTCCTGGCTGGAGGTAATGTATATTCATAGTCAGGACACTGCAGTAATGTCAGTGTTTGTGTATGTGGCTGCACATAACTATATCGCTATAGACAAATCAAGGGTAGGAGCAGCACTGTGATTCCTTGCCTGTTAAGGCTGGTGCTCAGCTTTCAAACAGGGAGTGACCTCTCCCTGCACAAACGTGTATCCAAAAAAGAGAGATAGAAGCAGCTCTCAAAAAAACTCTGGTTTATTCATCCAGCATCCACTGCAAAAACCAGAGTTTTTTTGAGTGCTGCTTCTATCTCTCTTTTTTGGATAACTATATCGCTATATGCAGAGTAAATGAATGGAGAGAAGTGCATGACGCTGATTGGTCAGCGTCATACGCTCCCCTGTACAATGCCCACTTGGTCTAAAGTAAAAACACGCCCACTTGGACATTAAGAAACTAATTAGCATAAAGTTAAAAATCGCTTATAAAGTGGTAAAAATAGATTGTTTTTCTAAATAAAAAGCACTGCTGTCCCCTACATTATAGCGCCCATCGCCTTATGAGGAGATAGGGCACTTATAATGTCGTGACAGAGCCTCTTTAAAGAGGCTCTGTCACCAGATTTTGCAACCCCTATCTGCTATTGCAGCAGATAGGCTCTGCAATGTAGATTACAGTAACGTTTTTATTTTTAAAAAACGAGCATTTTTGGCCAAGTTATGACCATTTTTGTAGTTATGCAAATGAGGCTTGCAAAAGTCCAAGTGGGTGTGTTTAAAAGTAAAAGTCCAAGTGGGCGTGTATTATGTGCGTACATCGGGGTGTTTTTAATACTTTTACTAGCTGGGCGTTCTGATGAGAAGTATCATCCACTTCTCTTCAGAACGCCCAGCTTCTGGCAGTGCAGATCTGTGACGTCACTCACAGGTCCTGCATCGTGTCGGACACATCGGCACCAGAGGCTACAGTTGATTCTGCAGCAGCATCAGCGTTTGCAGGTAAGTAGCTACATCGACTTACCTGCTAACGCCGATGCTGCTGCAGAATCATCTGTAGCCTCTGGTGCCGATGTGTCCTCGCTCGTCTGACACGATGCAGGACCTGTGAGTGACGTCACAGCGTGATCTGGCAGAAGCTGGGCGTTCTGAAGAGAAGTGGATGATACTTCTCGTCAGAGCGCCCAGCTAGTAAAAGTATTAAAAACGCCCCGATGTACGCACATAATACACGCCCACTTGGACTTTTACTTTTAAACACACCCACTTGGACTTTTGCAAGCCTCATTTGCATAACTACAAAAATGGTCATAACTTGGCCAAAAATGCTTGTTTAAAAAAAATAAAAAACGTTACTGTAATCTACATTGCAGCACCTATCTGCTGCAATAGCAGATAGGGGTTGCAAAATCTGGTGACAGAGCCTCTTTAAGGTCGCTATGATGACTTTTCTAGCTTCTGGGCAGTTCTTCCTTTGCTTTGAGCCTATCACTTTTCTTTGTCCGTCTGGCCAATCAGCTGTGGTTGTATTTATGCCATTTTGGTTCCTGATCAAGTTTCTGACATCATTCTGATTCTGGACCTCGTGTACACTGACCTCGGCTTGTCTCCCGTTTACCCTCTGCTTACCGATTTTTATTATCCGCTCCCAGCCGGTTTCGACCTTTTGTTATTCCTGTTATGCGCTTGCCTTCTGTTTTGAACTTTCAGTTACCCTCTGGCTGTCTGGTTTCCAATTCAGGCTTGCCCTCATTGCACCCCTCGTCCCTGACTGCACTCTGCTAAGGGTATGTTCACACGCAGAGTCAAAAACGTCTCAAAATAAGGAACTGTTTTCAAGAGAAAACAGCTCCTGATTTTCAGACGTTTGTTGTGCTACTCACGATTTTCGCAGCATTTTTTACGTCCGTTTTTAGAGCTTTTTTCAATACAGTTTATGGAAAACAGCTCCAAAAACGTCCCAAGAAGTGTCCTGCACTTCTTTTTCGTGGCCGTTTTTTACGCATAAAAAAACGCAGAGAAAAACGCTCCGTCGGAATAGAACGCCGTTTTCCAAATGAAATCAATGGGCAGATGTTTGGAGGAGCTCTACTTCCGATTTTTCGGCCAACTTTCGGGCGTTTACAGCTCAAAAAACGGCTGAAAATAGGCCGTGTGAACATACCCTAAGACAACCAGGGGTCTGAGCAGCAAGTCCATCCCACCTTGCGATCGGCTCTGGCGAACACCTCAGAGTAGCCTTAGATGCTGTCAATCAGAGTGGTTGCGGATTTGGGGTTGCGGTTTACGTGGATGCTCTTTCCCGGAAGACTCCAGCAGCCTTGAGGTAATCGCTAACATTACATATTCATAAGCCTAAAATATATTAAAAAAAATCCACAATGGAACCTATGAAAGCGCTGTTGGACCAGATGCAAGATTTGACCCAGCTGGTGCAAGGTCTGACAATACGGGTTCAACAGCATGAAACTGCGTAGGCCCGAGCAGTCACTCCAGTGGCATTTTTCTGTGGAGCCGAAAGTGAACTTACCTGATTGTTTCTCTGATGATCGTAAGTATTTTATTAATTTTTGGGACAGTTGTAAATTATATTTTCGTCTGAGACCTATCTCCTCTGAAGTTGAGCAAAAACGAGTGGGTATAGTCATTTCACTCCTGCAGGGTGATCCTCTAACCTGGGCCTTTTCATTGGGACCTGATGCCCCTGAACTTTTGTCTGTGGAAACCTTTTTTTCTGCTCTGGGATTAATTGATGGAGAAGCAGATGTGACTGCAGTAGCGGAGGCCGAGATGTTATCTCTCCAGCAGGGACTACGTTTTTAGTTTTTAATTTTTGGCACCCCCCCTTTTTTTCTTTATTTATATATTTTTTTCACTGCATCAATTGTTTGGTTTTGTACTTATTTTCCTTGCAAATGCAACATGTAGTTCACTTTGATATGGATTTTCTTTATCGACATTAAGTTCTTCAATGCTGTATTGCAAACATGTATTATAAATTACCATTGGGCAAAATTACCTTAACTGCGACCTTGTGGTCTCTGCTCACTGTGTCACTTTGTGATTGGTGCGTGGTGACCGGCCTCCATTTCGACGCTCTTGACGTGTCGGACTCTGGACTCACGTGACCGTGTCTGTTGACGCGGTGACGTGTATCCGGCTCCGGCCCCTCGTGACCGACGCTTCCGGTGGTGCGGCCACCTTACTCTCCAGGACGAAGCGACCGGTAACTATACAGTGAGGTAAACATACTTAGAATGGAGTATTTTTCACCTGACGCATGTTCTTGTAATTGGCCAGTCCCCATTTAAATATGGTGAGTTCATTGTTCATCGCCACCCCCATACGAAGGCATTAGCGCCGAAACGCACGTTGGGGCGGTAGTTCGCTGTGTTTCTTCCTGCATTCATCATGGGTATGATATATCCCTTTGATATGCCTCTGTATTCTTGTGTATAACTGCTTTCCTCCACGTTCATATGGACTTAATACATGTTTCACTATTATTTTTATTCTTTGTGCTTATGTAGCACATCGTTATATGCATATATGGTCTCTTCATTTCAGTCCATATCAAAACTTTTTGGAAGGCGTGTCATTGGTACAATTTTGTACTCTTTGTTTATTTGTTAGACACACAGCTTATTGTCCTTTTTATCTGATGGTTTATGTATTCCTCATTTTATCTATTGTCTTTTATCATGTAAGTCAATAAAGTACTTTTCTATCTTTGCATATTCCCTTGTCTTTTTAGCATCTGTCTTTTCTAGGTTATATAGGGACTACGTCCGATGATCTATTTTTTCTCAGTGGAATGATTCTGCTCTCCTTTGTCAATTCCACCGAGGCCTTTCAGAAAACTTAAAAGAACTCTTAATCAATTATCCTCCGCCTCTTAGTCTAGAGGATACTATGACCCTTGTAGTATGTCTAGACCGAAGACTACATGAGTGCAAAAATGAAAAGATTGTTATGGCAGCTCCCCTTCCCTGTGCTGAGAGCCCTTCTTCTGATGCTCAAGAACCCATGCAGTTGGGCTTCACTATGTCCCCTCAGTAACGGAGTCTTTCGACAATGCAAGGGGCTGTGTTTTTATTGTGGGGACGCTGGTCATACTCCCAAGAACTGTTCCAAACGCCCTGAACGTCCAGTTACGGAAAACTTCAGAGCCTAGATGGTCCCTGGGAATGCGATCTGAGCAGTCAGGTTTCTCCAACATTTTCTAAAAAAGTCCTTTTGCCTGCAAAGGGGGTGAGTGGAAGACAGAATTTAATACTCCAGACGGAGATTATGAGTATTTGGTCATGCCTTTTGGTTTAAGTAATGCTCCAGCAGTTTTTCAAAATCTGGTCTATGATATTTTCAAAACTTTATTGGACGCTTTGTGGTGGTGTATATGGATAATATTCTTGTATTTTCTTCCAATTTGTCCTCTCATATCCAACATTTAAGGTCAGACGTGATGTCTATTCAGACTCCTGACACTTCGGTAACGTTTGTCTGAAATTTACAGCACAGCAAGCGTAATCTCGCGAGATTACGCTGTAAACTGTCATTTAAAACAACATTACTGTTAAGGATCTGCCAGGCACAGCTTCTGTATCTACGCCCATAGGTAATCAGTCTGCACCTGCTTCTATGCCTGTGAGACTGACTCCATCTTCCACCACTCAGGATGGCAGGCTTAGGAGTGGGAGAGCCTATCACAGCCTGGCCAGACGGAGCTAGCTCCCGCCCTCTGTCTATTTATACCTGCCTTTCCTGTTCCTCCTTGCTTGTGATTCTTCTTGTTTGGTTTCCTGGCCCTGCTGCAGCTTCTTTGACTATTTGACCCTGCTTCATATTGACCCTGGCTTACTGACTACTCTCCTGCTCTGCGTTTGGTACCTCGTACACTCCTGGTTTGACTCGGCTTGTTCACTACTCTCCTGCTCTGCGTTTGGTACTTCGTACACTCCTGGTTTGACTCGGCTAGTTCACCACTCTTGTTGCTCACGGTGTTGCCGTGGGCAACTGACCCTTTTCCCTTGCTTCTGTGTACCCTTGTCTGTTTGTCTGTCGTGCACTTATTGAGCGTAGGGACCGTCGCCCAGTTGTACCCCGTCGCCTAGGGCGGGTCGTTGCAAGTAGGCAGGGACTGAGTGGCGGGTAGATTAGGGCTCACTTGTCTGTTTCCTTACCCCCATCATTACAATTACGCTTGCTGTGCTGTAAATTTCACACAAACGATACCGAAGTGTCAGGATTCAGAATAGACATCACGTCCTGGCTGGTAGTGATCTCTATTCACGGTCAGGACACTTCAGTAACGTTAATATGTGAGTAAGTGACTGCACATAGTAATCTAGCAAGATCACTATGTGCTGTGTAAATGAATGGGGAGAAGTGTATGACGCTGATTGGTCAGCGTCATACACTTCTCTTCCGCAACGCCCACTTGGTCAAAAAGTAAAACACGCCCAGTTGTCTATTAAGATAGTCATTAGCATAACGCTAAAATAGGTCATAACTTCGTCAAAAATGATAGTTTTTCTAAATAAAAAACACTGCTGTAATCTACATTACAGCGCCGATCACATTATGTACAAGATAGGGCACTTATAATGTGGTGACAGAGCCTCTTTAAGTTCTTTATGTGCATAACAGGTTAACTATTATGGTTTGTCCACACGTAACTTCTGCTGAAAATTTCTGCTGAAAATTTCTGCAGCAATTCCGTTGAAAGCATCAGTCTTTCCGCAGCGGCAAAATCGCACCATTTCCTGTTGTTGTGACTGCAGAAAATGGTGCGTATTTTGCAGCGTTGTTCACAATGCTAGGAGATGGTGACATCTCCTATGAAAAACGCTGCAAACTACCCACTGACCTCAAGGCTGCTGCCTATTGTCTCTTCAGCACCACAAAACAACTCTCCTGGTGGTAGAGACACTCCTTTAAAGAGGCTCTGTCACCAGATTTTGCAACCCCTATCTCCTATTGCAGCAGATCAGCGCTGCAATGTAGATAAGAGTAACGTTTGTTTTTTTTAAAAACGAGCATTTTTGGCCAAGTTATGACCATTTTTATATTTATGCAAATGAGGCTTTCTAAAGTACAACTGGGCGTGTATTGTGTATGTACATCTGGGTGTTTTTACTTGTTTTACTAGCTGGGCGTTGTGAATAGAAGTGTATGATGCTGACGAATCAGCATCATCCACTTCTCTTCATAACGCCCAGCTTCTGGCAGTGCACAGACACACAGCGTGTTCTCGAGAGATCACGCTGTGACGTCACTCACTTCCTGCCCCAGGTCCTGCATCGTGTCGGACGAGCGAGGACACATCGGCACCAGAGGCTACATTTGATTCTGCAGCAGCATCAGCGTTTGCAGGTAAGTTGATGTAGCTATTTACCTGCAAACGCTGATGCTGCTGCAGAATCAAATGTAGCCTCTGGTGCCGATGTGTCCTCGCTCGTCCGACACTGCAGGACCTGGGGCAGGAAGTGAGGGACGTCACAGCGTGATCTCTCGAGAACACGCTGTGTGTCTGTGCACTGCCAGAAGCTGGGCGTTGTGAAGAGAAGTGGATGATGCCGATTCGTCAGCATCATACACTTCTATTCACAACGGCCAGCTAGTAAAACAAGTAAAAACGCCCAGATGTACATACACAATACACGCCCAGTTGTACTTTAACGTTAAACACGCCCAGTTGCACTTTAGAAAGCCTCATTTGCATAAATATAAAAATGGTCATAACTTGGCCAAAAATGCTCGCTTTTAAAAAAACAAAACGTTACTCTTATCTACATTGCAGCGCCGATCTGCTGCAATACGAGATAGGGGTTGCAAAATCTGGTGACAGAGCCTCTTTAACTCCAGAAGGCTGCACAAAATCTCTACCATCTGTGATTGCCACATCTACTTATCCACATCTACTAATAATATCTGCTCACCTGCTCTCCTGTACAATACTGGGCAGAGCTATGAAGCAAAAAAAACCAAAACCTTTAACCCCTTAAAAAGGACCCGTCACCTGTCCTGATATGTTTGTTTTAGAAAATAATTATAATTAGCATGAAATAACAATTCTGCAGCATCTTTTCTTCAACTCTACATTGTGCCCATCCTCTGTTATTCCTTCTAGAAATGTATGACTAAATTGACAACTGGGTGTTACTAGTTTGGAGGGGGTTTCCCTACATAGTCTGATACTGTCCACTCAGTGCTGACAAATTGAGACTGTGTAGAGACACACCCCTTTGACAAGGAGAATGGTAACACCCAGTTGCCAATTAAGGCCTCATGCACATGGAGCCGCAATTGCAGATAATATATGACACATTCTATCCCATGGACAAATGCACACGACTGTATTTTCCACGGTCCGTGCATTGGTCCGGGCTAATTGAAGTCAATGCCCATCTTGTGTGTGCATGGTCCATTTTTGCAGACGGCCCGAGGATGACACTCCACGGCCGTCCGTGCCGTAATCTTGGACCGTGCACACGGCTACGGTCGTGTGCTTGAGGCCTAAGGGTATGTTCACACGCACTGTTTTCATACATAATTTGGGCATTTTACGCCTCGAATTATGCCTGAAAAAACACCCCTAATACGCCTACAAACATCTGCTCATTGCTTGCAATGGGTTTTACGGTGTTCTGTTCCCACGAGGTGTAATTTTACGCGTCGCTGTCAAAATACAGAGCGTAAAAAAACGCCCACTTCTTGGGACGTTTTTGGAGCCGTTTTTCATTGACTCTATTGAAAAACAGATCCAATAACGTCCGTAAAATACGCCGCAACAAACGCGAGTTGCTACAAAAACGTCTGAAAATCAGGAGCTGTTTTCGCCTGAAAACAGCTCCGTATTTTCAGACGTATTTTGCTAAGCCGTGTGAACATATCCTTATTCTTACATTTCTAGAAGGAACAAGAGAGAAAAGGCACAGAATCGTTATTTCATGGGGAATACAAGTATTTTCTAAAATACACAGTTAAGAATGTGGCCTATTTTACCCTTCCGCACATGGTGATTTTTTATTTTTTTATTGTTGTATTCCAAGAGCCATAACTTTTTTATTTTTCCTTTTCTTTTCCTGATATATGAGGCATATTTTCTGTAAAATTAGTGGTATTTTTTAATGGCACCATTTTTGGTACATATAATATATTGTATAACTTTTATTATTTTCTGGGTGGGGTAGAAAAAACCTAATTCTTCCATTGTTTTTTTGGTTTGTAGTTTTTACGGCGTTCACCATGTGATATAAATGACTTGTTAACATTACTTTATGGGTCAGTACGATTAGAGTGATACCAAATTTATATATATTTTTCATGTTTTTATTTTTGCATATGCGCCACAGCACACAACTTCCTGACGACGCAATCAGGGCCTTGTTAAGTAGGGCCTCAATGTCAGAATCGTGAGGTGCCGGGAGTGAAGAGGCGCCCAGAGGAGAAGAGGCATCGAGTCGAAACTGGAAGCAAGAGGACCCAGGAAAGTACATAGGGTATAGTCTGGGGTCCTAATTTTTTTGGGGGGTGTCTGATAGGGTTGTAAATAAATTTAGGGGTCTGATTAGGAGTCTTAACCCGTTAGTGACCGGCCCATCGTGTTTTTACGTCGGTCACTAACGGGCCTTATTCCGATACCATAGACTTTTTACGTCGCAGCATTGGAATAAGTAAACAGAGCAGGGAGCTGTCAAATCTCCCTGCTCTCAGCTGCTAGAGGCAGCTGAGGGCTGGGAGCGTCCCTGCTCTGCCGTGTGAGATCGATATTAGTATCGATCTCACCCGTTTAACCCCTCAGATGCGGTGCTCAATAGCTAGCACCACATCTGAGTGGTTTTGGAGAGAGGGAGGGAGCTCCCTCTCTCCCCCACCGACACCCGGCGATACGATCGCCGAGTGTCTGTGTCTCCAATGGCAGCCGGGGGCCTAATAAAGGCCCCCAGGTCTGCCTGGAGTGACTGCCTGCTAGATCATGCCGGAGGCATGACCTAGCAGATGCCTGTCCGTTTTAAACGGACATGCATAATACACTGCAATAGAGAAGTATTGCAGTGTATTATAATAGTGATCGCAGAATCGCATATTATAGTCCCCTAGTGGGACTAGTAAAAAAGTTTAAAAAAAAGTTTAATAAAGTTAATTTAAAAAAAATGTTAAAAAAAAATGAAAAACCCACTTTTTCCCCTTACAAACTGCTTTACTATTAAAAAACCAAAATAAAGTAAAAAAGTTACACATATTTGGTATCACCGCGTCCGTAACGACCCCGACTATAAAGCTATTACATTACTTAACCCGCACGATAAACGCTGTAAAAAATTAAATAAAAAACGACAGAAAAATTGCTGTTTTCTGTGAATCCTGACTTTAAAAAAATGTGATTAAAAAGTGATCAAAAAGTCGCATCTACTCCAAAATGGTACCAATAAAAACTACAAGTCGTCCCGCAAAAAAAAAGCCCTCATACAACCGCATCGGCGAAAAAATAAAAACGTTACGGCTCTTCAAATATGGAGACACAAAAACAAATAATTTAGAAAAAAAAGCGTTTTTACTGTGTAAAAGTAGTAAAACATACAAAATCTATACAAATTTGGTATCGTTGCAATCGTAACAACCCGCTGAATAAACTTATGGTGTTATTTATACCACACGGTAAACGGCGTACATTTAGGACGCAAAAAAGAGTGGTGAAATTTCAGATTTTTTTCTATTCCCCCCCAAAAAAAAGTTAATAAAAGTTAATCAATAAATAATATGTACCTCAAAATGGTGTTATTAAAAAATACAACTTGTCCCACAAAAAACAAGACCTTATACAGCTATGTCGATGCAAAAATAAAAAGGTTATAGCTCTTGGAATGCGACGATTGAAAAACGTAAAAAATAGCTTGGTCATTAAGGTCCAAAATAGGCTGGTCATTAAGGGGTTAAAGAGGCTCTGTCACCACATTATAAGTGCCCTATCTCCTACATAAGGAGATGGGCGCTATAATGTAGGTGACAGTAATGCTTTTTATTTAAAAAAACGATCTATTTTCACAACGTTAGGAGCGATTTTGGTTTATGCTAATGAGTTTCTTAATGCCCAAGTGGGCGTATTTTTACTTTCGACCAAGTGGGCGTTGTACAGAGGAGTGTATGACGCTGACCAATTGGCATCATGCAGTCCTCTCCATTCATTTAGACAGCAGAATCGCGTTCTTACTAGAACATGATCTGCAGCCACATACACAGCGATTCTGCTTGATTAGGCTGGATTCACACGAGCATGTTACATCCGTAAAGGACGGAACGTATTTCGGCTGCAAGTCCCGGACCGAACATAGTGCAGGGAGCCGGGCTCCTAGCATCATAGTTATGTACGACGCTAGGAGTCCCTGCCTCGCTGCGGGACAACTGTCCCGAACTGTAATCATGTTTTCAGTACGGGACAGTAGTTTCACGGAGAGGCAGGGACTCCTAGCATCGTACATAACTATGATGCTAGGAGCCCGGCTCCCTGCAATGTGTTCGGTCCGGGACTTGCAGCCGAAATACGTTCCGTCCTTTACGGACCGAACATGCTCGTGTGAATCCAGCCTCAATGTTAATCCAGTGTCCTGATAATTAATACACATGACCATCCAGCCTGGACGTCATATGTATTCAGAATCCTGACACTTCTGAATCTTTTCTGTGAGATTTACAGCAAGGGAAACGAAATCTCGTTTACCTCCGTAATCTCGCGAGATTTCGTTTCCGTTGCTGGAATCTCACAGAAAAGATTCAGAAGTGTCAGGATTCTGAATACACATGACGTCCAGGCTGGATGGTCATGTGTATTCATTATCAGGACACTGGATTAACGTTAATCAAGCAGAATCGCTGTGTATGTGGCTGCAGATCATGTTCTAGTAAGAATGCGATTCTGCTGTGTAAATGATTGGAGAGGTGTGCATGATGCCAATTGGTCAGCGTCATACACTCCTCTGTACAACGCACACTTGGTCGAAAGTAAAAATACGCCCACTTGGGCATTAAGAAACTCATTAGCATAAACCAAAATCGCTCCTAACGTTGTGAAAATAGATTGTTTTTTTAAATAAAAAGCATTACAGTCACCTACATTATAGCGCCGATCTCCTTATGTAGGAGATAGGACACTTATAATGTGGTGACAGAGCCTCTTTAACTAATTTAGGGGTCCGGTCTAGGAGCCGGTTTTTATTTAAGAGTCTGGTCTAGTGTCTAAATTAATTGAGGGTTCTGTTCGGGTGTCTGAATTAATTCAAGGATCAGGTTGGGAGTCTGAATTAATCTAGGGATCTGTTCGGGGGTCGGAAATTATTTTGGCATCTGTGGGGAAGAGGTGGAGACTTCGTACAGGCGTGCCATGGCGGTGAAGGATCAAAAACCCTGTAGGAGCAAGAAGCAGCAGCCAGCCCTGCAACTTGGTGAGTGACTGCTGTGTAAAAGTAATAGCTTCAGTGCAATTATTTATTTTATGTTGCCCCACTGCACACCTTGTGTCTCCCTTTTGGCCTCCTAGAGTGTTCCTGCCTACCTGTCTTTTCCCCTCCCCTCTACAGAACCCCTATTCGTGTGCGTGTCCCACCTGGTCTCTCTCCTGCCCCTGCTAATTTCTGCTTTTAGGCCCTTTGCTCCCAACACAGAGCCCTGCCACCTATTCTCCCCTTTTGTCCCCTGACACAGCCTCTGCCCACCTACCTGTAAGAGGGGTGAACATGGCTGGGATAAATAATAGTAGTCTGTGTAACCTGTATTCTGCCGTACTATGCGTATGCTGTAACAGTAGTCTGTTAATACTGTTATCTGTCTGGTTATATTTGTAGAAGGAATATTTTTACTAATCAGTGATTTGAAAGATTGTACTGAGTATGCCCAGAAAGCCCAGCATAGCAGACTGAGGAAAGTTCTAGAAAGCAAGGGAAGGAGCAGGAGGAGCTCTGTGTGAGACAAGAGTAGACAAGAGAGTGAAGGAAAAGACTGCAGAGAAACCCATGAGAGGAGAGTATAAAGAGAGACTACAGAGAAACTCATGAGAGGACAGTATGAAGAGAGACTACAGAGAAACTCATGAGAGGAAAGTATGAAGAGAGACTACAGAGAAACTCATGAGAGGAGAGTATAAAGAGAGACTACAGAGAAACTCATGAGAGGAGAGTATAAAGAGAGACTACAGAGAAACTCATGAGAGGAAAGTATGAAGAGAGACTACAGAGAAACTCATGAGAGGACAGTATAAAGAGAGACTACAGAGAAACTCATGAGAGGAGAGTATAAAGAGAGACTACAGTGAAACTCATGAGAGGAAAGTATGAAGAGAGACTACAGAGAAACTCATGAGAGGAGAGTATAAAGAGAGACTACAGAGAAACTCATGAGAGGAGAGTATAAAGAGAGACTGCAGAGAAACTCATGAGAGGAAAGTATAAAGAGAGACTCATGAGAGGAGAGTATAAAGAGAGACTACAGAGAAACTCATGAGAGGAGAGTATAAAGAGAGACTGCAGAGAAACTCATGAGGGGAGAGTATAAAGAGAGACTACAGAGAAACTCATGAGAGGACAGTATAAAGAGAGACTACAGAGAAACTCATGAGAGGAGAGTATAAAGAGAGACTACAGAGAAACTCATGAGAGGAGAGTATAAAGAGAGACTACAGAGAAACTCATGAGAGGAAAGTATGAAGAGAGACTACAGAGAAACTCATGAGAGGACAGTATAAAGAGAGACTCATGAGAGGAGAGTATAAAGAGACACTACAGAGAAACTCATGAGAGGACAGTATAAAGAGAGACTCATGAGAGGACAGTATAAAGAGAGACTACAGAGAAACTCATGAGAGGAGAGTATAAAGAGAGACTACAGAGAAACTCATGAGAGGAGAGTATAAAGAGAGACTGCAGAGAAACTCATGAGAGGACAGTATAAAGAGAGACTACAGAGAAACTCATGAGAGGAGAGTATAAAGAGAGACTACAGAGAAACTCATGAGAGGACAGTATGAAGAGAGACTACAGAGAAACTCATGAGAGGAGAGTATAAAGAGAGACTCATGAGAGGAGAGTATAAAGAGACACTACAGAGAAACTCATGAGAGGAAAGTATAAAGAGAGACCACAGAGAGACCCCTGAATGGAAAGTCTGGAAAGAGAGCAGAATTTAGAGAAAACTGTGGAGACTGAGACAGTTACAGGAGTGGCTGAGAACTGCTGAGACTGTCCTCACGGATGTGGCGGGTGGGAGCTGAGGAGACGCCTGTGACTGGGATATGTGGATATTTGCAGAGTGATATATTGTCACTGTATAACCTACAGACACTCATTTCATTTCTGAAGTAAAGTTGTGTAAAATCTGCTACCTGTCTGGTTCCTGTGCTCATATATTGCACCCTTACATACAGAAGAGGCTGGACGCAGCCGCAGGGTTAAGGGAAGCCGACATGACCGTCCTGGTAGGGAAAGGGTTAATGAGGTGAGGGAAAGTTGAAGGAGCTGAAGGAGGGACGGGGAGGAGTTAAGGGGGACGGGGGGGCCGTTACTGCGCTTCCCGCTGTTTCTCGGCATTGAGCCGGAAGCAGCGGGAGGAGTAACATACAATAAGCAAGCTCCCCGTTGCCCGTGCTTTTAATGATGGCAGAAGCCCTGATGTTAGAGCGGCTGCGTGCCACTGCTGTGCACCACGGTCCCGGATGGCTAGAGGAGACCGTGGCTGCCATAACGAGGATCCCGGACGCCGTTTCGCCACGTCGGGCACGGCGTTCGGGGTCTGTTGAAAAGGACAGGCTCCCCTCCCCCGGCCCCCTTACGAGCATGGCTATGGCGGCGGGGGGGGAGTCGGCAACAACCGCTCCTGCGCTGAGCAGGCAGAGAGCGGTGCCAGGGGTGACGGCGACGCAGGCTGGGTCGACCCGTCCCTCTCGGCGGTCCCGACCTCCAGAGCGCCTCAGTCCGGAGGTAGTCCCGCGGACACGGCGTCGCAGAGGGAGCCCGATCCCGGACGCTGCAGGCCAGGCAGCTGGGAGGACCGCCCCTTCCCAGGCCCTGCGTCCTGGCAGGAATCCCAGGCCGCGACGGGGTCCGGCGGTAAGCAGGGAGTCGCAGGCTGGGCTCCCTGTCACCCCTCCCCCATCAGATGGAAGATTTGGAGGACAAGGTACGGCCGCCCCGCATGGTGATGTTCCGGCCAGGGGGCAGGCTTCGTCAGGATCGTCTAGACGGACGCCTAGAGCTGCAGCGACGTCGAGGCAACAGGTCCGGTCGGAAGTCTGGGTCCCGGCGGTCGGGCGGCAGGTTGCCGGCCCATCGGTCAGCGCGTCCTCATCCCCGTTCCGAAGATGTCGTTGGGAGGGACAGTCGTCGGCGAGAGAAGAACTGGAGGAAGGTGAACTGGACGTGTATCGTCGAGGTCAGGATAGTCCGGCTGACGGGAACACAGCGCCTGTGCAGCCCGGTGAGTGTATAACTCCATCATTGTCTTATCCAGCGATTTTTATGTCGGGTGTCGGCGGGGGGGCTGCTAGCATTGCATCGGGGGCCGGTAGTGGCGCGGGCGGACGCGACGGAGCGGGTTTGGCAGATTTAGTGGGTTGCTTACGGGAGCTGGTGGGGCGCCTGGATAGGGCCGCGGCGCCGGTAGTAACGGAAGTGTCTCCTGCGATAGTTTGGGAAGGCCCCAGGGACGTGGGATCGTTACAGGCGCGTCCTGCGGCGGCGGTTAGAGAGGCGGTCGCGGTGTCGGTACAGACCGAGGCACAGAAGGACGGCGATCGAGTGCGTATGGACGATCGTGCTCGGGGGGAGGTGTATGTTTGTTTTGAGGGTCCGTTGGGGGCGCATTTAAAGCAGGAGGTGCGTGATCGGATCTGGAAAGACGAATACGTTGAAATTTTTTCTCTCTTGCCACTGGCTAAATTTAATTTGGATAAGAGCAAGCGGGATGAGAGTAAAAAGGACGAGGAGGAACGGCGGCGGTATAGGCTGATCCCGCAGACGTTCGTTAATTGGTCGCAGGCGTTCGCCATATTGGCTAGTGTGATAGGGGAAAAGGCGCCGGAAAATTGTTCGGCGCTGTTTTGTTATTTTGATGCCATTGGGGAGGCTCATAGGGCGTATGGGGGTCAGGCGTGGCTGCGATATGATGAGCAATTCCGTCAGCGGAAGGCGGTTCGGCCGGCGATTCGGTGGGACCAGAAGGATATTGCTCTCTGGTTACGGGTTACGGCTCCGGTTAGGCAGCCCTTTCCCGGGAGCGGTGGCCAGGGAGGCCAGTCTAGTCAGAGTGGACAAAGCGGCGGGGGAAAGGCGGGGTTTTGCTGGCAATTTAATGAAGGTCAGTGCAAGTTCGGGGCCACGTGCAAGTTCAAGCACGTGTGCTCCGAGTGTAATGGTGCATCACACGGGGCGGCAAAATGTCTGCGGAAAAAGAGGTCAGGGAACCAGCACGGGGCTGGTCAAGGGGGTGTCGCCGGTGAGGGTGGAAAGGATGGCCCCTTATCTAAATGAGTATCCGGATAGGGCGGCAGCTAAGTTGCTTTATGAAGGGTTTCGTGTTGGGTTTGTTATTCCTCCACCTCCTTATGAGGTTCCGGTTACGCGGAGGAATTTAAAATCGGCTTACTTGCATGCGGAAGTCGTGTCGGAAAAGTTGTTAAAAGAAGTTTCGTTGGGTCGCATGTCGGGGCCATTTGTTGAGTCGCCGGTAAAAGATTTAGTTGTGTCCCCTTTGGGTATTGTCCCAAAACGCGAGCCCGGAAAGTTTCGTTTGATTCAACATTTATCGTATCCCAAAGGTTCGTCGGTAAATGACGGGATTGATCACGAGTTGTGTTCCGTAGTTTATACCTCATTCGATAAGGCGGTGGGGTTAGTGCGGGCTGCGGGTCCTGGGGCGCTGCTAGCAAAAACTGACATCGAGGCGGCGTTCAGGTTGTTGCCGGTTCATCCAGAAAGCCAACGGCTGTTGGGTTGTTTTTGGAATGGGGCTTTTTACGTGGATCGGTGCCTTCCGATGGGGTGTTCCCTTTCTTGTGCATACTTCGAGGCGTTTAGTAGCTTCGTGGAGTGGGTAACGAGGGTAGCATCCGGGGTCGACTCGTTGATCCATTACTTAGATGATTTTTTGTGCGTTGGCCCGGGGGGTTCGCCGGTTTGCGGTAATTTGCTTCATGCTCTACAGAAGGTGGCGAGGGATTTTGGGATTCCTTTGGCGCCGGAAAAAACGGAGGGCCCGGTAGCGACGATTTGTTTTTTGGGAATCGAAATAGACTCGGTGGCAATGGAGTGTCGTCTCCCGGCGGATAAGTTGGGTGCTTTGAGGCTGGAGGTTCGACGGGCTTGTAGAAGGAAGAAAATGTCGCTGAGGGAGCTTCAGTCGCTGCTGGGGAAGTTGAATTTCGCCTGCCGGATTATGCCGATGGGAAGGGTGTTTGGTAGAAGGTTGGCGGCGGCAACGGCGGGAGTGCGTGCGCCGCATCATTTTGTGCGGCTCAAGGAGGAGCACCGAGCTGATCTTCAGGTTTGGGATGACTTCTTGGGCCAGTACAATGGTCGCTCGCTATGGATGGCCCCAGCGCAGGATACGAGTGATTTGAATATTTTCACGGATGCGGCTGGGGCGGGTGGCTTTGGAGCTTACGGGGGAGGTCCGTGGTGCGCAGGTCAATGGCCGGCTAGCTGGGTGTCCAGTGGACTCACGCGGAATCTGGCCCTGCTCGAGCTGTTTCCCATCGTGGTGGCGGCTACCATTTGGGGGGACAGGCTCAGGGATAAGAAGGTCCGTTTTTACTGCGACAACATGGGGGTGGTGCTTGCCATTAATAACATCACGGCGTCCTCTCCTCCGGTAGTTCAATTGTTGCGACATTTAGTGTTGGTGTGTTTGTCGTTGAACGCGTGGGTGGTGGCGGTGCATGTCCCGGGTGTACGGAATTGTATTGCTGATGCTCTTTCTCGCTCGCAGTGGGACCGGTTTCGGCAATTGGCCCCGGGAGCGGAACGTCTCGGTTTGGCTTGTCCAGAGCATCTTTGGGATCTGGTATCGGTCCCGTAGAGCAGCTGTTACAAAGGTCTTTGGCGCGCACGACGTGGAGTGCTTATGCTGCTTGTTGGAGGCAGTGGGAGGAGTGGGTAAGAGAGTTGGGTGACATCAATACGGATAGAGACAGGTTGGTGGCACTTTTGTATTGGTTAGGGGATGCCTGGGAGGCGAGGTTTTCAGTAGCGAAGGTGAACCGGTTCATATCTGCGGTGGCGTTTGGGCTTAAGTTGCGGGGCTTGCGGGATGTATCGAAGGAATTTCTGGTATCGCAGGCTTTGAAGGGGTTGCGCAGAGGTAGGGTGGAGGCGGATAGTAGAAGGCCGGTGTCGTTTGCTTTGCTTGGCTCGTTGGGCGGTTCATTAGCATCGGTATGTCGTTCTTCAGATGAAATGGATCTGTTTCGGTTGGCTTTTTCGTTAGCGTTCTTCGGAGCATTTAGAATAGGTGAGTTGGTGTCGCCAAGTACTAAACAGGCAGGGGGGCTGAGATCTGGGGAGGTGAGCCTTTTTGCAGATCGGCTGGAGGTATGGTTGCGTAGATCTAAAACTGACCAAGTAGGGAAGGGAAAACTGATAGTTTTGTTCGCTCTCCCGGGGTCGGTCATGTGCCCAGTGGAGTGCATGCGGGGTTTTACGAGAAACAGGGGGTCTCCAGATTTGCCTTTGTTACGTCATATGGACGGGTCGTTTTTGTCCAGGTTTCAGTTTGGAGCTGTATTTAAAAAGTGTTTGACGGCGGTTGGGGTTGCGGCAGGCTCATATTCATCTCATTCCTTCCGGATTGGCGCAGCAACGGAAGCGGGGCGCTGGGGGTTGGATGATGAGGGGGTGAGGCGTATTGGTCGTTGGGAGTCTAAAAGGTTTAAGTCCTATGTCCGCCCCCATATGTTGTAATTTTGTTGTTTATGCTTGAAAATGTTATATGGTGGTGCCTAACTGTGTTTTCCGTTTCAGATTCGCCTCCTTGTCTGGTGTGGTTGATGGGTCATTCGTACGTGCACTGGGGGGCTTTGAGGGCGGACGTCCGCCCGGATGGTCGCCAGTTGCGCATTCCGCGACAGGATGCGGTTGTGCATTGGCTGGGTTTTAGAGGTATGTCGTGGAACAGGGTGTTGGCGGAATTCCAGACATATGTGCGGCTTGATAGGGTTCCGGAGGTTTTAGTGTTGCACGTGGGTGGGAATGACTTAGGAGTCCGCCCTTTTCGTGAGTTGGTGCGGGATATCAAACATGATATGTTGTGTTTGTGGGTATCTTATCCCAAGTTGGTGGTAGTGTGGTCGGACATAGTCCCAAGAAAGCATTGGCGGTTAGCTAGATCGGTGGAGAGAGTCAATAAGGCTCGCATAAAAGTTAACCGGGCGGTGTCCCGTTTTGTGGCAAAGAACGGGGGCATTTGCGTGAGGCATAGGGATTTGGAGTCAGGAGTGGGGAATTTCTGGAGAAGTGACGGGGTTCATCTGACCGAGGTTGGCATTGATCTTTGGAGCTTGGCGATAGCAGAAGGCATAGAAAGGGCGGTGGTGGTGTGGAGGAACTCACAGGCTTAAGGTGGTCAAGGCCTGTTTCGCGGTGGCGGGGGGAGTCCTTGAGGCCAGTCAGTACAAAATGGTGGGGGGGTCGCATCGGGGGTATGCGTCCCCCAAAAAAGGTACATGGTTGAAGACTTCATCGGGTGTTATCCCTTTGAAGTGGTCTTCTGGTAGAAGGTATATCACTTGAAGGCTTCATCGGGTGTTATCCCTTTGAAGTGGACTTCTAGTGGTCGGTATATCACTTGAGGGCTTCATCGGGTGTTATCCCCTTGAAGTGGACTTCTAGTGGTTGGAGCCATCTGCAGAGGTGAACGGTGCTTCCGAGCTGGTTTACGGCTGGAGGTAATTGGTGGTTTGCAGATGGCTAATTCGGTGTGTTCTTGAAAGGAACATCTGAAGGGGCTTCAAGGACTTCCTCTGCTCGGGTTAATGTTAACGTTTAATTGTTATTTATGATTCTGACCCATGTTGGGTCATGTGAATTATTAGGAGGAATTCTCTGGTGGATTCCTAACTAGTTATCCGAATGTTTCGGATTTAAATTGTTTTTATAAAACTGTGAAATTAATAAACGGCTGCTGTGGCCATTTCACATCCAACCTCGGTGTCATGTGTCGTTACTAAATGGGGGTGGGGGATAGTATGGTCTAAGGTTAACACACGACTCTACCTAGGCAGGTCAAGAAGAGGCTGGACGCAGCCGCAGGGTTAAGGGAAGCCGACATGACCGTCCTGGTAGGGAAAGGGTTAATGAGGTGAGGGAAAGTTGAAGGAGCTGAAGGAGGGACGGGGAGGAGTTAAGGGGGACGGGGGGGCCGTTACTGCGCTTCCCGCTGTTTCTCGGCATTGAGCCGGAAGCAGCGGGAGGAGTAACATACAATAAGCAAGCTCCCACCCTCCCACCCTTGGTTTGTTACTCCTTAGGTCTTATGTACGTCCGTCTATGAGCGTTGTGTTTTATTTTGTGTGCTTATTTAACATGTTTTTCTTTTTTCCGGAGTAGGTTCTGTTGTCATGGCAGCTGGCGGGGGGAGTCCTTGAGGCCAGTCAGTACAAAATGGTGGGGGGGTCGCATCGGGGGTATGCGTCCCCCAAAAAAGGTACATGGTTGAAGACTTCATCGGGTGTTATCCCTTTGAAGTGGTCTTCTGGTAGAAGGTATATCACTTGAAGGCTTCATCGGGTGTTATCCCTTTGAAGTGGACTTCTAGTGGTCGGTATATCACTTGAGGGCTTCATCGGGTGTTATCCCCTTGAAGTGGACTTCTAGTGGTTGGAGCCATCTGCAGAGGTGAACGGTGCTTCCGAGCTGGTTTACGGCTGGAGGTAATTGGTGGTTTGCAGATGGCTAATTCGGTGTGTTCTTGAAAGGAACATCTGAAGGGGCTTCAAGGACTTCCTCTGCTCGGGTTAATGTTAACGTTTAATTGTTATTTATGATTCTGACCCATGTTGGGTCATGTGAATTATTAGGAGGAATTCTCTGGTGGATTCCTAACTAGTTATCCGAATGTTTCGGATTTAAATTGTTTTTATAAAACTGTGAAATTAATAAACGGCTGCTGTGGCCATTTCACATCCAACCTCGGTGTCATGTGTCGTTACTAAATGGGGGTGGGGGATAGTATGGTCTAAGGTTAACACACGACTCTACCTAGGCAGGTCATGTTTCCGACGTGCCCCTCCACTGAGCCGCTGCCAGCTTGTCTCTTACCCCTGTTTTTTTTTCTGTACCACCAGAAATGATATCTTGATGTTAGTTTCAACCAGTAAGATACGTAATGAATAACCTGCTGCTTTTATTCAGAAGTCGGAAAACCCTATTTTCGCACATTTTGATTCTTTCATTTCTATTCCAGCTCGCACATCATCTTCACTTCTTCCAGATTCCATTGCTGACCTACTTAAAGTACATTTCCATAATGTAGTTCACACAACTTGACCTCACCGTGATCCTGCCAAGATTTTATGCTGACATTGAAATTTTTTTGGGAACATATCAGATGCCAAGTAAAAAATCATTTTCTCCTGCTTTACAAAAGCAGTGAATCTATTCAATTGAATAAATACAACTGCACTGTCTCTGGGGAATATTCAAGTCCAAACCTGTTTAACATTACGCAGTGGACTATTTTGTATCCATGGCTGGCAGCTCGGTTTTATTCATTTTCCTCGATAGTCAGTAAAAGGGATGATAAGTGGTGACGTGTGACTTAAACTGGATTTGGATGAAGTCGTCCAAAGATTTAGGGCTCAATTAATACAAAGAGGAAAATAATCAGGAGGTGCTGAGACCTGCGGGCAATGAATCGTATGTCAGTATGAGAATGTCTCTTCCATCCAGCAAAAAATCAGCATTTACAGCATGACCAGCTCAATCTTATACACACGTAAAAATGGGATAATGGAAAGGAATATATAATGGCTGGTTTACAGGATAATGTGAAATACAGACCTGGTCATAAATACGTCTCAGCACTGTAAGGAAAAATTGTAAACTATTCCCAGTTAATATAAATCCTTCAGTCGTACACTTTGTCAAGTTTCTAAAAATGTTTGTTCAACTATTGCTTAGGAAGGCCCAGTTCACACGCAGAAACCGCGTGGGAAAACGCGCCAAAAAACAGTCGAAAATGCCACCCATTGATTTCAATGGGAGGCGGAGGCGGTTTTTTCCCACGAGCGGAAAATCCGTCTCGTGGGAAAAAGAAGCGACTTGTCCTATCTTTGGGCGTTTACGTCTCTGACCTCCCATTGACATCAATGGGAGGCAGAGAAAGCGGTTTTCGCTGCATTTTTGCCTGCGGCGCTCAATGGCCGCGGGTGAAAAATGCAGCAAACGGCTTGCAGGCAGAACAAAATCTGAATTTTCTGCCTCCAAAAAAAACTCTGTGTGAACAGGGCCTTATAGCTGCTTTTGGAAAAACTGGGTAACGAACAAATAAAGCCCCAAATAGGGGTTATCTGCCATCTTTGTCAGACTCCTGAACGGACCTAGTTATATACTGTTTCCTTGTCTTCTCCACATAGAATATTTAACAGGAGAAGACAAGTGAAGGACCTATATTTATTTATATTGATTTTTTTGGTGTCATCATTCTGAGCTTTACATTTATGCACAGATATATTTTATCGGAATGTGAACAGGGCAATAAATCACGGCTATACTCCATAGGTAGGTTCTTTGCTTCAAGCACTGCCTACACATTATAATTGAAATTGTTAAAAAAAAATAAAAATAATATAAATACTGCCTTTCTATTTAGTCTCCCTTTAGGCTAAAGCCCCACGTAGCGGAATTGCACTTGAATTCCGCTGCAGACACTCCGCAGCGTTAATCCGCAGCGGAGCCGTTTCTCCATTGACTTTCACTTCTATTTAGCAGTGTTCGTTTAGACGATGCGTAAAATTCCGCTGCGGAGCATAGGCTGCGGAGCGGAATTTGGTGTCCGCAGCATGCTCTGTCTGTTGCGGACCAGTGGCGGACTGGTTGCGGACTCATGGCGGAATTTCTCCATTGACTTCAATGGAGATTCTAAATTCCGCAATGAAGTCCGCAGCTGTCATGCACATGTTATGTGTGCTGCGGATGCGTCTTGCTTTTTTGACATGACATTTCTTCATTCTGGCTGGACCTATGTATTTCTAGGTCTACAGCCAGACTGAGGAAGTCAATGGGGCTCCCGTAATTACGGGAGCGTTGCTAGGAGACGTCAGTAAATAGTCACTGTCCAGGGTGCTGAAAGAGTTAAGCGATCGGCAGTAACTGTTTCTGCAACCTGTAAAAAAATAGAAGTTCATACTTACCGAGAACTCCCTGCTTCTGTCTCCAGTCCGGCTTCCCAGGATGACGTTTCAGTCTAAGTGACGGCTGCAGCCAATCACAGGCTGCAGCGGTCACATGGACTGCCGCGTCATCCAGGGAGGTCGGGGCTGGATGCCGAAAGAGGGACGCGTCACCAAGACAACGGCCGGTAAGTATGAAATTCGCTTACTTTCACTAGGGAAAGTGCTGTCCCTTCTCTCTATCCTGCACTGATACAGAGAAGGGAAGCACTTTTCCCGCAGTCCGCAGCAGGTAGTCCGCATCAATTTACTGCACATTTTGGGCAGATCCGCCGCAGAATCTGCAACGCAGATTCTGTGCGGCATTGATGCGGACAGTTGCGGAGGAAATCCGCCACGTGGGGGCATGCCCTTAAGATCCAGTCCGCATAGTAATCAATCGGGATTCATAGCAGACGAAACTGGTACGGATCTCAAAAAAGCTTCTGTGCATGAGCCCTTGGTAATGCTAGTCCCACTGGCTGAAGTCTTATCAGATATCTTATTTTTATTTAGATAAAACCTTCATTGTATTTTAGATCTTTTTCCAAAAGGTTTAGAGCTTGCTAATTTCTTAAAGCAGTCTTGAGTGACATGGAAAATAAACTTCATATTGGTGAAACAAAGGTCATACATGGAAATAGCTCAAGTCAATAGATTCATGAGATTGTACAGAAGTATATATGTAACACCTGTGGGCCCCAGGCTTGACTTTTATGTTAAAGCTCTAAAGCAAGAATACATACATTGTTCTAATGTGAGAAAGCTCTTCTAAAGGTCAAAACGGTATAACTGCAGGGCTAATAAGGTTCTCATCAGGACAGAACTTGTAGCTAAGTTGTGACTTCACCAGCATGGTGCACCAGGCATTCACTAGATGTACTGTTTCCCTAGATTCACTAGAACTACTCTTTACATAACTCCAACAACAGACGGTACTGTATCTATATATTCAGCAGTTCTTTCTCTTATATGTGTATGTAGCTCTTTACAATACGTAAAATACGCCAAAGTATTCTGAGTGTGGGGGAGAACTCCCAACTTTTAAATGGAACTGTGATCACTTTTTTGTACACTACCGTTCAAAAGTTTAGTGTCACTTAGAAATTTCCTTATTCTTGAAAGAAAAGCACAGTTTTTTTCAATGAAGATAACATTAAATTAATCAGAAATACACTCTATACATTGTTAATGTGCTAAATGACTATTCTAGCTGCAAACGTCTGGTTTTTAATGCAATATCTACATAGGTGTATAGAGGCCCATTTCCAGCAACCATCACTCCAGTGTTCTAATGGTACATTGTGTTTGGTAACTGTGTTAGAAGGCTAATGGATGATTAGAAAACACTTGAAAACACTTGTGCAATTATGTTAGCACTGCTGTAAACAGTTTTGAAGTTTAGAGGAGCTATAAAACTGACCTTCCTTTGAGCTAGTTGAGAATCTGGAGCATTACATTTGTGGGTTCGACTAAACTCTCAAAATGGCTAGAAAAAGAGAGCTTTCATGTGAAACTCGACAGTCTATTCTTGTTCTTAGAAATGAAGACTATTCCATGCGAGAAATTGCCAAGAAACTGAAGATTTCCTACAACGGTGTGTACTACTCCCTTCAGAGGACAGCACACACAGGCTCTAACCAGAGTAGAAAGAGAAGTGGGAGGCCCCGCTGCACAACTGAGCAACAAGACAAGTACATTAGAGTCTCTAGTTTGAGAAATAGACGCCTCACAGGTCCTCAACTGGCAGCTTCATTAAATAGTACCCGCAAGACGCCAGTGTCAACGTCTACAGTGAAGAGGCGACACCGGGATGCTGGCCTTCAGGGCAGAGTGGCAAAGAAAAAGCCATATCTGAGACTGGCTAATAAAAGGAAAAGATTAATATGGGCAAAAGCACACAGACATTGGACAGAGGAAGATTGGAAAAAAGTGTTATGGACAGACGAATCGAAGTTTGAGGTGTTTGGATCACACAGAAGAACATTTGTGAGACGCAGAACAACTGAAAAAATGCTGGAAGAGTCCCTGACGCCATCTGTCAAGCATGGTGAAGGTAATGTGATGGTCTGGGGTTGCTTTGGTGCTGGTAAAGTGGGAGATTTGTACAAGGTAAAAAGGATTTTGAATAAGGAAGGCTATCACTTCATTTTGCAATGCCATGCCATACCCTGTGGACAGCGCTTGATTGGAGCCAATTTCATCCTACAACAGGACAATGACCCAAAGCACACCTCCAAATTATGCAAGAACTATTTAGGGAAGAAGCAGGCAGCTGGTATTCTATCTGTAATGGAGTGGCCAGCGCAGTCACCAGATCTCAACCCCATAGAGCTGTTGTGGGAGCAGTTGGACCGTATGGTACACAAGAAGTGCCCATCAAGCCAATCCAACTTGTGGGAGGGGCTTCTGGAAGCATGGGGTGAAATTTCTCCCGATTACTTCAGCAAATTAACAGCTAGAATGCCAAAGGTCTGCAATGCTGTAATTGCTTCAAATGGAGCATTCTTTGCCGAAAGCAAAGTTTGAAGGAGAAAATTATTATTTCAAATAAAAATCATTATTTCTAACCTGGTCAATGTCTTGACTATATTTTCTAGTCATTTTGCAACTCATTTGATAAATATAAGTGTGAGTTTTCATGGAAAACACAAAATTGTCTGGGTGACCCCAAACTTTTGAACGGTATTGTATATTTACACATATGCCAAAATATGGCTAGTTTCTTTATGCACTGTGCCTTTAAGTGATATATTCTTGTGCTGTTTTCACAGGAGAAGTGGCATGTCTGGCCTGTTTTACTTATATTTTACTGATGATTATTGCACTGTAACATTACTTTTATTTATGGCTAACGTGGCAGATGATGGTTGGCTTACTGGTTTTCAATTGGCATGGGATAAATGAGCCGGATTCCATATTTGTTAATGTTTTTCTGCGCCATTACAGCGTCAGGACATGGCCATGTCGCATACTGATGCTGGGGGCGACATCTTTTGTATAAAATAACGGATGTTACCGCCAATAGTTTTGTGTATGGGTGGAAGAGGAGGAACCTGGATAGAGAGAGAGAGATGCTGTGTGAACTGCTGGAGAGCAAGCTAAAAAGCTACTGAAACTGCGAATGTGTGTGACAACACCAGACAGTGGACTGTAGTCTGTGGGTCCCGGAGCTGATTGCGGTTGACGGGTAGGAGCATACCCTTGTGTGTGCAGTGTCATGTGAGCTGTGGTCGGTGGGTGACATGCAAGAGCCTCCCCACGTAAAACATTGGAGCAGTTCAGCCAGTTGTAGCCTAGAAGGCCTGAAGTTACCGGACATAACCTGTATCATTGAGAAGTGCCTTTGACTCTGTCCGACAAAAGAGTGAGCCAGCCAGCCATAAACCATCAGCCTGAACCGCCACTTGTAAGAAACTGTGACTCTTATACTGAGAAGTGTTCATTTGCCTGCTATGGCTTGGTATGTAACACTGGCTTAATAAAGTTATTGTTGTCATGAGCTCCTGGTCTCCATTTCATCTCTTCTGCAAGTGTTGGGGAGTGGTAGGGGGGCCCAAGCTGAATACTTGCACCCGGGCCCATGAGCCTTTAGCTACGCCCCTGTGTAAGACGGTCCTAAAAACTGTTGCAGGTGACATACTTATCAAACAGATAAGATTTTTTTTAATCCCGAAGCTGCTTAACCAATTCAGGACCGGGCTATTTTGAGCCTTCAGGACCAGACACTGTTTAGCCCTTTTTAGCACGTGTTAGTTAAATGGCTATAACTTTTTTATTTGTTGGGCTAACTACGTGATTTTTGCAATGTTTTTTCCGTAGACAATGCAGGTTTCTTTTTTTATGGTTTTTATACACATCCTTTTTGCTATTTTAGAATTTTTATTCTTAAAGTTTGAAAATAATATTAAACAATAAGTATATATTTATTTAGGGTAATACTAAGTATAAATACAAGTCACAAATGATAATGTAGTTTACAAGGGGTGTTCAAGTCAATGCATCACAACATCTATGACTACCGCATCGTTTATACATTGGGATAGTAGGAAACAAATTACAATTAGGTATATACTATATCTGCAGAAGACAACTAGGGCTTTCTATTGAGATATGCGGTTACAAGTGTTAAATCTTTATATTCACATTTTCATACAAACCCATAATAGATATGAAGACCTCCAGGCTATAGACAAAAACCATAAAATACCCCAAAATATACTATAGTTTCATGATAATAGAAATCTGCCTTACATTTCATTTCACTGTAATGAAAATAATGAGAAAATGTCATCAATGCACAATAGATATAATATAACTGATGGTGTCTCAATAATATTGCTGTCAGTGAATGACTCTTTGCTGTGTGCCGGACATCAGAAGGTTTCACTATTATTAGTATTATTAACACGTTCTCTGTATTGTGTTATAGATCCAGTTAGTGCAGACATTATAACACAAGGGTTTACACCCCCAACTGAGAATGATCTACAGGGGACCGGTGAGTTCTCTGAATAAATATATTGCCTGTTACTGGATTGTTATTATCCATATACTATGATCGGATCATGATTTGTTCTTTATCCTTTCCATAATGTAATATTTTCTTTATTATAGATAAAACGTCTGCTGCAACAGTTACATCACTGCCCAGTACCACAACAACATATACTGAAGGTAATGCACAATACTTATAATGTTAGCTATGCAGGGTATGACTATCGGAGGTGTAGAGGGCGATCACAGACACAGGCTCTGGAGTCCGAGGGGGTCCATAAGGTTCATCTGCCTCAGACCAGGAGACAACCCCTACCCACAATGCCCACATTGTGTAAAACTCAAACATAGAAATGTGATCCAATCTGTGTAGGAAAGATTAGAATGACACTTCCAGCTATAATAAATAGTCTGCATAGGAATATATTTATTACAGGTTAACCGTGTAATACACTTCTTATTTCCAGAATTAGAACAAGCGCCACCAGATGACGATGAGGAGGAATCATATCCTTGGATGCTTGACACAACAACTGAAGGTAAGCTGTTATATTACCGCATATCTCCCAGTCTATGACACTGAACATCATACATTGTAGGGTAGAAGTCTCCTAAATATTTATGTGATCAGCTGTAATTGTGGGAAATTTTATGGTTTCTAATAGCAGGACCATCACCTGGAGCGACAGAGGTAAAAACTGACATTAAAATTTTATGTTTTTATAACATTATCTGAAAAAAGAGATAAAATGAGACAACAACCTGATTGGATGACAGCTGTCAACCAATAATCACGACTCTTCTTATTTGTACGTACCAAACCCGTCAAAAAGCATGAAAGAAATGCATGTAAAATAATCGTTTTTACATGTATTTTTGCTGGCTTTTGTTATTTTGAAAAACGTCATACCCAGATGATGACTTTTGATAAAAACTAAAACTGACGGAAAATATGCTACAAAAATGGAAAAAAACAAACACCCCGCTGTGTATAAAGGCTTTCTTATATTTTACTATAAACTTTAAACCAACATCTGGCCGTATCATTCTTGTCCCACCAAAAAACACGCAAAAAACACCATGGAAAAAACATCAAAACATTATGGGGCAGATGAACTATAACAAATGCATGCCGTTTGCCAATTTTGTTTACGTGTTTTAGAATTTTTTTTGCTTCTTACTATGTACTGTTCAAAAATCCTAGAAAAGTGGAGTCCTAAAATGTGCCAAATTTATTATTGACATGCACCACAACTTTGGTGAAAAATACAGGTCTAAATTAAGCCAACCAAAAGGGGGTGTAAGTTAGAGAAAAGTTTCTAACATGTCTATCAAGATGCGCCAAATCTCTGATACAGCATGCACCAATGTAATAAAATCTTCTGCCTGTCTCCTCTAGGTTTATGCCGTCCTTATTTTACACGATATTAATAAATCTGCCCCATTGTGTGACACTGGCCTAGAGCAGTTATCTGATGGGGTCACACATGGAGAATCATAATAGTAGACAGTTAGACTGCATAAGATTGAGTACGGATGACAGTCTGCTGCTTAATGTTGTAGTTCACCAATGTTGGCTGTCTCATTCCTTTTATGTTCCCTTGGTAAACAAAGTTCTGATGCTAAACTAATGATTGTGATTTTCTGCTCTGATTTTCCCACAGTGTCCACTACAATCTCAACAACAATACCAACAACAATGTATAGAACAAGAGCGATAACTGTAGACACTACAACATGGCAAAGAGCAACAACGATGTCTACAACAGCGACAACCATAGACACAACACCAGTGCAAACAGCAGCACCAGAATCAGACCTTCCAGCTACTACCACCCCTGCCGTATCTGCAGACTACACACTGCGTAACATCATAATCATCAGCTGTGCTGTTGGCGTTCCTCTGCTACTCGTTGCAGTACTGCTATTCATCGTGCTTCTTAAACTGCAAAGACTTCAGAAGTATGCATTGTTTTTCCTTTCTACCTTTATTTTTTTCGACATTATTTTACGCTTTAAAACTTATGGTTTATTTCACTGTTTCTGTTCTCAGATTGCTGGAAATACAAAGAGTCTAAGGATCTGCTGAAGATTCGTAAAGGAGAATGTCGCTTTATATGTCGCTTGTACCTGCTAACGTACTTCAGCCACCTGGTTATCTCTTGGCTGCTGTGAACAGTTGTGTTGAGATCAGTGCTCCATCACTTCAGTGGCGAACCAGTCTTCTTTCTACTACTCTGTCACCTGAGTCCTGGTCCCTGCCTGTGTGACCATAAATGCGCACATTTCCACCATTATGTCTGTGTACTCTAACCATAGGCTGACAATAGCGCTATTATTTCATCACACAACCTATGGCGGCACCAGCTAACAGTCCTCCCATCCTTACTGTTAGGTATGTGCACAAACAACTGCACATATGTTTATGGGCATCACGGTGGCCCAGTGGTTAGCACTGTTGTCTTGCAGTATTGGGGTCCTGAATTTGAGTCTGACCAAGGACAACATCTGCATGGAGTTTGTATGTTCTCCCCGTGTTTGCGTGGGTTTCCTCCAGGTACTCCGGTTTCTCCCACATTCGAAAAACATTCTGATAGGGTAATTGGCTTCCTATAATATTGGCCATAAAGAATCTGTGTTTTCACATAGTTCATTATCAATTACAAACTTCAACAACTAAAACATCTGTGTGGTGTTTTCTTATAAAATATGTTTTCAGAGTGTAAGAATATATAGTAATCCTCTTAAAAACTGCTATAGAACCTTTACAATAAGAAGATATGTAAGTGGCTGATCTGAGTGCAGAGTGAATGTCATGAGTGCATAGTGGCAGGCATAGTGGCTGTCATGGGGCCATTAGGCTGGCATAGGAGCATTGTGGTTGTAATGCAGGAATTGTAGCTGTCATGGGGGCACTGTGGCTGTTATAGGGGAATTAAAAGCATTCTTGTTGTCATGAGGCATTGTGGCATAGGGAGCACGGACGGTAGAGGTGAGGGACATTGTGGCTTTCATAGGAACAGTCTGTGGCTTAAAGAATCCACAGGATAGGTGATAATTATTTGATCGCTGGGGGCTCCTCCACTGGGACCCCACCGATTGCAAGAATAGGGGTCCAGGACCACTCCTGCTCACTACATCCCCCAGTGATGAGAAACTTGAATGAAGCAGCGGTCGATCGCTGGTCCATTCAATGTCTATATGACTATAAATCAACCTGCTTTAGACAATTCTAAACAACTTTATTGACTCTTATCATTAACAGCTGTGAGCTACTAGTCCGTTTGGACTTTTCAGTCTCTTGACAGAAGTACTCGATACAGGAGAGGTAGTTATTCAGGGTTACTGTTCTGTCCCTATTCACATTCCACCTCCTAATGCAGTGTCCCAGATACACTGCAGAAATGTACTGTGATTTCTGACATTGTATGTAAAAATATGAGTTTGAGGCCTCATTTACAAGAGCGTGTGCGTTTTGAGCACGCAAAACCCGCAGCGTTTTGCGTGTGCAAAAGGCACTTAACAGCTCCGTGTGTCATCAGCGTATGATGCGCGGCTGCGTGATTTTCATCATTATGACACTTCGTTTGGATGTTTGTAAACAGAAAAGCACGTGGTGCTTTTCTGTTTACATTCACAGTTTGACAGCTGTTGCGCGAATCCCGAAGTGCTTCCGTGTGGTGCGCGTGATTTTCACACACACATTGACTTCAATGGGTGCGTGATGCGTGAACAGCGCACAAAGATCGGACATGTCGTGAGTTTTTTTCAGCGGACTCACGCTGAGCAAAACTCACGGACTATCTGCATGTCCCCATAGACTAATATAGGTGCGTACGACACGCGTGAAAAGAACCCGCGTCGCATGCACGTATATCACGCTCGTGTAAATGAGGCCTAAAAATGTTCCTTTAAGGCTGGACTGAGGGGAGGAGTCAAGGCGGATCCCTTGTAATTTTGAATCAGTCAGTTAGTGCTGAGAGAGCCAAGTAACGGTTGGAGTGAGGAGTAGTTCCTATGTAGGGAGAAACCCTGCAGCTCTGAGGAGAAAATCCAGTTTAGAGATCTTGGATCAAACCTGGAGAAACACACAACTAATCCAGTTGTGTAATTACCACAGAGAGCAAATCCTGCTGAGAGAATCAAAGGAGGAAATTCAGAAGGAATCCTCTGCCTTGTCTCCTCACCTGCCAGCCTGCAGCCATTGTATCTGTACCATACCAAGCCTGAAGTAAAGGACCATTTCCCGTGTATTCAATCTGCACCCACGTTACCAACAAGGGCACCCCAAATACCATCAGACCGGGAGGCTGTACAACAGGGTGCGCCCCAGGGGGAAACTACAACCATCAACATTCACCATACAGTGCAGACCGCTCCATTTTCCCTGTAACGGCTCCGCAGGGAGTTCTTGAAGGCCCAGCCACTGTGTCCCTATACCGCCCTCGCACTACCCAATCACCACCGGGTCGTTGCATTAAAGTGGCGTCACGAACAGGATTATTATATCACCTCTGTGCCTCCTAAAGAAATTTGCTAAGAGACTTTATTGCTGTTGTAAAATCGCTGCAGAGAGAATTGCAACCAGCAAAACAGGGGTTAATCAGCCATCTTGGAAAACCCAGTGTTTAGGCAGCAGCAGTGTGATTTCAGAGACTTTGTGTGTGAAATTTACTGTGGCCCCTCCAGGGTGCATGACGAGACTGTTACAGGAAGATATTGCTGTTTGTGTGAAGGAAAAAGTGGCATTAGAGACTGTAGTTGATTAGAAATTGTCTGCTGCGTCACGACCGCATTTTGTTCCAGCCAACGAGGGGTTAACCAGTCGATAGTGTTACAGCGGGAAAGCGGAGACCAGAATAACCACCAAGTAACAGCCCGCCCACTTCCTGGTGGGAAGAGACAGAATCTGCCTAGCAACAGTGAAACATCACGTGAACAGCGGAACCAAAGTTCCTACCTCTTGTTGTGCCAGGGACGGAAAACACCAGCCGGAACTACCAGAAGTCCCTTGGCGCCGCCATCTTGAAAGTTACCCAGCCGGAGCCGCAATAGCCGCCGCTGCTGAGAAAGATAAAGAATTTATTCCCACTTAGCCCTGCGAGAGTGGAAGTGCCATACAGCCATGGAAGCCACCACGCCACTGCCAGAGACCGCGGTGAGCAGATAAGAGACTCAGTTTGAAAAGAAATCACACAGCGTTGCTAAGGGCAACGAACCACAAATATAGCAGAAATGTCTGACGATGGGGAAGAAGTTTCTCCCAGCAACAGTGGATTACCCCCACCTGCCCAGGTTATGCCAATCACAATGCCCTACTACTTTGGAGCACCGTGGCTCCCCCGCTACCAGGGAGAAAATCATTCACTGAAAGATTTTAGACAGAAGATGTTGTCCATGTTTCGCTTGTATCCTCTCTCCACAGAACAGAAGGTTGAGATATTAACTGGACAGCTAGAGGGCGCAGCTTTGAGAGAAGTGAAATCCTGGCCCAGAACTGAGAGAAAGACAGTTGAACAAATTCTGGATCGGCTGCGTGCCATTTTTGAAGTGAGAACTGTGGCAGAAATCAAGATGAGATTCTTTGGGAAAAAAACAGTAGCCTGGTGAGTCATTGAGAGACTTTGCTTTATCCCTGAAGGAGGCGCTACGAGCAATTATGCAGGTAGAACCCATGGAGGCTGCCGCTGCTGACAAGGCCTTAAGAGAGCAATTTGTGGAGGGAGCTGGATCTGAAGCCCTAAAAAGCCAGCTCAGAATGTTGGCCTCCCAGAACACAGACTGTACTTTCCTTGACTTTAAAGAACTAGTCATAAGGATCCTGGGGACTGAAGCTGCATCGACTCCAACTAAAGTTTGTCCCTATTCCATAGAGACACCTCATGAGCTTCCCGCTGACCACCGAGTTACCTTGGGAAGCCAAGCTACCATTGCTCCATCAACCCCCAAGCCAGAGCCAGATTCAGTTGCTGAACTGAGAGAACAAGTTGCTGTTTTGACCAAAAGCCTCACTAAAGTGTGTCAGAGCTTGGAAGATCTGAAGCAGCACCAAGAGGAAAGCCCACCGGTACACCAGTAACAGATTCCGTGATAGACCTGTTAGGAGAACATTAACTTACCAGAATCCGGGTAGGCTCCCTACTGACAAGTTTGATGCTAAGGGAAGACCCATTTGCCACAGATGCCAAGGAGCTGGCCATGTTGACAGAGAATGCCGTCAGTTAAACGACAAACCCCCGGAGGCAATGGACCGCCCCTCGGGAGGAAGGCCACTAGGTCCATCAACTCCAGAAAGCATACCCCGCTATGTTGGGCAGTGTCCAGTGATCATCATCCACAAAGAGGGAGTCCCGATTCACGCCTTACTGGACACTGGCTCACAGGTCACCACGCTGCAAAGAGGGAGGTTTGAGAAACATTGGGACACTGATCAGCTGATTCAACCTCCAGACCCATGGCTGAAAGTAATAGCTGTTAATGGACAGTCAATACCACTACATGGTTACTGGGAACCTACACTCTAGGTGAGAGAGATGCAACTACCACAGCAAGGCGTAATTGTGATAGATCTGAAAGATACCCTACCTGGCGCTCTTCCTACAGCTTCTACCTCTAAGCAAGTTGCGCTTCAGAACGCCATACGTCGCCTGACTGCTCAACAGAGATTCTGCAATGAAAAGGGTGAGATTTGCTGTGCTCGTATTATGGACAACCAACCAGTGACTCTGCAGCCAGAGGCAGAAACCATGGTGTGGTGCAGAGCTCGTTCAGGTTTACACGGTAAGACTATCAAGCTCTAGTGGAACCTCTTCCACCGGAAGTACATCCAACAGTACAGGCAGCTAGAAGCCTAGTGACCGTTTCCAATGGGAGGGTACCCATCCGCCTCCTGAATCTTGGCAATCAAGCTGTGGAGCTGAAGAAGCATTACCCAATTGCCAAGCTGTGACAGATCTTTGTGGAAGACATCTGGAGTCCAGAAACTGTTGTGTCCCTACATGCTAACCAGAGTCGTGTCACGCCTGGGAAGACAACAAAACCCTGATGGACCGAGATCCACGTTGGCGATGCCAATACACAAGAAGAACAGATTGAAGGAGTCCTAACAGTAGCCCAAGATCACCAGCAAGCTTTCAGTAAGCATTGCATGGATTTTGGAAAAGCTACCATCATACAGCATACCATTCCAACGGGTTCACATCCACCCATCAAGGAAAGGTACTTTTCACCTGCTATGTACCAACAGGTGAAGAAAAAGCTTCGGGAGATGAAGGATGCTGATGTGATTTGGGAAAGTTACAGTCCATGGGCTGAACCCCTAGTACTGGTGAAAAAGAAGGATGGTGATATCAGGTTCTGTGTGGACTACCGGAAACTCAATAAGATCACCCACAAGGATGCGTATCCCTTGCCACGCATTGAAGAATCCTTGACTGCCTTGGGGTCTGCTGCCTATTTCTCTACTTTGGACTTGACTAGCGGGTATTGGCAAGTACCCATGGCCCCTGAAGACAAAGAAAAGACTGCTTTCACTATTCCTTTGGGATTGTTCGAGTTCAATGACATGCCCTTTGCACTCTGCAATGCCCCAGGGACTTTCCAGAGACTGATGGAATGCTGCCTTAGTCATCAGAACTTTGAGACCATCCTCCTGTACCTAGACGATATCATCATCTACTCAAAGACGTATGAAGACGATTTGTAGCATCTGGCTGAAGTATTCCAGACCCTCATAAAGTACAGCCTGAAAGTGAAACCCTCTAAGAGTCATCTCCTGAAACCAGAAGTCCGTTACTTGGGTCATGTCGTCAGTGCAGATGGGGTGCTTCCTGATCCAGAGAAAGTGGCAGCTGTGAAGAACTGGCCAACTCCCAAGACCGTCAAAGAGGTGAGAAGTTTTCTTGGGTTTGCCGAATACTACAGGCGTTTCATCCCACACTTTGCCCAGTTTGCAGATCCGCTCCAGGGATTGTTAAGAGGCCAGTCCAAAGAAGCCCAGAAGAGAAGAATCCCAATTAAGTGGGCTGAAGCCCATGAAACTGCCTTCAAGAAGCTAAAACAACTGCCTATTGAACCACCAATCTTGGGGTATCCTTACTATCAGCAACCCTTCAAATTGTACACAAATGCCAGCAACAAAGGGTTGGGAGCAGTCCTGTCGCAGGTACAAGACAAAAAGGAGAGCGTCATTGCTTATGCCAGCAGAGCTCTTCGTGGAGCTGAGAGGAACGATCAGAATTATAGTTCCTTCAAGCTGGAGTTCCTAGCTCTTGTGTGGGCCGTCACCGAGAAGTTTAAAGACTACCTTGCTGCGACACCCTTCATTGTCCAGACTGGCAAACTACCAGTTCGTAATCAAGTACCGGTCTGCTACATTCAATAAGAATGCTGACGCCCTGTCCAGATTGCCCGTTGATGATGATGAAATCGCCTAAAGTCAAGATGAGTGGGAAGAAGTAGAGATGCCAACTTTCTACGCCCAGTTTGCTGCACAAAATACGCTGATCGCCAGAGAAAGAAAAGATCACTCTAAGCCAGAGTTTCCTGATCCTTCTAAGGATCCGAGACAATGGGTTAAGATCCAAAGAGAAAGTCGAACTCTCCGAGAACTTCAGACTTTTCTTCTACAGCACAAGACTCCTGACCGAATACGAAGCGGTAAAGCTGATCTAGAATTGATTAGTCTATGGAAACAAAAGAATCACCTCTTTGTGTCAAGAGGGCTGGTACAGAGAAACGCTCTAGATCCTATTACCGGTGAACGTTTGCATCAAATTGTAGTACCCCGGCGAGATGCCAAAACAGTGTTGGAAGCCTATCATGACCGATCAGGACACTTTGGGGTTCAGAAAACTGAAGCTACCAACCACAGACGATTTTACTGGACGGGTGTGAGAAGTGACATAGAGAAGTGGTGCCGGGAATGTCCTATTTGTGCCCAGAGTAAAGGACAGTCTTCAGACCAGAAAGCCCAACTCCATTTTATCATCAGCCATAAACCTCTGAAGCTCATAGCCATTGACCATGTCAAGCTGGAACCAAGTCGCTCAGGTTATGCCTATGCCATTACAATCATTGACCATTACAGCAAGTTTGTTGTTGCTTTGCCTGTGAAAGACCTGACTGCCAAGTCAACTGCTGCTATCGTTTGGAAGAATTTTGTGCTTCCTTATGGCTGCCCAGACAAGATTCTGACTGATCGTTTATCTGCCTTCGAGTCCCAACTGTTCCACGAGATGTGTTCCTTACATGGCTGTCAGAAGCTCAGAACCACCGCTTATCATCCACAAGGAAATGGCCTGTGTGAGAAGATGAACCAGACGCTCATTCAGATGCTGAGAACTGTTCCATCCCAGAGAAGAGCTGATTGGCCAAGTCTACTGCCTGAACTGGTGTACCTGTACAATAATACCATCCATTGTTCCACAGGGTACACTCCCTACTATCTCCTGTTTGGCCGACAAGAAAAGTTACCGTCAGATATGGCCTTGGATGTCGAGGTGCCAGACACCATCAATCCCCTGCCAAAGATTGATTGAGTGGGTGAGTGATCACCAACGTCGCCTGGCTGAAGCGAACGAGAGTGTGGAAAATCGGATGGAAGATACTCGTCAAAAGCAACAGGTAGATTTTGACAAGAATGCCCGTGCAAAACCACTCCAAATCGGAGACCGGGTATGGCTGAAAAACAACCATCGCACCAGCAAGTTAGACAGCAAGTGGGAGAAAGAACCCTACACTGTAAAGTCTATCCCATATCCAGGTACTGATGTCTACAAGATTGAGCGAGAGAGCCGAGATCCTCAAGTTGTACATCGCAACAGGCTTAAACCCTACCAGAAGGAAGACAGATCTACAGAACCACAGTCGGCTGAAGAACTTCCTACAGCTGGAGAAGCCCCACAGCCCATACAGGAATCTCCTCCAACTAAAGATTCTCAGCCCTCAAAAGATGAGCCGATGTTCCGTCCTTTTGATTGGTTCCTCAAGCCATGGATGTCCGTGTTCATCCCCAGTGTTTTTCCTGCAGTGAATACCATCCCACCGCCTTCGGCAACAGAGTTCAGACCTTGTCAGGAAGAATCCATAGACCATGAGGTTGTGACAGAAGAGCCCCTGAGAAGATCCGAGAGAGTTAACAGAGGTAAGATGCCAGCCAGGTATCAGGATTGAACTATTATGGAACTCTCGTACTGCGTTTGTTAGTCAGTGTTCATCCATTCAATTGGCTGACTAAAGCTTAAGAGAGACCAAGAACATTTGCCTCTGCTACGTCCCAGATGGGCCTAAGCGCCCATGTTTCCAGTTTAGTGCCGGACTATGGACACTACCCCAGTTACGTTGATTGATTGATCTACGACCCTGTTCCCCTTCTAGAAGAGTCGTCGTCCCATTACCTACACCTTTGTGCCTTTAAAGATTTAAAGGACTTATAAATGTTTGCCGTATATATGTATATTTCATGTTTTACAGGTCCACAGACGCCCAGGACGGCTTTCTTCAAAAAGAGGGTGTATGCAGTGTCCCAGATACACTGCAGCAATGTACTGTGATTTCTGATATTGTATGTAAAAATATGTGTTTAAAACTGTTCCTTTAAGGCTGGGCTGAGGGGAGGAGTCAAGGCGGATCCCTTGTAGTTTTGAATCAGTTAGTTAGTTCTGAGAGAGCCAAGTAACGGTTGGAGTGAGGAGCAGTTCCTGTGTAGGAGAAAACCTGCAGCTCTGAGGAGAAAATCCAGTTTAGAGATCTTGGATCAAACCTGGAGAAACACACAACTAATCCAGTTGTGTAATTACCACAGAGAGCAAATCCTGCTGAGAGAATTAAAGGAGGAAATTCAGAAGGAATCCTCTGCCTTGTCTCCTCACCTGCCAGCCTGCAGCCATTGTATCTGTACCTTACCAAGAGTTATATCATTTAAACTAATCACACTTCCATTTCCCATAGTCGTTTGGCTCAGGATATACGGTCTCATTTTCTCAATTGGTTATGATTAATAATTAGGTACCACCCCACATTACATTAACCCATTAGGATTGTGACACAAGGAATTAGATGCAGCATGCATAAGATATCTGAAGATATCTGGTCATTTAGGTCCAATGGTGTAACCATATTTAACCTAAAAATCCATTGCGCCTCACGCTGGAGCACCCTCCTATCGAAGTCCCCTCTTACATTTGGTTTAACCAGTTCTATTCCTTGGAACCTGATCTTTGAGGAGTCTCATTTATGACATTCCCATATATGGCGAGGTATGGGCTTTTCCTCCTTCCTTTCTATGTCACAAATGTGGTCTCTTATGCGCCTAATGAGGTATATGATACCTTTGCTACTGCAGTTGATGAAAGACCTACACATGTATAACTGACCAGTAGACTTACTGATAAATTGCTTCCCTGTCAAAATCGAGCTACAGGCCATACAGGACCCACACCTGTACGTACCCGTGACTTTTTGTGACATCCACTTACCTCTGGGTTTCTCCTGCATCAGGTGACTGTGCACTAATCTGTCGCACACATTTGTCCCCCTTCTGTATGTAATACCAGGTTCATCTCCCAAGTACTCCCCTACGTCCGGGCCAGCCGTGAGTACTCCCCAGTACATGTGGATGACATCTCACACCTGGGAGTGAGCTAAATCATAGGTTGCAATAAATCCTCAATTGTGGGTTTACCTCAGCTCGCTCCCTAGGGTTTAAGAGTTGGTCACAATTAACTGACAGCGAATTTTGGTATTCCCCTTTGAGGACATTTTCTGGGTAACCTCTCCTACGAAACCACTGTTTAAGATCACATGCAGCAGTTTTGAAGTCCGTAATTGTGGAGCAATTGTGGCGAGCCCTCAAATCCTGTCCATTTGGGATGCCCTTACGAAATGACTATGGGTGCCAGCTCTCCCATTTAAGCAAGCTATTCGTCGCTGTGGGCTCTCTGTAGATGTTAGTTCTGAGATTGCCCCCCCCCCTCCCAGATAAGTTAATATATAAATCCAAGAAGGCAATACTTCTCTCTTGGATTTCTGAGGTGAAGAACAATCCCAGTGTGTTGTTATTAAGTACCCCCACAAAGTCCTCAAACTTCTTCTTAGTGTCCAGCCATATGATGAAAACATAATTATGAATCTAAATCAGACTGATACAGAGGATGTCCATGACTCCATATCCTCGCATAAAACAAACTTTTGCTCCCACTAGAAATTTGCGTAGGTGGGCGCACAGGGGCTGCCCTTCGCAACTCCCCTGAGCTGGTGGAAGAATCTGCATTTAAATTTGCAATAGTTATGCTCTAAGATGTACCTGAGCAATTCCCCTACAAAGATGTTATGTCCCTGAAAATGCACACCTTTAGTTGATAGGAAGTGCTCCATAGCTCAACAGCCTCATGCGGAAATTGAGCTGTAGAGGGCCGCCACATCCAAGCTAGCCAGCCAACACTCCCCTTTACATTGGATGCCCTCTGGTCTTCTAAGGACATTCACCGAATCCCCCACATACGATGGGAGGGCTGTGACATAGGGGCGTAAGGTACAGTCTAGATCAGGCGTGGGGAACCTTTTTTCTGCAAGGGCCATTTGTATATTTATAACATAATTCGCGGGCCATACAAAATTATTAACTTAAAACTTCGCCTGTTATATGTGGTAAAACATTTTATTAACTCACCCCTAATGTGATGGCTGGAACTGCTTTACTTTGGTGAGGCATGTTAGCCAGTATTGATGATGTTGCTACTGCGTCGATTAGTCTGGAGTGCAGTCGACTCTTTGCAATGGTAAGTTTTGAAAAGAACTGCTTGCTGCAGTAAGTTGTTCCGACTTACTTAAAGGGGTTTTCCCATCAGGGACATTTATGACCTATCCACTGGATAGGTCATAAATTTGAGATAGATGCAAGTCCCACCTCTGGGACCCGCACTTATCTCTAGAACAGGGCCCCCTAAACCCCGTTCTACCACTCGGTGTTCCGGCTGATTTCCGACCATGAAGAAGGGAACATCTATTGAAAGAACAGGAGAATCCCGATACAGGTGGGATACCATCGTCAATAAGCAAACTTTCAACCAAATTTCCACAATTTGCATTGTGCTTACCAATTGATTTGTTTGTAAAGTTAGTGTCTCATGAGTTTGAGAAAATATCAACATCAATTGGCGGCGACAATCTTACACCAGCCGAATTAATTAGCCTCAAGAAATTAAGATCTTTGGAAGACACTGTATTTAACCCCTTTGCGCTCAGTGACGTACTATTCCGTCATGCTGACTGCACCGTTCGCGCTCAGTGACGGAATAGTACATCATGGGGAAAATGCATCGCCATTTTCCGCCGGCGCGTTCACGAGCTGTGACAACTGCTGATTCGGACAGCAGGCTATCACCGCTCAATACACCGGGACTTATCACGATGGTCCCGCCTCTTCGATTGCCGCTATCGGTCAATCAGTGACTAACTGTCCAGTAGCGGAGATCGGTCTCTTCACTTCCTCTCCCTGACATCACATCCTGCTGCAACCACCCTGAATGCCTCTGTTGGAAATAGAGAGGCGTTCAGAGTGGTTGTGAGAAAAGCAAAGTGCAAAAAAATTTTTAAAAAAACTTCTTTTTGCTTATTTGATCTCCTATCACTGACCACTTCTTAGTCTTCAGGACCAATTTCTTGGTCCCTGGGGATTATTTTTCTCTTTTTTTTTAAATTAAATATATAAAACAAAAAAAAATTAATAGATAAATAAATCGTTAGTTTAGACAATTTATCTGGCTAGTTAAGTATTAGGCTTAGTTAGTGTCAGGGAACTGTCAAAAAGCGTAGTTCGGTATAGCGTCAGGGAATTTAGCATCAGGAATCCATCACCGTAGTTAGGTTTAGCATCAGGGAAGCTCGGAATAATCTAGTTAGGTTTAGTGTCATTCACCCGTTACCGTAGTAAGGTTTAGTGTCAGGGAAACTCGGAATAATCTAGTTAGGTTTAGTGTCAGGGAATAGTCGCAATAGTTAGATTTAGTCTCAGGGAAGTTCAAATAAAATCTAGTTAGGTTTAGTGTTAGGAACCCTCGCCCTAGTTAGGTTTAGTCTCAGGGAAGCGCACTCGTTCTATAAAAACACCAATTTTTGGGACTGGTTTAGGTAGCAGCCTATTGCTCCTAGTTAGGGAAGCAAACAAACATATCCCAACATTTACTGCCGAAGAGGCATATTAATTTCTTGCCTCCGACACAGACTTGTCGGATGGTGAGACTCTATTTTATTTATCCACCTCCTCATCCAGTGACGAAGAAGAGGAACCCTCTAGGAGACGCCCTAGGACCACCACTACAGTTCAAACCCCCGAGCGAAATGAACCCGTCGCAGTTGAAACCCCCGAGCGAAGTGATCCCTCCGCAGTTGAAACCCCAGAGCGAAGTGACCCCATTTGGACCCCCCACACCAGACATTTATGAGCCTAAGAGGTGGTGTTAGAAGAATTTTCCATACTTAGCAATAATGATTCAAGTTTTTATCCCAATAAGAGTTTTATTCTCATCGATGAGGAGTCTGACTTAATTCCATAAGCACAGGTTTATAGACACATATCAATGCATATTGCAGTACAGACCAACTGAAAAACTGTTTGTGGCTTTCCTGTCACATGAAATGTTACACTTCAAAATGAGAGTAGGTCAGTTGGACTTCCTCTGGAGATTGCAATCTTTATTAAGAAGTCCAACCGCCTCATACACTTAGAGAGACTGTCATTTAACTCTTTGTCAACTAAAGTATTTTCTGAGAAACCTGCATGCACATTTAATATCTATTACATAAAGTAACAATAAATTAAAAATAAAACTTTTCTAACAGGTGGTTATCAAGAACCTAATCTTTAGGGACCAAGAAGAGGGGGCACCCAGTACTTCTGGAAGCGAGGCCACATGCATCGTACCAGGGCAACACTTTCCAGATGAAGTTCCCCAAACTGGCAAGAAGGGAAAAAGTCATAAGAGGTGCAAAGTCTGCTATAAGGGGGGAAAAGGAAGGACAAAATATATATATATGTGCCACGTGTTCCGAAAAACCAGGGCTCTGTATGAAAGAAAGTTATCATACATCCATTGATTTTTAATCTACCCCAGTTTTACTTACCCTGATGCACTCCGCACAGCTTATCCCCCTCATCTTTTCCTTCTGCGTCCTGCTGTGTGCCCAGGCAGCTGTTAACAGCCACTTGTAGGGTATTGCCATACCCGGGAGAACCCACATTACAGTTTTTTGGGGTGAATGTCTCCGGTGGCACATGCTTGACACAATATATCGGACACTGAATTGGCATATATGTATAGAAAATTGCAAATCTCATTCTGCACCATCTGCTGCGCATTATCTTTTACACAATACCTGTGGGGCCAAAATGCTCACTACAAGAAAATCCCCAGTGGCCAAATGGTGGTCCCTCTAAGCCCTCCCATGGTCCCAAACGGCAGTTTATCACCACAAATGGGGTATTGCCGCACTCAGGACAAATTGGGCAACAAAATGGGGTTTTATTCCTTGTGAAAATAAGAAACTTTGAGCCAAAACTACATCTTATTGGAAAAAAATATTTTTTTTTCGTTTACAATCCAATTCAAATAAATTCTGTGAAAAAACTGTGGGGTCTAAATGGTCACAACACCCATAAATGAATTCCTTGAGGGGTGTAGTTTACAAAATGGGGTCACTTCTGCTGGATTTCGATTGCTTTGATACCTCTGGGGCTCTGCAAATGTGACATGGCACCCGAAAACCAATCCAGCAAAATCTGGACTCCAAAGAACACATAGCGCTCCTTTCCTTCTGAGCCCTCCCATGGGTCCAAATGGCAGTTTATCACCACAAATGGGCTATTACTGCACTCAGGACAAATTGGGCAACAAAATAGGTTATTTTATTTCTTGTGAAAATAACAAATTTTGATAAAAAATGACATCTTATTGGAAAACATGTCATTTTTTAAATTTTACAGCCCAATTTAAATACGTGCTGTGAAAAACCTGTGTACTCAAAATGGTAACAACAACCATATATGAATTCCTTGAGGGGTGTAGTTTCCAAAATGGGGTCACTTTTGGGGATTTTCTACTATTTTGGCACCTCAACACCTCTTCAAACCTGGCATGCTGGCTAAAATATATTCTAATATAAAAGAGGCCCCAAAATGCACTAGGTACTTCTTAGCTTCTGGGGCTTGTGTTTTAGTCCACGAGCACACTAGAGCCAAATGTGGGACATTTCTAAAAACTGCAGAATCTGGACAATACATATTTAGTAGTGTTTCTCTGGTAAAACCTTCTGTGTTACAGGAAAAAAAATTGAATAAAATTGAAATTCAGCAAGAAAAATGAAATTTGCTAATTTCACCTCCACTTTACTTTAATTCCTGTGAAATGACTAAAGGGTTAACAAACTTTCTAAATGCTGTTTTGAATACTTTGAGGGGTCTAGTTTTTAAAATGGGGTGTTTTATGGGGGTGTATAATACATAGGCCCCTCAAAGCCACTCAGGAACTGAACAGGTATCTTAAAAAAAAGGCTTTTGACATTTTCTATAAAATATGAGAAATTGCTGTTTATGTTCTAAGCCTTGTGACGTCCAAGAAAAATAAAAGAATGTTCAAAAAACGATGCCAATCTAAAGTACACATATGGGAAATGTGAACTAGTAACTATTTTGGGTGGTATAACCATCTGTTTTACAAGCAGATGCATTTAAATTCTGAAAACTTCAATTGTTTTATAAATTTTCTCTAAATGTTGCAATTTTTCACAAATAAACACTAAATATATCGAATCCAAATTTTGCCACTAACATAAAGCCCAATGTGTCACAAGAAAACCATCTCAGAATCGCTTGGATAGGTTTAAGCATTCCGACGTTATTACCACATAAAGTGAAATATGTCAGATTTCAAAAATGGGCTCTGATCCTTAAGGCCAAAACAAGGCTGCGTCCTTAAGGGGATAAGGACATTTGTTCTTCCCCGTTTGAAATATCCTTGTTTATAGTGGCCTTTGCTTTGGTCTTTTTTGTAGCATTACGTATTTCGGAATTGATTGCCATGTCTGCAGCCCGCCCGGGTGGTTTTTTTTTTTTAAACTCGTTTTATTGAAAAGATTGCACAATACAAATGTCCGTAGTAAAGAACAGCAAAGAAACACATTTAGGTAATAATAAATTACATGAACATAGAGGCATAGTAGTAATGGTAGTAATTAACAGGTCATGACATATTTAGATCACATATTAATCTTCAATAAGGACATCCCAGCGGACACCATACATTTTAAGGTCAATTTCCAATTTATTTCAGACAAAATATAGAAGTCCTGCAAGTAACCACTCGTATGCCATCAGCCCTCCTCAAGGTTGCAACAACTGGTCCCTCAGATCTGTGAATCTATGCGGAGTGTACAGAGTGCATGGTGAATCACACCAAATCTGCCATATTTTATAAAATTTACTAATACACCCTCTTTTCTTATATAAAACTCGCTCATATGGAATAATGGAATTGATCAGCGATTTCCATTTTGCCACCCTAGGTGGTCTCTGATCCATCCATCTTAGTGCGATGGTTTTCCTTGCCATAAACAATACCTCTTGCAGAAGAATGCGCAGGTGGAATGGCCACTGTTCTTCAGTCAGCACCCCAAATAGACAGACCTTTGGTGAAAGGGGGATCGGCTGCTTCACCACTTCCTCAACCACTCACATCACATCCCCCCAAAAGGAGGCCACCATTGGACAATCCCAAATCATATGCCAGAAATCAGATCTGGGAAAACGACATCTATGGCATTCAGTGCTGGGGTATCTGCCCTTCTGTGCAATCTCACCGGCGTGAGATAGCTCTGGTGAACTATGGATAATTGAATCATTTTGTTATTTGCCGCCGGTGAGACCGAGAGAGGAGATGAGAGTATATCCTCCCATTCCTCCCCCGTCAGATCTGGTATAGGGCCCTCCCATTTATCCTTCATCTGTAACGTGACATTGGCCAATTTAGCATGTATAAGAGCAGTGTAGACAGCAGAGATCAGCCCCCGGGGGCCCTGTGATCTAAAAACACCAATCAGAGGGAATCGTGAGAATTCGTGATCTGACCTAGAGTATTGACTTGCGAGAGCATGTCGCAGCTGCAGATATCGATAGAAACCTTCTCTAGGAATTTGGAAGTCCTCTTGCATTTGTGTAAAGGATTTAAAGACGTTATCAACATACACATCTCCAATTCTACGCACCTCAAAGCCACACCAAAAAGGGGGGCTTGCCCTTCCATTAGATGAGGAAGAAGGGGGTCATCCCACAGTGGCATGTCCACCTGTATATCCGCATATGCATACATTTGTTTGGCAGCCATCCAGGCCTGCACTGCCACCCTATGGACTGGAAGCATTGCCTTATAGGTTCCCGGGGGAACTTTCCAGCACTGGCCAAAGATGTGTGAGATGCAAATATGTAGCGAGGTGCTGTTCCCGCGTTGGTAACGGATCCGGCCCTGTCCATAGCTGCAGGTACCTCAGCTGCCCAGCTAGATAATACATGAACAGGTCCGGTAATGCCATCCCTCCCGCATGCTTAGGTCTCTGCAGGGTAGACAAACTAAGTTTGGATCTATTGGATCCCCAGATAAAGGCTGGGAATAAGGCATGAAGGTATTTAAAAAAGGCCTTATATACTGGTATGGCTGCGTGCTCCAGGACATATAGACATTTTGGCAGAATAACCATTTTAATTAAGTTTACTCGGCCCGTCACTGCCAATGGAAGGACCCCCCACACCCTGAACTTGAGTCTGATATAATCCAACAGAGGCAGTATATTGGTGATTCGGTCCTGCCTATGGTCTCGGTTTATAATAATGCCTAGATATTTAAAGGATGACACCACCTGCAAACCGTACTCAGCATCCGCCCACCCTACCCCCTTCAAAAGCATGAAAAAAGATTTATTCCAATTAACGTGTAGACCAGAAAATCTTCCAAACTGGTTCAGAATTTCAATAGCTAGCCCCAAAGTGTCCCTCGGGTATAACATGTACAATATCACATCGTCTGCATACAAACTGATCCTCTCCTCCCTTCCCCCCAACACATTCCCTGATATTTTGGGTGCGTTCTGATACGGATCGCCAAAGGTTCAATAGCTACTGCAAACAATAGCGGGTAGAGAGGGCACCCCCGCCTAGTACCTCTACGGAGTTAAAAATAGGGGGACATTACACCATTAATCAAAATTTGTGCCCTCGGGTCCTTATACAGGATTGTTATCCATTTAATGAAAGCCGGGCCAAAACCAAACCTCTGTAACGTTTCAAACAAATATGCCCACGCAACGGAATCGAAGGCCTTGGCCGCATCAAGAGATGCCATTGCCCAGTCCTCCTTTAGTGCCTCACCTATTTGAGCCAAAACTTGAACCTTGCGTATATTGTCAGAAGTGGACCTCCCAGGCATAAAGCCCGCCTGGTCCGGGTGGATGATTTGTAACATCACCTTATTCAATCTATTTGCTAGTACCTTTGCAAGTAGCTTGTAATCCAGATTCAATAATGAGATAGGTCGGTAAGAACTACATTCTCTAGGGTCTTTGTCAGGCTTTAGTAACACTACAATCGTGTCATCATAGAAACTATCCGGGAGTTTACCCTCCCTCAGAGCGTGAGAATACATGGAGCATAGCGGGGAAATTAGCTGGTCTGAATAACGAAGGTATACCTCCAGTGGAACCTCGTCCGGGCCCGATGCCTTACCCTTCGACATATCCCTCAATGCCTGTATAACCTCGTCTTCCGTAATGTCAAGTTCTAGCATGTCCCTGCCTGCCACATCCAACTGCGGAAAGTTCAAATCTTCCAGATATGATATACACTCGGACCAATCATACGTAGACTGGGAGGAGTATAAGTCCCTATAGAATTGAGTGAAGCAAGCAGCTATGCTGGGAGTATCAGTCAAGTAACGTCCCTGACCATCCTTAATCTTTAGTATTGCTGAGCTCTGAGAGCTGTGGTGAATTAAATGAGCCAACAATTTGCTAGATTGGTTACCCAATTCAAAGTAGATTTGCCGAGCAAAAAATAATTTCCTATCAGCTTTTTCTTGTAGCAATAATAAGTATCTGCGGCCCACCGTCAGCCATGCATGCTTGTTTGCCTCCGAGGGGTTCTCTATGTACTCGCCCTCCAATGTTTTACATTGATGCGCCAACTGACCCTCTTCCTTTGCCGCTTCACGTTTTATGTAAGATATTGTAGATCGCAAGCACCCTCTCAGATAGGCCTTTAGGGTATCCCACAAAATATTTAAATTATCGCACGAGCTATTAGTGTCTTGGAAAACCTCTAATTGATCCGGTATGCGATCTTGCAGCCCTATCAGGGTGAGCCAAAATGGGTGAATTTTCCAGTTGCCAGTTCTCACAGGCCCTGGGTGATTGAAATCGCGCCACCACCGGAGAGTGATCCGACACCCCCCTAGTTTCATAAGAGATATCCGTTACCATAGGGACCATTAGGGCGTTCCCAAAGATATAATCTATATGGGACAGGGAGTTTCTACCGAGAGAGTGACATGAGTATACCTTTGCATTCGGATGCCTACACCTGAAGATATCTATCCAACCCATTTCTTGAAACAGCAAGCTCAACGATGTCGGAACCACCGATGCAGCGCCAGAGTCCACTTCCCCCCTGAATCTATCACATCTGGGATCCAAGACCATATTGAGGTCCCCCATACCCAATACCGTAGCCTGCGGATATGCGGCAGCAAATGCAGCGGCCTTATGTAAAATCTGTGCATTCGCCAGGGGAGGAACATATAGACCCAGTAATACAAATGGTATAGTGTTGATGTAAGCATGTATAAACACATATCTACCTTCCTTATCCACTTTAAGTTTGACCACTTCCCACCGTAGAGATTTGTGAACTAATACATAGACCCCCCGGGAATAAGACGTATGAAAGGAGTGCGAAGACCATTGGATCCAAGGTCTGCGCAATAATCTCATTTTATCTGGGATTAAATGCGTCTCTTGCAGACATATTATAGAGGGATTCAATTTACGGATACATGCAAAAATGGCCGCCCTCTTCCGCGGGGTGCCCAACCCCCGTACGTTCCAAGACATGATCGGTATTGACGCCATTAGTGGACTCGGAAACTAAGTCTACATCGGAGGGAAGTTGTCTCCCGACTCCTGCATAATACTAATATATGTTCTCTAGTGACCTTTATCACACCTCGTTGTACTATATGATCTCTTAGACATTTGCATTCATAAATGAGTATAATTCCGCCTACATACGGCATTGAAAACATGAACGACAGAACTAACATATAAACAGTGAACTGTATCGGCAATGCGATATGACACATAGGCCATTGCCGAAACATGCCCTCCTCGTGGCACTAAAGAGTAGCGGGGAAGGCCCCGTGCTATTAGGCAGTATTAAAGTATCCTTCCCTATCTGCAGCCCTACACATCACATTGCATCATGAGCCCTTTCCAAAAACTCGCTATGGAGAGCTATAAATCAAACATCAGTATAAGCTATACATCAGTAATATTCAACCATCAAATGCTTTCCGGCCAGATACCAGGAACACTCCTGCGTTCTCTCGACTGAGGCCCATTCTTCACATCAACCGATTCACTCCTTCCCAGTACAGGATAAGTACCTCAAGCAGAATGGGAACGGATTGGCAGTCCCGGCAGTCCATCCAAAATAAATGGGGAGGATGAGAATAACCCCTTTCAAGGCCTCCAGAACTATCAATCCACCGGATAAATCCTCAACAGTGGCATCCATCCTTAAACGCAGGAGACCAACCCGAAGCTTTAGCCTGCATCAGGCACATGAGCCGCACGGGTGGTTTGTTAGCTAATGATGTTGCGTTATCCAGCTCAGGGGTTCGATTCCGCATATACGGAAATCCAAGACAGATATATTTGGCAGGGGTTGTTGGGTTTCTTTAAGGCCGGTTTCAGGGCCAGCCTGCCCTGTCCGGGCCATCACGCTTTATATAAATATTCTTGTGTCAGGTACCCAATTTTTCTCCCATGCCGATGGAAAACCACTCACTAGCTTTCAGTTCACAGCAATATTTCGGTCAACATTAACCCATGCTGACTGCCCCCCCAAGGATTTCGGAACACATTAATTTTGCATTGGAGCCGCTATCACGGCCAGCGGTTTGGGCATATCTGATGAGGATGTTTGGTGTATCGGGCGGTGGCGTTCATATTGTTTCGCCGGTTATATCCGTCCGGATTTAATTTTGCATTAAGTTTATTTGGTTCTTTCTAGGTTCACGCCCTGTGATATGGATCCTCGGGCATTCCAACATCTTCTGGACAGAACGGAGAGCGGCAATATGACCAGGCGGTCTCTAGCTGGGCATGCTGGGAGCCAACTTCCATTGGCGTGGTCTGCGAGGCCTGAGATGGCTAGATGTATTGCCCGAGGTGGCGGCCATAAGCAGGCAACGAGTCGGACCTACGGTACTGGTGATCCATGTCGGGGGGAAAGACCTATGTTCTGTTCGATTGGGTGAGCTTATAGCACTAATCCAGTCCGACCTGGAAAGGTTTACTTCGTTTTTTCAACGAACTGGTTCTAGTTTGGTCGGAGGTCATTCCCAGGGCAGTATGGCAAGGGGCCCGTGACGAGGCTGCAATTGAAAAGGGTAGGCGGCTGCTTAACACCAGGGTGTCCAGGTATGTCACGGCTGGTGGAGGTGTGGTAATTTGGCACAGGCAGTTGGAAGGTGATAATAGGTCCCTGCTGCTACAGGACGGGGTGCACCTCATGGATATCGGATTGGATATCTTTTTATCTGGACTTCAGGATGGTATGGAGGAGGCTCTGTTTCGGTTGACCTGGGGTCGGGGGGGTGGAGGTGTGTGCAGTTAAGGATGCTCACCCTCCTCGTGGTGGTATTTATATGGAAAAGGTACGACCTACATGCCCTTCCTTAGGCGGGCTGGCATACGGTTATATTAAAATGTGTTATGGTTTATGGTTATATTGCTAAATATGCAAATAATAAATTAAATAAAGCTGTGGCCGACCCTTCGTGTCAACCCACGTTTAAAAGTTCATTGGTTGTTGGTCAAGTTATTTTAAAAAAAGGTGCATAATCCAACCAAGCGGATTATAAAAGGTTTAGCATGCACACATTCTTGAAGGCACTCAGGCTTATTGGCCGTTGTGCTCATGACTGGGTGGCAATGAAGGGGTTAACTAAGCCACATTATGCTAGGGGGATTGTTCCATACAGTGTTTATATTAGTGGGGCCTATAGGGTATGGGGTACCCGCCTACAGGGCGTTTTTTGGGGGGATATAGGGCGGTCTTACCCACCCTCCCCGTTCTGGAGTTTATAAGGGCATGGAGGGAAGACATCTTCCTCTTTTAGCCGTTACTACTCAGGGATTTGTTATTACTGAATTGTGAGTACACTTACCTGATTGTCCCACCCTCTCTGCCAATTTGGTTTGTTTGTTTTAGAAAAAAAAAAAAAAAAATCGGTTACGTTTGTGTATATATCATGGAAGTAAGAAAAAAAATTTTTAGGAATGGAATAAAAAAATAAAAAAGGGTGAGAGAGAAGAATCGCAAGCACTTCCAAAGATTTCTGCTTATTAAATGCAATCCAATGTTGGATGCTAAAGTATTTGTCTGTTAGCCGTTGGGCTACCATAATTTTCGTATTCTAACAGTATGTTTTGTTAAAATTTTTCATATCACAGCAGGCGGTATTTTTATGGAAAAGGTGCGATCCAACATGCCCTTCCCTAGGTGGGCTGGCATACAGTTATATTAAAATGTGTTATGGTTTATGTTTATATTGATAAATATGCAAATAATAAATTAAATAAAGCTGTGGCCGAACCTTCGTGTCAACTCAAGTTTAAAAGTACATTGGTTGTTGGTCAAGTTATTTTAAATAAAGGTGTCATAATTCAACCTAGCGGATTATAAAAGGTTTAGCATGCACACAGTCTTTAATTTTTAGGTTTGTTAAGTCACACTAAAATAAAGAGTTAGGTCCTGTTCACACAGTGTTTTTTGCAGGCAGAAAAAGATTAACTCAGAATTCCTTCAGGAAAAACGCTCAGAGGCGGAAACTGCGGCAAGAAAGGACTTGGCACTTTTTTCCGTGTGAGCGGCCAAAAGTTGCCCGGAGGAAAAAAAGTCTCTGCCTCTCATTGAAATCAATATTCTGAACATCTTGATTTATTCAGTATCGAGTATCGCAGAAATACACACACTTACATGGCTTGGCATGCTATCAATGAGGTTATTAATGGCTGTCTGAGGAATTTTATGCCACGGTGAATGCACTTGAGCACGCAAATTACCAAGATTGGCTGCTGGCAGCACCCTTTGTAATTGCCGACCAATGACGTCCCAGATGTGCTCGATGGGAGACAAGTCCGGAGGTGCTGCAGGCCTTGGTAGCACGTTTAGGCCATGCAGGATGCTCAAAGTAGCAGTAGCAACATGCGGCCTGGAGTTGTCCTTTTAAAAAACTGCTTCTGAGAAACTTTGGAGAAAAGGCCGTACCACTGGTTTCACGACCAAATCAATTTAACGCTGAGTTGTTAGTGTACCTGAAATGAAGACTAGAGGGGTCAAGCTACCATACATAATGCCACCTCACATCATAATCCCGGGAGCAGGACCAATGTGATATTGCCTTGTGAAAAGCTCTTCATAGCATTTCCCTCGTGGTCTCCAGACCAATCTCTGCTATCATTGCGTCCAAGACAAAAGCGGGACTCATTGCTGAAGAGAATAGACCTCCATTCCAGCCCCCATTGCCATCTTGCTGTGCACCATGATAGCCCTTAAGAGTGGTGGCGTGTGGTCAATGGAACACCTGTAGCTGGATGCCTGGCTCGTACCCCAATGTCGTGCAAACTTCTTCTGATCGTTGTGTTGACACGGATTGCCACCCTAGGCTTGGGATGTGACGTTCAATTTCACTTGCAGTACAGAATGGATCACTAAGCACCATTCTTCCAATCAGATGATCTGTCCGTGCAGAGGTTCACTTCCGAGCACCTCTTAAAGTCATTCCCGTTTGCTGTTGCTCTCCCAACCTCCGGGACTAGTAGACCTAACCACTGGGTCTTTGACTGCAGGTAACGTGGGTAAAAAACTAATAGGGCCCTAGCTAGGGATTCAGCTATTTGTTGTGTGCCCAGCAAGGGTAGGGGTTAATACGTTTCTTACCTCTGGCTGCTGCTCTTAGCCCCCTCCGTCCGGGGGGGAGGGGTTATGGTCCTTCTCCTTCCTCCCTCCTTCCTGGTGGATTTAACCCCTTCCCGCTCCTTGACGTACTATTACGTCATGGCAGCTGTATCGTTCGCGCTCCATGCCGTAATAGTACGTCTCGGGAGTAACGGCCGTTTCGGCCGTCCTCCCGACACATACAGGAGCTGTGACGCTGCTGTCTTGTTCAGCAGCTGTCACAGCTCCTACAGCGGGGACCGATCGCTGTGTCCCCGCTGATTAACCCCTTAAAAGCCGCGTTCTATAGAGATCGCGGCTTTTTAGGGGTTAAGCTGCCATCGCCGGCCTGCTACGCGATAGCGGCCGGCGATGGTGACTATGGCAACCGGACACCAAACAATGGCGTCCGGCTATGCCATAGACGGAAGCCTAGTGGGTCCTGACAACGTCAGGACCCACTATGCTTGCTGTCAGTGAGTAGCTGACAGTTCTAATACACTGCACTACGCATGTAGTGCAGTGTATTAGAATAGCGATCAGAGCCTCCTGCCCTCATGTCCCCTAGTGGGACAAAGTAATAAAGTGAAAAAAAAGTTAAAAAAAGATGTGTAAAAATTAGAAAATAAAAGATTTAAAAGTAATAAAAGTAAAAATCCCCCCTTTTCCCTTATCAGTCCTTTATTATTAATAAAAATATATAAACAAACAAATAAACTATACATAATTGGTATCGCCGCGTCCGTAACGGCCTGAACTACAAAATTATTTCATTATTTATCCCGCACGGTGAACGCCGTAAAATAAAATAATAATAAACCGAACCACAATCACAATTCTTTGGTCACTTCACCTCCCAAAAAATGGAATAAAAAGAGATCAAAAAGTCGCATGCACCTAAACATGGTACTGATCAAAACTACAGTTCGTTACGCAAAAAATAAGTCCTCGCACGGCTTTATTGATTGAAAAATAAAAACGTTATGGCTCTTAGAATAAGGTAACACAAAAAGTGAATGATTGTTTACAAAACGTATTTTATTGTGCAAACGCCATAAGACATAAAAAAAAACTATAAACATCTGGTATCGCCGTAATCGTATCGCCCCGCAGAATAAAGTGAATATGTCATTTATAGCGCACGGTGAACGCTGTAAAAAAAAAAGTATACAAAAACAATAGTAGAATTGCTGTTTTTTAGTCACCACGCCACCTAAAAATAGAATAAAAACTGATCAAAAAGCCGCATGCACCCCAAGAAAACTACAATGGATTCCTCAAGGGGTCTAGTTTCCAAATTGGGGTCACTTTTGGGGGGTTCCCAATGTTTTGGCACCACAAGACCTCTTCAAACCGGACATGGCGCCTAATAAAAAAGAGGCCTCAAAATCCACTGGGTGCTCCTTTGCTTCGGAGGCCGGTGCTTCAGTCCATTACCGCCCAAGGGCCACATGTGGGATATTTCTCTAAACTGCAGAATCTGGGCAATACGTATTAAGTTGCGTTTCACTGATAAATCCTTTTGTGTTATAAAAAAAATGGTATAAAGAGGATTTTCTGACAAAAAAAAAATGTAAATTTCACCTCTACTTTGCTCTAAATTTTTGTGAAACACCTAAAGGGTTCATAAACTTTCTACATGCTGTTGTGAATACTTTGAGGGGTCTAGTTTCTAAAATGGGGTATTTGATAGGGGTTTCTAATATATGGGCCCCTCAAAGCAACTTCAGAACTGAACTGGAACCTAAAAAAATTAATAAATGAGGCAATACTTCGCTTCTTACATTATACTGATAATGAGCCGTGCCCACCCCGAGATTACCCCAGTTTTGACCGTTTGTCTAAACGGAGACCCCTATTAGACCGTTCCAGTGCCCGGTTTTCCAAAGCATACACCCCCGAGAAGTGTATTTCTATTGATGAGTCCCTGGTACATTTTAAAGGGAGGGTTCAATTCCGCGAGTACCTGCCGGGTAAGAGGGCAAGGTATGGCGTGAAGATGTATAAGCTGTGAGAGTGCATCAGGGTATACCTACAGGTTTAGGATATATGAAGGAAAGGCCACCCCCAAACCAGACTGCATCCTGGACTACAATAGGTACATGGGAGGGATGGACTTGTAAGATCAAGCCCTGAAGCCCTACAGCGCCATGCGGTGTGGTATAAGAAGCTGGCCGGGCACATCATACAGATGGCTTTGTACAATGCGTACGTGCTACGTCGATGTGCAGGCCAGACGGGAACTTTCCTGGAATTTCAAGAGGTGATTATCAAGAACCTAATCTTTAGGGACCAAGAAGGGGGGGCACCCAGTACTTCTGGAAGCGAGCCCACACGCATCGTACCAGGGCAACACTTTCCAGGGGAAGTTCCCCAAACTGGCAAGAAGGGAAAAAGTCAAAAGAGGTGCAAAGTCTGCTATAAGAGGGGGATAATGGATGACACAATATATCAATGTGACACGTGTCCCGAATAACCAGAGCTCTGTATGAAAGTGTTTTAAAATTTATCATACATCCCTTGGTTTATAATTTACCCCAATTTTACTTACCCTGATGCACTCCGCACAGCTTATCCCCCCTCGTCTTTCCCCTCTGGGCCCTGCTGTGTGTCCAGGCAGCTGATAACAGCCACATGTAGGGTATTGCCATACCCGGGAGAACCCACATTACAGTTTATGGGGTGTAGGTCTCCGGTCAAAATGGTCACTACACCTCTAGATGAATGCCTTAAGGGTGTAGTTTTTAAAACGGGGTCACTTCTTGCGGGTTTCAACTGTACTGGTACCTCAGGGGCTTCTGCATACATGACTTCGCACTAGAAAATCCCGAGTAGGCCAAATGGTGGTCCTTTCCTTCTGAGCCCTCCCATGGGCCCAAACGGCAGTTTATCACAACAAATGGGGTATTGCGGCCGTCAGAACAAATTGTGCAACAGAATGGGGTATTTTGTTTCTTGTGAAAATAAGAAATTTTCAGCCAAAACTACATATTATTTGACAAAAATAATTTTGTTTTCATTCCCAGCCCAATTCAAATAAGTTCTGTGAAGAAACTATGGGGTCTAAATGGTCACATTACCCATAAATGAATTCCTTGAGGGGTGTAGTTTCCAAAATGGGGTCACTTCTGGTGGGTTTCCATTGCTTTGATACCTCTGGGGCTCTGCAAATGTGACATGGCACCCGAAAACCAATCCAACAAAATCTGTACTCCAAAGAACACACAGCGCTCCTTCCCTTCTGAGCCCTCCCATGGGCCCAAACGGCAGTTTATCACCACAAATGGGGTATTGCCGCACTCAGGACAAATTGGGCAACAAAATTGAGTATTTTATTTCTTGTGAAAATAAGAATTTTTGAGCTAAAATGACATATTATTGGAAAAAATATATTTTTTTTAAATTCCCAGCCCAATTCAAATAAGTTCTGTGAAGAAACTATGGGGTCTAAATGGTCACATTACCCATAAATGAATTCCTTGAGGGGTGTAGTTTCCAAAATGGGGTCACTTCTGGTGGGTTTCCATTGCTTTGATACCTCTGGGGCTCTGCAAATGCGACATGGCACACGAAAACCAAACCAGCAAAATCTGTACTCCAAAGAACACACAGCGCTCCTTCCCTTCTGAGGCCTCCCATGGGCCCAAACGGCAGTTTATTGCCACAAATGGGGTATTGATGCACTCAGGAGAAATTGGGCAACAAAATTGAGTATTTTGTTCCCTGTGAAAATAAGAAATTTAGGTAAAAAATTACATCTTATTGGAAAAAATGACATTTTTTTAATGTCACAGCCCAATTGAAATAGGTGCTGTGAAAAAACTGTGCGGTCAAAATGCTAACAACAACCATAAATGAATTCCTTGAGGGGTGTAGTTTCCAAAATGGGGTCACTTTTGGTGGGTTTCCATTGCTTTGATACCTCTGGGGCTCTGCAAATGTGACATGGCACCCGAAAACCAATCCAACAAAATCTGTACTCCAAAGAACACACAGCGCTCCTTCCCTTCTGAGCCCTCCCATGGGCCCAAACGGCAGTTTATCACCACAAATGGGGTATTGCCGCACTCAGGACAAATTGGGCAACAAAATTGAGTATTTTATTTCTTGTGAAAATAAGAATTTTTGAGCTAAAATGACATATTATTGGAAAAAATATATTTTTTTTAAATTCCCAGCCCAATTCAAATAAGTTCTGTGAAGAAACTATGGGGTCTAAATGGTCACATTACCCATAAATGAATTCCTTGAGGGGTGTAGTTTCCAAAATGGGGTCACTTCTGGTGGGTTTCCATTGCTTTGATACCTCTGGGGCTCTGCAAATGCGACATGGCACACGAAAACCAAACCAGCAAAATCTGTACTCCAAAGAACACACAGCGCTCCTTCCCTTCTGAGGCCTCCCATGGGCCCAAACGGCAGTTTATTGCCACAAATGGGGTATTGATGCACTCAGGAGAAATTGGGCAACAAAATTGAGTATTTTGTTCCCTGTGAAAATAAGAAATTTAGGTAAAAAATTACATCTTATTGGAAAAAATGACATTTTTTTAATGTCACAGCCCAATTGAAATAGGTGCTGTGAAAAAACTGTGCGGTCAAAATGCTAACAACAACCATAAATGAATTCCTTGAGGGGTGTAGTTTCCAAAATGGGGTCACTTTTGGTGGGTTTCCATTGCTTTGATACCTCTGAGGCTCTGCAAATGCGACATGGCACCCGAAAACCAATCCAACAAAATCTGGACTCCAACAAACATATAGCGCTCCTTTCCTTCTGAGCCCTCCCATGGGCCCAAACGGCAGTTTATCACCACAAATGGGGTACTGCCACACTAAGGACAAATTGGGCAACAAAATGGGGTATTTTGTTACCTGTGAAAATAAGAAATTTTGATCACAAATGACATTTTATTGGAAAAAATGACATTTTTTTCATTTCAGAGCCCAATTCAAATACGTGCTGTGAAAAAAATGTGCGGTCAAAATGGTAACAACAACCCTAAATGAATTCCTTGAGGGGTGTAGTTTACAAAATGGGGTCACTATTGGGGGATTCCTACTGTTTTGACACCTCAACACCTCTTCAAACCTGGCATGCTGCCTAAAATATATTCTAATAAAAAAGAGGACTCAAAATGCACTAGGTGCTTCTTTGCTTCTAGGGCTTGTCTTTTAGTCCACGAGCGCAGTAGGGCCACATGTGGGACATTTCTAAAAACGGCAGAATCTGGACAATACATATATAGTAGTGTTTCTCTGGTAAAACCTTCTTTGTTACAGAAAAAAAAATGAATAAAATTGAAATTCAGCAAGAAAAATGAAATTTGCAAATTTCACCTCCACTTTGCTTTAATTCCTGTGAAATGCCTGAAGAGTTAAAAAACTTTATAACTGCTGTTTTGAATACTTTGAGGGGTCTAGTTTTTAAAATGGGGTGTTTTATCAGGGTTTCTAATACATAGGCCCCACAAAGCCACTTCAGAACTCAAGAGGTACCTTAAAAAAAAGGCTTTTGAAATTTTCTTAAAAATATGAGAAATTGCTGTTTATGTTCTAAGCCTTGTAACGTCCAAGAAAAATAAAAGAATGTTCAAAAAACGATGCCAATCTAAAGTAGACATATGGGAAATGTGAACTAGTAACTATTTTGGGTGGTATAACCGTCTGTTTTACAAGCAGATGCATTTAAATTCTGAAAAATGCAATTTTTTCAAAATTTTCTCTAAATTTTGCAATTTTTCACCAATAAACACTGAATATATCGACCAAATTTTACCACGAACATGAAGCCCAATGTGTCACGAGAAAACAATCTCAGAATCGCTTGGGTAGGTTTAAGCATTCCGACGTTATTACCACATAAAGTGAAATATGTCAGATTTGAAAAATGGGCTCTGAGCCTTAAGGCCAAAACTAGGCTGCGTCCTTAAGGGGTTAAGGAGCTGTTTTCTGGGTCTCGGCCTCTTTTGGCCGTTACATTGCAATCTCCCACCCTCCCGCCATTTTTAAAATTTATATTAGGTGTTTTATTAAAAAAATAAAAAAATAAAAATATTGTACCATCACAGGCATTTGTAGGGTCAGGGTAGCTGGTTTACCATGCGGTTAGCAATACTTCAAGGTTGCAGTGGCAGATGGCACTGCCTCCGAGTGGGGTTTTTCTACAATTTTATTGTGTGGTATTTTGCACTTTTCTTTTGTTTTACTAATTTATGTTTTGTTCCTGGGTGAAATGTGTTTTGTCACAGCTGGAGGTTTGGTAAGGTGAATTACTTACATACCCACCTATGTTGGTAGGCTGGCATACGGGTGTTTACCTTAAAAAATTTTACATTATTTTTGTTATATTTATAACAAAAGCTGTGGCCGACCCCGAGTCAACCCACGTTAAAGGAACGTTCATGTTGTCCTGTGTCAATTTACTATTAGGCTATCCCTAGCTATATTATTATTGGTTATGGTATACATGCAGTCACACTTGAACAGTGCTGACATCTCCGCCTGGGCTAAGGGATCTGTCTGAGTGATGAACCAAGGTCTTTTAGTTCAAGGATTCTGTTCCTTTCAGTTTGCGGCAAGTGGCAATAATTGGCACGTCGACGAACAGGAGGCATCGCACAATCATCCCACACCACTTGATCTGATTTTTGAGGTTTCATGTGGCTAAAAAAAATTTCATTCAATCTGGCTTTTGTGCCTCTCCTGCATGCCACGGATTGGAGTTAGGAGCTTGAAAATGTGATCATTTGCAGATTTTAGCGACACCTGCTACTTCTTCGATTTGCATAACCTTACGGCTTGCCCTTCTTGGTGTTGCCATTTCAATGTTGAGGAGTGATATATATATATATATATATATATATATATATATATATATATATATATATATATATATATATATATATATAAACACAATCTCTCCCCCAAGAGGCCATAAAAGATCTCTAGGGGACGATCATTTTTTTGCAGTCTTCCTCAGTAACTAGAGCATCCATAAAAGCCCTAGCTACAGGGGAAAACAGCCCCCTGTGGTGACAGTAGTCTCTGGCAAAGCTGATCTGAGTCTATTAAGAAGCAGCAGCACTGCCTTGCTGGTTGGCGCCCTCGTTGATCATTTAATCGCCGAGTCCAATAGAGGCAGTGGTATTACCGCTGCCTCTATTCACTACACAGTAAATAGAAAGCTGAATAGCTGAATCGATAAGACAACAGAACCACCTATCTTGTTTTTTTTTACGTGGTTTGGAGATATCTGACCTCTGGACACCTGATCTGCTCCTGCTTTAAAGCCCAGGACATTTGGGGCTTGTTCACTTGTAACGAATTTGCTGCATAATTTTCGTCCGGAATTGCGGAGGGAACATATGCATCGGTATACAGTAGCAGCGATGTGGGTATGATTTAACATATGTCATCTAGTCCAGGAATACACCTGCGGTGCGTTATTTTAGTACCACAGCATGTCAATTACTGCTGCGGAAAGTGGACTAATTTCCTGCATTTTTCTGATGTACTGCGGAATTTGCTGCAGAATTTCTTACAGGGGCGGAAATGACATCACCGGAAGAAGAAATATCACCATTACACAGCCCTTGAAGAGAACGCACAAAAAAAACGAAAGCAATAATCTGCACTCTGCACTATATTTCTTAGTAAAAGAAGCATGAAATGGTGCGGATTTTCCGCAGCAGAATGTCTGCTAGTTGATGTGTAAAAGCTGTGGAAATTTTCTGCAGCAAATCCGTTATGTGTGAACAAGCCATAACAGGTGAAGCTATGCTCATGGACATGACTGTACTAATACGGTGGTAATACATTCCATGAGGGTCGTATGTACCATGAGGCCAGAGTCGTGTGGCTTTCTGCCACACCATTACCGCTGTGTAAATGTTCAGTCCTGGTGTTCTGTTGCTTTTACATTTTACACAATGGAGTAGATTTACTAATATGGTGTCCCAGATACACTGCAGCAATGTACTGTGATTTCTGACATTGTATGTAAAAATTTGTTTAAAACTGCTCCTTTAAGGCTGGGCTACAGAGGAGGAGTCAAGGCGGATCCCTGGTGGTTTTTGAATCCATTAGTTCTGGGAGAACTCAGTAAGGCCTCATGCACACGACCGTAGCCGCGGCCATTATTTTCTATGAGCCTGGGCAGAACACGGCCGTAATAAGACTTGTCCTTTCTTGCTGCGGTCCAGGCTCCTGGGCCATGCACGGACCGTGGAAACCACAGTCGTATGCATGGCCCCATAGAAATGAATATGGCCGCAATTCTCCCGTAGATTTTCGAGGGAATTGCGGCCGCAAAAGCACGTTCGTGTGCATGGGGCCTAAGGGGTGGAGTGAGTAGTAGCTCCTGTGTAGAATGAAACCCTGCAGCTCTGAGGAGAAAGTCCAGTTTAGGAATCTCTGATCAAACCTGGAGAAACAAACACAACTAATCCAGTTGTGTAATTATCACAGAGAGTGAATCCAGCTCATGAGAGAATCAAAGGAGGAAATTCAGAAGGAATCCTGCCTTGTCTCCTCACCTGCCAGCCTGCAGCCATTGAATCTGTACCCTACCAAACCTGAAGTAAAGGACCGTAAGTTACTATTTACAAGTTATTCAACCGTCTCCCGTGTATTCAAACTGCACCCACGTTACCAACAAGGGCACCCCAAATACCATCATACCGGGAGGCTGTACAACAGGGTGTGCCCCGGGGGGAAACTACAACCATCAACATTCACCTGACAGTGCAGACCCCTCCATTTTCCCTGTAACAGCTCCGCAGGGAGTGCTTGAAGGCCCAGCCACTGTGTCCCTATACCGCCTCGCACTACCCCATCACCACCGGGCCGTTGGATCCTTAAATTTGGCCTCACGAACAGGATTGTTATATCACCTCTGTACCTCCTAAAGAAATTTGCTAAGAGACTTTATTGCTGTTGAAAAATCACTGCACAGAGAATTGCACCTAGCAAAACAGGGGTTAATCAGCCATCTTGGAAAACCCAGTTTTTAAACAGCAGTAGGGGGATTTCAGAGACTTTGTGTGAGAAATGTACTGTGGCCCCTCCAGGGTGCATTACGACACTGTTACATGAAGATATCGCTCTCTGTATGAAGGAAAACGCGGTAACATTAGATACTGTGTTTGATTAGAAATTGTCTGCTGCATTTTGTTCCAGCCCACGAGGGGTTAACCAGATGACAGCGTTACAGCGTGAAAGCGGAGACGAGAATAACCGCCAAGTAACAGCCCGCCCACTTCCTGGCGGGAAGAGCCAGAATCTGCCTAGCAATAGTGAAACATCACGTGGACAGCGGAACCAAAGTTCCTACCTCTTGTTGTGCCGGGGACGAAAACACCAGCCGGAACTACCAGAAGTCCCTTGGCGCCGCCATCTTGAAAGTTATCCAGGCAAAGCCGCAATAGACGCCGCTGCTAAGAAAGATAAAGAATTTATTCCCACTCAAACCTGTGAGAGTGAAAGTGCCATACAGCCGCGGAAGCCACAACGCCACTGCCAGAGACTGCAGTGAGCAAATAAGAGACTCAGTTTGCAAAATTCGCACAGCGTTGCTAAGGGCAACAAACCACAAATATAGCAGAAATGTCTGATGACGGGGATAACTTTTCTCCCAGCAACAGTGAATTACCCCCAGCAACCCAGGTGATGCCAATCACAATGCCCTACTACTTTGGAGTACCATGGCTCCCCCACTACCAGGGAGAAAATCATTCCCTAAAAGATTTTAGACAGAAGATGTTGTCCATGTTTCGCTTGTATCCTCTTTCCACAGAACAGAAGGTTGAGATATTAACTGGACAGCTAGAAGGCGCAGCTTTGAGAGAAGAGAAATCCTGGCCCAGAACAGAGAGAAAGACAGTTGAACAAATTCTGGATCGGCTGCGCGCCATTTTTGAAGTGAGAACTGTGGCAGAAATCAAGATGAGATTCTTTGGGAAAAAACAGTAGCCTGGTGAGTCATTGAGAGACTTTGCTTTATCCCTGCAGGAGGCGCTACGAGCAATTATGCAGGTAGAACCCATGGAGGCTGCCGCTGCTGACAAGGCCTTAAGAGAGCAATTTGTGGAGGGAGCTGGATCTGAAGCCCTAAAAAGCCAGCTCAGAATATTGGCCTCCCAGAACACAGACTGTTCTTTCCTGGACTTTAAAGAACTAGTCATAAGGATCCTGGGGACTGAAGCTGCATCGACTCCAACTAAAGTTTGTCCCTATTCCATAGAGACACTCCATGAGCTTCCCACTGACTACCGAGTTACATTAGGAAGCCAAGCTGCCATCACTACGTCAACCCCCAAGCAAGAGCCAGGTTCAGTTGCTGAACTGAGAGAACAAGTCGCTGTTTTGACCAAAAGCCTCACTAAAGTGTGTCAGAGCTTGGAAGATCTGAGGCAGCACCAAGAGGAAAGCCACCGGTACACCAGTAACAGGTTCCGTGATAGACCTGTTAGAAGGAGTTTAACTTACCAGAATCCGGGTAGGCTCCCTATTGACAAGTTTGATGCTAATGGAAGACCCATTTGCCGCAGGTGCCAAAGAGCTGGCCATGTTAAGAGAGAATGCTGTCAGTTAAATATAATAATTAATAACAGAAAGCATACCCCGCTACGTTGGCTGGCTCACAAGTCACCATGTTGCAAAGAGGTTGGTTTGAGAAACATTGATCAGCTGATACAACCTCCAGACCCTTGGCTGAAAGTCATAGCCAGTAATGGACAGTTAATACCTCTACATTGTTACTGGGAACCTACAATCCAGGTGAGGGAGATACAACTACCTCAGCAAGGCGTGATTGTAATAGATCTAAAGGATAACGAATTTCCACCAATGGTGCTGGGCAAGAACATACTCCACAACTGCTATGAATAAATGCTAGATGCCCTACATGGCGCCCTTCCTACAGCTTCTACCTCTAAGCAAGTTGCGCTTCAGAACTCCATACGTCACCTGACTGCTTAACAGAGATTCTCCAATGAAAAGGGTGAGATTTGCCGTGCTCGTATTATGGACAACCAACCAGTGACTCTGCAGCCAGAGGCAGAAACCATGGTGTGGTGCAGAGCTCAGTCTTTACCTTGTAAACCTGAACATCAAGCTCTAGTGGAACCTCTTCCAATGGAAGAACACCCAACAATGCAAGCAGCCAGAAGCCTAATGACTGTTTACAATGGGAGGGTACCCATCCGCCTCCTGAATCTTGGCGGGGGAGTTCCCTGCTTCAGCATTAGATTCAACTGTATCTGCGTCCTAAGGAGCCTTTCACCAGGGGTATATGTCTGGAAATATTCGATTTTGACGGGAGATTCAAACGCAGTGTGAATAGAGCCTAAATCTGGTGTAAGACGGTCCAAAAAACTGTTGCAGGTGACATACTTATCAAACAGATAAGATTTTTTTAAATCCCAAAGCTGCTTAACCAGTTCAGGACCGGGCTATTTTGAGCCTTCAGGACCAGACACTGTTTAGCCCTTTTTAGCACGTGTTAAATGGCTATAACTTTTTTATTTGTTGGGCTAACGACGGTATTTTTTTTGCAATGTTTTTTTCCGTAGACAATGCAGGTTTCTTTTTTTATCGTTTTTATACACATCCTTTTTGCTATTTTAGAATTTTTATTTTTAAAGTTTGAAAATAATAGTAAAAAAATAAGCTTTTTTACATTTCAGCTATTTTTTTTTGGTAATAACATAGTTTTACCCTAAAATGGACCTTTTATTTGTGATCATCATTGTCTACCATAAATTTTAATATATAACATGTCTATATTAGGGTAATTGGGTCAGCGCTAGCGTTACAACAATTATAGGCGGGGGGAACGTTTTTTTGGGGGTGGGTATTTTATGTGTATTTATTATAAAACATTTTTTTGCACTTTACTTTACTTTTATTTTTTTATTACTATGGTCTGTCCCTCAAAGGTCAAAAAAGACCTTTGGGGAACTTTATATATATTTTTTCTTTCTTTTACACCATGTTTTTCCACTGGAGCTGCACAGCAGCCCCAGTTACAGGGGAAATCAGCCCTCTCATAGTGACGATTGTCACTAATAGGGCTGTGCTGGGTCTAGTAAGACCCACCAGCAGTCTGTCACTAACGGCACCCGGCGATCATGTGACCAGTCACATGAAAACCGGGAGCAATAGAGACAGTGGCATGGCCGCTGCCTCTATTCCTATACACAGCGTTCATTGAGCGCTGTGTACAAGTGATCAGAGAAGACAGAAGCAGCGAAAGCTGCTTCTATCCTCTCCTCAGGGTCCCCGGCAGTCACTGACAGCCGGAGACCCGACATTCAGCTGCCCGATCGCGCGGGCAGCAAGTTAAAACCTGAGCCGTAAAAAGTATATGGCTCGGGTTTTAAGAACCCTGACCGCTGGCTGTAAAAACACAGCCAGCGGTCGGGAACCAGTTAAGACATTTATGGATTTTGTCATTCAGTTGCGTAAAGGGTTGTAATGGTGGTGCGGCTGGTTAAGATTAGCTATGCAACATATTTATCCTGAATTTTATTTTTACAAAAGTGGAGCACATGTGCAGCAGTTCAGACCTGTGTCTGCTCTATTGTAGTCTTTAGTATAAGGCCTAGTTTACACAGGGTTTTTTGCAGGACGAAAAAGTCTGCCTCAAAATTGCTTCAGGCATTTTGAGGCCGATTTTGTCGCCTGTGTAACACAGCTGTCACCCGCTGTGTATGGAGCAAGCTCAGCCCGTGAGCCCCCTCCATACTTCCCCTTAACGGCTGCCACGTACCAGTACCTGACATCTCGTTAAGGGGTTAATAGAAATAGGTGCGATACAGGCGACAAGACTGACACAGGGTGTCATGAACTGCTGACAAGTATTACTATAGCAGTAAAGTGAGAACTTGAGTAGCGGGACATCACAAAGTGGGTGTGGTGTGATTTGAAGGGACATTTCTGAGCATAAGTGGGTATTCCCAAATAATACTATACAGCTTCTAGAAAATAATTTCGTATGTCCAACAAACTAGGTATGCAATTGATTACATACAAAAGTAGAGCTGAAGGAGTTAAAGGCTGTGCACTTTGCAATTTTTCTCTTTTTAATTCTCCAATTAGTTTTTTAAATTGCTACAATCTCTTTAAAATAAAAATGAAACAAAATCTTGGTATACATTTTATTGTTTTGCGTCTAGAGCTAGTGCAAAGACCTATTTGTCTCCATGGAAACCAACTACAAACAAACATAAGTCCTGCAAAATGTGTTATTCCACGTTTCACTTGCCATTGGACCAGAATCACGTAATGTAATCCAAGGTAAGGTGCTGGATAACACAGACAAGATATGACAATAAAAAAATCCTTGTTTTTTTGTCCATGTGTTATCCCGGAGACGAAAAAGGAGAGGGGTGCCATGCTGGTGACTGAGGAGAGGGGTGCCATTGTGGTGACTATGAAGGATACTGTACAGTGTTCTTTAACCTATGGCTGTCTAGTTGTTATGAAACTAAAATTCCCATCATGCACTCATGCACTACAGGTCTCCGGTAGGGTAAAATGGGAAGTCACAGGTAGAAGACCTCTGCAGTGTAATGTTTGGTAATTAAGTTTACCGGTTACACATCAATTACAAGACTAGGTATGGGCAGGACTTTAACTTGATTTTCTCAATGGCTTTTCAATATCTTTTGTTGTGTTGAGTGATAAGTTTTTACGCTGCAGAAAGTAATCCGGGTGAATTGCTACATCTGTATATGAGAACAGTGTCATTAATAACATGATTTTGGGCTGTTTTATCATTTTGTGAATTTATTCATGTACTCTGGATGTTTGCTGACTGCATTAAACACTTTAACTAGCAGTCTGTATACTTTTTTCTTTAAAAAGACCATCCCCACAATTTTGGTGGTCGTCTTGAGCTTTCACTAAAATATACACCTCCTTCTCATTTCGTCATGGCATCATCCTTGTACATGCAAGTGTCAGAATGTGATGACATCATAAGGCAGTTATAAATTACCATACCCTCCTCTAAGCTGTTCTCAGAATGTGATGACATCATAAAGCAGTTATAAATTACCATACCATCCTCTATGCTGTTCTCAGAATGTGATGACATCATAAAGCAGTCCTAGGTTAAGTTATCACACATTCAGTGATTTCCCCCTTTTTTGTCATGGCGAATAAACAGAGCATAGCTGTTATTTTCCTGGCGATTCTTGCTGTATTTGTGGACATTGCGCTTGGTCGTGAGACTTCCGGTAATGTGACTGTTATTTATTTCATTCTAATACTAGTTTAATCATATCTATCCAGTTATTATATTACTTACAATCTCTTACATATGTGTCGTATAACTTACACTTTACCTCTGTCTCCTTCTGTCTATACCTCTGTCTGGCTTAGTGAATGAGAAATCATGTAACGCCATTTGAGAAAAACATGGCGGTTACTGTGATTTCTGTTACTAGAATGAGCTCCACAAAGCTTAGCTGTGATCTTATTGTACCAGTGAAGTGAATGAGACAGATACACAATGTTGTAGATTATTTCATAATTGCTACTTGTCTAAAATCGAAATGATAATTTCTTAAAATCCAAATTATCCGTTCTTCAATCTCTTATAAACAGTTGGGTTGTTCATGTGAATATTCCTGGACTTTTATTGCCAACTTTACTATTAAAGAGGTTATCCCATCAAAACAACCCACTCTTTAAGGACAGTCCCGTCCCCCCCCCCCCCCCACCCCGTGTCCAGCTGGTATAAGACTGTTGAAACTCTGTATCGAAGTTACAGGCGGCCACATACTGTTCAATGGATGGCAGAGAAGGATCTATTGGCTCTCTAGTATGGCTAATAGACGGGATCCTAAGTAGATGTCCAAGAAGCTAGAGAATTATATATAAAAGGCTATTAGAAATAATGTATATGAGAATTCCATTCTGCAACAGATTGATGTCAGTCAGGGAGACTGAGGGGAGATGATATAATACAATCTTCTCCTCAATATTAAAGTTATCACCAGTGTGTGCACATATTAGCGTCAATGGTAGAACATCCCAGCACCACAGAATACAGAGATACTATGGACCTGTCACGTGTTGTATAGATTTATATAGCTGCTTATGTGTGTGTGTGTGTGTGTGTGTGTGTGTGTGTGTGCGCCCTATGTACGATTTTTCAGAGTCTTCTACAAGGAATATTAGAATTTTGCAGTATAATAATCCCAGTTATTTAAATAAAGTATATACAGAAAAGTATATTTTTTAATATTGTTTTGATTTTATTTATCTTATTTATTGCAGCAACAACTCCTGGTGAGATTGATATAACATCGAAGTCTCACACTGTTCCAGCATATGCTGAAGGTAAGAATAAAACGATATAACTAATATACTTGTAATATACCTGTTTGCCATCAGTGAATGAGAACATGGGAACCTGCTCTCCGCTGAGAAGAACGAGGAGAGAAAAAGCCACGGCGCCACTTGGTATGGATCAAGAAGGTAATATAAGAGGGTGAAGAATATAAATGCTCACCGTGTGAGTTAGAAGAGTAGAGCACTGGGGTCCACGGGGTAGCTGCTGCCAGATCCGGGCCGGTCGCCAAGGAGACCGCTTGGGTACGAGGATTGCAGATAAAAAATAGGATCTATACGGCGCTGCTAATAGTTGCGGACAGAAACGATTACTAAGATCGGGTGAATAGTTTTGTAAAAAACTGTTTTAATTGCAACGCGTTTCAGCACCGAACCGGCGCTTTCATCAGGCATGAGGTTACAGAAGAAAAGAGACAAGTTTATATAGCGCCAGTTCAGACTGGATAATTGCACAAAAAACCGCGAAAACGCAGCAGCGGGTCAAAGTTCAAAAGTACAATCCAATAAAACATATCATAATATAAATACATAGAGGACAGATAAAAGGTATATATAATAAAAGGCTGTGTACTCTACAAAAAAAATGTTTTGGAGCGTAGCAAGTTTAAAAAGAAAAATGTGTAAAATAATGTCATAGTTTAATTAATTTTATTGACAGAAAAAATGTGGATGGTGACATCAGGAAAATGGGGTGGGTAAACGTTGTTTGGCTAAGGGTTGTGTGTATTGTTAGGGAGTACTGCTGTATGTTATGTTTTGTTTACATGTCGCCACGGGAACCAAAAGGGTAACGGAAGCCGACGCGCTCCAAACAGAAGTGGAACGCAAGGTGGAACGCAATACGCGAGAGAAGGATGGGATGCTCAGGCAGGACCGGCGGAGGCTGCCAGGCCGGAACGGAATATGGACATCGGACGGTGGGTGAGTAAAAGATGATTGTCAAATATAGGTGTGTGACCGAAACTAAGATTGATAGACTATTTGAAATAGGGCCGTAAATCAGCAATAGCAGGTGAGAATAGCAGCGGTTGTATGTACACAAACGGAAGGTATGTTTGCATCATGTGTTACATATAGCAGGAAAATTAGTGGATGTTAATGTAGCAAAAGACACATGAAATGCCCTCGGATAAATGTAGTAGTGGACCAAAAAAGGATTTGGAAGTGTTTGGATACTGCCATATTGTGGAGGTCTGAAGGATAGTCGGATTGATTAATCTAAAGATGATTCTGAGATATCATTTAGACCCAAAGGGTGAAGGGTGTTCATTTTAAAAATCCAGTAGTTTTCTCTCTGTTTCAATTTGTTGAATCTATTTGGGACGTCACTGCTGATGTGCTCTATTGGAGTGATATTGATTTTATTGAATTCGCAGTTATGCATATGGAAAAAATGCCTAGAAACACTATGCTTAAGGTATCCGTTATTTATATTGAACCGATGGTTATTAATTCTGGTTCTCAAACACTGAGTGGTTCTACCAATGTATTGCAAATGACACGGACACTCTAATAAATAGATGACATAGGAACTGCCGCAATAGACTCTCTCACTAGCAATCTCTCACACTTCATAGACCTTCATCTCCAACCACTTGTTCTCACCCTACCCTCCCACCTTAAGGACTCCACACAATTAATCAGAGACTTAAATGATCTAAAACTTGACCCTTCAATAGCCCCAGTCTGTTTTCTGACAGCAGACGTAACCGCACTTTATAGCAACATCCCCCATGATAAAGGCATAGAAGTAGCCCAGGCATTTCTATCCCAAATTAACAACATGTCCAAACCACAGGTCGATTTTTTAGCTAATTGCATCGACTTTATTCTTAAGCATAACATCTTTAGTTTTGACAGCAACTTCTATCACCAAATAAAGGGATGTGCAATGGGCAGCCGTTTTGCACCTTCCTACGCAAATCTGTACATGGGGGCATTCGAAAAAACATATATCTATGGCGAACACCCCTATAAAAACAATATTTTACTTTACAAAAGATACATCGATGATCTGTTTCTGGTGTGGAAGGGCACTGAGGAGGAAGCTATGCGTTTCATCGACACTCTCAATAAAAACGATTATGACCTAGCATTCACATATACCTTTTCTCCAACATCAATAGATTACCTAGATCTGACTATTAATCACGACATTGTCAGAAATAAATTTATAACTAAAACACACTTTAAACTAGTCGATGTCAATAGCTATATTGACTTCAGAAGCGCCCATCATCGTCCCTGGTTGAAGAACGTACCTTTTGGGCAATTCCGTAGGATTAGAAAAAACTGCAGTACTGACAATGACTTTGACAAAGAATGCGCGGTCCTTGAAAAAAGGTTCAAAGATAAAGGTTTCCCAAAAAATCTCATCAAAGGTGCACGATTAAAAGCTTCTAAGCTTACTCATATATCTTGCCTCAATCCCTCAAGTAAAACTCTGAAATTGGGTACAACTAATCCCAATCTCAATTTCATCACCACCTACAATAGGGGCAATAAAATAATCAGGAACATACTTTCGAAGCATTGGCACATTCTCAGAACTGATCCGTATTTAAAGGACACATTACTTTGTAAACCTAATATTACTTTCCGACGGTCCCTATCCCTTAAAAACATATTGGCCCCCAGCAGAACAAATAAACATCCTATAACCAACACAGACTTTCTTTCTAGTATTAAAGGGTCATATAAATGCGGACACTCACGCTGCCTTTGCTGCAAGTCCATTAGTCACAGAAAAATAGATTACACATCCACAGTCACCAATGAAACTTTCACCATACAGTCTCTCCTGAATTGCGGCAGTTCCTATGTCATCTATTTATTAGAGTGTCCGTGTCATTTGCAATACATTGGTAGAACCACTCAGTGTTTGAGAACCAGAATTAATAACCATCGGTTCAATATAAATAACGGATACCTTAAGCATAGTGTTTCTAGGCATTTTTTCCATATGCATAACTGCGAATTCAATAAAATCAATATCACTCCAATAGAGCACATCAGCAGTGACGTCCCAAATAGATTCAATAAATTGAAACAGAGAGAAAACTACTGGATTTTTAAAATGAACACCCTTCACCCTTTGGGTCTAAATGATATCTCAGAATCATCTTTAGATTAATCAATCCGACTATCCTTCAGACCTCCACAATATGGCAGTATCCAAACACTTCCAAATCCTTTTTTGGTCCACTACTACATTTATCCGAGGGCATTTCATGTGTCTTTTGCTACATTAACATCCACTAATTTTCCTGCTATATGTAACACATGATGCAAACATACCTTCCGTTTGTGTACATACAACCGCTGCTATTCTCACCTGCTATTGCTGATTTACGGCCCTATTTCAAATAGTCTATCAATCTTAGTTTCGGTCACACACCTATATTTGACAATCATCTTTTACTCACCCACCGTCCGATGTCCATATTCCGTTCCGGCCTGGCAGCCTCCGCCGGTCCTGCCTGAGCATCCCATCCTTCTCTCGCGTATTGCGTTCCACCTTGCGTTCCACTTCTGTTTGGAGCGCGTCGGCTTCCGTTACCCTTTTGGTTCCCGTGGCGACATGTAAACAAAACATAACATACAGCAGTACTCCCTAACAATACACACAACCCTTAGCCAAACAACGTTTACCCACCCCATTTTCCTGATGTCACCATCCACATTTTTTCTGTCAATAAAATTAATTAAACTATGACATTATTTTACACATTTTTCTTTTTAAACATGCTACGCTCCAAAACATTTTTTTGTAGAGTACACAGCCTTTTATTATATATACCTTTTATCTGTCCTCTATGTATTTATATTATGATATGTTTTATTGGATTGTACTTTTGAACTTTGACCCGCTGCTGCGTTTTCGCGGTTTTTTGTGCAATTATCCAGTCTGAACTGGCGCTATATAAACTTGTCTCTTTTCTTCTGTAACCTCATGCCTGATGAAAGCGCCGGTTCGGTGCTGAAACGCGTTGCAATTAAAACAGTTTTTTACAAAACTATTCACCCGATCTTAGTAATCGTTTCTGTCCGCAACTATTAGCAGCGCCGTATAGATCCTATTTTTTATCTGCAATCCTCCCTCCGCTGAGAAGTGGATACAACTGTACACAGTCTTAGGCAATGCTCTGTGCGCTAAATACATCAGCAGCAGCGCCACAAACCTCACTCATAGTTTGTTTCTAAATGTAGATAATATAACAAATGAATGTAATTTTTTTCATACAGGTCCATCTGATGGACAAAAAAAAATACCTAAAACGCGTTTGAGAAAAATTGTGGTGACTCCGCGTTCAAACATCAATGGTAAGTGTATTGTGAATATGTTATTATTACAATATCCTCCTCCATATTATGTCATTTACTAGAACTGTGCCCTAAGATTAAAAAGTTTCCTCAAACCATTATAAAGACTGTCATGTTCTATGTGGTGTCATGATGTGATTATTATGTTGGGCCCATGTTATATCCAGTATGTGGCCTTCTACAAGGAAATGTTTCCCCACATTCCCACCAATGAAGATTTCAGGAATAGGGAATCCATCAATGTCCATTACTGTTCCCAATGACAGAAATATCTTTCTATAGATATAGAGAATATGTTTATAATGTTGATTTTCTCTTTGTTTCTTATAGACAAGACATCTGGTGTGATAATAAAGACAACATTGTCTATCACCACACCACCACCCCCTGAAGGTAATATAATAACTTATTATAGAGAGAGAATACATCTAGTAATGACAAACATACAAGTATATCAGCGGATTAGCATGTTCAGTCGGCTTAGATGTTGGTATTGATGGCACGGGACTCAAGTTTAGAGTCTATACATTGATGGAAATATTGAGGGATTTATATATTATTTAGAAAAGAATTAAAATAGACTAAATTCCCATTACTTTATCACAAAGAACCAAGTAAGAAATACTGCTACACCAGTGTATACGAGACGTTTAATAGATCCATGTACATTATTTATATATAACGCTAATGCACAATATACACTCTAGGGTTAATATTGATTGTATGAGGCTATTACTACCATTCTTTCACAGAACCAATATATTTATTTAGGGTAATACTAAGTATAAATACAAGTCACAAATGATAATGTCGTTGACAAGGGGTGTTCAAGTCAATGCATCACAACATCTATGACTACCGCATCGTTTATACATTGGGATAGTAGGAAACAAATTACAATTAGGTATATACTATATCTGCAGAAGACAACTAGGGCTTTCTATTGAGATATGAGGTTACAAGTGTTAAATCTTTATATTCACATTTTCATACAAACCCATAATAGATATGAAGACCTCCTGGCTATAGACAAAAACCATAAAATACCCCAAAATATACTATCGTTTCATGATAATAGAAATCTGCCTTACATTTAATTTCACTGTAATGAAAATAATGAGCAAAATGTCATCAATGCACAATAGATATAATATAACTGATGGTGTCTCAATAATATTGCTGTCAGTGAATGACTCTTTGCTGTGTGCCGGACATCAGAAGGTTTCACTATTATTAGTATTATTAACACGTTCTCTGTACTGTGTTATAGATCTAGTTAGTGCAGACATTACAACTACAACACAAGGGTCTACACCCCCAACTGAGAATGATCTGCAGGGGACCGGTGAGTTCTCTGAATAAATATATTGTCTGATACTGGATTGTTATTATCCATATACTATGATCGGATCATGATTTGTTCTTCATCCTTTCCATAATGTAATATTTTCTTTATTATAGATAAAACGTCTGCTGCAACAGTTACATCACTGCCCAGTACCACAACAACATATACTGAAGGTAATGCACAATACTTATAATGTTAGCTATGCAGGGTATGACTATCGGAGGTGTAGGGGCGATCACAGACACAGGCTCTGGAGTCCGAGGGGGTCCATAAGGTACATCTGCCTCAGACCAGGAGACAACCCCTACCCATAATGCTGTTCTCCTTGACAGAAGCTTACCCTGTCTGGTCTTAAGAAGGATCTACCATATTTAATAGAATAGTTTAATCAATTATTAATACATAATGTACAATTATAATGGGTAATGTGTGTATTTTTGTCTTGTAGGTGTCTCAAATGGAATTTCCACAAAAGTGAAAAAAATTAAGAAAATCATTGTTCCTCGTGGAAATTTCCATGGTAAGTTATAGAATAGTATAATAGGTTACTATATAATGTACAGTTATAATGGTTAATTTGTGTATTTTTCTCATGTAGGTGTCTCATATGGAATTGCCACAAAGGAAAAACAATTAAAGAAAATCATTGTCCCGCGTGGCAATTTCCATGGTAAGTTATAGAATAGTATAATAGATTATTATTATATAATGTACAGTTATAATGGTTAATTTGTGTATTTTTCTCATGTAGGTGTCTCCTATAGAATTCCCACAAAAGAAAAACAATTAAAGAAAATCATTGTACCGCGTGGAAATTTCCATGGTAGGTTAATCTAGAAGTTCTTATTATGATGAGTAGTATAAAAAATGGCTGTTAATATTTCTACCTATGTTCTCATTTTTATTAGGTTTTTTAAAACAAAACTCCTGGTTATTAGAAAGATTAATATTTGCCTTTATATGACCTTATTTCAAGAACATTTTGTGTTTTATGTTGTGGATTTTGGTGCGTTTTTTCTACATTTGTCAGATACAGTTCGCAAGCGGAAACGCAAGAGAAATTCAGATCCTGCAGATTGTAAAATACGCACCGAAGGTTAATTGATGTGCGGAAAAATTCTGCAACGTGTAGATGAGAACTTGGAATCTTGCTTCGCTGATACTGTATTACATTGCGGATTTGCCGCAGGATAATTTGCATGGCAAATCCGTGTGTAATATGCATCCGTGTGCATTTGGTCTAAAGGTGAAAAGGAAAGTCAAGAGGCAGTGTTCAGTTGTTTCCATATCTCCCATAGGTTATATTGGAGTGTTACATCTCTTGTTACTTCATGATCACAAGACTTTATATAATTTATAAAACTATTCAATTATGACACATTTATGTCAATGATGAGTATTATAACTTTTTCAGAACGTAAGATCAATGCAGGACTGCGATATCCTAAGAAAAGAGTAGAGACACCTTATCCTGAAGGTAAAGATCCATTCCTCATTCACTTGTATTTTATGCTACTTTGCTGTGGACTTTTTTGTACATGTTTTATATATAATAAGTTAATGTGGGTATTTTTGCCATTCAGTGGAGACAGACTTTGACAGAGACTTAAAAGCATTGAAAAAAATGTTGGCTCGATCTAGAAAGATACAAGGTAAGACCATTCTTCTAATATACTTATACACTTATAGTATAAAGTCACATCTCATATAATAAGGGTTTATAGGTTCTTACATTATATTACACTATTATAATCATCACATAGTTATGATTATGATGTCCAGGGTCAGATATACCATATGTGCAACCTGTCTAACTGCACCGGGGCCCTGCAGGCAAGAGGGCCCACTCCTACCTTAAGGAAAATAGTGTCCCCTACTGTCTATCGGTCACATGTAAGGGGTTTTACTTATTCCCATCCATGCCCCACAATTACTGCTGGATTGGTACACTGTGAAGGATTTTCTGGGGAGCAGTGGATGAGGTGATCTATCGCTAGCACCCCGCCTGTCATGAAATTCATCTTTGGATAACAGGGGGCTCATACACTTGTCTTGCACAAGGGGCCTCCGTTATTTGTATCTGCCCCTGATGATATCACAATATCAGGATTTACATTTCTTGTGCACACAATATAATTGTTTGCAATATTTTCATTATTATATTTTCAGGTCGTAAGATCAATGCAGGATTACAACATCCTGAAAAGACAGAAGACACAACCTATCGTCAAGGTATAAATCTTTACTACATTATAGCAATTATATTATAAACGATATAAACACAAACATAACAAGCATAACTCTGTTCACATCCGTGTTCAGGGGTTTCTGACAAGCTTCCCAGTATTTTAGAAAGGGAAAATAGCGAAGTCTGCAGCACTATTCTTGTCAAAAATACCATTAAAAAAAATTCAACATGGCCGATAATATATTCTCCAGATCTTGTTCTCTTGTCATTGACTTTTTAAAATAGTTTATGCATAAAAATAAGGGTATATTCACACATTGCAGATTTGTTGCAGGAATTTTTACGAGTGAAAATCTGTTCCATATATCTAAATGCGGTTGTTTCTGCACATCGATTTCTGCAATCCACATTCAGATAAAGGGGACAGTATACGCTCGTTCTAAGGCTCAATGCACACGATGCGTATTACAGGCGGTTTTGCCACGCGGATTTGCATGTAGCGAAACCGCAGCATAATGAAGTACCAGCATAGTCTGAGAGATTCCAGGAAATCTCATGTACACGCTGCAATGTTTTTCCGGACAGAAATTGACCTGCGGTGCATTTTTTAGATTCCACAGCACGTCAATTTATCTTGCGTTTCTGCTTGTGAATTGTATCTGCCTAGTGCTGTGGAAAATCGCACCAAAACCGCAGCAGGAAAACGCGCCAAAGAACGCATCAAAACGTAAAAACTGAACTGGAAAACGCATGGAAATACGCACGATTAGGTGCGGTTTTTACCTACCAATTGCTACGGTTTTGGTGCATATTTTCCTCAGCAAAATAAGCTACATGCCCACGTTGTGTAAAACTCAAACATAGAAATGTGATCCAATCTGTGTAGGAAAGATTAGAATGACACTTCCAGCTATAATAAATAGTCTGCATAGGAATATATTTATTACAGGTTAACCGTGTAATACACTTCTTATTTCCAGAATTAGAACAAGCGCCACCAGATGACGATGAGGAGGAATCATATCCTTGGATGCTTGACACAACAACTGAAGGTAAGCTGTTATATTACCCCATATCTCCCAGTCTATGACACTGAACATCATACATTGTAGGGTAGAGGTCTCCTAAATATTTATGTGATCAGCTGTAAATGTGGGAAATTTTATGGTTTCTAATAGCAGGACCATCACCTGGAGCGACAGAGGTAAAAACTGACATTAAAATGTTATGTTGTTATAACATTATCTGACAAAAGAGATAAAATGAGACAACAACCTGATTGGATGACAGCTGTCAACCAATAATCACGACTCTTCTTATTTGTACGTACCAAACCCGTCAAAAAGCATGAAAGAAATGCATGTAAAATAATCGTTTTTACATGTATTTTTGCTGGCATTTGTTATTTTGAAAAACGTCATACCCAGATGATGACTTTTGATAAAAACTAAACTGACAGAAAATATGCTACAAAAATGGAAAAAAACAAACACCCCACTGTGTATAAAGGCTTTCTTATATTTTACTATAAACTTTAAACCAACATCTGGCCGCATCATTCTTGTCCCACCAAAAAACACGCAAAAAACACCATGGAAAAAACATCAAAACATTATGGGGCAGATGAACTATAACAAATGCATGCCGTTTGCCAATTTTGTTTACGTGTTTTAGAAATTTTTTTGCTTCTTACTATGTACTGTTCAAAAATCCTAGAAAAGTGGAGTCCTAAAATGTGCCAAATTTATTATTGACATGCACCACAACTTTGGCGAAAAATACAGGTCTAAAGTAAGCCAACCAAAAGGGGGTGTAAGTTAGAGAAAAGTTTCTAACATGTCTATCAAGATGCGCCAAATCTCTGATACAGCATGCACCAATGTAATAAAATCTTCTGCCTGTCTCCTCTAGGTTTATGCCGTCTTTATTTTACACGATATTAATAAATCTGCCCCATTGTGTGACACTGGCCTAAAGCAGTTATCTGATGGGGTCACACATGGAGAATCATAATAGTAGACAGTTAGACTGCATAAGATTGAGGACGGATGACAGTCCGCTGCTTAATGTTGTAGTTCACCAATGTTGGCTGTCTCATTCCTTTTATGTTCCCTTGGTAAACACAGTTCTGATGCTAAACTAATGATTGTGATTTTCTGCTCTGATTTTCCCACAGTGTCCACTACAATCTCAACAACAATACCAACAATGTATAAAACAAGAGCGATAACTGTAGACACTACAACATCGCAAAGAGCAACAACGATGTCTACAACAGCGACAACCATAGACACAACACCAGTGCAAACAGCAGCACCAGAATCAGACCTTCTAGCTACTACCACCCCTGCCGTATCTGTAGACTACACACTGCGTAACATCATAATCATCAGCTGTGCTGTTGGCGTTCCTCTGCTACTCGTTGCAGTACTGCTATTCATCGTGCTTCTTAAACTGCAAAGACTTCAGAAGTATGCATTGTTTTTCCTTTCTACGTTTATTTTTTTCTACATTATTTTACGCTTTAAAACTTATGGTTTCTTTCACTGTTTCTGTTCTCAGATTGCTGGAAATACAAAGAGTCTGAGGATCTGATGAAGATTCGTAAAGGAGAATGTCGCTTTATATGTCGCTTGTACCTGCTAACGTACTTCAGCCACCTGGTTATCTCTTGGCTGCTGTGAACAGTTGTGTTGAGATCAGCGCTCCATCACTTCAGTGGCGAACCAGTCTTCTTTCTACTACTCTGTCACCTGAGTCCTGGTCCCTGCCTGTGTGACCATAAATGCGCACATTTCCACAATTATGTCTGTGTACTCTAACCTTAGGCTGACAATAGCGCTATTATTTCATCACACAACCTATGGCGGCACAAGCTAACAGTCCTCCCATCCTTACTGTTAGGTATGTGCACAAACAACTGCACATATGTTTATGGGCATCACGGTGGCTCAGTGGTTAGCACTGTTGTCTTGCAGTATTGGGGTCCTGAATTTGAGTCTGACCAAGGACAACATCTGCATTGAGTTTGTATGTTCTCCCCGTGTTTGCGTGGGTTTCCTCCGGGTATTCCGGTTTCCTCCCACATTCCAAAAACATTCTGATAGGGTAATTGGCTTCCTATAATATTGGCCATAAAGTATCTGTGTTTTCACATAGTTCATTATCAATTACAAACTTCAACAACTAAAACATCTGTGTGGTGTTTTCTTATAAAATATGTTTTCAGAGTGTAAGAATATATAGCAATCCTCTTAAAAACTGCTATAGAACCTTTACAATAAGAAGATATGTAAGTGGCTGATCTGAGTGCAGAGTGAATGTCATGAGTGCATAGTGGCAGGCATAGTGGCTGTCATGGGGCCATTAGGCTGGCATAGGGGCATTGTGGCTGTAATGCAGGAATTGTATCTGTCATGGGGGCACTGTGGCTGTTATAGGGGAATTAAAAGTATTCTTGTTGTCATGAGGCATTGTGGCATAGGGAGCACGGACGGTAGAGGTGAGGGACATTGTGGCTTTCATAGGAACAGTCTGTGGCATAAAGAATCCACAGGATAGGTCATAATTATTTGATCGCTGGGGGCTCCTCCACTGGGACCCCACCGATTGCAAGAATAGGGGTCCAGGACCACTCCTGCTCACTACATCCCCCAGTGATGAGAAACTTGAATGAAGCAGCGGTCGATCGCTGGTACATTCAATGTCTATATGACTATAAATCTGCCTGACTAAGACAATTCTAAACAACTTTATTGACTCTTATCATTAACAGCTGTGAGCTACTAGTCCATTTGGACTTTTCAGTTTCTTGACAGAAGTACTCAATACAGGAGAGGTAGTTAGTTATTCAGGGTTACTGTTCTGTCCCTATTCACATTCCACCTCCTAATGCAGTGTCCCAGATACACTGCAGAAATGTACTGTGATTTCTGACATTGTATGTAAAAATATGAGTTTGAGGCCTCATTTACACGAGCGTGTGCGTTTTGAGCACGCAAAACACGCGGCGTTTTGCGTGCGCAAAAGGCACTTAACAGCTCCGTGTGTCATCAGCGTATGATGCGCGGCTGCGTGATTTTCATCATTATGACACTTCGTTTGGATGTTTGTAAACAGAAAAGCACGTGGTGCTTTTCTGTTTACATTCACAGTTTGACAGCTGTTGCGCGAATCCCGAAGTGCTTCCGTGTGGTGCGCGTGATTTTCACGCACACATTGACTTCAATGGGTGCGTGATGCGCGAACAGCGCACAAAGATAGGACATGTCGTGAGTTTTTTTCAGCCGACTCACGCTGAGCAAAACTCACGGACTATCTGCATGTCCCCATAGACTAATATTGGTGCGTACGACATGCGTGAAAAGAACCCGCGTCGCATGCACGTATATCACGCTCGTGTAAATGAGGCCTAAAAATGTTCCTTTAAGGCTGGACTGAGGGGAGGAGTCAAGGCGGATCCCTTGTAAATTTGAATCAGTCAGTTAGTGCTGAGAGAGCCAAGTAACGGTTGGAGTGAGGAGTAGTTCCTAAGTAGGGAGAAACCCTGCAGCTCTGAGGAGAAAATCCAGTTTAGAGATCTTGGATTAAACCTGGAGAAACAAACACAACTAATCCAGTTGTGTAATTACCACAGAGAGTGAATCCAGCTCATGATAGAATCAAAGGTGGAAATTCAGAAGGAATCCTCTGCCTTGTCTCCTCACCTGCCAGCCTGCAGCCATTGTATCTGTACCATACCAAGCCTGAAGTAAAGGACCGTCTCCCGTGTATTCAATCTGCACCCACGTTACCAACAAGGGCACCCCAAATACCATCAGACCGGGAGGCTGTACAACAGGGTGTGCCCCACGGGGAAACTACAACCATCAACATTCACCATACAGTGCAGACCCCTCCATTTTCCCTGTAACGGCTCCGCAGGGAGTGCTTGAAGGCCCAGCCATTGTGTCCCTATACCGCCCTCGCACTACCCAATCACCACCGGGCCGTTGCATTAAATTGGCGTCACGAACAGGATTGTTATATCACCTCTGTGCCTCCTAAAGAAATTTGCTAAGAGACTTTATTGCTGTTGTAAAATCGCTGCAGAGAGAATTGCAACCAGCAAAACAGGGGTTAATCAGCCATCTTGGAAAACCCAGTGTTTAAGCAGCAGCAGTGTGATTTCAGAGACTTTGTGTGTGAAATTTACTGTGGCCCCTCCAGGGTGCATGACGAGACTGTTACAAGAAGATATTGCTGTTTGTGTGAAGGAAAAAGTGGCATTAGAGACTGTAGTTGATTAGAAATTGTCTTCTGCGTCACGACCGCATTTTGTTCCAGCCCACGAGGTGTTAACCAGTCGACAGTGTTACAGCGGGAAAGCGGAGACCAGAATAACCACCAAGTAACAGCCCGCCCACTTCCTGGGGGGAAGAGACAGAATCTGCCTAGCAACAGTGAAACATCACGTGAACAGCGGAACCAAAGTTCCTACCTCTTGTTGTGCCAGGGACGGAAAACACCAGCCGGAACTACCAGAAGTCCCTTGGCGCCGCCATCTTGAAAATTACCCAGCCGGAGCCGCAATAGCCGCCGCTGCTGAGAAAGATAAAGAATTTATTCCCACTTAGCCCTGCGAGAGTGGAAGTGCCATACAGCCGTGGAAGCCACCACGCCACTGCCAGAGACCGCGGTGAGCAGATAAGAGACTCAGTTTGAAAAGAAATCGCACAGCGTTGCTAAGGGCAACGGACCACAAATATAGCAGAAATGTCTGACGATGGGGAAGAAGTTTCTCCCAGCAACAGTGGATTACCCCACCTGCCCAGGTTATGCCAATCACAATGCCCTACTACTTTGGAGCACCATGGCTCCCCCACTACCAGGGAGAAAATCATTCCCTAAAAGATTTTAGACAGAAGATGTTGTCCATGTTTCGCTTGTATCCTCTTTCCACAGAACAGAAGGTTGAGATATTAACTGGACAGCTAGAAGGCGCAGCTTTGAGAGTAGAGAAATCCTGGCCCAGAACAGAGAGAAAGACAGTTGAACAAATTCTGGATCGGCTGCGCGCCATTTTTGAAGTGAGAACTGTGGCAGAAATCAAGATGAGATTTTTTGGGAAAAAACAGTAGCCTGGTGAGTCATTGAGAGACTTTGCTTTATCCCTGCAGAAGGCGCTACGAGCAATTATGCAGGTAGAACCCATGGAGGCTGCCGCTGCTGACAAGGCCTTAAGAGAGCAATTTGTGGAGGGAGCTGGATCTGAAGCCCTAAAAAGCCAGCTCAGAATGTTGGCCTCCCAGAACACAGACTGTACTTTCCTTGACTTTAAAGAACTAGTCATAAGGATCCTGGGGACTGAAGCTGCATCGACTCCAACTAAAGTTTGTCCCTATTCCATAGAGACACCCCATGAGCTTCCCGCTGACTACCGAGTTACCTTGGGAAGCCAAGCTACCATTGCTCCATCAACCCCCAAGCCAGAGCCAGATTCAGTTGCTGAACTGAGAGAACAAGTTGCTGTTTTGACCAAAAGCCTCACTAAAGTGTGTCAGAGCTTGGAAAATCTGAAGCAGCACCAAGAGGAAAGCCACAGTTACACCAGTAACAGATTCCGTGATAGACCTGTTAGGAGAACGTTAACTTACCAGAATCCGGGTAGGCTCCCTACTGACAAGTTTGATGCTAAGGGAAGACCCATTTGCCGCAGATGCCAAGGAGCTGGCCATGTTGACAGAGAATGCCGTCAGTTAAACGACAAACCCCCGGAGGCAATGGACCGCCCCTCGGGAGGAAGGCCACTAGGTCCATCAATTCCAGAAAGCATACCCCGCTATGTTGGGCAGTGTCCAGCGATCATCATCCACAAAGAGGGAGTCCCGATTCACGCCTTACTGGACACTGGCTCACAGGTCACCACGCTGCAAAGAGGGAGGTTTGAGAAACATTGGGACACTGATCAGCTAATACAACCTCCAGACCCATGGCTGAAAGTCATAGCTGGTAATGGACAGTCAATACCATTACATGGTTACTGGGAACCTACACTCTAGGTGAGAGAGATGCAACTACCACAGCAAGGCGTAATTGTGATAGATCTGAAGGATGATGAATTTCCACCAATGGTGCTTGGCATGAACATACTCCACAACTGCTATGAAGAAATGAAAGATGCCCTACCTGGCGCCCTTCCTACAGCTTCTACCTCTAAGCAAGTTGCACTTCAGAACGCCATACGTCGCCTGACTGCTCAACAGAGATTCTGCAATGAAAAGGGTGAGATTTGCTGTGCTCGTATTATGGACAACCAACCAGTGACTCTGCAGCCAGAGGCAGAAACCATGGTGTGGTGCAGAGCTCGTTCAGGTTTACACGGTAAGACTATCAAGCTCTAGTGGAACCTCTTCCACCGGAAGTACATCCAACAGTACAGGCAGCTAGAAGCCTAGTGACCGTTTCCAATGGGAGGGTACCCATCCGCCTCCTGAATCTTGGCGATCAAGCTGTGGAGCTGAAGAAGCATTACCCAATTGGCAAGATGTCACAGATCTTTGTGGAAGACATCTGGAGTCCAGAAACTGTTGTGTCCCTACATGCTAACCTGAGTCGTGTCACGCCTGGGAAGACAACAAAACCCTGGTGGACCGAGATCCACGTTGGCGATGCCAATACACAAGAAGAACAGATTGAAGGAGTCCTAACAGTAGCCCAAGATCACCAGCAAGCTTTCAGTAAGCATTGGATGGATTTTGGAAAAGCTACCATCATACAGCATACCATTCCAACGGGTTCACATCCACCCATCAAGGAAAGGTACCGTACTATTCCACCTGCTATGTACCAACAGGTGAAGAAAAAGCTTCGGGAGATGAAGGATGCTGATGTGATTTGGGAAAGTTACAGTCCATGGGCTGAACCCCTAGTACTGGTGAAAAAGAAGGATGGTTATATCAGGTTCTGTGTGGACTACCGGAAACTCAATAAGATCACCCACAAGGATGCGTATCCCTTGCCACGCATTGAAGAATCCTTGACTGCCTTGGGGTCTGCTGCCTATTTCTCTACTTTGGACTTGACCAGCGGGTATTGGCAAGTACCCATGGCCCCTGAAGACAAAGAAAAGACTGCTTTCACTACTCCTTTGGGATTGTTCGAGTTCAATGACATGCCCTTTGCACTCTGCAATGCCCCAGGGACTTTCCAGAGACTGATGGAACGCTGCCTGGGTCATCAGAACTTTGAGACCATCCTCTTGTACCTAGACGATATCATCATCTACTCAAAGACGTATGAAGACGATTTGTAGCATCTGGCTGAAGTATTCCAGACCCTCATAAAGTACAGCCTGAAAGTGAAACCCTCTAAGTGTCATCTCCTGAAACCAGAAGTCCGTTACTTGGGTCATGTCGTCAGTGCAGATGGGGTGCTTCCTGATCCAGAGAAAGTGGCAGCTGTGAAGAACTGGCCAACTTCCAAGACCGTCAAAGAGGTGAGAAGTTTTCTTGGGTTTGCCGGATACTACAGGCGTTTCATCCCACACTTCGCCCAGTTTGCAGATCCGCTCCAGGGATTGTTAAGAGGCCAGTCCAAAGAAGCCCTGAAGAGAAGAATCCCAATTAAGTGGGCTGAAGCCCATGAAACTGCCTTCAAGAAGCTAAAACAATTGCCTATTGAACCACCAATCTTGGGGTATCCTGACTATCAGCAACCCTTCAAATTGTACACAAATGCCAGCAACAAAGGGTTGGGAGCAGTCCTGTCGCAGGTACAAGACAAAAAGGAGAGCGTCATTGCTTATGCCAGCAGAGCTCTTCGTGGAGCTGAGAGGAACGATCAGAATTATAGTTCCTTCAAGCTGGAGTTCCTAGCTCTTGTGTGGGCCGTCACCGAGAAGTTTAAAGACTGCCTTGCTGCGACACCCTTCATTGTCTATACAGATAACAATCCGCTAGCCCACCTTGACACCGCCAGACTCGGAGCTCTTGAACAGCGATGGGCATCCAGACTGGCAAACTACCAGTTCGTAATCAAGTACCGGTCTGCTACATCCAATAAGAATGCTGACGCCCTGTCCAGATTGCCCGTTAATGATGATGAAATCGCCTAAAGTCAAGATGAGTGGGAAGAAGTAGAGATGCCAACTTTCTACGCCCAGTTTGCTGCACAAAATACGCTGATCGCCAGAGAAAGAAAAGATCACTCTGAGCCAGAGTTTCCTGATCCTTCTAAGGATCCGAGACAATGGGTTAAGATCCAAAGAGAAAGTCGAACTCTCCGAGAACTTCAGACTTTTCTTCTACAGCACAAGACTCCTGACCGAATACGAAGCGGTAAAGCTGATCTAGAATTGATTCGTCTATGGAAACAAAAGAATCGCCTCTTCGTGTCAAGAGGGCTTGTACAGAGAAACGCTCTAGATCAGTGGTTCTTAACCTTGTTGGAGGTACTGACCCCCACCAGTTTCATATGCGCATTCACCGAACCCTTCTTAATTGGAAAAATACAATTCAAAACATAGGTATATATTTTACTGGTGCACAAAATGAACCGTGCATCAACATCAGTATTCAAAGAACAAAACCATTAAAACATGATTTTCACACAAAAACAAAAACATAATAATGAATATTTACTGGAAATCAGTGTGACTTCTGCTGTTGCCTTTCAGAGACCAGTTCAGAAATGCGCGGCTTCACCTTGGCAAGTGCCACTCTCATGTCATTTTCGCAACAAAGTCTGTTCCTTTTCTTCGTTTTTATGTCCAGCATCCTCGAAAAGGATTGCTCGCAAAGATATGTTGTAACAAACGGTATGAAAATCTCCAGAGCTTTCTTAGCAATAACAGGGTACGTTACCATTTGTTGACAACAAAACATTGAGAGCGTTGTTGTTCTGAAGAGTTGCTGTTGAACCTGGCTCTGCTGAATTTCAATGATTTCATCGAGGTATTTATCATTGACATCTGTTGTCTCAACACTAAACGTGAACGGCTGTCTCACCCATGCTGGATATGACTCTCTTGTAGGGAAGTATCCGTCGAGAGACTTTGCAAGCTCATCTAAGTTAAACCAATAGGTACATGCAGGAAAAAGGTCTAAATGATATACATATTAATATATGCTATATTGCAGCCTATGTATAAAGGCTAGACCTCGATGAAACCAAGTGACTCTTGGTGTGTTGCCCTAAATGACTAGTATAAACCTAAAGACGTGTAGGGCACAATTAACACAAGTAAATAGAAAAAAATATAACAATTTTTATTGAGAAAATACAACATTAAAAGATGGGTCATGCTGAGCAAAAGCACAGAGACGTCTGACACTTGCAGAGAACGTACAAACACAAGGGGATGCCTGACAATGTGAAGAATGTATATCCTTGTTCTGGGTGCAAGTAGCCTGAAGATATACAGTATATAAATATAGTGATTAAACATATACATATTGTAAATATATATGTCTATAAGAACATTAAACCACATATACAAGCCATTAACCAAGAAGGTAAATCGTATTCATTATCAAACATAAACATATGTCCACCGCACTGCATGCATGTCCTCTCGTCCTCCAAATGTGTGTCAAAACGATGTTCTATGGTAAAGAGGAAAGTAGTTAGACATTTAAAAGACTAAAAACATGTTTAAAATAACCCGCTGGAGGTTAACGGTCATAGGAAGGGAGCAAAATTAAGGGTTTCATTGAGCCCATGAGGGGACATAGTCCCTAGAGTCCAGATCCATTTGGATTCGCACCTTGCCAAATTTTTAGAGATGTCGCCTCTTCTGATGTGTTTTTCTATACAGTCAATTCCTCTAACTTTAAGTTTAGTTGGATCGCATGAGTGGTGTGACTTAAAGTGTCGAGCGATGGGTTTCAGGATTTCTACGGTCTCGATCGTTTTAGCTAACGTGATGTCGCGAACATGTTCCCTGACTCGAGTTTTAAATTCACGAGTGGTAAGTCCCACGTATATTTTGGGACAAGGGCAGGTGGCGTAATAGACAACCGCCCTGGTTGAACAGGTGATATTGTGTGTGATGGTAAATGTGCGTTTGCCCGTTGCGTCGACAAAAGTCGTCGCTTTTTCTATGTTGGGACACGCTACACAGTGGCCACAGGTCTTGCAGCCCCATTTAGGGCCCTTAGTACCAAACGGAAACTTTTTATTGTTTAATTGATAATGACTGCGTACAAGATGGTCTTTGAGGTTTTTCGAGCGTCGTGCCGAAATTGCTGGATATTTGGAGATGAATTTCTCGATTATGGGATCAGTAAGTAAGATAGGCCAAAATTGCTTCAATATATCCCTCATTTGGGGCCACCTTGAATGGTATTCTGTGGTAAATCTTACCTGTGTCTCGGTTTTATTTCTTGGTTTGGGGAATAGGAGTTCGTCTCTCGGTGTATTTTTCGCACGATGATATGCTTTTTTTATGGAACGTTTGCTGTATCCCCGTACAAGAAATCTGTTGGTAAGGTCATAGGCCTGTTTCTCGAATACGTCAACAGAGGAACAGATCCTTCGGATTCTGAGGAATTGACCTATTGGAACTGCTTTAATCGTCTGTATAGGGTGAGAAGAGGAAGCTTGAAGGAAAGAGTTAACCGCCGTGGTTTTCCGAAAAACATCGGATTGGAGAAAACCATTTTTATCTTTACATAATTTGATGTCCAAAAATTCTGCCCGATATTTATCGTAATGATAGGTTAATTTGATGTTTAAATCATTGGAATTTACATTATTGATAAAGGTTTCAAAGGTCTCTGGCGTACCCTTCCAGATGAGCAAAATGTCATCAATGTACCGGGCCCAAAAGATGACCCGGTCCATCGAGACACCACGCCCACCATGGAAAAGGTCGCGTTCCCACAGCCCCAGAAACAAATTTGCATATGAGGGCGCGCATGCTGCCCCCATTGCTGTTCCTTGGAGCTGGAGATAAAATTGTTCGTTGAAGATAAAGAAATTATGTTTAAGTGCAAATTCCAGAAGTGTCAAGATGAATTTGGAGAAATTGGATTCCATATTTTCCATGTTTAGAAATGTAGAGACGGCTCTCAAACCGTCGATGTGGCGAATACTGGTATAGAGTGACTCGACGTCACATGTAACCAGTAACATGTCATCCTCCACGCTGATTCCGTCTATTTTCTGCAGAAGATCGGCGGTATCACGTACATAGGACGGTAGACATTCAACAACACCTTTAAGGTGATGGTCAATAAATTTACAGATTTTCTCAGTAAGGTTGCCCCTACCTGAAATAATCGGTCTTCCCGGGGGGACCTTAGCATCTTTGTGAACCTTTGGTAGCAAATATAGAGTTGATATAGTTGGTTCAGTAGGAATGAGTGCATCATATAATTCTTTAGAGATGGTATTCTCAGTTTGGGCCTTTGTTAGAATCTTCTCCAGATCTAATTGGAAAGTGTATAAAGGATTATATGTAAGTCTTTTATAACAGTTTTTGTCGTTTAATTGTCTATAAGCCTCGGATTCATACATCACACAAGGCCAAACCACAATGTTTCCGCCTTTGTCGGCTGCTTTAAACACGACGTTATCAATTTTACTTAATTTTTTAAGGCTTTGGCGTTGTGCTACTGATAGGTTATCATTTTTAATCCTATTAGGCATTTTTGCAAATTCCTGACTAACAGATTTGACAAAAGAGTCTACTGCTGAGCACATTGTCATTGGAGGGAACCGTTTTGATTTTACCCTGAGTGATGGGGGAACTTTACCTGTCGGGTCGTATTCTTGTTCTCTCAATAGTTCCTCTAGGTCAGATATAGTCTGTTGTTCTACAACGGTAGGAAACATCTCATGAACATCAGACCTGTGGAAATATTTTTTATAGATAAGTGATCGACCGAAAATGTGTAGATCTTTGATAGCAGAAAATGCATCAAAACGGGCACATGGAGCGAAAGTAAGTCCTCGCTCTAAAACCTCCAAATCAGAGGTAGAAAAAACATGATTGGATAAATTAATTACCTTAAGTGGATTCTGAGATCCATCAACATCGAGTTTTCTTTTATTAGAAGTTTGTCTGTATGATACTTTTCTTTTTTGTCTCGTGCTATAGGCGTGATATGGCCTCTGTCGTGATCCACCATCAGATTCACTCTGAGATGAGATTGATGTAGAGGACATATGACGATTGATCTGTGTAGATTGGGTGCTTTTCCTCCATTTGTATACTTTGTGCTGAGCATAATCATTGGTATCTCTTGAGAATTTTTTAGATTTCATATCTTTAATTTCTTTTTCCCATTCGGTAAATTGTTGTTCCAATGTAAGGTTAAATCTGACCAAACCATCAGTGCTCATTTTTTCTTTAAGATCAGATTGTATGGCTTCAATATTTATATCGAGCTGATCTAATGTGGTTTGGTTCAAATTGGTTAACAACTCCATAAATTTGAAAGAACTCTGATTGCAAACTTCTTCCCAATTGGTGATAAATGTAGAGTCTTCGATTGGAAAGGAGGGGAAGATCTGGACTCTAAGACCTCTAGGGATCAATTTTCTTTGTAAATAATTTTCCAGAAAAATCTTATTCCACCATATTTTCATACGGCGGTGTAATAGATTTTTGTATTTGTTTTGTATTTCGCTCACATTCCCTTGACCGCTAAAAACAGGCTGAGTAGACCCATCGTTAAAAACCTGATCCATTTGAGAACGCCAGATGCGTTCTCTAGCTTTATGATCCATGGACCCTGATGTACTTGAATCTGTGAGGAACACAGTAAAGAATTAACCAACATAAACCAATAGGTACATGCAGGAAAAAGGTCTAAATGATATACATATTAATATATGCTATATTGCAGCCTATGTATAAAGGCTAGACCTCGATGAAACCAAGTGACTCTTGGTGTGTTGCCCTAAATGACTAGTATAAACCTAAAGACGTGTAGGGCACAATTAACACAAGTAAATAGAAAAAAATATAACAATTTTTATTGAGAAAATACAACATTAAAAGATGGGTCATGCTGAGCAAAAGCACAGAGACGTCTGACACTTGCAGAGAACGTACAAACACAAGGGGATGCCTGACAATGTGAAGAATGTATATCCTTGTTCTGGGTGCAAGTAGCCTGATCACATTGATAATTATATTATGCGTTATGTGTGAAAAGAGTAAAGATATATAACCAGCACATTGGTTATCAACAAAGAAATGAACATTGATTATCAGCAAAGAAAAGGACAACTGTGGTCCAGAAATGACACTGACGTGCTGGCAATGCAAGATACAGGCAAGTTAGGTGGAACAAAACCAAAGCAAGGAAGCATGTAACGTACCCATTGTGGTCCTCTGCTTGGAGAGAACGTCAGTCCCGACGCGCGTTTCGGCGAAATGCCTTCGTCCGGGGGTGTCGTCTCTCCAGCAGGAAGCTCCTCATTTAAAGTGTATGGCCAACCAATCGTGAGCGTATCTGACATCACATGGGACCGTGGGTGTGTGTACAATGGCGTCAAGTGCCGGGGGCGGGGACGCCCGTCATTCACCTCCGAACGCGCGTCATCAGGGGGGCGTGACCCAGCAGCGACTGACGCCGAAGAGACACGCCCACCCCAATAGAGACGCGCAGGACTGGGGGAAGCGGGGGCTCCTTCCCGACTCAAGCGCGCAGGTAAGCACTGCTGAAATTACGGTATCCCATGAGATGTTATAAATACAGGACCGGGTGGCAGAGAGGAGGAAGAGAGTGTGACAGAAGGTTTAACATAAATCAATGAATCCTCATATGTTAAAATGAATGCGGTGGACATGGATGTGTTTAACAAATAAAAAATGTATGTTGCTATATAGCTCCGGAGGTAATATTTAAACGGCAATTAATAGTGATATATACCGTATACCAATTTTTGCCATATAATACATAAATAAGTGTATCGTACTGATGACCAATTGTGGGTCTCATATATGTATATATCAATCATGGCCGTATAATAACATGTGCAAGGTCATACACGTATATATCCAAAAGCACTAATATGTAGATTAATAATGTATGTATATAACTTATTATAAAAACATGTAGAGACATAGAAGTAATAAACATAAGTAAAAATACTATGTGAAAAAAAGTTATTATTGTGTTAATACTTTTATTTGCCCCTTCTCGTGTCTATATAGTATACACATACAATTGAAAATTAAAAGGTGAAAAGCAGAAAAGGTGAAAATGTATATTATGTCAATGTAATGTTGAGTTATGACATAAAAAAAGTGCAAAAGATGTGTGTGTATAAATAGGAAAGTGCATGTGCAAACATGTAATGTGTATGTTGTGATTATAGAACATTCATCGTGATGATTGTGAAACGTTATGTGTGTGAAGTGTGTATATAAACATTAATGATGTAGGATATGTGTGTAAATAGTGAAACAAAATACATGTGAATGATTTATTGCGAAACATACTGCATTGTATATGAATAACAAGACACCAAAAATGGTGGTTAGAAACATATATGTGAAAATACATAAAATAGAGTGAATTATACAACAAAGTAATATGTGAACATATAGATATTAATAGACAATGTGAATACAATAAAATTTAAAAATGTATATATACAATTAGTACAAATGAATATGATAACATTACTGATAAGTAATGAAGATATACAGTATATAAATATAGTGATTAAACATATACATATTGTAAATATATATGTCTATAAGAACATTAAACCACATATACAAGCCATTAACCAAGAAGGTAAATCGTATTCATTATCAAACATAAACATATGTCCACCGCACTGCATGCATGTCCTCTCGTCCTCCAAATGTGTGTCAAAACGATGTTCTATGGTAAAGAGGAAAGTAGTTAGACATTTAAAAGACTAAAAACATGTTTAAAATAACCCGCTGGAGGTTAACGGTCATAGGAAGGGAGCAAAATTAAGGGTTTCATTGAGCCCATGAGGGGACATAGTCCCTAGAGTCCAGATCCATTTGGATTCGCACCTTGCCAAATTTTTAGAGATGTCGCCTCTTCTGATGTGTTTTTCTATACAGTCAATTCCTCTAACTTTAAGTTTAGTTGGATCGCATGAGTGGTGTGACTTAAAGTGTCGAGCGATGGGTTTCAGGATTTCTACGGTCTCGATCGTTTTAGCTAACGTGATGTCGCGAACATGTTCCCTGACTCGAGTTTTAAATTCACGAGTGGTAAGTCCCACGTATATTTTGGGACAAGGGCAGGTGGCGTAATAGACAACCGCCCTGGTTGAACAGGTGATATTGTGTGTGATGGTAAATGTGCGTTTGCCCGTTGCGTCGACAAAAGTCGACGCTTTTTCTATGTTGGGACACGCTACACAGTGGCCACAGGTCTTGCAGCCCCATTTAGGGCCCTTAGTACCAAACGGAAACTTTTTATTGTTTAATTGATAATGACTGCGTACAAGATGGTCTTTGAGGTTTTTCGAGCGTCGTGCCGAAATTGCTGGATATTTGGAGATGAATTTCTCGATTATGGGATCAGTAAGTAAGATAGGCCAAAATTGCTTCAATATATCCCTCATTTGGGGCCACCTTGAATGGTATTCTGTGGTAAATCTTACCTGTGTCTCGGTTTTATTTCTTGGTTTGGGGAATAGGAGTTCGTCTCTCGGTGTATTTTTCGCACGATGATATGCTTTTTTTATGGAACGTTTGCTGTATCCCCGTACAAGAAATCTGTTGGTAAGGTCATAGGCCTGTTTCTCGAATACGTCAACAGAGGAACAGATCCTTCGGATTCTGAGGAATTGACCTATTGGAACTGCTTTAATCGTCTGTATAGGGTGAGAAGAGGAAGCGTGAAGGAAAGAGTTAACCGCCGTGGTTTTCCGAAAAACATCGGATTGGAGAAAACCATTTTTATCTTTACATAATTTGATGTCCAAAAATTCTGCCCGATATTTATCGTAATGATAGGTTAATTTGATGTTTAAATCATTGGAATTTACATTATTGATAAAGGTTTCAAAGGTCTCTGGCGTACCCTTCCAGATGAGCAAAATGTCATCAATGTACCGGGCCCAAAAGATGACCCGGTCCATCGAGACACCACGCCCACCATGGAAAAGGTCGCGTTCCCACAGCCCCAGAAACAAATTTGCATATGAGGGCGCGCATGCTGCCCCCATTGCTGTTCCTTGGAGCTGGAGATAAAATTGTTCGTTGAAGATAAAGAAATTATGTTTAAGTGCAAATTCCAGAAGTGTCAAGATGAATTTGGAGAAATTGGATTCCATATTTTCCATGTTTAGAAATGTAGAGACGGCTCTCAAACCGTCGATGTGGCGAATACTGGTATAGAGTGACTCGACGTCACATGTAACCAGTAACATGTCATCCTCCACGCTGATTCCGTCTATTTTCTGCAGAAGATCGGCGGTATCATGTACATAGGACGGTAGACATTCAACAACACCTTTAAGGTGATGGTCAATAAATTTACAGATTTTCTCAGTAAGGTTGCCCCTACCTGAAATAATCGGTCTTCCCGGGGGGACCTTAGCATCTTTGTGAACCTTTGGTAGCAAATATAGAGTTGATATAGTTGGTTCAGTAGGAATGAGTGCATCATATAATTCTTTAGAGATGGTATTCTCAGTTTGGGCCTTTGTTAGAATCTTCTCCAGATCTAATTGGAAAGTGTATAAAGGATTATATGTAAGTCTTTTATAACAGTTTTTGTCGTTTAATTGTCTATAAGCCTCGGATTCATACATCACACAAGGCCAAACCACAATGTTTCCGCCTTTGTCGGCTGCTTTAAACACGACGTTATCAATTTTACTTAATTTTTTAAGGCTTTGGCGTTGTGCTACTGATAGGTTATCATTTTTAATCCTATTAGGCATTTTTGCAAATTCCTGACTAACAGATTTGACAAAAGAGTCTACTGCTGAGCACATTGTCATTGGAGGGAACCGTTTTGATTTTACCCTGAGTGATGGGGGAACTTTACCTGTCGGGTCGTATTCTTGTTCTCTCAATAGTTCCTCTAGGTCAGATATAGTCTGTTGTTCTACAACGGTAGGAAACATCTCATGAACATCAGACCTGTGGAAATATTTTTTATAGATAAGTGATCGACCGAAAATGTGTAGATCTTTGATAGCAGAAAATGCATCAAAACGGGCACATGGAGCGAAAGTAAGTCCTCGCTCTAAAACCTCCAAATCAGAGGTAGAAAAAACATGATTGGATAAATTAATTACCTTAAGTGGATTCTGAGATCCATCAACATCGAGTTTTCTTTTATTAGAAGTTTGTCTGTATGATACTTTTCTTTTTTGTCTCGTGCTATAGGCGTGATATGGCCTCTGTCGTGATCCACCATCAGATTCACTCTGAGATGAGATTGATGTAGAGGACATATGACGATTGATCTGTGTAGATTGGGTGCTTTTCCTCCATTTGTATACTTTGTGCTGAGCATAATCATTGGTATCTCTTGAGAATTTTTTAGATTTCATATCTTTAATTTCTTTTTCCCATTCGGTAAATTGTTGTTCCAATGTAAGGTTAAATCTGACCAAACCATCAGTGCTCATTTTTTCTTTAAGATCAGATTGTATGGCTTCAATATTTATATCGAGCTGATCTAATGTGGTTTGGTTCAAATTGGTTAACAACTCCATAAATTTGAAAGAACTCTGATTGCAAACTTCTTCCCAATTGGTGATAAATGTAGAGTCTTCGATTGGAAAGGAGGGGAAGATCTGGACTCTAAGACCTCTAGGGATCAATTTTCTTTGTAAATAATTTTCCAGAAAAATCTTATTCCACCATATTTTCATACGGCGGTGTAATAGATTTTTGTATTTGTTTTGTATTTCGCTCACATTCCCTTGACCGCTAAAAACAGGCTGAGTAGACCCATTATTCTGACTCCATGACCAGGCTGTAAGTTGTAGGGCCCTTGAGACAATCTCACTGTATATGTCTGTATTGAACCGGTACTCACACCAAGACACTGTCAGATAGCGTCAACTCAGCTGAAGAGGCACGTGGGAAGTTTCCAGAGAAGTTTATTTTCAGGCTGAAATACTTGTAATGTACACAAACCAGCAGGTGAAAAGATGATATTTTGCCAGAGTTGAGCAGGAGATGACTACACAGTATGGGAACCATGAGGAAAGACAACTAAGCACAGAAAGAAGGGAGGAGCTATTACCTCAGAGCCTAGCTACAGGGAGATAGCAGGGACAAACTAAATAAAGCAAAGCAACTGCAATAGGAGCATATAACATAACATGACAGTGAATAGAAACCTAAGTCGAGGGACATGACACTCCCCGTCTGAAATCTTTAGATTTCACAATAAAATCAAACTTGAAAGAATGTCCTTGAATAATGTCCAGTAGTGGATCCTGGAACCTGAAAGACAAAAGGAACATGCAAACAATGACAATAGTTATAGTCCAAGTCTGTTGCCGATAGTCCACAACAGTAGGTATCCGCTTGTACAAGTTCCAAGTAAGAAACCCATCTTCGGATCGGGGAAGCCGCAACTTGCCAATACTTCCACCAACCCACTGTATATTCCAAATGGTAAGGTGTTCCAAATATAACACAGCTAGCAGCCAGCTGGGGGCTGTGTCCTTTATGTGCCTTCTTTCTTTGGAAGAAGAAGCACTAGTTCAGTGATTGGGCGGAAGAAAACTCGCACTGAGCCTCCTTTGGTCACCTTGACCTCTACCTTTCGAGTCTTTCCATCATCACTAGGCATAACCTTGGTAACAAGACCCATTGGCCATTCATTGCGATGGGCTTCCTTATCCTTTAGAAGAACAAGGTCACCTTCCTGGAGGTTAGGTCTCGACGTCTGCCATTTGTGACGGCTTTGAAGTATGTGCAAATACTCTGTCTTCCAGCGGTGCCAGAACACGTTGGACAGGTATTGTACCTGTTTCCATTGGCGTCGGTAAATGTCGCTGTGGTCAAAGATTCCCGGAGGGATTGCAGCAGTCCCGATCTTCTGGGTAAGAAGCGTAGCTGGGGTAAGAATAACTGGGGAATCAGGGTCCGAGGATACTGGGACTAGTGGCCTTGCATTGATTATGGCGGACACCTCTGCAAGAAAGGTGACCAAGATCTCATGAGTAAGCAAAGACTTGTGATCCAGCAACATGGAGTCAAGGATTTTGCGTGCAATTCCAATCATGCGTTCCCATGATCCTCCCATGTGAGACGAATGTGGAGGGTTAAACACCCATGTGCACCCATTGTTAGACAAGAAATTGTCTAACTGCAGTTCTTTGCTGGCTCCCACGAAGTTAGTGCCGCAGTCAGACCTCAGTTGCTTGACGGGTCCTCGGATAGAGAAGAATCTTCGGAGGGCATTGATGAAGCAAGAAGAATCCATAGACTCAATCACTTCGATGTGTACTGCTCGGATGCTGAGACATGTAAACAGCACAGCCCACCGTTTGCTGTTTGCGACTCCACCACGGGTCCTTCGTGTAACAACTGACCATGGGCCAAAGACATCCACCCCAACATAAGTAAAGGGCGGTTCCGTACTTAGTCGGTCTGCTGGGAGATTTGCCATTTGTTGTTGATGGTGTCTTCCTCTTAACTTATGACACTTGACACATTTATGGAGCACGGAAGAGATGCATCTCTTCATCCCTACGATCCACAAGCCGGCTGACCTGATGGCACCTTCCGTAAACTGTCTGCCTTGGTGCTGCACTCTTTCATGATGGTGTCGGACCAATAGTGTAGCAATATGATGCCGACCTGGTATAATGACAGGATTTTGTTCCTTGCTACTTAGATCAGATCTCACTATACGGCCGCCCACTCTCAGCAATTTGTGATGATCAAGCACTGGATTCAGTTCAAAGAGTGCACTGCTCTTGGAAAGATTGATACCCTTTGTAATATTGTCAATCTCCTGACTGTATACTTCTTGTTGCACACAACGGGTAATGACTTCTTCAGCATGTTCGATGTCTGCGACAGTAGGGTGTTCTTTACAGATATGCCAGCCATGACACTCTGATGTGTCCTTAGCAAAGCAGTGAGCGATATGAATTAGGTGAGCAACAGCTCGCACAATAGATGACCAATTTGAGAAGCGCTCAAAGCGATGTGACTTCAGCTTCAATTTTGGAATTACAGAAGTGAAGAGCGTGGTATTTGTAGGCCTGATTTCCTTGTCAGACTCGGGATCCACCATCTCATAGGTGGTGTTGGTAGGAATTAAACAGGGATCCTCATACAAGAATCTTGGAGGTGACAACCACATGTCACATAGGCCTGCTGCCGGTTCAGGTCTTGTTCCACGATCAGCTGGGTTAAGGTCAGTGGAGATGTACTGCCACTGCCCAGGAGTAGAAAAACTTCTAATGCGTTCTACTCTGTTGCTGACATATACATAGAATTGTTTTGTTTGGTTGTATATATAACCAAGCACAACTTTACTATCTGTGTAGAAAGCAAATGAATCAATTGCAATGTCCATTTCGTTTTTAATAACTTCAGCAATCTCTACTGCTAGCACAGCTGCACAAAGCTCAAGTCTTGGCACAGAGTGTGCAGGTTTTGGGGTTAGTTTGGCCTTACCCAGGACAAATCCACAGTGAGGCTTGTTGGTTCCTGGGATTCTCAGATAGGCTACTGCAGCTATGGCTTCGATAGACGCATCAGAGAAAATGTGTATTTCTCTTCTGATGGCAGCTGAAAGAGAGCTGGGAACGTAACAACGTGAGACTTGGAGTTGTTCTAATATTTTCAGAGACTCCTTCCATATCTTCCACCTTTGTTGTTTCTCAATAGGCAGAGAAGTATCCCAGTCTATGTTCTCAGTGGTAAACTGTCTCAGCAATTTCTTGCCTTGAATGGTGACGGGGGCTATGAAGCCAAGAGGATCATAGATGCTGTTCACAACAGATAAAACTCCTCGCTTGGTAAAAGGTTTGTCACTGGCTGACACTTGGAAGGTGAATGTGTCTTGCTTAATGTCCCACAGCAAACCTAGGCTTCGTTGTATAGGAGGAACATCAGAACCAAGATCGAGGTCTTTCAAGTTGGTTGCATGATCCTCAGAGGGGAACGCTTTCATTACCTTCTGGCTGTTAGAGATAATCTTGTGAAGTCTGAGATTTGCTACAGACAGCATTGCCTGCGTTCTGGTGAGGAGATCGATTGCCTCTTCACTTGTGGGTAAGGATTTAAGTCCATCGTCTACATAGAAGTTCTTCTCAACAAATTGACGAGCATCAGATCCATACCCCTTCTCACCTTCCTGGGCTGTCCTTCTCAATCCATAGATTGCTACAGCAGGAGAGGGGCTGTTGCCGAAGACATGTACCTTCATCCGGTAATCTGTGACCTTGTTGTTGACATCATTGTCTTTGTGCCATAGAAACCTGAGGTAGTTCCTGTTGTCTTCCTTGACAATGAAGCAGTGGAACATTTGCTGGATGTCAGCCATTACTGCAACAGGTTCTTGTCTGAAGCGGATGAGTACTCCTATGAGGTTGTTGTTTAGGTTAGGCCCAGTGAGGAGCAGGTTGTTTAGAGAAACGCCTTCACGCTGAGCGCTGGAATCAAACACCACTCTGATTTGATTAGGCTTGCGAGGGTGATACACGCCAAAGGATGGAAGGTACCAGCATTCTTCTCCTTCCTTTAGTGGGGGTGCAGGTTCTGCATGATCTCTATCAAATATATTTTGCATGAAGTCTACAAAATGTTTTTCCATCTCTGGTTTCCTCTTTAGGGTGCGTTTTAAAGAGGAAAATCTCGAAACTGCTTGCTGTAGATTGTTTGGTAATTTCGGTCTTGGGGAACGGAAAGGCAAAGGTGCTACCCAGCTGTTAGACTCATCCTGAGCAAATTCTTTGTCCATAACCTTGAGAAATTCTTTATCCTCTCTTGCAAGTGCCAACTTATTGTCTTCACTTGTAGAATTGAACACTGTTGCTCCAAGACTGTCATCCCAGGACAGGAATGTGTTCATATTATCTTGGTGGTCAAGCTGCCACTTACTGTTGCTCAGCTTCTCTTTCACCCAGTAATGGTGTGGGCATGGCTGAAAATAAGTGTTGCGACCATTTGGCAAAATGTGAGTTTTAAATGAGGAAATCTTGGTAGGCTTCTTCATCTTGTCTATACAGACGTTGCCTATGATAACCCAACCTAAATCAAGGCGTTGGGCAAACGGAGCATCATGTGGTCCGTTGATTTGCTGGCGTACCTTATGTACCCTGAGAATGTCTCTACCGAGCAGAAGTAGGATCTCTGCACTCTTGTCAAGGGCTGGTATTTCTTTCGCTATAGCCCTTAGATGAGTGTGATGAAGAGCAGCCTCTGACGTAGGAATCTCATCTTTGTTGGATGGTATCTGGTTGCACTCAACAAGTGTGGGTAAGGGTATCTCCTGATTGTTGAGAGAAGCCACTATAAGTCCACTGGCTCTTCTTCCGGAGACCTCTGTAATGCCACTACAAGTACCCAAGGTGTAAGGGTAAGCATCTCCTTTTAAGTTGAACAGGTCAAAGAGTTCTGATCTTGCGAGTGAACGGTTGCTCTGATCGTCCAGGATGGTATACACCTTTACGGCCCTTTCCGGTTGACCCTTGGGGTATACGTTGACTAGACATATCTTTGCACAGGACTTGTCGCAAAGGTCGTCTCCGCAGACTTCTGTGCATGAAGAAGATACAGTAGTAAGATTTGCTGCTTGCTCTGCATTCTCCCCGCCATGATTTATCGCAGGAGTGGAATGTGCAGGTGGTGCAGGACTGAATTGAGATGGATGGAGCGCTTGCACATGGTCCTCACAGCCGCACTCTATGCATTTAATAGTAGTTTTACAGTCTTTAGCGAAATGTTCAGTAGACGCACAACATCTGTAACATACCCTAAATTTCTTTAGAAGCTCTTTGCGTTCCTGGAGCGGTTTCTTTCTGAAGCCAATGCATTTCTTGAGAGGATGTGGCTTCTTATGAATAGGACATAGGCGATTAGGATTTTCAATCTTTTCACCTTGGTTGTACTTGTCTGGAGCTGATGAGGGTGTGGGAAGGACATCAGTCTTTTTCACTGACACTGGACCTCTGTGGTTTCTAAAGTTAGAACGTGGGCTGTCGTACTTAGGATGGGGTGGACCAGGACCACTGGACTCACTGGAGGTAAAGCTTGGGTCATTCTTGGATTCTGCAATGTTCCTGATAAATTCACAGAAGTAAGAAAATGGAGGAAAGGAGACTTGCTTTTCTTTTTTGTATCTCGACCCAAGTGTAGTCCACCTTTCTTGAATATTGTACGGCAGCTTGGAAACTATTGGGTTTACCCCACGAGCTGTGTCAAGGTAACTGAGGCCAGGTAGGTGTGGGTCTGCCTTGGCCAGCTGGAGCTCTAAGAGTAGGTCGCTGAGCTCTTGGAATTTTTCATTGTCTTTGCCAGATATTTTTGGAAAACCTTGCAGCCGTTTAAACAGAGCATTCTCTATGGCTTCAGGACTGCCAAAGCTTTGTTCCAGTCTCTCCCAAGCAGCAATGAGGCCTGCAGTTGGATTCTCAATGTGGACAGATCTCAATCTCTTGACACGTTCTGTAGACTGTGGACCGAGCCACCTGATCAGCAGATCTAGTTCTTCAGCAGCAGTAATGCCAATGTCACTAATAACGGTTCTGAAGGCACATTTCCAGCCCCTGTAGTTCTCAGGCTGGTCGTCAAACCTTGTGAGGCCGGTTTTAGTAAGTTCGCGGCGAACCATGTATCTTGCAAACTCTGTCATGTCAGTTCTCTCTGACTTTGGGCAGAGTATTGCTGGCTGAGTAGTGCTGATCATATTATTTGCGGTGTTCTGGCTAAGAGACATAGGGAAATACGGGTCTGCACAGGCGTTCAATCCAGGAGATAGTTTAAAGTCCATAGGTTTAGCTACACATGGAACTGGAACTATGTGGTTGTCAGGAGTCTGGTGACTTGCTAGCATATTGGATTTCACCTGGGCGTCTGTGTAATGAGCTTGCTGAGGTGCAGGGTTCTGGTGCAATGTGGTATGTGGAGAAAGGTAAGGATGACAAATTGGTAATGCATTGTACTGACCTTGGATGCAGAATGCTGCAGAAGAATCTGTGCCCCGTTGCTCTGGAGAAATATTTGCGCTGTCAGGATCATTAGCAGCGATCACAGGTTCACTGTTTTGGCTTAGTACGTAGTCTCTTGTGCGCTTAAGAGGATCTTCTACCTCCACTTCACATACACTGATGCTGTCTCTTTCACTTCCCCTGGCAGCTTCTTCTAAAACCTTTAACCTTGCCATAGCTGTGGCATGCTCGCATTGTTTGTTTAAAGTTTCTATTTCCGCCTTTTGGCGCGCTGCATCGGCTTCTATATCTGCCTTCTTTTGCGCAAAGACGGCCTGTATTTTAGTAGCCTCTGCTTCTGCCCGCGCTCTTATGAGCTGTTCGCTGAGCGTGGAATATTTTGAAGATCTTGACTTAGAAGATAGTTTTGAACGACTGGTAGACTTAGAAATGCGAGACGACGTTTCCTGTAATTGCGCGATTCTTGCCTCTGTGTTAGACTTAATTTTGCATACTAGGCTGTCTCGTTCCAAATTAAGTTTCTGGAAGCTTTCAAATTCTTCTAAAGAATCCTTTGTATTAAGTTTCTTCAAAATGCCAACATATTCCTGGCTTTTCAGTGAATAATGTTCATATGCTGTACAAAGCTGTTCTAGAGCTCCCTCTAGTGGTGAAACATTGTGAGCAGGCTGTGAGATGGTGGAGATGTGACTCAGCAATCTTTGCCAGAAGTTTGAGACAGCAGAAGAAAGTTCATGTTTTGCACCTTCTAGATTCTCTGTAACCTTCCATGTAGGCTTAGCAGAGCGTTTAGCTCTCTCACTGTACTGCAGACTAGGATCCATACTTTCTTCTGACTGTAGGTACTGTTCACCTTGAGAAGACTGTGCAATGTTCTCTTCAGACATGACACCTCACAGACAGGATGTGGATAATACAGAGGTGGGGGTGCTAGCTTGCTAGAAGGGTCTATTCTGTGGGGTCACACACACTGATGATTTCTTCTGCAGGCAGTTGCTTGTCTGTGACTATCTCTGCAGGAGCTGCACACTGACTATACAGCTGGATCTGGCAGATATATAATCATCTTTTCACTATTCTGACTCCATGACCAGGCTGTAAGTTGTAGGGCCCTTGAGACAATCTCACTGTATATGTCTGTATTGAACCGGTACTCACACCAAGACACTGTCAGATAGTGTCAACTCAGCTGAAGAGGCACGTGGGAAGTTTCCAGAGAAGTTTATTTTCAGGCTGAAATACTTGTAATGTACACAAACCAGCAGGTGAAAAGATGATATTTTGCCAGAGTTGAGCAGGAGATGACTACACAGTATGGGAACCATGAGGAAAGACAACTAAGCACAGAAAGAAGGGAGGAGCTATTACCTCAGAGCCTAGCTACAGGGAGATAGCAGGGACAAACTAAATAAAGCAAAGCAACTGCAATAGGAGCATATAACATAACATGACAGTGAATAGAAACCTAAGTCGAGGGACATGACACCCATCGTTAAAAACCTGATCCATTTGAGAACGCCAGATGCGTTCTCTAGCTTTATGATCCATGGACCCTGATGTACTTGAATCTGTGAGGAACACAGTAAAGAATTAACCAACATAAACCAATAGGTACATGCAGGAAAAAGGTCTAAATGATATACATATTAATATATGCTATATTGCAGCCTATGTATAAAGGCTAGACCTCGATGAAACCAAGTGACTCTTGGTGTGTTGCCCTAAATGACTAGTATAAACCTAAAGACGTGTAGGGCACAATTAACACAAGTAAATAGAAAAAAATATAACAATTTTTATTGAGAAAATACAACATTAAAAGATGGGTCATGCTGAGCAAAAGCACAGAGACGTCTGACACTTGCAGAGAACGTACAAACACAAGGGGATGCCTGACAATGTGAAGAATGTATATCCTTGTTCTGGGTGCAAGTAGCCTGATCACATTGATAATTATATTATGCGTTATGTGTGAAAAGAGTAAAGATATATAACCAGCACATTGGTTATCAACAAAGAAATGAACATTGATTATCAGCAAAGAAAAGGACAACTGTGGTCCAGAAATGACACTGACGTGCTGGCAATGCAAGATACAGGCAAGTTAGGTGGAACAAAACCAAAGCAAGGAAGCATGTAACGTACCCATTGTGGTCCTCTGCTTGGAGAGAACGTCAGTCCCGACGCGCGTTTCGGCGAAATGCCTTCGTCCGGGGGTGTCGTCTCTCCAGCAGGAAGCTCCTCATTTAAAGTGTATGGCCAACCAATCGTGAGCGTATCTGACATCACATGGGACCGTGGGTGTGTGTACAATGGCGTCAAGTGCCGGGGGCGGGGACGCCCGTCATTCACCTCCGAACGCGCGTCATCAGGGGGGCGTGACCCAGCAGCGACTGACGCCGAAGAGACACGCCCACCCCAATAGAGACGCGCAGGACTGGGGGAAGCGGGGGCTCCTTCCCGACTCAAGCGCGCAGGTAAGCACTGCTGAAATTACGGTATCCCATGAGATGTTATAAATACAGGACCGGGTGGCAGAGAGGAGGAAGAGAGTGTGACAGAAGGTTTAACATAAATCAATGAATCCTCATATGTTAAAATGAATGCGGTGGACATGGATGTGTTTAACAAATAAAAAATGTATGTTGCTATATAGCTCCGGAGGTAATATTTAAACGGCAATTAATAGTGATATATACCGTATACCAATTTTTGCCATATAATACATAAATAAGTGTATCGTACTGATGACCAATTGTGGGTCTCATATATGTATATATCAATCATGGCCGTATAATAACATGTGCAAGGTCATACACGTATATATCCAAAAGCACTAATATGTAGATTAATAATGTATGTATATAACTTATTATAAAAACATGTAGAGACATAGAAGTAATAAACATAAGTAAAAATACTATGTGAAAAAAAGTTATTATTGTGTTAATACTTTTATTTGCCCCTTCTCGTGTCTATATAGTATACACATACAATTGAAAATTAAAAGGTGAAAAGCAGAAAAGGTGAAAATGTATATTATGTCAATGTAATGTTGAGTTATGACATAAAAAAAGTGCAAAAGATGTGTGTGTATAAATAGGAAAGTGCATGTGCAAACATGTAATGTGTATGTTGTGATTATAGAACATTCATCTGCATGACGATGTTGGTGCTCTTGCAAAAATAGGGCTAATTCCACACGCACGGCAAAAACACGATTCAGCACCTGTCCCCGGGATAACCACCAAACGTTAGAATGGTACAGAAGTACCTCGAATTCAGAGCCCATTTCTTTACACAGCTCACTGAAGATGTGGTGCCTCAGAGCACTATTTCGCACATAGTTCACGCATTCCACTACAATTTTTAATACTTCTGCCAGTTTTGGAGGCAAGGTTTTTGTTGCCAACGCATGCCTGTGCAGAATACAATGCGTAACAATGATGTGTGGTGCATCGGCTTTCACTAGCGCACCAAAACCAGACTTTCTTCCCAGCATGACTGGAGCTCCGTCCGAACAAACTGCAGAAACCATATCCCACGAAAGATTGTTGTCTTTGAAGAAGTCATCCACAAGTTTCTTCACATTGGCTGCCTTAGTTGTTGTCGTAAGAGGTTTACAAAATAAAAAATCTTCCTTTATCACGTCGTCTTTCACATAGCGCACAAATACAGCAAGCTGGCTTAGATTGGAAACGTCTGTGGTCTCGTCGAGTTGAAGGCTGAATTTTGCCGGGCTTGAAATCAGATCTGCAACTACTTGAGCCAAGATGTCTTTGCTCATGTCCTCTATTCTGTCGCTAATGGTGTCATTTGAAAGAGGAATTTGGGATAGCTTAACTTCAGCCGCTTTTCCCAGCATGATATTCGCCATCTTCAACACAGCTGGTTTTATGAGTGTTTCACCAATGGTGTGTGGTTTGCCCTGCTTTGCGATCAGGTAAGCAACTTCGTACGATGATGTGAGGATCGGTTTGTTGATGGGTACAAAGCCGAGAACAGGCAGAGTAGCCTTTTCATCGAATCTGGCTCTCTTCACCTTGAATTCAGCGAGCGTTGTGTTCTTGTATTGTCCATCTCCATGCAGCTTAAGGAAGTGTTCTCTTAGTTTTGCCGGTGCTAGACTAGAATTGCTCATCCTAGCATTGCAAATCATGCAGTTAGGACGCTGACTCCCATCACGTTCCGTTATACATGTGAATCCATATTGTACATATTCGTCCGACCACTTTCTTTTTTTGCTCGACATAGTTAGTATGAAGGGATTAAAATATTAAGAAAGAAATCACACGACGTACCATCACGACAGTCACAATTCGACTACTAGGCCAAGCGATGTTGCGTGATCACCTGCAGCCAATGCTGGCTAAGCGGGGCGTGTCATCACGAATCATATGAGTCGGGTGTCTGTCTTGACCTCCGCCGAACCCCTGAGACTGACTCACCGAACCCCTGGGGTTCGATCGAACCCAGGTTAAGAACCACTGCTCTAGATCCTATTACCGGTGAACGTTTGCATCAAATTGTAGTACCCCGGCGAGATGCCAAAAGAGTGTTGGAAGCCAATCATGACCGATCAGGACACTTTGGGGTTCAGAAAACTGAAGCTACCAACCACAGACGATTTTACTGGACGGGTGTGAGAAGTGACATAGAGAAGTGGTGCCGGGAATGTCCTATTTGTGCCCAGAGTAAAGGACAGTCTTCAGACCAGAAAGCCCCACTCCATTCTATCATCAGCCATAAACCTCTGAAGCTCATAGCCATTGACCATGTCAAGCTGGAACCAAGTCGTTCACGTTATGCCTATGCCATTACAATCATTGACCAAGTTTGTTATTGCTTTGCCTGTGAAAGACCTGACTGCCAAGTCAACTGCTGCTATCGTTTGGAAGAATTTTGTGCTTCCTTATGGCTGCCCAGACAAGATTCTGACTGATCGTTTATCTGCCTTCGAGTCCCAACTGTTCCACGAGATGTGTTCCTTACATGGCTGTCAGAAGCTCAGAACCACCGCTTTTCATCCACAAGGAAATGGCCTGTGTGAGAAGATGAACCAGACGCTCATTCAGATGCTGAGAACTGTTCCATCCCAGAGAAGAGCTGATTGGCCAAGTCTACTGCCTGAACTGGTGTACCTGTACAATAATACCATCCATTGTTCCACAGGGTACACTCCCTACTATCGCTGTTTGGCCGACAAGGAAAGTTACCGTCAGATATGGCCTTGGATGTCGAGGTGCCAGACACCATCAATCCCCTGCCAAAGATTGAGTGGGTGAGTGATCACCAACGTCGCCTGGCTGAAGCGAACGAGATTGTGGAAAATCGGATGGAAGATACTCGTCAAAAGCAACAGGTAGATTTTGACAAGAATGCCCGTGCAAAACCACTCCAAATCGGAGACCGGGTATGGCTGAAAAACAACCATCGCACCAGCAAGTTAGACAGCAAGTGGGAGAAAGAACCCTACACTGTAAAGTCTATCCCATATCCATGTACTGATCTCTACAAGATTGAGCGAGAGGGCCGAGATCCTCAAGTTGTACATCGCAACAGGCTTAAACCCTACCAGAAGGAAGACAGATCTACAGAACCACAGTCGGCTGAAGAACTTCCTACAGCTGGAGAAGCCCCACAGCCCATACAGGAATCTCCTCCAACTAAAGATTCTCAGCCCTCAAAAGATGAGCCAATGTTCCATCCTTTTGATTGGTTCCTCAAGCCATGGATGTCCGTGTTCATCCCCAGGGTTGTTCCTGCAGTGAATACCATCCCACCGCCTTCGGCAACAGAGTTCAGACCTTGTCAGGAAGAATCCATAAACCATGAGGTTGTGACAGAAGAGCCCCTGAGAAGATCCGAGAGAGTTAACAGAGGTAAGATGCCAGCCAGATATCAGGATTGAACTATTATGGAACTCTCGTACTGCGTTTGTTAGTCAGTGTTCATTCATTCAATTGGCTGACTAAAGCTTAAGAGAGACCAATAACATTTGCCTCTGCTACGTCCCAGATGGGCCTAAGCGCCCATGTTTCCAGTTTAGTGCCGGACTATGGACACTACCCCAGTTACGTTGATTGATTGATCTACGACCCTGTTCCCCTTCTAGAAGAGTCGTCGTCCCATTACCTACACCTTTGTGCCTTTAAAGATTTAAAGGACTTATAAATGTTTGCCGTATATATGTATATTTCATGTTTTACAGGTCCACAGACGCTTTCTTCAAAAAGAGGGTGTATGCAGTGTCCCAGATACACTGCAGCAATGTACTGTGATTTCTGATATTGTATGTAAAAATATGTGTTTAAAACTGTTCCTTTAAGGCTGGGCTGAGGGGAGGAGTCAAGGCAGATCCCTTGTAGTTTTGAATCAGTCAGTTAGTGCTGAGAGAGCCAAGTAACGGTTGGAGTGAGGAGCAGTTCCTGTGTAGGAGAAAACCTGCAGCTCTGAGGAGAAAATCCAGTTTAGAGATCTTGGATCAAACCTGGAGAAACACACAACTAATCCAGTTGTGTAATTACCACAGAGAGCAAATCCTGCTGAGAGAATCAAAGGAGGAAATTCAGAAGGAATCCTCTGCCTTGTCTCCTCACCTGCCAGCCTGCAGCCATTGTATCTGTACCTTACCAAGAGTTATATCATTTAAACTAATCACACTTCCATTTCCCATAGTCGTTTGGCTCAGGATATACGGTCTCATTTTCTCAATTGGTTATGATTAATAATTAGGTACCACCCCACATTACATTAACCCATTAGGATTGTGACACAAGGAATTAGATGAAGCATGCATAAGATATCTGAAGATATCTGGTCATTTAGGTCCAATGGTGTAACCATATTTAACCTAAAAATCCATTGCGCCACACGCTGGAGCACCCTCCTATCGAAGTCCCCTCTTACATTTGGTTTAACCAGTTCTATTCCTTGGAACCTGATCTTTGAGGAGTCTCAATTATGACATTCCCATATATGGCAAGGTATGGGCTTTTCCTCCTTCCTTTCTATGTCACAAATGTGGTCTCTTATGCGCATACGGAACTCCAGAATGGAGTCCACTTATAATGAGGTATACGATACCTTTGCTAATGCAGTTGATGAAAGACCTACACATGTATAACTGACCAGTAGACTTACTGATAAATTGCTTCCCTGTCAAAATCGAGCTACAGGCCATACAGGACCCACACCTGTATGTACCCGTGACTTTTTGTGACATCCACTTACCTCGGGGTTCCTCCTGCATCAGGTGACTGTGCACTAATCTGTCGCACACATTTGTCCCCCTTCTGTATGTAATACCAAGTTCATCTCCCAAGTACTCCCCTACGTCCGGGCCAGCCTTGAGTACTCCCCAGTACGTGCGGATGACATCTCACACCTGGGAGTGAGCTAAATCATAGGTTGCAATGATCCTCAATTGTGGGTTTACCTCAGCTCACTCCCTAGGGTTTAAGAGTTGGTCACAATTAACTGACAGCGAATTTTGGTATTCCCCTTTGAGGACATTTTCTGGGTAACCTCTCCTACGAAACCACTGTTTAAGATCACATGCAGCAGTTTTGAAGTCCGTAATTGTGGAGCAATTGTGGCGAGCCCTCAAATCCTGTCCATTTGGGATGCCCCTACGAAATGACTATGGGTGCCAGCTCTCCCATTTAAGCAAGCTATTCGTCACTGTGGGCTCTCTGTAGATGTTAGTTCTGAGATTGCCCCCCCCCCCTCCCAGATAAGTTAATAGATAAATCCAAGAAGGCAATACTTCTCTCTTGGATTTCTGAGGTGAAGAACAATCCCAGTGTGTTGTTATTAAGTACCCCCACAAAGTCCTCAAACTTCTTCTTAGTGTCCAGCCATATGATGAAAACATAATTATGAATCTAAATCAGACTGATACAGAGGATGTCCATGACTCCATATCCTCGCATAAAACGACCTTTTGCTCCCACTAGAAATTTGCGTAGGTGGGCGCACAGGGGCTGCCCTTCGCAACTCCCCTGAGCTGGTGGAAGAATCTGCATTTAAATTTGCAATAGTTATGCTCTAAGATGTACCTGAGCAATTCCCCTACAAAGATGTTATGTCCCTGAAAATGCACACCTTTAGTTGATAGGAAGTGCTCCATAGCTCAACAGCCTCATGCGGAAATTGAGCTGTAGAGGGCCGCCACATCCAAGCTAGCCAGCCAACACTCCCCTTTACATTGGAAGCCCTCTGGTCTTCTAAGGACATTCATCGTATCCCTCAGATAAGATGGGAGGGCTGTGACATAGGGGCGTAAGATACAGTCTAGATCAGGCGTGGGGAACCTTTTTTCTGCCAAGGGCCATTTGGATATTTATAACATCATTCGCGGGCCATACAAAATTATCAACTTAAAACTTCGCCTGTTATATGTGGTAAAACATCTAATTAACTCACCCCTAATGTGATGGCTGGAACTGCTTTACTTTGGTGAGGCATGTTAGCCAGTATTGATGATGTTGCTACTCGACTCTTTGCAATGGTAAGTTTTGAAAAGAACTGCCCGCTGCAGTAAGTTGTTCCGACTTACTTAAAGGGGTTTTCCCATCAGGGACATTTATGACCTATCCACTGGATAGGTCATAAATTTGAGATAGATGCAAGTCCCACCTCTGGGACCCGCACTTATCTCTAGAACAGGGCCCCCTAAACCCCGTTCTACCACTCGGTGTTCCGGCTGATTTCCGACCATGAAGAAGGGAACATCTATTGAAAGAACAGGAGAATCCCAATACAGGTGGGATACCATCGTCAATAAGCAAACTTTCAACCAAATTTCCACAATTTGCATTGTGCCTACCAATTGATTTGTTTGTACAGTTAGTGTCTCATGAGTTTGAGAAAATATCAACATCAATTGGCGGCGACAATCTTACACCAGCCGAATGAATTAGCCTCAAGAAATTAAGATCTTTGGAAGACACTGTATTTAACCCCTTTGCGCTCAGTGACGTACTATTCCGTCATGCTGACCGCACCGTTCGCGCTCAGTGACGGAATAGTACGTCATGGGGAAAATGCATTGCCATTTTCCGCCGGCGCGTTCACGAGCTGTGACAACTGCTGATTCGGACAGCAGTCTATCACCGCTCAATACACCGGGACTTATCATGATGGTCCCGCCTCTTCGATTGCCGCTATCGGTCAATCAGTGACTAACTGTCCAGTAGCGGAGATCGGTCTCTTCACTTCCTCTCCCTGACATCACATCCTGCTGCAATCACCCTGAATGCCTCTGTTGGAAATAGAGAGGCGTTCAGAGTGGTTGTGAGAAAAGCAAAGTGCAAAAAAATGTAAAAAAAAACTTCTTTTTGCTTATTTGATCTCCTATCACTGACCACTTCTTAGTCTTCAGGACCAATTTCTTGGTCCCTGGGGATTATTTTTCTCATTTTTTTCTTTATAAAATATATAAAACAAAAAAAATCTAATAGATAAATAAATTGTTAGTTTAGACAATTTATCTAGTTAAGTATTAGGCTTAGTTAGTGTCAGGGAACTGTCAAAAAGCGTAGTTCGGTATAGCGTCAGGGAATTTAGCATCAGGAATCCATCACCGTAGTTAGGTTTATCATCAGGGAAGCTCGGAATAATCTAGTTAGGTTTAGTGTCAGGGAATAGTCGCCGTAGTTAGATTTAGTCTCAGGGAAGTTCAAATAAAATCTAGTTAGGTTTAGTGTTAGGAACCCTCGCCCTAGTTAGGTTTAGTCTCAGGGAGGCCCACTCGTTCTATAAAAACACCAATTTTTTTGGGCTGGTTTAGGTAGCAGCCTATTGCTCCTAGTTAGGGAAGCAAACAAACATATCCCAACATTTACTGCCGAAGAGGCATATTAATTTCTTGCCTCCGACACAGACTTGTCGGATGGTGAGACTCTATTTTATTTATCCACCTCCTTATCCAGTGACGAAGAAGAGGAACCCTCTAGGAGACACCCTAGGACCACCACTACAGTTCAAACCCCCGAGCGAAATGAACCCGTCGCAGTTGAAACCCCCGAGCGAAGTGATCCCTCCGCAGTTGAAACCCCAGAGCGAAGTGACCCCATTTGGACCCCCCACACCAGACATTTATGAGCCCAAGAGGTGGTGTTAGAAGAATTTTCCATACTTAGCAATAATGATTCAAGTTTTTATCCCAATAAGAGTTTTATTCTCATCGATGAGGAGACTGTATGTCTGACTTAATTCCATAAGCACAGGTTTATAGACACATATCAATGCATATTGCAGTACAGACCAACTGAAAAACTGTTTGTGGCTTTCCTGTCACATGAAATGTTACACTTCAAAATGAGAGTAGGTCAGTTGGACTTCCTCTGGAGATTGCAATCTTTATTAAGAAGTCCAACTGCCTCATACACTTAGAGAGACTGTCATTTAACTCTTTGTCAACTAAAGTATTTTCTGAGAAACCTGCATGCACATTTAATATCTATTACATGAAGTAACAATAAATTTAAAATAAAACTTTTCTAACAGGTGGTTATCAAGAACCTAATCTTTAGGGACCAAGAAGAGGGGCCACCCAGTACTTCTGGAAGCGAGGCCACATGCATCGTACCAGGGCAACACTTTCCAGATGAAGTTCCCCAAACTGGCAAGAAGGGAAAAAGTCATAAGAGGTGCAAAGTCTGCTATAAGAGGGGGAAAAGGAAGGACAAAATATATATATGTGCCACGTGTTCCGAAAAACCAGGGCTCTGTATGAAAGAAAGTTATCATACATCCATTGATTTTTAATCTACCCCAGTTTTACTTACCCTGATGCACTCCGCACAGCTTATCCCCCTCATCTTTTTCTTCTGCGTCCTGCTGTGTGCCCAGGCAGCTGTTAACAGCCACTTGTAGGGTATTGCCATACCCGGGAGAACCCACATTACAGTTTTTTTGGGTGAATGTCTCCGATGGCACATGCTTGACACAATATATCGGACACTGAATTGGCATATATGCATAGAAAATTGCAAATCTCATTCTGCACTATCTGCTGCGCATTATCTTTTACACAATACCTGTGGGGCCAAAATGCTCACTACAAGAAAATCCCCAGTGGCCAAATGGTGGTCCCTCTAAGCCCTCCCATGGTCCCAAACGGCAGTTTATCACCACAAATGGGGTATTGCCGCACTCAGGACAAATTGGGCAACAAAATGGGTTATTTTATTCCTTGTGAAAATAAGAAATTTTGAGGCAAAACTACATCTTATTGGAAAAAAATATTTTTTTTTAGTTTACAATCCAATTCAAATAAATTCTGTGAAAAAACTGTGGGGTCTAAATGGTCACAACACCCATAAATGAATTCCTTGAGGGGTGTAATTTACAAAATGGGGTCACTTCTGGTGGGTTTCCATTGCTTTGATACCTCTGGGGCTCTGCAAATGTGACATGGCACCCGAAAACCAATCCAGCAAAATCTGGACTCCAAAGAACACATAGCGCTCCTTTCCTTCTGAGCCCTCCCATGGGTCCAAATGGCAGTTTATCACCACAAATGGGGTATTGCCGCACTCAGGACAAATTGGGCAACAAAATGGGGTATTTTATTTCTTGTGAAAATAAGAAATTTTGATAAAAAATGACATCTTATTGGAAAACATGTCATTTTTTAAATTTTACAGCCCAATTTAAATACGTGCTGTGAAAAACCTGTGTGGTCAAAATGGTAACAACAACCATATATGAATTCCTTGAGGGGTGTAGTTTCCAAAATGGGGTCACTTTTGGGGATTTTCTACTATTTTGGCACCTCAACACCTCTTCAAACCTGGCATGCTGGCTAAAATATATTCTAATATAATAGAGGCCCCAAAATGCACTAGGTACTTCTTAGCTTCTGGGGCTTGTGTTTTAGTCCACGAGCACACTAGAGCCAAATGTGGGACATTTCTAAAAACTGCAGAATCTGGACAATACATATTTAGTAGTGTTTCTCTGGTAAAACCTTCTGTGTTACAGAAAAAAAAAATTGAATAAAATTGAAATTCAGCAAGAAAAATGAAATTTGCTAATTTCACCTCCACTTTGCTTTAATTCCTGTGAAATGACTAAAGGGTTAACAAACTTTCTAAATGCTGTTTTGAATACTTTGAGGGGTCTAGTTTTTAAAATGGGGTGTTTTATGGGGGTGTATAATACATAGGCCTCTCAAAGCCACTTCAGAATTGAACAGGTATCTTAAAAAAAAGGCTTTTGAAATTCTCTTTAAAATATGAGAAATTTCTGTTTATGTTCTAAGCCTTGTGACGTCCAAGAAAAATAAAAGAATGTTCAAAAAAACGATGCCAATCTAATGTACACATATGGGAAATGTGAACTAGTAACTATTTTGGGTGGTATAACCATCTGTTTTACAAGCAGATGCATTTAAATTCTGAAAACTTCAATTGTTTTATAAATTTTCTCTAAATGTTGCAATTTTTCACCAATAAACACTAAATATATCGTCAAAATTTTGCCACTAACATAAAGCCCAATGTGTCACGAGAAAACCATCTCAGAATCGCTTGGATAGGTTTAAGCATTCCGACATTATTACCACATAAAGTGAAATATGTCAGATTTCAAAAATGGGCTCTGATCCTTAAGGCCAAAACAAGGCTGCGTCCTTAAGGGGTTAAGGACATTTGTTCTTCCCCGTTTGAAATATCCTTGTTTATAGTGGCCTTTGCTTTGGTCTTTTTTGGAGCATTACGTATTTCGGAATTGATTGTCATGTCTGCAGCCCGCCCGGGTGGTTTGTTTTTTTTAAACTCGTTTTATTGAAAAAAATTGCACAATACAAATGTCCGTAGTAAAGAATAGCAAAGAAACACATTTAGGTAATAATAACTTACATGATCATAGAGGCATAGTAGTAATGGTAGTAATTAACAGGTCATGACATATTTAGATCACATATTAATCTTCAATAAGGACATCCCAGCGGACACCATACATTTTAAGGTCAATTTCCAATTTATTTCAGACAAAATATAGAAGTCCTGCAAGTAACCACTCGTATGCCATCAGCCCTCCTCAAGGTTGCAACAACTGGTCCCTCAGATCTGTGAATCTATGCGGAGTGTACAGAGTGCATGGTGAATCACACCAAATCTGCAATATTTTATAAAATGTACTAATACACCCTCTTTTCTTATATAAAACTCGCTCATATGGAATAATGGAATTGATCAGCGATTTCCATTTTGCCACCCTAGGTGGTCTCTGATCCATCCATCTTAGTGCGATGGTTTTCCTTACCATAAACAATACCTCTTGCAGAAGAATGCGCAGGTGGAATGGCCACTGTTCTTCAGTCAGCACCCCAAATAGACAGACCTTTGGTGAAAGGGGGATCGGCTGCTTCACCACTTCCTCAACCACTCCCATCACATCCCCCCAAAAGGAGGCCACCATTGGACAATCCCAAATCATATGCCAGAAATCAGATCTGGGAAAACGACATCTATGGCATTCAGTGCTGGGGTATCTGCCCTTCTGTGCAATCTCACCGGCGTGAGATAGCTCTGGTGAACTATGGATAATTGAATCATTTTGTTATTTGCCGCCGGTGAGACCGAGAGAGGAGATGAGAGTATATCCTCCCATTCCTCCCCCGTCAGATCTGGTATAGGGCCCTCCCATTTATCCTTCATCGGTAACGTGACATTGGCCAATTTAGCATGTATAAGAGCAGTGTAGACAGCAGAGATCAGCCCCCGGGGGCCCTGTGATCTAAAAACACCAATCAGAGGGAATCGTGAGAATTCGTGATCTGACCTAGGGTATTGACTTGCGAGAGCATGTCGCAGCTGCAGATATCGATAGAAACCTTCTCTAGGAATTTGGAAGTCCTCTTGCATTTGTGTAAAGGATTTAAAGACGTTATCAACATACACATCTCCAATTCTACGCACCTCAAAGCCACACCAAAAAGGGGGGCTTGCCCTTCCATTAGATGAGGAAGAAGGGGGTCATCCCACAGTGGCATGTCCACCTGTATATCCGCATATGCATACATATGTTTGGCAGCCATCCAGGCCTGCACTGCCACCCTATGGACTGGAAGCATTGCCTTATAGGTTCCCGGGGGAACTTTCCAGCACTGGCCAAAGATGTGTGAGATGCAAATATGTAGCGAGGTGCTGTTCCCGCGTTGGTAACGGATCCGGCCCTGTCCATAGCTGCAGGTACCTCAGCTGCCCAGCTAGATAATACATGAACAGGTCCGGTAATGCCATCCCTCCCGCATGCTTAGGTCTCTGCAGGGTAGACAAACTAAGTTTGGATCTATTGGATCCCCAGATAAAGGCTGGGAATAAGGCATGAAGGTATTTAAAAAAGGCCTTATATACTGGTATGGCTGCGTGCTCCAGGACATATAGACATTTTGGCAGAATAACCATTTTAATTAAGTACATTTAATTACATTAGGAAGCCAAGCTGCCATCACTACGTCAACCCCCAAGCAAGAGCCAGATTCAGTTGCTGAACTGAGAGAACAAGTCGCTGTTTTGACCAAAAGCCTCACTAAAGTGTGTCAGAGCTTGGAAGATCTGAGGCAGCACCAAGAGGAAAGCCACCGGTACACCAGTAACAGGTTCCGTGATAGACCTGTTAGAAGGAGGTTAACTTACCAGAATCCGGGTAGGCTCCCTATTGACAAGTTTGATGCTAATGGAAGACCCATTTGCCGCAGGTGCCAAAGAGCCGGCCATGTTAAGAGAGAATGCTGTTAGTTAAATATAATAATTAATAACAGAAAGCATACCCTGCTACGTTGGCTGGCTCACAAGTCACCATGTTGCAAAGAGGTTGGTTTGAGAAACATTGATCAGCTGATACAACCTCCAGACCCTTGGCTGAAAGTCATAGCCAGTAATGGACAGTTAATACCTCTACATTGTTACTGGGAACCTACAATCCAGGTGAGGGAGATACAACTACCTCAGCAAGGCGTGATTGTAATAGATCTAAAGGATAACGAATTTCCACCAATGGTGCTGGGCAAGAACATACTCCACAACTGCTATGAAGAAATGCTAGATGCCCTACATGGCGCCCTTCCTACAGCTTCTACCTCTAAGCAAGTTGCGCTTCATAACTCCATACGTCACCTGACTGCTTAACAGAGATTCTCCAATGAAAAGGGTGAGATTTGCCGTGCTCGTATTATGGACAACCAACCAGTGACTCTGCAGCCAGAGGCAGAAACCATGGTGTGGTGCAGAGCTCAGTCTTTACCTTGTAAACCTGAACATCAAGCTCTAGTGGAACCTCTTCCAATGGAAGAACACCCAACAATGCAAGCAGCCAGAAGCCTAATGACTGTTTACAATGGGAGGGTACCCATCCGCCTCCTGAATCTTGGCGGGGGAGTTCCCTGCTTCAGCATTAGATTCAACTGTATCTGCGTCCTAAGGAGCCTTTCACCAGGGGTATATGTCTGGAAATATTCGATTTTGACGGGAGATTCAAACGCAGTGTGAATAGAGCCTAAATCTGGTGTAAGACGGTCCAAAAAACTGTTGCAGGTGACATACTTATCAAACAGATAAGATTTTTTTAAATCCCAAAGCTGCTTAACCAGTTCAGGACCGGGCTATTTTGAGCCTTCAGGACCAGACACTGTTTAGCCCTTTTTAGCACGTGTTAAATGGCTATAACTTTTTTATTTGTTGGGCTAACGACGGTATTTTTTTTGCAATGTTTTTTTCCGTAGACAATGCAGGTTTCTTTTTTTATCGTTTTTATACACATCCTTTTTGCTATTTTAGAATTTTTATTTTTAAAGTTTGAAAATAATAGTAAAAAAATAAGCTTTTTTACATTTCAGCTATTTTTTTTTGGTAATAACATAGTTTTACCCTAAAATGGACCTTTTATTTGTGATCATCATTGTCTACCATAAATTTTAATATATAACATGTCTATATTAGGGTAATTGGGTCAGCGCTAGCGTTACAACAATTATAGGCGGGGGGAACGTTTTTTTGGGGGTGGGTATTTTATGTGTATTTATTATAAAACATTTTTTTTCACTTTACTTTACTTTTATTTTTTTATTACTATGGTCTGTCCCTCAAAGGTCAAAAAAGACCTTTGGGGAACTTTATATATATTTTTTCTTTCTTTTACACCATGTTTTTCCACTGGAGCTGCACAGCAGCCCCAGTTACAGGGGAAATCAGCCCTCTCATAGTGACGATTGTCACTAATAGGGCTGTGCTGGGTCTAGTAAGACCCACCAGCAGTCTGTCACTAACGGCACCCGGCGATCATGTGACCAGTCACATGAAAACCGGGAGCAATAGAGACAGTGGCATGGCCGCTGCCTCTATTCCTATACACAGCGTTCATTGAGCGCTGTGTACAAGTGATCAGAGAAGACAGAAGCAGCGAAAGCTGCTTCTATCCTCTCCTCAGGGTCCCCGGCAGTCACTGACAGCCGGAGACCCGACATTCAGCTGCCCGATCGCGCGGGCAGCAAGTTAAAACCCGAGCCGTAAAAAGTATATGGCTCGGGTTTTAAGAACCCTGACCGCTGGCTGTAAAAACACAGCCAGCGGTCGGGAACCAGTTAAGACATTTATGGATTTTGTCATTCAGTTGCGTAAAGGGTTGTAATGGTGGTGCGGCTGGTTAAGATTAGCTATGCAACATATTTATCCTGAATTTTATTTTTACAAAAGTGGAGCACATGTGCAGCAGTTCAGACCTGTGTCTGCTCTATTGTAGTCTTTAGTATAAGGCCTAGTTTACACAGGGTTTTTTGCAGGACGAAAAAGTCTGCCTCAAAATTGCTTCAGGCATTTTGAGGCCGATTTTGTCGCCTGTGTAACACAGCTGTCACCCGCTGTGTATGGAGCAAGCTCAGCCCGTGAGCCCCCTCCATACTTCCCCTTAACGGCTGCCACGTACCAGTACCTGACATCTCGTTAAGGGGTTAATAGAAATAGGTGCGATACAGGCGACAAGACTGACACAGGGTGTCATGAACTGCTGACAAGTATTACTATAGCAGTAAAGTGAGAACTTGAGTAGCGGGACATCACAAAGTGGGTGTGGTGTGATTTGAAGGGACATTTCTGAGCATAAGTGGGTATTCCCAAATAATACTATACAGCTTCTAGAAAATAATTTCGTATGTCCAACAAACTAGGTATGCAATTGATTACATACAAAAGTAGAGCTGAAGGAGTTAAAGGCTGTGCACTTTGCAATTTTTCTCTTTTTAATTCTCCAATTAGTTTTTTAAATTGCTACAATCTCTTTAAAATAAAAATGAAACAAAATCTTGGTATACATTTTATTGTTTTGCGTCTAGAGCTAGTGCAAAGACCTATTTGTCTCCATGGAAACCAACTACAAACAAACATAAGTCCTGCAAAATGTGTTATTCCACGTTACACTTGCCATTGGACCAGAATCACGTAATGTAATCCAAGGTAAGGTGCTGGATAACACAGACAAGATATGACAATAAAAAAATCCTTGTTTTTTTGTCCATGTGTTATCCCGGAGACGAAAAAGGAGAGGGGTGCCATGCTGGTGACTGAGGAGAGGGGTGCCATTGTGGTGACTATGAAGGATACTGTACAGTGTTCTTTAACCTATGGCTGTCTAGTTGTTATGAAACTAAAATTCCCATCATGCACTCATGCACTACAGGTCTCCGGTAGGGTAAAATGGGAAGTCACAGGTAGAAGACCTCTGCAGTGTAATGTTTGGTAATTAAGTTTACCGGTTACACATCAATTACAAGACTAGGTATGGGCAGGACTTTAACTTGATTTTCTCAATGGCTTTTCAATATCTTTTGTTGTGTTGAGTGATAAGTTTTTACGCTGCAGAAAGTAATCCGGGTGAATTGCTACATCTGTATATGAGAACAGTGTCATTAATAACATGATTTTGGGCTGTTTTATCATTTTGTGAATTTATTCATGTACTCTGGATGTTTGCTGACTGCATTAAACACTTTAACTAGCAGTCTGTATACTTTTTTCTTTAAAAAGACCATCCCCACAATTTTGGTGGTCGTCTTGAGCTTTCACTAAAATATACACCTCCTTCTCATTTCGTCATGGCATCATCCTTGTACATGCAAGTGTCAGAATGTGATGACATCATAAGGCAGTTATAAATTACCATACCCTCCTCTAAGCTGTTCTCAGAATGTGATGACATCATAAAGCAGTTATAAATTACCATACCATCCTCTATGCTGTTCTCAGAATGTGATGACATCATAAAGCAGTCCTAGGTTAAGTTATCACACATTCAGTGATTTCCCCCTTTTTTGTCATGGCGAATAAACAGAGCATAGCTGTTATTTTCCTGGCGATTCTTGCTGTATTTGTGGACATTGCGCTTGGTCGTGAGACTTCCGGTAATGTGACTGTTATTTATTTCATTCTAATACTAGTTTAATCATATCTATCCAGTTATTATATTACTTACAATCTCTTACATATGTGTCGTATAACTTACACTTTACCTCTGTCTCCTTCTGTCTATACCTCTGTCTGGCTTAGTGAATGAGAAATCATGTAACGCCATTTGAGAAAAACATGGCGGTTACTGTGATTTCTGTTACTAGAATGAGCTCCACAAAGCTTAGCTGTGATCTTATTGTACCAGTGAAGTGAATGAGACAGATACACAATGTTGTAGATTATTTCATAATTGCTACTTGTCTAAAATCGAAATGATAATTTCTTAAAATCCAAATTATCCGTTCTTCAATCTCTTATAAACAGTTGGGTTGTTCATGTGAATATTCCTGGACTTTTATTGCCAACTTTACTATTAAAGAGGTTATCCCATCAAAACAACCCACTCTTTAAGGACAGTCCCGTCCCCCCCCCCCCACCCCGTGTCCAGCTGGTATAAGACTGTTGAAACTCTGTATCGAAGTTACAGGCGGCCACATACTGTTCAATGGATGGCAGAGAAGGATCTAGTGGCTCTCTAGTATGGCTAATAGACGGGATCCTAAGTAGATGTCCAAGAAGCTAGAGAATTATATATAAAAGGCTATTAGAAATAATGTATATGAGAATTCCATTCTGCAACAGATTGATGTCAGTCAGGGAGACTGAGGGGAGATGATATAATACAATCTTCTCCTCAATATTAAAGTTATCACCAGTGTGTGCACATATTAGCGTCAATGGTAGAACATCCCAGCACCACAGAATACAGAGATACTATGGACCTGTCACGTGTTGTATAGATTTATATAGCTGCTTATGTGTGTGTGTGTGTGTGTGTGTGTGTGTGTGTGTGTGTGCGCCCTATGTACGATTTTTCAGAGTCTTCTACAAGGAATATTAGAATTTTGCAGTATAATAATCCCAGTTATTTAAATAAAGTATATACAGAAAAGTATATTTTTTAATATTGTTTTGATTTTATTTATCTTATTTATTGCAGCAACAACTCCTGGTGAGATTGATATAACATCGAAGTCTCACACTGTTCCAGCATATGCTGAAGGTAAGAATAAAACGATATAACTAATATACTTGTAATATACCTGTTTGCCATCAGTGAATGAGAACATGGGAACCTGCTCTCCGCTGAGAAGTGGATACAACTGTACACAGTCTTAGGCAATGCTCTGTGCGCTAAATACATCAGCAGCAGCGCCACAAACCTCACTCATAGTTTGTTTCTAAATGTAGATAATATAACAAATGAATGTAATTTTTTTCATACAGGTCCATCTGATGGACAAAAAAAAATACCTAAAACGCGTTTGAGAAAAATTGTGGTGACTCCGCGTTCAAACATCAATGGTAAGTGTATTGTGAATATGTTATTATTACAATATCCTCCTCCATATTCTGTCATTTACTAGAACTGTGCCCTAAGATTAAAAAGTTTCCTCAAACCATTATAAAGACTGTCATGTTCTATGTGGTGTCATGATGTGATTATTATGTTGGGCCCATGTTATATCCAGTATGTGGCCTTCTACAAGGAAATGTTTCCCAACATTCCCACCAATGAAGATTTCAGGAATAGGGAATCCATCAATGTCCATTACTGTTCCCAATGACAGAAATATCTTTCTATAGATATAGAGAATATGTTTATAATGTTGATTTTCTCTTTGTTTCTTATAGAAAAGACATCTGGTGTGATAATAAAGACAACATTGTCTATCACCACACCACCACCCCCTGAAGGTAATATAATAACTTATTATAGAGAGAGAAACCATCTAGTAATGACAAACATACAAGTATATCAGCGGATTAGCATGTTCAGTCGGCTTAGATGTTGGTATTGATGGCACGGGACTCAAGTTTAGAGTCTATACATTGATGGAAATATTGAGGGATTTATATATTATTTAGAAAAGAATTAAAATAGACTAAATTCCCATTACTTTATCACAAAGAACCAAGTAAGAAATACTGCTACACCAGTGTATACGAGACGTTTAATAGATCCATGTACATTATTTATATATAACGCTAATGCACAATATACACTCTAGGGTTAATATTGATTGTATGAGGCTATTACTACCATTCTTTCACAGAACCAATATATTTATTTAGGGTAATACTAAGTATAAATACAAGTCACAAATGATAATGTCGTTGACAAGGGGTGTTCAAGTCAATGCATCACAACATCTATGACTACCGCATCGTTTATACATTGGGATAGTAGGAAACAAATTACAATTAGGTATATACTATATCTGCAGAAGACAACTAGGGCTTTCTATTGAGATATGAGGTTACAAGTGTTAAATCTTTATATTCACATTTTCATACAAACCCATAATAGATATGAAGACCTCCTGGCTATAGACAAAAACCATAAAATACCCCAAAATATACTATCGTTTCATGATAATAGAAATCTGTCTTACATTTAATTTCACTGTAATGAAAATAATGAGCAAAATGTCATCAATGCACAATAGATATAATATAACTGATGGTGTCTCAATAATATTGCTGTCAGTGAATGACTCTTTGCTGTGTGCCGGACATCAGAAGGTTTCACTATTATTAGTATTATTAACACGTTCTCTGTACTGTGTTATAGATCTAGTTAGTGCAGACATTACAACTACAACACAAGGGTCTACACCCCCAACTGAGAATGATCTGCAGGGGACCGGTGAGTTCTCTGAATAAATATATTGTCTGATACTGGATTGTTATTATCCATATACTATGATCGGATCATGATTTGTTCTTCATCCTTTCCATAATGTAATATTTTCTTTATTATAGATAAAACGTCTGCTGCAACAGTTACATCACTGCCCAGTACCACAACAACATATACTGAAGGTAATGCACAATACTTATAATGTTAGCTATGCAGGGTATGACTATCGGAGGTGTAGGGGCGATCACAGACACAGGCTCTGGAGTCCGAGGGGGTCCATAAGGTTCATCTGCCTCAGACCAGGAGACAACCCCTACCCATAATGCTGTTCTCCTTGACAGAAGCTTACCCTGTCTGGTCTTAAGAAGGATCTACCATATTTAATAGAATAGTTTAATCAATTATTAATACATAATGTACAATTATAATGGGTAATGTGTGTATTTTTGTCTTGTAGGTGTCTCAAATGGAATTTCCACAAAAGTGAAAAAAATTAAGAAAATCATTGTTCCTCGTGGAAATTTCCATGGTAAGTTATAGAATAGTATAATAGGTTACTATATAATGTACAGTTATAATGGTTAATTTGTGTATTTTTCTCATGTAGGTGTCTCATATGGAATTGCCACAAAGGAAAAACAATTAAAGAAAATCATTGTCCCGCGTGGCAATTTCCATGGTAAGTTATAGAATAGTATAATAGATTATTATTATATAATGTACAGTTATAATGGTTAATTTGTGTATTTTTCTCATGTAGGTGTCTCCTATAGAATTCCCACAAAAGAAAAACAATTAAAGAAAATCATTGTACCGCGTGGAAATTTCCATGGTAGGTTAATCTAGAAGTTCTTATTATGATGAGTAGTATAAAAAATGGCTGTTAATATTTCTACCTATGTTCTCATTTTTATTAGGTTTTTTAAAACAAAACTCCTGGTTATTAGAAAGATTAATATTTGCCTTTATATGACCTTATTTCAAGAACATTTTGTGTTTTATGTTGTGGATTTTGGTGCGTTTTTTCTACATTTGTCAGATACAGTTCGCAAGCGGAAACGCAAGAGAAATTCAGATCCTGCAGATTGTAAAATACGCACCGAAGGTTAATTGATGTGCGGAAAAATTCTGCAACGTGTAGATGAGAACTTGGAATCTTGCTTCGCTGATACTGTATTACATTGCGGATTTGCCGCAGGATAATTTGCATGGCAAATCCGTGTGTAATATGCATCCGTGTGCATTTGGTCTAAAGGTGAAAAGGAAAGTCAAGAGGCAGTGTTCAGTTGTTTCCATATCTCCCATAGGTTATATTGGAGTGTTACATCTCTTGTTACTTCATGATCACAAGACTTTATATAATTTATAAAACTATTACAATTATGACACATTTATGTCAATGATGAGTATTATAACTTTTTCAGAACGTAAGATCAATGCAGGACTGCGATATCCTAAGAAAAGAGTAGAGACACCTTATCCTGAAGGTAAAGATCCATTCCTCATTCACTTGTATTTTATGCTACTTTGCTGTGGACTTTTTTGTACATGTTTTATATATAATAAGTTAATGTGGGTATTTTTGCCATTCAGTGGAGACAGACTTTGACAGAGACTTAAAAGCATTGAAAAAAATGTTGGCTCGATCTAGAAAGATACAAGGTAAGACCATTCTTCTAATATACTTATACACTTATAGTATAAAGTCACATCTCATATAATAAGGGTTTATAGGTTCTTACATTATATTACACTATTATAATCATCACATAGTTATGATTATGATGTCCAGGGTCAGATATACCATATGTGCAACCTGTCTAACTGCACCGGGGCCCTGCAGGCAAGAGGGCCCACTCCTACCTTAAGGAAAATAGTGTCCCCTACTGTCTATCGGTCACATGTAAGGGGTTTTACTTATTCCCATCCATGCCCCACAATTACTGCTGGATTGGTACACTGTGAAGGATTTTCTGGGGAGCAGTGGATGAGGTGATCTATCGCTAGCACCCCGCCTGTCATGAAATTCATCTTTGGATAACAGGGGGCTCATACACTTGTCTTGCACAAGGGGCCTCCGTTATTTGTATCTGCCCCTGATGATATCACAATATCAGGATTTACATTTCTTGTGCACACAATATAATTGTTTGCAATATTTTCATTATTATATTTTCAGGTCGTAAGATCAATGCAGGATTACAACATCCTGAAAAGACAGAAGACACAACCTATCGTCAAGGTATAAATCTTTACTACATTATAGCAATTATATTATAAACGATATAAACACAAACATAACAAGCATAACTCTGTTCACATCCGTGTTCAGGGGTTTCTGACAAGCTTCCCAGTATTTTAGAAAGGGAAAATAGCGAAGTCTGCAGCACTATTCTTGTCAAAAATACCATTAAAAAAAATTCAACATGGCCGATAATATATTCTCCAGATCTTGTTCTCTTGTCATTGACTTTTTAAAATAGTTTATGCATAAAAATAAGGGTATATTCACACATTGCAGATTTGTTGCAGGAATTTTTACGAGTGAAAATCTGTTCCATATATCTAAATGCGGTTGTTTCTGCAGCATTCACATCGATTTCTGCAATCCACATTCAGATAAAGGGGACAGTATACGCTCGTTCTAAGGCTCAATGCACACGATGCGTATTACAGGCGGTTTTGCCACGCGGATTTGCATGTAGCGAAACCGCAGCATAATGAAGTACCAGCATTGTCCGAGAAATTCCAGGAAATCTCATGTACACGCTGCAATGTTTTTCCGGACAGAAATTGACCTGCGGTGCATTTTTTAGAATCCACAGCACGTCAATTTATCTTGCGTTTCTGCTTGTGAATTGTATCTGCCTAGTGCTGTGGAAAATCGCACCAAAACCGCAGCAGGAAAACGCGCCAAAGAACGCATCAAAACGTAAAAACTGAACTGGAAAACGCATGGAAATACGCACGATTAGGTGCGGTTTTTACCTACCAATTGCTGCGGTTTTGGTGCATATTTTCCTCAGCTAAATAAGCTACATGCCCACGTTGTGTAAAACTCAAACATAGAAATGTGATCCAATCTGTGTAGGAAAGATTAGAATGACACTTCCAGCTATAATAAATAGTCTGCATAGGAATATATTTATTACAGGTTAACCATGTAATACACTTCTTATTTCCAGAATTAGAACAAGCTCCACCAGATGATGATGAGGAGGAATCATATCCTTGGATGCTTGACACAACAACTGAAGGTAAGCTGTTATATTACCCCATATCTCCCAGGCTATGACACTGAACATCATACATTGTAGGGTAGAAGTCTCCTAAATATTTATGTGATCAGCTGTAAATCTGGGAAATTTTATGGTTTCTAATAGCAGGACCATCACCTGGAGCGACAGAGGTAAAAACTGACATTAAAATGTATAACATTATCTAACAAAAGAGATAAAATGAGACAACAACCTGATTGGATGACAGCCGTCAACCAATAATCACGACTCTTCTTATTTGTACGTACCAAACCCGTCAAAAAGCATGAAAGAAATGCATGTAAAATAATCGTTTTTACATGTATTTTTGCTGGCATTTGTTATTTTGAAAAACGCCATACACAGATGATGACTTTTGATAAAAACTAAAACTGACGGAAAATATGCTACAAAAATGGAAAAAAACAAACACCCCGCTGTGTATAAAGGCTTTCTTATATTTTACTATAAACTTTAAACCAACATCTGGCCGCATCATTCTTGTCCCACCAAAAAACACGCAAAAAACACCATGGAAAAAACATCAAAACATTATGGGGCAGATGAACTATAACAAATGCATGCCGTTTGCCAATTTTGTTTACGTGTTTTAGACATTTTTTTGCTTCTTACTATGTACTGTTCAAAAATCCTAGAAAAGTGGAGTCCTAAAATGTGCCAAATTTATTATTGACATGCACCATAACTTTGGCGAAAAATACAGGTCTAAATTAAGCCAACCAAAAGGGGGTGTAAGTTAGAGAAAAGTTTCTAACATGTCTATCAAGATGCGCCAAATCTCTGATACAGCATGCACCAATGTAATAAAATCTTCTGCCTGTCTCCTCTAGGTTTATGCCGTCTTTATTTTACACAATATTAATAAATCTGCCCCATTGTGTGACACTGGCCTAAAGCAGTTATCTGATGGGGTCACACATGGAGAATCATAATAGTAGACAGTTAGACTGCATAAGATTGAGTACGGATGACAGTCTGCTGCTTAATGTTGTAGTTCACCAATGTTGGCTGTCTCATTCCTTTTATGTTCCCTTGGTAAACACAGTTCTGATGCTAAACTAATGATTGTGATTTTCTGCTCTGATTTTCCCACAGTGTCCACTACAATCTCAACAACAATACCAACAATGTATAAAACAAGAGCGATAACTGTAGACACTACAACATCGCAAAGAGCAACAACGGTGTCTACAACAGCGACAACCATAGACACAACACCAGTGCAAACAGCAGCACCAGAATCAGACCTTCCAGCTACTACCACCCCTGCCGTATCTGTAGACTACACACTGCGTAACATCATAATCATCAGCTGTGCTGTTGGCGTTCCTCTGCTACTCGTTGCAGTACTGCTATTCATCGTGCTTCTTAAACTGCAAAGACTTCAGAAGTATGCATTGTTTTTCCTTTCTACCTTTATTTTTTTCTCCATTATTTTACGCTTTAAAATTTATGGTTTCTTTCACTGTTTCTGTTCTCAGATTGCTGGAAATACAAAGAGTCTGAGGATCTGCTGAAGATTTGTAAAGGAGAATGTCGCTTTATATGTCGCTTGTACCTGCTAACGTACTTCATACACCTGGTTATCTCTTGGCTGCTGTGAACAGTTGTGTTGAGATCAGCGCTCCATCACTTCAGTGGCGAACCAGTCTTCTTTCTACTACTCTGTCACCTGAGTCCTGGTCCCTGCCTGTGTGACCATAAATGCGCACATTTCCACCATTATGTCAGTGTACTCTAACCATAGGCTGACAATAGCGCTATTATTTCATCACACAACCTATGGCGGCACCAGCTAACAGTCCTCCCATCCTTACTGTTAGCTATGTGCACAAACAACTGAACATATGTTTATGGGCATCACGGTGGCCCAGTGGTTAGCACTGTTGTCTTGCAGTACTGGGGTCCTGAATTTGAGTCTGACCAAGGACAACATCTGCATTGAGTTTGTATGTTCTCCCCGTGTTTGCGTGGGTTTCCTCCGGGTACTCCGGTTTCCTCCCACATTCCAAAAACATTCTGATAGGGTAATTGGCTTCCTATAATATTGGCCATAAAGAATCTGTGTTTTCACATAGTTCATTATCAATTACAAACTTCAACAACTAAAACATCTGTGTGGTGTTTTCTTATAAAATATGTTTACAGAGTGTAAAAATATATAGCAATCCTCTTAAAAACTGCTATAGAACCTTTACAATAAGAAGATATGTAAGTTGCTGATATGAGTGCAGAGTGAATGTCATGAGTGCATAGTGGCAGGCATAGTGGCTGTCATGGGGCCATTAGGCTGGCATAGGAGTATTGTGGCTGTAATGCAGGAATTGTAGCTGTCATGGGGGCACTGTGGCTGTTATAGGGGAATTAAAAGCATTCTTGTTGTCATGAGGCATTGTGGCATAGGGAGCACGGACGGTAGAGGTGAGGGACATTGTGGCTTTCATAGGAACAGTCTGTGGCTTAAAGAATCGACAGGATAGGTGATAATTATTTGATCGCAGGGGGCTCCACCGCTGGGACCCCAACAATTGCAAGAATAGGGGTCCAGGACCACTCCTGCTCACTACATCCCCCAGTGAGGAGAAACTTGAATGAAGCAGCGGTCGATCGCTGGTCCATTCAATGTCTATGACTATAAATCTGCCTGACTAAGACAATTCTAAACAACTTTATTGACTCTTATCATTAACAGCTGTGAGATACAAGTCCATTTGGACTTTTTCAGTCTCTTGACAGAAGTACTCGATACAGGAGAGGTAGTTATTCAGGGTTACTGTTCTGTCCCTATTCACATTCCACCTCCTAATTGTTCCCTAATACCATGTACACCTTATCGACTAGTATGTTTGTGTCCTACACGTTTCAGTAGCAGTATTATCAAGCTACATCCTCAGGGGTATCATTAAAACTCCCGGTGCTGCATTTCGCCCATTTTAGTTTTGTTTGGCAGAGTGATGGCGTGTTGGCAGGACAGTTATGAAGTCCATACTGTCCAGTGCCTGTATTTAGGCTCGAGCCCCGCCCATCTAGATGGAGCTGCCTAATTGGATGACCAATCTGCTATTCAGACGTCAGGTGATGGCTGATCACCCAATCAACAGGCAGCAGGACAAGCATGTGTCACTACCTCCCTGTAGCATCCTGATACCTAGGGAACTCCCAAGCGGCTGCTTCCAATTCGCTGATCGCTGCACATAGGTAAATAAACACAAGGGAGTGATCAGCTGGGAAAAAAAACAGCCGCAGACAGAAGTAATAGCTTACCTATCCTCACAACAACCCAAGAAATAGGTTGCTGCAGGAATGATCTTGTTCTTTTAACTCCTTACCAGCATATATTCCGTCCATCCTCACTGAATCAGGGCTGGGCTGGTACACTGTCTCTCACAGGTGGGGCATTTTTAGCTCTATTAGGGCTTATTCAGACAAACGTGATATACGTCCGTGCTATGTTAGTCAATGGGGCCGTTCAGACTGTCAGTGATTTTCACGCAGCGTATGTCCACTGCGTAAAACTCACGACATGTCCTATATTTGGCCGTTTTTCACGCATCACACACCAATTGAAGTCAATGGGTGCGTGAAAACCGTGCACGGCACACGGACGCACTTCCGTATGCCGCGCATGATGCGCGATACAGTAGACAAAACTATGAATGAAAACAGAAAAGCACCACGTGCTTTTTTGTTTACAAACATAAAAACAGAGTGTCATAATGATGGCGGCTGCGCGAATATCACGCAGCCGCGCACCATATGATGATGCCACACGGAGCTTTTGAAGACCTTTTGCCCGCGCAAAACGCACACGCTCGTGTGAATCCGGCCTAATGTATATGATAACAAAACGCCTAATATAAGCGGAGAATGATGTTCTTATTCATCTACCACAAGGCTGTCATTATGAGGGTATGTTCACACGGCAACGCAAATTACGTCTGAAATTACGGAGCTGTTTTCAGGCGAAAACTGCTCCTGAATTTCAGACGTAATTGCAAGTGCTCGCGTTTTTCGCGGCGTCCATTACGGACGTAATTGGAGCTGTTTTTCAATGGAGTCAATGAAAAACTGCTCCAATTACGTCCCAAGAAGTGACATGCACTTCTTCGAGGCGGCCGTCTTTTTACGCGCCGTCTGGACAGAACACCGTAAGACCCATTGAATTCAATGGCCAAATGTTTGCCGACGCTTTGGAGCCGTTTTTTAGGGCGTATTGCGAGGCGTAAAACGCCTGAATTACGTCCGTAAATAGGGCGTGTTAACATACCCTTAGGACTATTTAAACACAGTAGATGTAATTGAAGGAGCCATAATAGATAGTCACATATTGTAGGACACAAATTCAAGATAGTATGTAATCCGCAGTATAATTTCACTTTTTAAAGGGCCAGTAACATAAACTATCCATGAGTTATATAATTTAAATGAATCACACCTCCATGACCCATAGTCGTCTGGCTCAGGATATACAGTCTCATTTTCTGAATTGGTTATGAATAATAATTTGGTACCACCCCACATTACATTAACCCATTAGGATTGTGACACAAGGAATTAGATGAAGCATGCATAAGATATCTGAAGATATCTGGTCATTTAGGTCCAATGGTTTAACCATATTTAACCTAAAAATCCATTGCGCCTCGCGCTGGAGCACCCTCCTATCAAAGTCACCTCCTCCTACATTTGGTTTAACAAGTTAGTGACCGGCCCATAGTGTTTCTACGTCGGTCACTAACCGGCCTTATTCCGATGCAATACACTTTTTACGTCGCTGCATCGGAATAAGTAAACAGAGCAGGGAGTTCTCAAATCTCCCTGCTCTCAGCTGCCAGAGGCAGCTGGGGGCGTCCCTGCTCGACCGGGTGAGATCGATATTAGTATCAATCTCACCCGTTTAACCCCTCAGATGCGGTGCGCAATAGCGTGCACCGCATCTGAGTGGTTTTGTAGAGAGGGAGGGAGCACCCTCTCATCCCACTGACACCCGGCGATACGATCACCGAATGTCTGTGTCTCCGATGGCAGCCGGGGGCCTAATAAAGGATCCCAGGTCTGCCTGTAGTGAATGCCTGCTAGATCATGCCTCTGGCATGACCTAGCAGATGCCTGTCCGTTTTACACGGACAGGCATAATACACTGCAATACAGAAGTATTGCAGTGTATTATAAATGCGATCGGATAATCGCATAGTGAAGTCCCCTAGTGGGACTAGTAAAAAAGTTTAAAAAAAAGTTTCATAAAAAGTGAAAAAAAATAATTAAAAACCCACTCTTCCCCCTTACAAACTACTTTATTAATAACAAACAAAATAAAGTAAAAAAGTTACACATATTTGGTATCGCCGCGTCCGTAGCGACCCCGACTATAAACTTATTACATCATTTAACTCGCACCGTAAACGTCGTAAAAAATAAAATAAAAAACCATCCAAAAATTGCTGTTTTCTTTGAATCCAGCCTTAAAAAATATGTGATAAAAAGTGATTAAAATATCGCATCTACTCCAAAATGATACCGATAAAAACTACAAGTCGTCCCGCAAAAAAATGCCCTCCTACAATTGAATCGGCAAAAAAATAAAAACGTTACGGCTCTTTAAATATGGAGACACAAAAACAAATAATTTTGAAAAAAATGTGTTTTCACTGTGTAAAAGTAGAAAAACATACAAAAACTATACAAATTTGGTGTCGTTGCAATCAACAAAACCCACTGAATAAAGTTATTGTGTTATTTAGGACGTAAATTTAGGACGCAAAAAAGTGTGGCAAAATTGCTTCTTTTTTTCTATTCCCCCCCAAGAAAAGTCAATAAAAGTTAATCAATAAATTCTATGTACCCCAAAAATGGTGCTATTAAAAATTACAACTTGTCCCGCAAAAAACTAGACCTTATAGAGCTATGTCAACGCAAAAATGAAAAGGCTATAGCTCTTGGAATGCGACAATGGAAAAACGTAAAAAATGGCTTGGTCATTAAGGTCTAAAAGAGGCTGGTCATTAAGGGGTTAACCAGTTCTATTCCTTGGAACCTGATCTTTGAGGAGTCTCAATTATGACATTCCCATATATGGCGAGGTGTGGGCTTTTCCTCCTTCCTTTATATGTCAGAAATGTGGTCTCTTATGCGCCTACGGAACTCCCGAATGGAGCCCGCATGTAATGAGGTATACGATACCTTTGCTACTGCAGTTGATGAAAGACCTACACATGTATAACTGACCAGTAGACTTACTGATAAATTGCTTCCCTGTCAAAATCGAGCTACAGGCCATACAGGACCCACACCCAGTGGCGTAACTACCGCCGTAGCAGCAGTAGCGGCTGCTACGGGGCCCGCGGCATGAGGGGGCCCGTGTCGCCCGGCACGGGCCCCCACCATGACCGGAGGCTCCGCTAGCTGCCGCTATGGCTGCTACAGCGGGACGCCACTGAACACTACGGCAGAGCAGGGAGGTATCTGCCCGCTCTGCCATTAACTGGTTCCCGACCGCTGGCTGTATTTTTACGGCCAGCGGTCAGGGTCCTTAAAACCCGAGCCATAGACTTTCTACGGCTCGGGTTTTAATTTGCGCGATCGGGCAGCTGAATGTCTGGTCTCCGGCTGTCAGTGACTGCCGGGGACCCTGAGGAGAAGATAGAAGCAGCTTTCGCTGCTTCTGTCTTCTCTGATCACTTGTACACAGCGCTGAATGCGCGCTGTGTACAGGAATAGAGACAGCATCAGCGGCGCTGTCTCTATTCCTCCCGGTGGTCATGTGACTGGTCACATGATCGCCGGGTGCCGTTAGTGGCAGACTGTTGCTGGGTCTTACAAGACCCAGCACAGCCCTATTAGTGACAATCGTCACTATGAGAGGGCTGATTTCCCCTGTAACTGGGGCTGCTGTGCAGCTCCAATTAGGGCTTATTCAGACGAACGTAAAATACGCACGTGCAACGCGCGTGATTTTCACGTGCGTTGCCCGTAGCTATATTAGACAATGGGGCCGTGCAGACATGGCAGCGTTTTTTGCGCAGCGTTGCTCCGTTGCAAAAAACTCACGACATGTCCGTTGATTCAGCGTTTTCAACGCATCACGCACCCATTGAAGTCAATGGGTGCGTGAAAACCACGCATGTCGCACGGAAGCACTTCCGTGCGAACTGCGTGTTTGCGCAACAGCTGTCAAAAGGATGAATGTAAACAGAAAAGCACCACGTGCTTTTCTGTTTCCGAACATCCAAACGGAGTGTCTTTGCGATTAGCGAAACCCGACAACCGAAGCGAACTTCACCGGGTTCGGCCAAACTCGTTTTGGCCGAACTCGGCAAAAAAAATTCCGGTCCGCGACGTCGGGAGACATTCACTGTGCATGGTGCTGAAAGAGTTAAACTGTTTCAGCACCATGGACAGTGACTTGCGATCCCAAAATACACGAACCTGTAAAAAAAACCGAAGTTCTAACTTACCGATTACTCCTGTCTCCTTCCTGCAGTCCGACCTCCCGGGATGACACTTCAGTTCAAGTGACAGCTCCAGCCAATCACAGGCCAAGCACAGGCTGCAGCCAATCACAGGCTGCAGCGGTCACTTGGACTGCCGCGTCATCCAAGGAGGTGGGCTCGATGTCAAGAGAGGCGCGTCACCAAGGACGCGTCACCAAGGACGCGTCACCAAGGCAACGGCCGGGAAGTTCTCGGTAAGTAGGAACTTTATCTTTTTTTTTAACAGGTTTTTCGCTGTTGTGTTCGGCATTCACTGTCGAGGGTGCTGAAAGATTTAGCTCTTTCAGCACCTTGGACAGTGACGGGCGTTGACAAGCCTCATCTCTATGATGCCGGCTGCGCGAAAATCACGCAGCCGCGCATCAGACACGGATGACACACGCAGCTGTCAAATAGTGTTTGCGCGCGCAAAACGCTGCGTTGTTTGCGCGCGCAAAAACGCAACGCTCGTGTGAATCCGGCCTTACAGTGGAAAAACATGGTGTAAGGCCTCATGCACACGACCGTATTTTTTCACACCCGTAAATACTGGCGTAAATACGGGTCCGGTGTCACACGTATTCCACCCGTTTTGCACCAGTATTTACGAACCCGTGCTCGTAAATATGGGTCCGGTGTCACACGTATTCCACCCGTATTTACGAGCACGTTTTTGGCAGCAAAATAGCACTGCACTAATCGGCAGCCCCTTCTCTCTATCAGTGCAGGATAGAGAGAAGGGACAGCCTTTTCTGTAATAAAAGTTAAAGAAATTCATACTTACCGGCCGTTGTCTTGGTGACGCGTCCCTCTCTTCACATCCAGCCCGACATCCCTGGATGACGCGGCAGTCCATGTGACCGCTGCAGCCTGTGATTGACCTGTGATTGGCTGCAGCGGTCACATGGCCTGAAACGTCATCCAGGACGTCGGCCCGGATGTCGAGAGGGACGCGTCACCAAGGCAACGGGCGGGAGACCGGACTGGAGAGTTGTCGGTAAGTATGAACGTCTTTTATTTTTATTTTTTACAGGATAGGGGATACATGTCTTGTTTATGGCAGAGCGGGGAGATACCTCCCCGCTCTGCCATAGTTTTCATTGTAGTCCCGGCGGTAGTTACGCCACTGGGCTGTGGCCTGCAGACCGGGTAGTCCCCTGACCTCGCCTCACCTCGCAACGCTCCCGTAATCACGGGTGAACACACGCAGCCACCCATGATTACGGGAGCCCCATAGACTTCTATGGGATGCCCGTGCCGTTATTACGGCATGAAATAGGGCATGTTCTATCTTTTTTAACGGCACGGGTACCTTCCCGTGAGCAAACGGGAAGGTACCCGTGGCTAACAGAAGCCTATGAGCCCGTTATTGCGGGTCGTAATAACGACCCGCAATAACGGGTGTTTTTACGGTCGTGTGCATGAGGCCTAAGGCCTCATGCACACGACCGTATTTTTTACCATCCGTAAAAACGGCCGTTTATACGGCTCCATGGTCACACGTATTCCACCCGTATTGCACCCGTTTTTACGGATCCGTGTCCGTAAATACGGCACCGTGTGCACCCGTATTCCACCCGTATTCCATCCGTATTTACGGATCCGTAAAAAAAAAGTGAGTGCCATGTTTTTCTCTTGAACTCTGAAAACAAATGTGGGCTGTGTTAGGGGCGTAACTAGGAAAGACTGGGCCCCATAGCAAACTTTTGACTGGGGCCCCCCCCCTCCACTGGGTGTCACACAACCCCACCCCCCCTTGTAGATAGTGGGTTTATTACAGCCCCCCCCTGTAGATAACGCCATACAACCCTCCCTGTAGATAACGCCATACAGTCCCCCTTTGTAGATAACGCCATACAGTCCCCTCTGTAGATATCTACAAAGGGGTCTGTATGGCGTTCTCTACAAAGGGGTCTGTATGGCGTTCTCTACAAAGGGGGCTGTATGGCGTTATCTACAGGGGGGGCTGTATGGCGCTATCTACAGGGGGGCTGTATGGCGCTATCTACAAAGGGGGCTGTATGGCGTTATCTACAGGGGGGGCTGTTTGGCGTTATCTACAGGGGGGGCTGTTTGGCGCTATCTACAGGGGGGCTGTATGGCGTTCTCTACAAAGGGGGCTGTATGGCGTTATCTACAGGGGGGGCTGTTTGACGCTATCTACAGGGGGGCTGTATGGCGCTATCTACAGGGGGGCTGTATGGCGTCACCTACAGGGGGGGCCTGTATGGCGTTCCCTACAGGGGGGTCTGTAGGGAACGCCATACAGCCCCCCCCCCTTTAGGGAATGCCATACAGCCCCCCCCTGTAGGGAACGCCATACAACCCCCCCCCCTGTAGGGACTGCCATACAGCCCCCCCCCCCTGTAGGGACTGCCATACAGCCCCCCCCCTGTAGGGAATGCCATACAGCCCCACCCTCTGTAGGGAACGCCATACAGACCCCCCCCCCCCTGTAGGGAACGCCTTACAGCCCCTGTCCCCAAACCCCCAAAAGATGCGACCTACAGTGTAGACAAAAGACATGTATCCCCTTTCCTGTGGATAGGGGATACATGTGTGATCGCTGGCAGCGATCAGGAGAACGGGGGACTGAAAGTCCCCCCAAGTTCTCCATGACTCTCACCTCTGACTTCCACAGCTCAATAAAAATGAAAGGCGCGCTGGTCACGCATGCGCACAAGCGCGACCGGCGCTCCATTCATTTCTACGGGGTTGCCGACACAGACCTCGGAAGTCAGAGGTGAGAGTCATGGAGAACATGGGGGGACTTTCAGTCCCCCGTTCTACTTATCGCTGCCAGCGATCACACATGTATCCCCTATCCACAGGATAGGGGATACATGTCTTTTGTTTATGGCAGAGCGGGGAGATACCTCCCCGCTCTGCCATAGTTTTCATTGTAGTCCCGGCGGTAGTTACGCCACTGGGCTGTGGCCTGCAGACCGTGTAGTCCCCTGACCTCGCCTCACCTCGCAACGCTCCCGTAATCACGGGTGAACACACGCAGCCACCCATGATTACGGGAGCCCCATAGACTTCTATGGGATGCCCGTGCCGTTATTACGGCATGAAATAGGGCATGTTCTATCTTTTTTAACGGCACGGGTACCTTCCCGTGAGAAAACGGGAAGGTACCCGTGGCTAACAGAAGCCTATGAGCCCGTTATTGCGGGTCGTAATAACGACCCGCAATAACGGGTGTTTTTACGGTCGTGTGCATGAGGCCTAAAAGAAAGAAAAAAAATATATAAAGTTCCCCTAAGGTCTTCTTTGACCTTTGGGGGACAGACCATAGTAATAAAAAAATAATAAAGTAAAGTGCAAAAAAAAATTAAATAATAAATACACATAAAATACCCACCCCAAAAAAAAACGTTCCCCCCGCCAATCATTGTTGTAACGCTAGCGCTGACCCAATTACCCTAATATAGACATGTAATATATAAAAATTTACGGTAGACAATGACGATCACAAATAAAAGGTCTATTTTAGGGTAAAACTATGTTGTTACCAAAAAAAAATAGCTGAAATTTAAAAAAGCTTATTTTTTTACTATTATTTTCAAACTTTATGAATAAAAATTCTAAAATAGCAAAAAAGGTGTGTATAAAAACGATAAAAAATGAAACCTGCATGGGACCTGAAAGTCCCCTGAAGTTCTCCATCACAAACCTCGGACTTCCGGGGTCTGTGTCGGTAGCTCCGTAGAAATGAATGGAGCGCCGGCCGTGCTTGTGCGCATGCGTGACAAGCGCTCCTTTCATTTTTATTGAGCTGCGCAGACGCCGGAAGTCAGAGGTTTGTCATGGAGAAGTTCAGGGGACTTTCAGTCCCCCGTTCTCCCTATCGCTGCCGGCGATCACACATGTATCCCCTATCCTGTGGAGATCCTGTGGAGAGGGGATACATGTATTTTGTAGGACACACTGTAGGTCGCATTTTTTTGGGAGGGGGGACGCTGTATGGCGTTCCATACAGGGGGGGGTACGCTGTATGGCGTTCCCTACAGGGGGGGGTGGCTGTATGGCGTTCCCTACAGGGGGGGAGCTGTATGGCGTTCCCTACAGGGGGGGGCTGTATGGCGTTCTCTACAGGGGGGGCTGTATGGCGTTCCCTACATGGGGGGAGCTGTATGGCATTCCCTACAGGGGGGGGGCTGTATGGCGTTCTCTACAGGGGGGGCTGTATGGCGTTCCCTACAGGGGGGCTGTATGGCGTTCTCTACAGGGGGGCTGTATGGCGTTCTCTGCAGGGGGATGTATGGCGTTCTCTACAGGGGGCTGTATGGCGTTATCTACAGGGGGCTGTATGGCGTTCTCTACAGGGGGATGTATGGCGCTATCTACAGAGGGTGGCTGTATGGCGTTATCTACAGGGGGGGCTGTAAAAAAGGCACTATCTACAAGGGGGGGGGGGTTGTGTGACACCCAGGGGAGGGGGGGCCCAAGTCAAAAGTTTGCTATGGGGCCCAGTCTTTCCTAGTTACGCCCCTGCCCACACCTGTACGTACCCGTGACTTTTTGTGACATCCACTTACCCCGGGGTTCCTCCTGCATCAGGTGACTGTGCACTAATCTGTCGCACACATTTGTTCCCCTCCTGTATGTAATACCAGGTTCATCTCCCAAGTACTCCCCTACGTCCGGGCCAGCCTTGAGTATCCCCCAGTACGTGCGGATGATATCTCACACCTGGGAGTGAGCTGAATCATAGGTTGCAATGGTCCTCAATTGTGGGTTTACCTCAGCTCACTCCCTAGGGTCAGGGCCGCCATCAGGAATTTCAGGGCTCCATACAGCTAAATTTTCTGGGCCCCCCTACCGTGGCACCGCCTGTTAACGGTACTCCGTCCAGCACTATATCATGCTACCCAGGGCCGCCATCAGGGGGTATTAGGGGTACCGATCGCGTGCACCCGCAAACTCCTGCGCGAGCGTCCGCGAGCGCTCACCCGCGACCGCCTGGAACCGTGCACCGAATTTTGAGGCAGATTTTGACCTGCCCACACTATCTTGCCGCGTTTTTTGCCCGCGGCGATTGAGGACAGCAGACAAAAAAACGCAGCGAAAAATGCATTTTCTGCCTGCCATTGATTTCAATGGGAGGTCAGAGGCGGAACAGCGGCAAGAAAGGACGTGATGCTTTTTCTTTTTTCCACGACTGGCTCCCATTGATTTCAGATTAAATCAATGGGAGGCGGTTTTGGAAGTTGTTTGGTGCTGATTCTGACGCAGTGTCCGAGTCAATATCAAGGCCCAAAAACTCTGTGAACTGGGCCTTATTGTTAGGGCTTATTCAGATGAACGTGTAATACGTCCGTGCAATGCGCATGATTTTCACGCGCCTCGCACGGACCTATTTTACTCTATGGGGCAGTGCAGACTTTCAATGATTTTCACGCAGCGTGCGTCCGCTGCGTAAAACTCACGACATGTCCTATATTTGTGCATTGTTCGCGCATCACGCACCCATTGAAGTCAATGGGTGCGTGAAAATCACGCCCAGCACTTCCGCAGCTGTATAAACTATGAATGAAAACAGAAAAGCACCACGTGCTACAAGCATACAAACAGAGTGTCATAATGATGGCGGCTGCGCGAAAATCACGCAGCCACGCATCATCACGCCCCGTTTTTTTGTGCACGCAAAAATCACACGCTTGTGTGAATCCGGCCTTAGGGTAGGAACACACTAGGCATGAACACTGCAGATTTTATGCAACACATTTTATTGCGGAAAATCCACAGCGTATTACAATCGCAGCAGAGTGGATGAGATTTGAACAAAACTCATTCACACGCTGCAAAAAAAAATGGACCTGCAGTGTGGCTTTTTAAGCCGCAGCATGTCAATTTATTCTGTGGAATCGCTGCTCCTCTGTTGCGGAAATGCTGTGGTTCTGCCGCAAAAATCACAATTGAGAAAAAAAAAAGGTACTTTTTTAAATTTATAAAAAAGTTTAGACTTACCCCGGCCGTAGTTTAGGCGACGCGATCCTCTATTCTTAGCGTAGCCCGGCCTCCCGTCATGACGTTTCAGCCCATGTGACTGCTGCAACGGTCACATAGTCTACAGCGTCATCCCAGGAGGCGGGGCTACGTTCAGAAGAGAGAGATGCGTCACCTAAACTATGGCCGGGGCAAGTCTAAACTTTTTTTCACTGCAGGATTCCCGCAGCGGACATGCCTCACGAAACCTGCGCCACTATTTGGTGCGGTTTTGCTGGCAGAATTCCCTGCGGCTACCGGGGCGGATAAGCTGTGTAGTTTTACTCACAATATCCGCCTAGTGTGTTCCTACCCTTATGATGTCGCTCCTGGAGCTGCTGCCGGTTTCTAAATAGGCAGTTGGTCCAGTAGAATTTGGAATAATTTTTTTTGGGAACCAGCTTAAAAAAATACAAAACTTTTGTGTTAGGGCCTGTTCACATCACCGTTCGCTTCCTTTCCGGGGTTCCGTCTGAGGTTTCCGTCGGGTGAACCCCGCAACGGAAAGTGAAAGTGACAGCACAGCTTCCGTTTCAGTCACCATTGATCTCAATGGTGATGGAAACATCACTAATGTTTTCCGTTCGTCACCATACTACGCTATTGATTCCGTCGGAAAACCGAAAACCAGCCGGAATGGTGACGAACGGAAACCATTAGTGATGTTCCGTCGGAAAACCGAAAACCAGCAGTAATGGTGACGAACGGAAACCATTAGTGATGTTTCCGTCACCATTGAGATCAATGGTGACTGAAACGGAAGCTGTTCTGTCACTTTCACTTTCCGTTGCGGGGTTCACCCGACGGAAACCTCAGACGGAACCCTGGAGGGTAACCTCTCCTACAAAACCTCTGTTTAAGATCACATGCAGCAGTTTTACAGTCCGTAATTGTGGAGCATTTGTGGCGAGCCCTCAAATCCTGTCCATTTGGGATGCCCCTACAAAATGACGGAGGGTGCCAGCTCTCCCATTTAAGCAAGCTACCCGTCGCTCTGGGCTGTCTGTAGATGTTAGTTCTGCGATTGCCCCCCCCCCCCCCAGACAAGTTAATAGATAAATCCAAGAAGGCAATACCTCTCTCTTGGATTTCTGAGTTGAAGAACAATCCCAGTGTGTTGTTATTAAGTACCCCCACAAAGTCCTCAAGCTTCTTCTTACTGTCCAGCCATATGATGAAAACATAATCTATTAATCTAAATCAGACTGATGCAGACGATGTCCATGACTCCATCTCCTCGCATAACACGACCTTTTGCTCCCACCAGCCTAGGAAGAGGTTTGCGTAGGTAGGCGCACAGGGGCTGCCCATTGCAACGCCCCTAAGCTTGTGGAAGAATCTGCATTTACATTTGAAATAGTTATGCTCTAAGATGTACCTGAGCAATTCCCCTACAAAGATGTTATGTCCCTGAAAATGCACACCTTTAGTTGATAGGAAGTGCTCCATAGCTCAACAGCCTCATTCGGAAATTGAGCTGTAGAGGGCCGCCACATCCAAGCTAGCCAGCCAACACTCCCCTTTACATTGGATGCCCTCTGGTCTTCTAAGGACATTCACCGAATCCCCCACATACGATGGGAGGGCTGTGACATAGGGGCGTAAGGTACAGTCTAGATCAGGCGTGGGGAACCTTTTTTCTGCCAAGGGCCATTTGGATATTTATAACATCATTCGCGGGCCATACAAAATTATTAACTTAAAACTTCGCCTGTTATATGTGGTAAAACATTTTATTAACTCACCCCTAATGTGATGGCTGGAACTGCTTTACTTTGGTGAGGCATGTGCTGTTAGCCAGTATTGATGATGTTGCTACTGCGTCGGTTAGTCTGGAGTGCAGTCGACTCTTTGCAATGGTAAGTTTTGAAAAGAACTGCTTGCTGCAGTAAGTTGTTTCGACTTACTTAAAGGGGTTTTCCCATCAGGGACATTTATGACCTATCCACTGGATAGGTCATAAATTTGAGATAGATGCAAGTCCCACCTCTGGGACCCGCACTTATCTCTAGAACAGGGCCCCCTAAACCCCGTTCTACCACTCGGTGTTCCGGCTGATTTCCGACCATGAAGAAGGGAACATCTATTGAAAGAACAGGAGAATCCCGATACAGGTGGGATACCATCGTCAATAAGCAAACTTTCAACCAAATTTCCACAATTTGCATTGTGCTTACCAATTGATTTGTTTGTAAAGTTAGTGTCTCATGAGTTTGAGAAAATATCAACATCAATTGGCGGCGACAATCTTACACCAGCCGAATGAATTAGCCTCAAGAAATTAAGATCTTTGGAAGACACTGTATTTAACCCCTTTGCGCTCAGTGACGTACTATTCCGTCATGCTGACCGCACCGTTCGCGCTCAGTGACGGAATAGTACATCATGGGGAAAATGCATCGCCATTTTCCGCCGGCGCGTTCACGAGCTGTGACAACTGCTGATTCGGACAGCAGGCTATCACCGCTCAATACACCGGGACTTATCACGATGGTCCCGCCTCTTCGATTGCCGCTATCGGTCAATCAGTGATTAACTGTCCAGTAGCGGAGATCGGTCTCTTCACTTCCTCTCCCTGACATCACATCCTGCTGCAACCACCCTGAATGCCTCTGTTGGAAATAGAGAGGCGTTCAGAGTGGTTGTGAGAAAAGCAAAGTGCAAAAAATTTTTTAAAAAAACTTCTTTTTGCTTATTTGATCTCCTATCACTGACCACTTCTTAGTCTTCAGGACCAATTTCTTGGTCCCTGGGGATTATTTTTCTCTTTTTTTTTAAATTAAATATATAAAACAAAAAAAAATTAATAGATAAATAAATCGTTAGTTTAGACAATTTATCTGGCTAGTTAAGTATTAGGCTTAGTTAGTGTCAGGGAACTGTCAAAAAGCGTAGTTCGGTATAGCGTCAGGGAATTTAGCATCAGGAATCCATCACCGTAGTTAGGTTTAGCATCAGGGAAGCTCGGAATAATCTAGTTAGGTTTAGTGTCAGGCACCCGTTACCGTAGTAAGGTTTAGTGTCAGGGAAACTCGGAATAATCTAGTTAGGTTTAGTGTCAGGGAATAGTCGCAATAGTTAGATTTAGTCTCAGGGAAGTTCAAATAAAATCTAGTTAGGTTTAGTGTTAGGAACCCTCGCCCTAGTTAGGTTTAGTCTCAGGGAAGCGCACTCGTTCTATAAAAACACCAATTTTTGGGGCTGGTTTAGGTAGCAGCCTATTGCTCCTAGTTAGGGAAGCAAACAAACATATCCCAACATTTACTGCCGAAGAGGCATATTAATTTCTTGCCTCCGACACAGACTTGTCGGATGGTGAGACTCTATTTTATTTATCCACCTCCTCATCCAGTGACGAAGAAGAGGAACCCTCTAGGAGACGCCCTAGGACCACCACTACAGTTCAAACCCCCGAGCGAAATGAACCCGTCGCAGTTGAAACCCCCGAGCGAAGTGATCCCTCCGCAGTTGAAACCCCAGAGCGAAGTGACCCCATTTGGACCCCCCACACCAGACATTTATGAGCCTAAGAGGTGGTGTTAGAAGAATTTTCCATACTTAGCAATAATGATTCAAGTTTTTATCCCAATAAGAGTTTTATTCTCATCGATGAGGAGTCTGACTTAATTCCATAAGCACAGGTTTATAGACACATATCAATGCATATTGCAGTACAGACCAACTGAAAAACTGTTTGTGGCTTTCCTGTCACATGAAATGTTACACTTCAAAATGAGAGTAGGTCAGTTGGACTTCCTCTGGAGATTGCAATCTTTATTAAGAAGTCCAACCGCCTCATACACTTAGAGAGACTGTCATTTAACTCTTTGTCAACTAAAGTATTTTCTGAGAAACCTGCATGCACATTTAATATCTATTACATGAAGTAACAATAAATTTAAAATAAAACTTTTCTAACAGGTGGTTATCAAGAACCTAATCTTTAGGGACCAAGAAGAGGGGGCACCCAGTACTTCTGGAAGCGAGGCCACATGCATCGTACCAGGGCAACACTTTCCAGATGAAGTTCCCCAAACTGGCAAGAAGGGAAAAAGTCATAAGAGGTGCAAAGTCTGCTATAAGAGGGGGAAAAGGAAGGACAAAATATATATATGTGCCACGTGTTCCGAAAAACCAGGGCTCTGTATGAAAGAAAGTTATCATACATCCATTGATTTTTAATCTACCCCAGTTTTACTTACCCTGATGCACTCCGCACAGCTTATCCCCCTCATCTTTTCCTTCTGCGTCCTGCTGTGTGCCCAGGCAGCTGTTAACAGCCACTTGTAGGGTATTGCCATACCCGGGAGAACCCACATTACAGTTTTTTGGGGTGAATGTCTCCGGTGGCACATGCTTGACACAATATATCGGACACTGAATTGGCATATATGTATAGAAAATTGCAAATCTCATTCTGCACCATCTGCTGCGCATTATCTTTTACACAATACCTGTGGGGCCAAAATGCTCACTACAAGAAAATCCCCAGTGGCCAAATGGTGGTCCCTCTAAGCCCTCCCATGGTCCCAAACGGCAGTTTATCACCACAAATGGGGTATTGCCGCACTCAGGACAAATTGGGCAACAAAATGGGGTTTTATTCCTTGTGAAAATAAGAAACTTTGAGCCAAAACTACATCTTATTGGAAAAAAATATTTTTTTTTCGTTTACAATCCAATTCAAATAAATTCTGTGAAAAAACTGTGGGGTCTAAATGGTCACAACACCCATAAATGAATTCCTTGAGGGGTGTAGTTTACAAAATGGGGTCACTTCTGCTGGATTTCGATTGCTTTGATACCTCTGGGGCTCTGCAAATGTGACATGGCACCCGAAAACCAATCCAGCAAAATCTGGACTCCAAAGAACACATAGCGCTCCTTTCCTTCTGAGCCCTCCCAAGGGTCCAAATGGCAGTTTATCACCACAAATGGGGTATTACTGCACTCAGGACAAATTGGGCAACAAAATAGGTTATTTTATTTCTTGTGAAAATAACAAATTTTGATAAAAAATGACATCTTATTGGAAAACATGTCATTTTTTAAATTTTACAGCCCAATTTAAATACGTGCTGTGAAAAACCTGTGTAGTCAAAATGGTAACAACAACCATATATGAATTCCTTGAGGGGTGTAGTTTCCAAAATGGGGTCACTTTTGGGGATTTTCTACTATTTTGGCACCTCAACACCTCTTCAAACCTGGCATGCTGGCTAAAATATATTCTAATATAAAAGAGGCCCCAAAATGCACTAGGTACTTCTTAGCTTCTGGGGCTTGTGTTTTAGTCCACGAGCACACTAGAGCCAAATGTGGGACATTTCTAAAAACTGCAGAATCTGGACAATACATATTTAGTAGTGTTTCTCTGGTAAAACCTTCTGTGTTACAGGAAAAAAAAATTGAATAAAATTGAAATTCAGCAAGAAAAATGAAATTTGCTAATTTCACCTCCACTTTACTTTAATTCCTGCGAAATGACTAAAGGGTTAACAAACTTTCTAAATGCTGTTTTGAATACTTTGAGGGGTCTAGTTTTTAAAATGGGGTGTTTTATGGGGGTGTATAATACATAGGCCCCTCAAAGCCACTCAGGATCTGAACAGGTATCTTAAAAAAAGGCTTTTGACATTTTCTTTAAAATATGAGAAATTGCTGTTTATGTTCTAAGCCTTGTGACGTCCAAGAAAAATAAAAGAATGTTCAAAAAACGATGCCAATCTAAAGTACACATATGGGAAATGTGAACTAGTAACTATTTTGGGTGGTATAACCATCTGTTTTACAAGCAGATGCATTTAAATTCTGAAAACTTCAATTGTTTTATACATTTTCTCTAAATGTTGCAATTTTTCACAAATAAACACTAAATATATCGTCCAAATTTTGCCACTAACATAAAGCCCAATGTGTCACAAGAAAACCATCTCAGAATCGCTTGGATAGGTTTAAGCATTCCGACGTTATTACCACATAAAGTGAAATATGTCAGATTTCAAAAATGGGCTCTGATCCTTAAGGCCAAAACAAGGCTGCGTCCTTAAGGGGTTAAGGACATTTGTTCTTCCCCGTTTGAAATATCCTTGTTTATAGTGGCCTTTGCTTTGGTCTTTTTTGTAGCATTACGTATTTCGGAATTGATTGCCATGTCTGCAGCCCGCCCGGGTGGTTTGTTTTTTTTAAACTCGTTTTATTGAAAAAATTGCACAATACAAATGTCCGTAGTAAAGAACAGCAAAGAAACACATTTAGGTAATAATAAATTACATGAACATAGAGGCATAGTAGTAATGGTAGTAATTAACAGGTCATGACATATTTAGATCACATATTAATCTTCAATAAGGACATCCCAGCGGACACCATACATTTTAAGGTCAATTTCCAATTTATTTCAGACAAAATATAGAAGTCCTGCAAGTAACCACTCGTATGCCATCAGCCCTCCTCAAGGTTGCAACAACTGGTCCCTCAGATCTGTGAATCTATGCGGAGTGTACAGAGTGCATGGTGAATCACACCAAATCTGCCATATTTTATAAAATTTACTAATACACCCTCTTTTCTTATATAAAACTCGCTCATATGGAATAATGGAATTGATCAGCAATTTCCATTTTGCCACCCTAGGTGGTCCCTGATCCATCCATCTTAGTGCGATGGTTTTCCTTGCCATAAACAATACCTCTTGCAGAAGAATGCGCAGGTGGAATGGCCACTGTTCTTCAGTCAGCACCCCAAATAGACAGACCTTTGGTGAAAGGGGGATCGGCTGCTTCACCACTTCCTCAACCACTCACATCACATCCCCCCAAAAGGAGGCCACCATTGGACAATCCCAAATCATATGCCAGAAATCAGATCTGGGAAAACGACATCTATGGCATTCAGTGCTGGGGTATCTGCCCTTCTGTGCAATCTCACCGGCGTGAGATAGCTCTGGTGAACTATGGATAATTGAATCATTTTGTTATTTGCCGCCGGTGAGACCGAGAGAGGAGATGAGAGTATATCCTCCCATTCCTCCCCCGTCAGATCTGGTATAGGGCTCTCCCATTTATCCTTCATCGGTAACATGACATTGGCCAATTTAGCATGTATAAGAGCAGTGTAGACAGCAGAGATCAGCCCCCGGGGGCCCTGTGATCTAAAAACACCAATCAGAGGGAATCGTGAGAATTCGTGATCTGACCTAGGGTATTGACTTGCGAGAGCATGTCGCAGCTGCAGATATCGATAGAAACCTTCTCTAGGAATTTGGAAGTCCTCTTGCATTTGTGTAAAGGATTTAAAGACGTTATCAACATACACATCTCCAATTCTACGCACCTCAAAGCCACACCAAAAAGGGGGGCTTGCCCTTCCATTAGATGAGGAAGAAGGGGGTCATCCCACAGTGGCATGTCCACCTGTATATCCGCATATGCATACATTTGTTTGGCAGCCATCCAGGCCTGCACTGCCACCCTATGGACTGGAAGCATTGCCTTATAGGTTCCCGGGGGAACTTTCCAGCACTGGCCAAAGATGTGTGAGATGCAAATATGTAGCGAGGTGCTGTTCCCGCGTTGGTAACGGATCCGGCCCTGTCCATAGCTGCAGGTACCTCAGCTGCCCAGCTAGATAATACATGAACAGGTCCGGTAATGCCATCCCTCCCGCATGCTTAGGTCTCTGCAGGGTAGACAAACTAAGTTTGGATCTATTGGATCCCCAGATAAAGGCTGGGAATAAGGCATGAAGGTATTTAAAAAAGGCCTTATATACTGGTATGGCTGCGTGCTCCAGGACATATAGACATTTTGGCAGAATAACCATTTTAATTAAGTTTACTCGGCCCGTCACTGCCAATGGAAGGACCCCCCACACCCTGAACTTGAGTCTGATATAATCCAACAGAGGCAGTATATTGGTGATTCGGTCCTGCCTATGGTCTCGGTTTATAATAATGCCTAGATATTTAAAGGATGACACCACCTGCAAACCGTACTCAGCATCCGCCCACCCTACCCCCTTCAAAAGCATGAAAAAATATTTATTCCAATTAACGTGTAGGCCAGAAAATCTTCCAAACTGGTTCAGAATTTCAATAGCTAGCCCCAAAGTGTCCCTCGGGTATAACATGTACAATATCACATCGTCTGCATACAAACTGATCCTCTGCTCCCTTCCCCCCAACACATTCCCTGATATTTTGGGTGCGTTCTGATACGGATCGCCAAAGGTTCAATAGCTACTGCAAACAATAGCGGGTAGAGAGGGCACCCCCGCCTAGTACCTCTACGGAGTTGAAAATAGGGGGACATTACACCATTAATCAAAATTTGTGCCCTCGGGTCCTTATACAGGATTGTTATCCATTTAATGAAAGCCGGGCCAAAACCAAACCTCTGTAACGTTTCAAACAAATATGCCCACGCAACGGAATCGAAGGCCTTGGCTGCATCAAGAGATGCCATTGCCCAGTCCTCCTTTAGTGCCTCACCTATTTGAGCCAAAACTTGAACCTTGCGTATATTGTCAGAAGTGGACCTCCCAGGCATAAAGCCCGCCTGGTCCGGGTGGATGATTTGTAACATCACCTTATTCAATCTATTTGCTAGTACCTTTGCAAGTAGCTTGTAATCCAGATTCAATAATGAGATAGGTCGGTAAGAACTACATTCTCTAGGGTCTTTGTCAGGCTTTAGTAACACTACAATCGTGTCATCATAGAAACTATCCGGGAGTTTACCCTCCCTCAGAGCGTGAGAATACATGGAGCATAGCGGGGAAATTAGCTGGTCTGAATAACGAAGGTATACCTCCAGTGGAACCTCGTCCGGGCCCGATGCCTTACCCTTCGACATATCCCTCAATGCCTGTATAACCTCGTCTTCCGTAATGTCAAGTTCTAGCATGTCCCTGCCTGCCACATCCAACTGCGGAAAGTTCAAATCTTCCAGATATGATATACACTCGGACCAATCATACGTAGACTGGGAGGAGTATAAGTCCCTATAGAATTGAGTGAAGCGAGCAGCTATGCTGGGAGTATCAGTCAAGTCACATCCCTGACCATCCTTAATCTTTAGTATTGCTGAGCTCTGAGAGCTGTGGTGAATTAAATGAGCCAACAATTTGCTAGATTGGTTACCCAATTCAAAGTAGATTTGCCGAGCAAAAAATAATTTCCTATCAGCTTTTTCTTGTAGCAATAATAAGTATCTGCGGCCCACCGTCAGCCATGCATGCTTGTTTGCCTCCGAGGGGTTCTCTATGTACTCGCCCTCCAATGTTTTACATTGATGCGCCAACTGACCCTCTTCCTTTGCCGCTTCACGTTTTATGTAAGATATTGTAGATCGCAAGCACCCTCTCAGATAGGCCTTTAGGGTATCCCACAAAATATTTAAATTATCGCACGAGCTATTAGTGTCTTGGAAAACCTCTAATTGATCCGGTATGCGATCTTGCAGCCCTATCAGGGTGAGCCAAAATGGGTGAATTTTCCAGTTGCCAGTTCTCACAGGCCCTGGGTGATTGAAATCGCGCCACCACCGGAGAGTGATCCGACACCCCCCTAGTTTCATAAGAGATATCCGTTACCATAGGGACCATTAGGGCGTTCCCAAAGATATAATCTATATGGGACAGGGAGTTTCTACCGAGAGAGTGACATGAGTATACCTTTGCATTCGGATGCCTACACCTGAAGATATCTATCCAACCCATTTCTTGAAACAGCAAGCTCAACGATGTCGGAACCACCGATGCAGCGCCAGAGTCCACTTCCCCCCTGAATCTATCACATCTGGGATCCAAGACCATATTGAGGTCCCCCATACCCAATACCGTAGCCTGCGGATATGCGGCAGCAAATGCAGCGGCCTCATGTAAAATCTGTGCATTCGCCAGGGGAGGAACATATAGACCCAGTAATACAAATGGTATAGTGTTGATGTAAGCATGTATAAACACATATCTACCTTCCTTATCCACTTTAAGTTTGACCACTTCCCACCGTAGAGATTTGTGAACTAATACATAGACCCCCCGGGAATAAGACGTATGAAAGGAGTGCGAAGACCATTGGATCCAAGGTCTGCGCAATAATCTCATTTTATCTGGGATTAAATGCGTCTCTTGCAGACATATTATAGAGGGATTGAATTTACGGATACATGCAAAAATGGCCGCCCTCTTCCGCGGGGTGCCCAACCCCCGTACGTTCCAAGACATGATCGGTATTGACGCCATTAGTGGACTCGGAAACTAAGTCTACATCGGAGGGAAGTTGTCTCCCGGCTCCTGCATAATACTAATATATGTTCTCTAGTGACCTTTATCACACCTCGTTGTACTATATGATCTCTTAGACATTTGCATTCATAAATGAGTATAATTCCGCCTACATACGGCATTGAAAACATGAACGACAGAACTAACATATAAACAGTGAACTGTATCGGCAATGCGATATGACACATAGGCCATTGCCGAAACATGCCCTCCTCGTGGCACTAAAGAGTAGCGGGGAAGGCCCCGTGCTATTAGGCAGTATTAAAGTATCCTTCCCTATCTGCAGCCCTACACATCACATTGCATCATGAGCCCTTTCCAAAAACTCGCTATGGAGAGCTATAAATCAAACATCAGTATAAGCTATACATCAGTAATATTCAACCATCAAATGCTTTCCGGCCAGATACCAGGAACACTCCTGCGTTCTCTCGACTGAGGCCCATTCTTCACATCAACCGATTCACTCCTTCCCAGTACAGGATAAGTACCTCAAGCAGAATGGGAACGGATTGGCAGTCCCGGCAGTCCATCCAAAATAAATGGGGAGGATGAGAATAACCCCTTTCAAGGCCTCCAGAACTATCAATCCACCGGATAAATCCTCAACAGTGGCATCCATCCTTAAACGCAGGAGACCAACCCGAAGCTTTAGCCTGCATCAGGCACATGAGCCGCACGGGTGGTTTGTTAGCTAATGATGTTGCGTTATCCAGCTCAGGGGTTCGATTCCGCATATACGGAAATACAAGACAGATATATTTGGCAGGGGTTGTTGGGTTTCTTTAAGGCCGGTTTCAGGGCCAGCCTGCCCTGTCCGGGCCATCACGCTTTATATAAATATTCTTGTGTCAGGTACCCAATTTTTCTCCCATGCCGATGGAAAACCACTCACTAGCTTTCAGTTCACAGCAATATTTCGGTCAACATTAACCCATGCTGACTGCCCCCCCAAGGATTTCGGAACACATTAATTCTGCATTGGAGCCGCTACCACGGCCAGCGGTTTGGGCATATCTGATGAGGATGTTTGGTGTATCGGGCGGTGGCGTTCATATTGTTTCGCCGGTTATATCCGTCCGGATTAATTTTGCATTAAGTTTATTTGGTTCTTTCTAGGTTCACGCCCTGTGATATGGATCCTCGGGCATTCCGACATCTTCTGGACATAACGGAGAGCGGCAATATGACCAGGCGGTCTCTAGCTGGGCATGCTGGGAGCCAACTTCCATTGTCGTGGTCTGCGAGGCCTGAGATGGCTAGATGTATTGCCCGAGGTGGCGGCCATAAGCAGGCAACAAGTCGGACCTACGGTACTGGTGATCCATGTCGGGGGGAAAGACCTATGTTCTGTTCGATTGGGTGAGCTTATAGCACTAATCCAGTCCGACCTGGAAAGGTTTACTTCGTTTTTTCAACGAACTGGTTCTAGTTTGGTCGGAGGTCATTCCCAGGGCAGTATGGCAAGGGCCTGTGACGAGGCTGCAATTGAAAAGGGTAGGCGGCTGCTTAACACCAGGGTGTCCAGGTATGTCACGGCTGGTGGAGGTGTGGTAATTTGGCACAGGCAGTTGGAAGGTGATAATAGGTCCCTGCTGCTACAGGACGGGGTGCACCTCATGGATATCGGATTGGATATCTTTTTATCTGGACTCCAGGATGGTATGGAGGAGGCTCTGTTTCGGTTGACCTGGGGTCGGGGGGGTGGAGGTGTGTGCAGTTAAGGATGCTCACCCTCCTCGTGGTGGTATTTATATGGAAAAGGTACGACCTACATGCCCTTCCTTAGGCGGGCTGGCATACGGTTATATTAAAATGTGTTATGGTTTATGGTTATATTGCTAAATATGCAAATAATAAATTAAATAAAGCTGTGGCCGACCCTTCGTGTCAACCCACGTTTAAAAGTTCATTGGTTGTTGGTCAAGTTATTTTAAAAAAAGGTGCATAATCCAACCAAGCGGATTATAAAAGGTTTAGCATGCACACATTCTTGAAGGCACTCAGGCTTATTGGCCGTTGTGCTCATGACTGGGTGGCAATGAAGGGGTTAACTAAGCCACATTATGCTAGGGGGATTGTTCCATACAGTGTTTATATTAGTGGGGCCTATAGGGTATGGGGTACCCGCCTACAGGGCGTTTTTTGGGGGGATATAGGGCGGTCTTACCCACCCTCAACGTTCTGGAGTTTATAAGGGCATGGAGGGAAGACATCTTCCTCTTTTAGCTTTTCTACTCAGGGATTTGTTATTACTGAATTGTGAGTACACTTACCTGATTGTCCCACCCTCTCTGCCAATTTGGTTTGTTTGTTTTATAAAAAAATAAAAAAAAATCGGTTACGTTTGTGTATATATCATGGAAGTAAGAAAAAAATTTTTTAGGAATGGAATAAAAAAAAAAAAAAGGGTGAGAGAGAAGAATCGCAAGCACTTCCAAAGATTTCTGCTTATTAAATGCAATCCAATGTTGGATGCTAAAATATTTGTCTGTTAGCCGTTGGGCTACCATAATTTTCGTATTCTAACAGTATGTTTTGTTAAAATTTTTCATATCACAGCAGGCGGTATTTTTATGGAAAAGGTGCGATCCAACATGCCCTTCCCTAGGTGGGCTGGCATACAGTTATATTAAAATGTGTTATGGTTTATGTTTATATTGATAAATATGCAAATAATAAATTAAATAAAGCTGTGGCCGAACCTTCGTGTCAACTCAAGTTTAAAAGTACATTGGTTGTTGGTCAAGTTATTTTAAATAAAGGTGTCATAATCCAACCTAGCGGATTATAAAAGGTTTAGCATGCACACAGTCTTTAATTTTTAGGTTTGTTAAGTCACACTAAAATAAAGAGTTAGGTCCTGTTCACACAGTGTTTTTTGCAGGCAGAAAAAGATTAACTCAGAATTCCTTCAGGAAAAACGCTCAGAGGCGGAAACTGCGGCAAGAAAGGACTTGGCACTTTTTTCCGTGTGAGCGGCCAAAAGCTGCCCGGAGGAAAAAAAGTCTCTGCCTCTCATTGAAATCAATATTCTGAACATCTTGATTTATTCAGTATCGAGTATCGCAGAAATACACACACTTACATGGCTTGGCATGCTATCAATGAGGTTATTAATGGCTGTCTGAGGAATTTTATGCCACGGTGAATGCACTTGAGCACGCAAATTACCAAGATTGGCTGCTGGCAGCCCCCTTTGTAATTGCCGACCAATGACGTCCCAGATGTGCTCGATGGGAGACAAGTCCGGAGGTGCTGCAGGCCTTGGTAGCACGTTTAGGCCATGCAGGATGCTCAAAGTAGCAGTAGCAACATGCGGCCTGGAGTTGTCCTTTTAAAAAACTGCTTCTGAGAAACTTTGGAGAAAAGGCCGTACCACTGGTTTCACGACCAAATCAATTTAACGCTGAGTTGTTAGTGTACCTGAAATGAAGACTAGAGGGGTCAAGCTACCATACATAATGCCACCTCACATCATAATCCCGGGAGCAGGACCAATGTGATATTGCCTTGTGAAAAGCTCTTCATAGCATTTCCCTCGTGGTCTCCAGACCAATCTCTGCTATCATTGCGTCCAAGACAAAAGCGGGACTCATTGCTGAAGAGATTAGACCTCCATTCCAGCCGCCATTGCCATCTTGTTGTGCACCATGATAGCCCTTAAGAGTGGTGGCGTGTGGTCAATGGAACACCTGTAGCTGGATGCCTGGCTCGTACCCCAATGTCGTGCAAACTTCTTCTGATCGTTGTGTTGACACGGATTGCCACCCTAGGCTTGGGATGTGACGTTCAATTTCACTTGCAGTACAGAATGGATCACTAAGCACCATTCTTCCAATCAGATGATCTGTCCGTGCAGAGGTTCACTTCCGAGCACCTCTTAAAGTCATTCCCGTTTGCTGTTGCTCTCCCAACCTCCGGGACTAGTAGACCTAACCACTGGGTCTTTGACTGCAGGTAACGTGGGTAAAAAACTAATAGGGCCCTAGCTAGGGATTCAGCTATTTGTTGTGTGCCCAGCAAGGGTAGGGGTTAATACGTTTCTTACCTCTGGCTGCTGCTCTTAGCCCCCTCCGTCCGGGGGGGAGGGGTTATGGTCCTTCTCCTTCCTCCCTCCTTCCTGGTGGATTTAAGGAGCTGTTTTCTGGGTCTCGGCCTCTTTTGGCCGTTACATTGCAATCTCCCACCCTCCCGCCATTTTTAAAATTTATATTAGGTGTTTTATTAAAAAAATAAAAAAATAAAAATATTGTACCATCACAGGCATTTGTAGGGTCAGGGTAGCTGGTTTACCATGCGGTTAGCAATACTTCAAGGTTGCAGTGGCAGATGGCACTGCCTCCGAGTGGGGTTTTTCTACAATTTTATTGTGTGGTATTTTGCACTTTTCTTTTGTTTTACTAATTTATGTTTTGTTCCTGGGTGAAATGTGTTTTGTCACAGCTGGAGGTTTGGTAAGGTGAATTACTTACATACCCACCTATGTTGGTAGGCTGGCATACGGGTGTTTACCTTAAAAAATTTTACATTATTTTTGTTATATTTATAACAAAAGCTGTGGCCGACCCCTGATCTGAGTCTATTAAGAAGCAGCAGCACTGCCTTGCTGGTTGGCGCCTTCGTTGATCATTTAATCGCCGAGTCCAATAGAGGCAGTGGTATTACCGCTGCCTCTATTCACTACACAGTAAATAGAAAGCTGAATAGCTGAATCGATAAGACAACAGAACCACCTATCTTGGTTTTTTTACGTGGTTTGGAGATATCTGACCGCTGGACACCTGATCTGCTCCTGCTTTAAAGCCCAGGACATTTGGGGCTTGTCCACTTGTAACGAATTTGCTGCATAATTTTCGTCCGGAATTGCGGAGGGAACATATGCATCGGTATACAGTAGCAGCGATGTGGGTATGATTTAACATATGTCATCTAGTCCAGGAATACACCTGCGGTGCGTTATTTTAGTACCACAGCATGTCAATTACTGCTGCGGAAAGTGGACTAATTTCCTGCATTTTTCTGATGTACTGCGGAATTTGCTGCAGAATTTCTTACAGGGGCGGAAATGACATCACCGGAAGAAGAAATATCACCATTACACAGCCCTTGAAGAGAACGCACAAAAAAAACGAAAGCAATAATCTGCACTCTGCACTATATTTCTTAGTAAAAGAAGCATGAAATGGTGCGGATTTTCCGCAGCAGAATGTCTGCTAGTTGATGTGTAAAAGCTGTGGAAATTTTCTGCAGCAAATCCGTTATGTGTGAACAAGCCATAACAGGTGAAGCTATGCTCATGGACATGACTGTACTAATACGGTGGTAATACATTCCATGAGGGTCGTATGTACCATGAGGCCAGAGTCGTGTGGCTTTCTGCCACACCATTACCGCTGTGTAAATGTTCAGTCCTGGTGTTCTGTTGCTTTTACATTTTACACAATGGAGTAGATTTACTAATATGGTGTCCCAGATACACTGCAGCAATGTACTGTGATTTCTGACATTGTATGTAAAAATTTGTTTAAAACTGCTCCTTTAAGGCTGGGCTACAGAGGAGGAGTCAAGGCGGATCCCTGGTGGTTTTTGAATCCATTAGTTCTGGGAGAACTCAGTAAGGCCTCATGCACACGACCGTAGCCGCGGCCATTATTTTCTATGAGCCTGGACCGCAGAACACGGCCGTAAAAAGACTTGTCCTTTCTTTCTGCAGTCCAGGGTCCTGGGCCATGCACGGACCGTGGAAACCACGGTCGTATGCATGGCCCCATAGAAATGAATATGGCCGCAATTCTCCCGTAGATTTTCGAGGGAATTGCGGCCGCAAAAGCACGTTCGTGTGCATGGGGCCTAAGGGGCGGAGTGAGTAGTAGTTCCTGTGTAGAATGAAACCCTGCAGCTCTGAGGAGAAAGTCCAGTTTAGGAATCTCTGATCAAACCTGGAGAAACAAACACAACTAATCCAGTTGTGTAATTACCACAGAGAGCGAATCCAGCTCATGAGAGAATCAAAGGAGGAAATTCAGAAGGAATCCTGCCTTGTCTCCTCACCTGCCAGCCTGCAGCCATTGCATCTGTACCATACCAAGCCTGAAGTAAAGGACCGTAAGTTACTATTTACAAGTTATTCAACCGTCTCCCGTGTATTCAATCTGCACCCACGTTACCAACAAGGGCACCCCAAATACCATCATACCGGGAGGCTGTACAACAGGGTGTGCCCCGGGGGGAAACTACAACCATCAACATTCACCTGACAGTGCAGACCCCTCCATTTTCCCTGTAACAGCTCCGCAGGGAGTGCTTGAAGGCCCAGCCACTGTGTCCCTATACCGCCTCGCACTACCCCATCACCACCGGGCCGTTGGATCCTTAAATTTGGCCTCACGAACAGGATTGTTATATCACCTCTGTACCTCCTAAAGAAATTTGCTAAGAGACTTTATTGCTGTTGAAAAATCACTGCACAGAGAATTGCACCTAGCAAAACAGGGGTTAATCAGCCATCTTGGAAAACCCAGTTTTTAAACAGCAGTAGGGGGATTTCAGAGACTTTGTGTGAGAAATGTACTGTGGCCCCTCCAGGGTGCATTACGACACTGTTACATGAAGATATCGCTCTCTGTATGAAGGAAAACGCGTCACATTAGATACTGTGTTTGATTAGAAATTGTCTGCTGCATTTTGTTCCAGCCCACGAGGGGTTAACCAGATGACAGTGTTACAGCGGGAAAGCGGAGACCAGAATAACCGCCAAGTAACAGCCCGCCCACTTCCTGGCGGGAAGAGCCAGAATCTGCCTAGCAATAGTGAAACATCACGTGGACAGCGGAACCAAAGTTCCTACCTCTTGTTGTGCCGGGGACGAAAACACCAGCCGGAACTACCAGAAGTCCCTTGGCGCCGCCATCTTGAAAGTTATCCAGGCAAAGCCGCAATAGACGCCGCTGCTAAGAAAGATAAAGAATTTATTCCCACTCAAACCTGTGAGAGTGAAAGTGCCATACAGCCGCGGAAGCCACAACGCCACTGCCAGAGACTGCGGTGAGCAAATAAGAGACTCAGTTTGCAAAATTCGCACAGCGTTGCTAAGGGCAACAAACCACAAATATAGCAGAAATGTCTGATGACGGGGATAACTTTTCTCCCAGCAACAGTGAATTACCCCCAGCAACCCAGGTGATGCCAATCACAATGCCCTACTACTTTGGAGTACCATGGCTCCCCCACTACCAGGGAGAAAATCATTCCCTAAAAGATTTTAGACAGAAGATGTTGTCCATGTTTCGCTTGTATCCTCTTTCCACAGAACAGAAGGTTGAGATATTAACTGGACAGCTAGAAGGCGCAGCTTTGAGAGAAGAGAAATCCTGGCCCAGAACAGAGAGAAAGACAGTTGAACAAATTCTGGATCGGCTGCGCGCCATTTTTGAAGTGAGAACTGTGGCAGAAATCAAGATGAGATTCTTTGGGAAAAAACAGTAGCCTGGTGAGTCATTGAGAGACTTTGCTTTATCCCTGCAGGAGGCGCTACGAGCAATTATGCAGGTAGAACCCATGGAGGCTGCCGCTGCTGACAAGGCCTTAAGAGAGCAATTTGTGGAGGGAGCTGGATCTGAAGCCCTAAAATGCCAGCTCAGAATATTGGCCTCCCAGAACACAGACTGTTCTTTCCTGGACTTTAAAGAACTAGTCATAAGGATCCTGGGGACTGAAGCTGCATCGACTCCAACTAAAGTTTGTCCCTATTCCATAGAGACACTCCATGAGCTTCCCACTGACTACCGAGTTACATTAGGAAGCCAAGCTGCCATCACTACGTCAACCCCCAAGCAAGAGCCAGGTTCAGTTGCTGAACTGAGAGAACAAGTCGCTGTTTTGACCAAAAGCCTCACTAAAGTGTGTCAGAGCTTGGAAGATCTGAGGCAGCACCAAGAGGAAAGCCACCGGTACACCAGTAACAGGTTCCGTGATAGACCTGTTAGAAGGAGGTTAACTTACCAGAATCCGGGTAGGCTCCCTATTGACAAGTTTGATGCTAATGGAAGACCCATTTGCCGCAGGTGCCAAAGAGCTGGCCATGTTAAGAGAGAATGCTGTCAGTTAAATATAATAATTAATAACAGAAAGCATACACCGCTACGTTGGCTGGCTCACAAGTCACCATGTTGCAAAGAGGTTGGTTTGAGAAACATTGATCAGCTGATACAACCTCCAGACCCTTGGCTGAAAGTCATAGCCAGTAATGGACAGTTAATACCTCTACATTGTTACTGGGAACCTACAATCCAGGTGAGGGAGATACAACTACCTCAGCAAGGCGTGATTGTAATAGATCTAAAGGATAACGAATTTCCACCAATGGTGCTGGGCAAGAACATACTCCACAACTGCTATGAAGAAATGCTAGATGCCCTACATGGCGACCTTCCTACAGCTTCTACCTCTAAGCAAGTTGCGCTTCATAACTCCATACGTCACCTGACTGCTTAACAGAGATTCTCCAATGAAAAGGGTGAGATTTGCCGTGCTCGTATTATGGACAACCAACCAGTGACTCTGCAGCCAGAGGCAGAAACCATGGTGTGGTGCAGAGCTCAGTCTTTACCTTGTAAACCTGAACATCAAGCTCTAGTGGAACCTCTTCCAATGGAAGAACACCCAACAATGCAAGCAGCCAGAAGCCTAATGACTGTTTACAATGGGAGGGTACCCATCCGCCTCCTGAATCTTGGCGGGGGAGTTCCCTGCTTCAGCATTAGATTCAACTGTATCTGCGTCCTAAGGAGCCTTTCACCAGGGGTATATGTCTGGAAATATTCGATTTTGACGGGAGATTCAAACGCAGTGTGAATAGAGCCTAAATCTGGTGTAAGACGGTCCAAAAAACTGTTGCAGGTGACATACTTATCAAACAGATAAGATTTTTTTAAATCCCAAAGCTGCTTAACCAGTTCAGGACCGGGCTATTTTGAGCCTTCAGGACCAGACACTGTTTAGCCCTTTTTAGCACGTGTTAAATGGCTATAACTTTTTTATTTGTTGGGCTAACGACGGTATTTTTTTTGCAATGTTTTTTTCCGTAGACAATGCAGGTTTCTTTTTTTATCGTTTTTATACACATCCTTTTTGCTATTTTAGAATTTTTATTTTTAAAGTTTGAAAATAATAGTAAAAAAATAAGCTTTTTTACATTTCAGCTATTTTTTTTTGGTAATAACATAGTTTTACCCTAAAATGGACCTTTTATTTGTGATCATCATTGTCTACCATAAATTTTAATATATAACATGTCTATATTAGGGTAATTGGGTCAGCGCTAGCGTTACAACAATTATAGGCGGGGGGAACGTTTTTTTGGGGGTGGGTATTTTATGTGTATTTATTATAAAACATTTTTTTGCACTTTACTTTACTTTTATTTTTTTATTACTATGGTCTGTCCCTCAAAGGTCAAAAAAGACCTTTGGGGAACTTTATATATATTTTTTCTTTCTTTTACACCATGTTTTTCCACTGGAGCTGCACAGCAGCCCCAGTTACAGGGGAAATCAGCCCTCTCATAGTGACGATTGTCACTAATAGGGCTGTGCTGGGTCTAGTAAGACCCACCAGCAGTCTGTCACTAACGGCACCCGGCGATCATGTGACCAGTCACATGAAAACCGGGAGCAATAGAGACAGTGGCATGGCCGCTGCCTCTATTCCTATACACAGCGTTCATTGAGCGCTGTGTACAAGTGATCAGAGAAGACAGAAGCAGCGAAAGCTGCTTCTATCCTCTCCTCAGGGTCCCCGGCAGTCACTGACAGCCGGAGACCCGACATTCAGCTGCCCGATCGCGCGGGCAGCAAGTTAAAACCCGAGCCGTAAAAAGTATATGGCTCGGGTTTTAAGAACCCTGACCGCTGGCTGTAAAAACACAGCCAGCGGTCGGGAACCAGTTAAGACATTTATGGATTTTGTCATTCAGTTGCGTAAAGGGTTGTAATGGTGGTGCGGCTGGTTAAGATTAGCTATGCAACATATTTATCCTGAATTTTATTTTTACAAAAGTGGAGCACATGTGCAGCAGTTCAGACCTGTGTCTGCTCTATTGTAGTCTTTAGTATAAGGCCTAGTTTACACAGGGTTTTTTGCAGGACGAAAAAGTCTGCCTCAAAATTGCTTCAGGCATTTTGAGGCCGATTTTGTCGCCTGTGTAACACAGCTGTCACCCGCTGTGTATGGAGCAAGCTCAGCCCGTGAGCCCCCTCCATACTTCCCCTTAACGGCTGCCACGTACCAGTACCTGACATCTCGTTAAGGGTTTAATAGAAATAGGTGCGATACAGGCGACAAGACTGACACAGGGTGTCATGAACTGCTGACAAGTATTACTATAGCAGTAAAGTGAGAACTTGAGTAGCGGGACATCACAAAGTGGGTGTGGTGTGATTTGAAGGGACATTTCTGAGCATAAGTGGGTATTCCCAAATAATACTATACAGCTTCTAGAAAATAATTTCGTATGTCCAACAAACTAGGTATGCAATTGATTACATACAAAAGTAGAGCTGAAGGAGTTAAAGGCTGTGCACTTTGCAATTTTTCTCTTTTTAATTCTCCAATTAGTTTTTTAAATTGCTACAATCTCTTTAAAATAAAAATGAAACAAAATCTTGGTATACATTTTATTGTTTTGCGTCTAGAGCTAGTGCAAAGACCTATTTGTCTCCATGGAAACCAACTACAAACAAACATAAGTCCTGCAAAATGTGTTATTCCACGTTTCACTTGCCATTGGACCAGAATCACGTAATGTAATCCAAGGTAAGGTGCTGGATAACACAGACAAGATATGACAATAAAAAAATCCTTGTTTTTTTGTCCATGTGTTATCCCGGAGACGAAAAAGGAGAGGGGTGCCATGCTGGTGACTGAGGAGAGGGGTGCCATTGTGGTGACTATGAAGGATACTGTACAGTGTTCTTTAACCTATGGCTGTCTAGTTGTTATGAAACTAAAATTCCCATCATGCACTCATGCACTACAGGTCTCCGGTAGGGTAAAATGGGAAGTCACAGGTAGAAGACCTCTGCAGTGTAATGTTTGGTAATTAAGTTTACCGGTTACACATCAATTACAAGACTAGGTATGGGCAGGACTTTAACTTGATTTTCTCAATGGCTTTTCAATATCTTTTGTTGTGTTGAGTGATAAGTTTTTACGCTGCAGAAAGTAATCCGGGTGAATTGCTACATCTGTATATGAGAACAGTGTCATTAATAACATGATTTTGGGCTGTTTTATCATTTTGTGAATTTATTCATGTACTCTGGATGTTTGCTGACTGCATTAAACACTTTAACTAGCAGTCTGTATACTTTTTTCTTTAAAAAGACCATCCCCACAATTTTGGTGGTCGTCTTGAGCTTTCACTAAAATATACACCTCCTTCTCATTTCGTCATGGCATCATCCTTGTACATGCAAGTGTCAGAATGTGATGACATCATAAGGCAGTTATAAATTACCATACCCTCCTCTAAGCTGTTCTCAGAATGTGATGACATCATAAAGCAGTTATAAATTACCATACCATCCTCTATGCTGTTCTCAGAATGTGATGACATCATAAAGCAGTCCTAGGTTAAGTTATCACACATTCAGTGATTTCCCCCTTTTTTGTCATGGCGAATAAACAGAGCATAGCTGTTATTTTCCTGGCGATTCTTGCTGTATTTGTGGACATTGCGCTTGGTCGTGAGACTTCCGGTAATGTGACTGTTATTTATTTCATTCTAATACTAGTTTAATCATATCTATCCAGTTATTATATTACTTACAATCTCTTACATATGTGTCGTATAACTTACACTTTACCTCTGTCTCCTTCTGTATATACCTCTGTCTGGCTTAGTGAATGAGAAATCATGTAACGCCATTTGAGAAAAACATGGCGGTTACTGTGATTTCTGTTACTAGAATGAGCTCCACAAAGCTTAGCTGTGATCTTATTGTACCAGTGAAGTGAATGAGACAGATACACAATGTTGTAGATTATTTCATAATTGCTACTTGTCTAAAATCGAAATGATAATTTCTTAAAATCCAAATTATCCGTTCTTCAATCTCTTATAAACAGTTGGGTTGTTCATGTGAATATTCCTGGACTTTTATTGCCAACTTTACTATTAAAGAGGTTATCCCATCAAAACAACCCACTCTTTAAGGACAGTCCCGTCCCCCCCCCCCACCCCGTGTCCAGCTGGTATAAGACTGTTGAAACTCTGTATCGAAGTTACAGGCGGCCACATACTGTTCAATGGATGGCAGAGAAGGATCTATTGGCTCTCTAGTATGGCTAATAGACGGGATCCTAAGTAGATGTCCAAGAAGCTAGAGAATTATATATAAAAGGCTATTAGAAATAATGTATATGAGAATTCCATTCTGCAACAGATTGACGTCAGTCAGGGAGACTGAGGGGAGATGATATAATACAATCTTCTCCTCAATATTAAAGTTATCACCAGTGTGTGCACATATTAGCGTCAATGGTAGAACATCCCAGCACCACAGAATACAGAGATACTATGGACCTGTCACGTGTTGTATAGATTTATATAGCTGCTTATGTGTGTGTGTGTGTGTGTGTGTGTGTGTGTGTGTGTGTGTGCGCCCTATGTACGATTTTTCAGAGTCTTCTACAAGGAATATTAGAATTTTGCAGTATAATAATCCCAGTTATTTAAATAAAGTATATACAGAAAAGTATATTTTTTAATATTGTTTTGATTTTATTTATCTTATTTATTGCAGCAACAACTCCTGGTGAGATTGATATAACATCGAAGTCTCACACTGTTCCAGCATATGCTGAAGGTAAGAATAAAACGATATAACTAATATACTTGTAATATACCTGTTTGCCATCAGTGAATGAGAACATGGGAACCTGCTCTCCGCTGAGAAGTGGATACAACTGTACACAGTCTTAGGCAATGCTCTGTGCGCTAAATACATCAGCAGCAGCGCCACAAACCTCACTCATAGTTTGTTTCTAAATGTAGATAATATAACAAATGAATGTAATTTTTTTCATACAGGTCCATCTGATGGACAAAAAAAAATACCTAAAACGCGTTTGAGAAAAATTGTGGTGACTCCGCGTTCAAACATCAATGGTAAGTGTATTGTGAATATGTTATTATTACAATATCCTCCTCCATATTCTGTCATTTACTAGAACTGTGCCCTAAGATTAAAAAGTTTCCTCAAACCATTATAAAGACTGTCATGTTCTATGTGGTGTCATGATGTGATTATTATGTTGGGCCCATGTTATATCCAGTATGTGGACTTCTACAAGGAAATGTTTCCCAACATTCCCACCAATGAAGATTTCAGGAATAGGGAATCCATCAATGTCCATTACTGTTCCCAATGACAGAAATATCTTTCTATAGATATAGAGAATATGTTTATAATGTTGATTTTCTCTTTGTTTCTTATAGACAAGACATCTGGTGTGATAATAAAGACAACATTGTCTATCACCACACCACCACCCCCTGAAGGTAATATAATAACTTATTATAGAGAGAGAATCCATCTAGTAATGACAAACATACAAGTATATCAGCGGATTAGCATGTTCAGTCGGCTTAGATGTTGGTATTGATGGCACGGGACTCAAGTTTAGAGTCTATACATTGATGGAAATATTGGGGGAGTTATATATTATTTAGAAAAGAATTAAAATAGACTAAATTCCCATTACTTTATCACAAAGAACCAAGTAAGAAATACTGCTACACCAGTGTATACGAGACGTTTAATAGATCCATGTACATTATTTATATATAACGCTAATGCACAATATACACTCTAGGGTTAATATTGATTGTATGAGGCTATTACTACCATTCTTTCACAGAACCAATATATTTATTTAGGGTAATACTAAGTATAAATACAAGTCACAAATTATAATGTAGTTTACAAGGGGTGTTCAAGTCAATGCATCACAACATCTATCCGCATCGTTTATACATTGGGATAGTAGGAAACAAATTACAATTAGGTATATACTATATCTGCAGAAGACAACTAGGGCTTTCTATTGAGATATGAGGTTACAAGTGTTAAATCTTTATATTCACATTTTCATACAAACCCATAATAGATATGAAGACCTCCTGGCTATAGACAAAAACAATAAAATACCCCAAAATATACTATAGTTTCATGATAATAGAAATCTGCCTTACATTTAATTTCACTGTAATGAAAATAATGAGAAAATGTCATCAATGCACAATAGATATAATATAACTGATGGTGTCTCAATAATATTGCTGTCAGTGAATGACTCTTTGCTGTGTGCCGGACATCAGAAGGTTTCACTATTATTAGTATTATTAACACGTTCTCTGTACTGTGTTATAGATCTAGTTAGTGCAGACATTACAACTACAACACAAGGGTCTACACCCCCAACTGAGAATTATCTACAGGGGACCGGTGAGTTCTCTGAATAAATATATTGTCTGATACTGGATTGTTATTATCCATATACTATGATCGGATCATGATTTGTTCTTCATCCTTTCCATAATGTAATATTTTCTTTATTATAGATAAAACGTCTGCTGCAACAGTTACATCACTGCCCAGTACCACAACAACATATACTGAAGGTAATGCACAATACTTATAATGTTAGCTATGCAGGGTATGACTATCGGAGGTGTAGGGGCGATCACAGACACAGGCTCTGGAGTCCGAGGGGGTCCATAAGGTTCATCTGCCTCAGACCAGGAGACAACCCCTACCCATAATGCTGTTCTCCTTGACAGAAGCTTACCCTGTCTGGTCTTAAGAAGGATCTACCATATTTAATAGAATAGTTTAATCAATTATTAATACATAATGTACAATTATAATGGGTAATGTGTGTATTTTTGTCTTGTAGGTGTCTCAAATGGAATTTCCACAAAAGTGAAAAAAATTAAGAAAATCATTGTTCCTCGTGGAAATTTCCATGGTAAGTTATAGAATAGTATAATAGGTTACTATATAATGTACAGTTATAATGGTTAATTTGTGTATTTTTCTCATGTAGGTGTCTCATATGGAATTGCCACAAAGGAAAAACAATTAAAGAAAATCATTGTCCCGCGTGGCAATTTCCATGGTAAGTTATAGAATAGTATAATAGATTATTATTATATAATGTACAGTTATAATGGTTAATTTGTGTATTTTTCTCATGTAGGTGTCTCCTATAGAATTCCCACAAAAGAAAAACAATTAAAGAAAATCATTGTACCGCGTGGAAATTTCCATGGTAGGTTAATCTAGAAGTTCTTATTATGATGAGTAGTATAAAAAATGGCTGTTAATATTTCTACCTATGTTCTCATTTTTATTAGGTTTTTTAAAACAAAACTCCTGGTTATTAGAAAGATTAATATTTGCCTTTATATGACCTTATTTCAAGAACATTTTGTGTTTTATGTTGTGGATTTTGGTGCGTTTTTTCTACATTTGTCAGATACAGTTCGCAAGCGGAAACGCAAGAGAAATTCAGATCCTGCAGATTGTAAAATACGCACCGAAGGTTAATTGATGTGCGGAAAAATTCTGCAACGTGTAGATGAGAACTTGGAATCTTGCTTCGCTGATACTGTATTACATTGCGGATTTGCCGCAGGATAATTTGCATGGCAAATCCGTGTGTAATATGCATCCGTGTGCATTTGGTCTAAAGGTGAAAAGGAAAGTCAAGAGGCAGTGTTCAGTTGTTTCCATATCTCCCTTAGGTTATATTGGAGTGTTACATCTCTTGTTACTTCATGATCACAAGACTTTATATAATTTATAAAACTATTACAATTATGACACATTTATGTCAATGATGAGTATTATTACTTTTTCAGAACGTAAGATCAATGCAGGACTGGGATATCCTAAGAAAAGAGTAGAGACACCTTATCCTGAAGGTAAAGATCCATTCCTCATTCACTTGTATTTTATGCTACTTTGCTGTGGACTTTTTTGTACATGTTTTATATATAATAAGTTAATGTGGGTATTTTTGCCATTCAGTGGAGACAGACTTTGACAGAGACTTAAAAGCATTGAAAAAAATGTTGGCTCGATCTAGAAAGATACAAGGTAAGACCATTCTTCTAATATACTTATACACTTATAGTATAAAGTCACATCTCATATAATAAGGGTTTATAGGTTCTTACATTATATTACACTATTATAATCATCACATAGTTATGACTATGATGTCCAGGGTCAGATATACCATATGTGCAACCTGTCTAAGGGCGGGTTCACACATGGCGGAATTGCACTTAAATTCCGCTGCGGACACTCCGCAGCGTTAATCCGCAGCGGAGCCGTTTCTACATTGACTTTCACTTTAATTTAGCAGTGTTCGTTTACACGATGCGTACAATTCCGCTGCGGAGCATAGGCTGCGGAGCGGAATTTGGTGTCCGCAGCATGCTCTGTCTGTTGCGGAGCAGTGGCGGACTCATGGCGGAATTTCTCCATTGACTTCAATGGAGATTCAAAGTTCCGCAATGAAGTCCGCAGCTGTCATGCACATGTCATGTGTGCTGCGGATGCGTCTTGCTTTTTTTACTTGACATTTCTTCATTCTGGCTGGACCTATGTATTTCTAGGTCTACAGCCAGACTGAGGAAGTCAATGGGGCTCCCGTAATGACGGGAGCGTTGCTAGGAGACGTCAGTAAATAGTCACTGTCCAGGGTGCTGAAAGAGTTACGCGATCGGCAGTAACTGTTTCTGCACCCGGGACAGTGACTACCGATCTCAATATACATGTATCTGTAAAAAAACATATAAGTTCATACTTACCGAGAACTCCCTGTTTCTGTCTCCAGTCCGGCCTCCCAGGATGACGTTTCAGTGTAAGTGACGGCTGCAGCCAATCACAGGCCAAGCACAGGCTGCAGCGGTCACATGGACTGGCGCGTCATCCAGGGAGGTCGGGCTGGATGCCGAAGGAGGGACGCGTCATAAAGACAACGGGCGGTAAGTATGAATTTCTTTTACTTTCACTAGGGAAAGTGCTGTCCCTTCTCTCTATCCTGCACTGATAGGGAGAAGGGAAGCACTTTTCCCGCAGTCCGCAGCAGCTAGTCCGCATCAATGTACTGCACATTTTGTGCAGATCCGCAGCCGTAATCCGCAACCCGGATTAGGTGCGGCATTGATGCGGACAGTTGCGGAGGAATTCCGCCATGTGTGGTCATGCCCTAACTGCACCGGGGCCCTGCAGGCAAGAGGGCCCACTCCTACCTTAAGGAAAATAGTGTCCCCTACTGTCTATCGGTCACATGTAAGGGGTTTTACTTATTCCCATCCATGCCCCACAATTACTGCTGGATTGGTACACTGTGAAGGATTTTCTGGGGAGCAGTGGATGAGGTGATCTATCGCTAGCACCCCGCCTGTCATGAAATTCATCTTTGGATAACAGGGGGCTCATACACTTGTCTTGCACAAGGGGCCTCCGTTATTTGTATCTGCCCCTGATGATATCACAATATCAGGATTTACATTTCTTGTGCACACAATATAATTGTTTGCAATATTTTCATTATTATATTTTCAGGTCGTAAGATCAATGCAGGATTACAACATCCTGAAAAGACAGAAGACACAACCTATCGTCAAGGTATAAATCTTTACTACATTATAGCAATTATATTATAAACGATATAAACACAAACATAACAAGCATAACTCTGTTCACATCCGTGTTCAGGGGTTTCTGACAAGCTTCCCAGTATTTTAGAAAGGGAAAATAGCGAAGTCTGCAGCACTATTCTTGTCAAAAATACCATTAAAAAAAATTCAACATGGCCGATAATATATTCTCCAGATCTTGTTCTCTTGTCATTGACTTTTTAAAATAGTTTATGCATAAAAATAAGGGTATATTCACACATTGCAGATTTGTTGCAGGAATTTTTACGAGTGAAAATCTGTTCCATATATCTAAATGCGGTTGTTTCTGCACATCGATTTCTGCAATCCACATTCAGATAAAGGGGACAGTATACGCTCGTTCTAAGGCTCAATGCACACGATGCGTATTACAGGCGGTTTTGCCACGCGGATTTGCATGTAGCAAAACCGCAGCATAATGAAGTACCAGCATAGTCAGAGAGATTCCAGGAAATCTCATGTACACGCTGCAATGTTTTTCCGGACAGAAATTGACCTGCGGTGCATTTTTTAGATTCCACAGCACGTCAATTTATCTTGCGTTTCTGCTTGTGAATTGTATCTGCCTAGTGCTGTGGAAAATCGCACCAAAACCGCAGCAGGAAAACGCGCCAAAGAACGCATCAAAACGTAAAAACTGAACTGGAAAACGCATGGAAATACGCACGATTAGGTGCGGTTTTTACCTACCAATTGCTACGGTTTTGGTGCATATTTTCCTCAGCAAAATAAGCTACATGCCCACGTTGTGTAAAACTCAAACATAGAAATGTGATCCAATCTGTGTAGGAAAGATTAGAATGACACTTCCAGCTATAATAAATAGTCTGCATAGGAATATATTTATTACGGGTTAACCGTGTAATACACTTCTTATTTCCAGAATTAGAACAAGCGCCACCAGATGACGATGAGGAGGAATCATATCCTTGGATGCTTGACACAACAACTGAAGGTAAGCTGTTATATTACCGCATATCTCCCAGTCTATGACACTGAACATCATACATTGTAGGGTAGAGGTCTCCTAAATATTTATGTGATCAGCTGTAAATGTGGGAAATTTTATGGTTTCTAATAGCAGGACCATCACCTGGAGCGACAGAGGTAAAAACTGACATTAAAATGTTATGTTGTTATAACATTATCTGACAAAAGAGATAAAATGAGACAACCACCTGATTGGATGACAGCTGTCAACCAATAATCACGACTCTTCTTATTTGTACGTACCAAACCCGTCAAAAAGCATGAAAGAAATGCATGTAAAATAATCGTTTTTACATGTATTTTTGCTGGCATTTGTTATTTTGAAAAACGTCATACCCAGATGATGACTTTTGATAAAAACTAAACTGACGGAAAATATGCTACAAAAATGGAAAAAAACAAACACCCCACTGTGTATAAAGGCTTTCTTATATTTTACTATAAACTTTAAACCAACATCTGGCCGCATCATTCTTGTCCCACCAAAAAACACGCAAAAAACACCATGGAAAAAACATCAAAACATTATGGGGCAGATGAACTATAACAAATGCATGCCGTTTGCCAATTTTGTTTACGTGTTTTAGAAATTTTTTTGCTTCTTACTATGTACTGTTCAAAAATCCTAGAAAAGTGGAGTCCTAAAATGTGCCAAATTTATTATTGACATGCACCACAACTTTGGCGAAAAATACAGGTCTAAAGTAAGCCAACCAAAAGGGGGTGTAAGTTAGAGAAAAGTTTCTAACATGTCTATCAAGATGCGCCAAATCTCTGATACAGCATGCACCAATGTAATAAAATCTTCTGCCTGTCTCCTCTAGGTTTATGCCGTCTTTATTTTACACGATATTAATAAATCTGCCCCATTGTGTGACACTGGCCTAAAGCAGTTATCTGATGGGGTCACACATGGAGAATCATAATAGTAGACAGTTAGACTGCATAAGATTGAGGACGGATGACAGTCCGCTGCTTAATGTTGTAGTTCACCAATGTTGGCTGTCTCATTCCTTTTATGTTCCCTTGGTAAACACAGTTCTGATGCTAAACTAATGATTGTGATTTTCTGCTCTGATTTTCCCACAGTGTCCACTACAATCTCAACAACAATACCAACAATGTATAAAACAAGAGCGATAACTGTAGACACTACAACATCGCAAAGAGCAACAACGATGTCTACAACAGCGACAACCATAGACACAACACCAGTGCAAACAGCAGCACCAGAATCAGACCTTCTAGCTACTACCACCCCTGCCGTATCTGTAGACTACACACTGCGTAACATCATAATCATCAGCTGTGCTGTTGGCGTTCCTCTGCTACTCGTTGCAGTACTGCTATTCATCGTGCTTCTTAAACTGCAAAGACTTCAGAAGTATGCATTGTTTTTCCTTTCTACGTTTATTTTTTTCTACATTATTTTACGCTTTAAAACTTATGGTTTCTTTCACTGTTTCTGTTCTCAGATTGCTGGAAATACAAAGAGTCTGAGGATCTGATGAAGATTCGTAAAGGAGAATGTCGCTTTATATGTCGCTTGTACCTGCTAACGTACTTCAGCCACCTGGTTATCTCTTGGCTGCTGTGAACAGTTGTGTTGAGATCAGCGCTCCATCACTTCAGTGGCGAACCAGTCTTCTTTCTACTACTCTGTCACCTGAGTCCTGGTCCCTGCCTGTGTGACCATAAATGCGCACATTTCCACCATTATGTCTGTGTACTCTAACCATAGGCTGACAATAGCGCTATTATTTCATCACACAACCTATGGCGGCACCAGCTAACAGTCCTCCCATCCTTACTGTTAGGTATGTGCACAAACAACTGCACATATGTTTATGGGCATCACGGTGGCCCAGTGGTTAGCACTGTTGTCTTGCAGTATTGGGGTCCTGAATTTGAGTCTGACCAAGGACAACATCTGCATTGAGTTTGTATGTTCTCCCCGTGTTTGCGTGGGTTTCCTCCGGGTATTCCGGTTTCCTCCCACATTCCAAAAACATTCTGATAGGGTAATTGGCTTCCTATAATATTGGCCATAAAGTATCTGTGTTTTCACATAGTTCATTATCAATTACAAACTTCAACAACTAAAACATCTGTGTGGTGTTTTCTTATAAAATATGTTTTCAGAGTGTAAGAATATATAGTAATCCTCTTAAAAACTGCTATAGAACCTTTACAATAAGAAGATATGTAAGTGGCTGATATGAGTGCAGAGTGAATGTCATGAGTGCATAGTGGCAGGCATAGTGGCTGTCATGGGGCCATTAGGCTGGCATAGGGGCATTGTGGCTGTAATGCAGGAATTGTATCTGTCATGGGGGCACTGTGGCTGTTATAGGGGAATTAAAAGTATTCTTGTTGTCATGAGGCATTGTGGCATAGGGAGCACGGACGGTAGAGGTGAGGGACATTGTGGCTTTCATAGGAACAGTCTGTGGCATAAAGAATACACAGGATAGGTCATAATTATTTGATCGCTGGGGGCTCCTCCACTGGGACCCCACCGATTGCAAGAATAGGGGTCCAGGACCACTCCTGCTCACTACATCCCCCAGTGATGAGAAACTTGAATGAAGCAGCGGTCGATCGCTGGTCCATTCAATGTCTATATGACTATAAATCTGCCTGACTAAGACAATTCTAAACAACTTTATTGACTCTTATCATTAACAGCTGTGAGATACAAGTCCATTTGGACTTTTCAGTTTCTTGACAGAAGTACTCAATACAGGAGAGGTAGTTAGTTATTCAGGGTTACTGTTCTGTCCCTATTCACATTCCACCTCCTAATGCAGTGTCCCAGATACACTGCAGAAATGTACTGTGATTTCTGACATTGTATGTAAAAATATGAGTTTGAGGCCTCATTTACACGAGCGTGTGCGTTTTGAGCACGCAAAACCCGCGGCGTTTTGCGTGCGCAAAAGGCACTTAACAGCTCCGTGTGTCATCAGCGTATGATGCGCGGCTGCGTGATTTTCATCATTATGACACTTCGTTTGGATGTTTGTAAACAGAAAAGCACGTGGTGCTTTTCTGTTTACATTCACAGTTTGACAGCTGTTGCGCGAATCCCGAAGTGCTTCCGTGTGGTGCGCGTGATTTTCACGCACACATTGACTTCAATGGGTGCGTGATGCGCGAACAGCGCACAAAGATAGGACATGTCGTGAGTTTTTTTCAGCCGACTCACGCTGAGCAAAACTCACGGACTATCTGCATGTCCCCATAGACTAATATTGGTGCGTACGACATGCGTGAAAAGAACCCGCGTCGCATGCACGTATATCACGCTCGTGTAAATGAGGCCTAAAAATGTTCCTTTAAGGCTGGACTGAGGGGAGGAGTCAAGGCAGATCCCTTGTAAATTTGAATCAGTCAGTTAGTGCTGAGAGAGCCAAGTAACGGTTGGAGTGAGGAGTAGTTCCTAAGTAGGGAGAAACCCTGCAGCTCTGAGGAGAAAATCCAGTTTAGAGATCTTGGATTAAACCTGGAGAAACAAACACAACTAATCCAGTTGTGTAATTACCACAGAGAGTGAATCCAGCTCATGATAGAATCAAAGGTGGAAATTCAGAAGGAATCCTCTGCCTTGTCTCCTCACCTGCCAGCCTGCAGCCATTGTATCTGTACCATACCAAGCCTGAAGTAAAGAAGTAAAGGACCGTCTCCCGTGTATTCAATCTGCACCCACGTTACCAACAAGGGCACCCCAAATACCATCAGACCGGGAGGCTGTACAACAGGGTGTGCCCCACGGGGAAACTACAACCATCAACATTCACCATACAGTGCAGACCCCTCCATTTTCCCTGTAACGGCTCCGCAGGGAGTGCTTGAAGGCCCAGCCATTGTGTCCCTATACCGCCCTCGCACTACCCAATCACCACCGGGCCGTTGCATTAAATTGGCGTCACGAACAGGATTGTTATATCACCTCTGTGCCTCCTAAAGAAATTTGCTAAGAGACTTTATTGCTGTTGTAAAATCGCTGCAGAAAGAATTGCAACCAGCAAAACAGGGGTTAATCAGCCATCTTGGAAAACCCAGTGTTTAGGCAGCAGCAGTGTGATTTCAGAGACTTTGTGTGTGAAATTTACTGTGGCCCCTCCAGGGTGCATGACGAGACTGTTACAGGAAGATATTGCTGTTTGTGTGAAGGAAAAAGTGGCATTAGAGACTGTAGTTGATTAGAAATTGTCTTCTGCGTCACGACCGCATTTTGTTCCAGCCCACGAGGGGTTAACCAGTCGACAGTGTTACAGCGGGAAAGCGGAGACCAGAATAACCACCAAGTAACAGCCCGCCCACTTCCTGGGGGGAAGAGACAGAATCTGCCTAGCAACAGTGAAACATCACGTGAACAGCGGAACCAAAGTTCCTACCTCTTGTTGTGCCAGGGACGGAAAACACCAGCCGGAACTACCAGAAGTCCCTTGGCGCCGCCATCTTGAAAATTACCCAGCCAGAGCCGCAATAGCCGCCGCTGCTGAGAAAGATAAAGAATTTATTCCCACTTAGCCCTGCGAGAGTGGAAGTGCCATACAGCCGTGGAAGCCACCACGCCACTGCCAGAGACCGCGGTGAGCAGATAAGAGACTCAGTTTGAAAAGAAATCGCACAGCGTTGCTAAGGGCAACGGACCACAAATATAGCAGAAATGTCTGACGATGGGGAAGAAGTTTCTCCCAGCAACAGTGGATTACCCCACCTGCCCAGGTTATGCCAATCACAATGCCCTACTACTTTGGAGCACCATGGCTCCCCCACTACCAGGGAGAAAATCATTCCCTAAAAGATTTTAGACAGAAGATGTTGTCCATGTTTCGCTTGTATCCTCTTTCCACAGAACAGAAGGTTGAGATATTAACTGGACAGCTAGAAGGCGCAGCTTTGAGAGTAGAGAAATCCTGGCCCAGAACAGAGAGAAAGACAGTTGAACAAATTCTGGATCGGCTGCGCGCCATTTTTGAAGTGAGAACTGTGGCAGAAATCAAGATGAGATTTTTTGGGAAAAAACAGTAGCCTGGTGAGTCATTGAGAGACTTTGCTTTATCCCTGCAGAAGGCGCTACGAGCAATTATGCAGGTAGAACCCATGGAGGCTGCCGCTGCTGACAAGGCCTTAAGAGAGCAATTTGTGGAGGGAGCTGGATCTGAAGCCCTAAAAAGCCAGCTCAGAATGTTGGCCTCCCAGAACACAGACTGTACTTTCCTTGACTTTAAAGAACTAGTCATAAGGATCCTGGGGACTGAAGCTGCATCGACTCCAACTAAAGTTTGTCCCTATTCCATAGAGACACCCCATGAGCTTCCCGCTGACTACCGAGTTACCTTGGGAAGCCAAGCTACCATTGCTCCATCATCCCCCAAGCCAGAGCCAGATTCAGTTGCTGAACTGAGAGAACAAGTTGCTGTTTTGACCAAAAGCCTCACTAAAGTGTGTCAGAGCTTGGAAAATCTGAAGCAGCACCAAGAGGAAAGCCACAGTTACACCAGTAACAGATTCCGTGATAGACCTGTTAGGAGAACGTTAACTTACCAGAATCCGGGTAGGCTCCCTACTGACAAGTTTGATGCTAAGGGAAGACCCATTTGCCGCAGATGCCAAGGAGCTGGCCATGTTGACAGAGAATGCCGTCAGTTAAACGACAAACCCCCGGAGGCAATGGACCGCCCCTCGGGAGGAAGGCCACTAGGTCCATCAATTCCAGAAAGCATACCCCGCTATGTTGGGCAGTGTCCAGTGATCATCATCCACAAAGAGGGAGTCCCGATTCACGCCTTACTGGACACTGGCTCACAGGTCACCACGCTGCAAAGAGGGAGGTTTGAGAAACATTGGGACACTGATCAGCTAATACAACCTCCAGACCCATGGCTGAAAGTCATAGCTGGTAATGGACAGTCAATACCATTACATGGTTACTGGGAACCTACACTCTAGGTGAGAGAGATGCAACTACCACAGCAAGGCGTAATTGTGATAGATCTGAAGGATGATGAATTTCCACCAATGGTGCTTGGCATGAACATACTCCACAACTGCTATGAAGAAATGAAAGATGCCCTACCTGGCGCCCTTCCTACAGCTTCTACCTCTAAGCAAGTTGCACTTCAGAACGCCATACGTCGCCTGACTGCTCAACAGAGATTCTGCAATGAAAAGGGTGAGATTTGCTGTGCTCGTATTATGGACAACCAACCAGTGACTCTGCAGCCAGAGGCAGAAACCATGGTGTGGTGCAGAGCTCGTTCAGGTTTACACGGTAAGACTATCAAGCTCTAGTGGAACCTCTTCCACCGGAAGTACATCCAACAGTACAGGCAGCTAGAAGCCTAGTGACCGTTTCCAATGGGAGGGTACCCATCCGCCTCCTGAATCTTGGCGATCAAGCTGTGGAGCTGAAGAAGCATTACCCAATTGCCAAGATGTCACAGATCTTTGTGGAAGACATCTGGAGTCCAGAAACTGTTGTGTCCCTACATGCTAACCTGAGTCGTGTCACGCCTGGGAAGACAACAAAACCCTGGTGGACCGAGATCCACGTTGGCGATGCCAATACACAAGAAGAACAGATTGAAGGAGTCCTAACAGTAGCCCAAGATCACCAGCAAGCTTTCAGTAAGCATTGCATGGATTTTGGAAAAGCTACCATCATACAGCATACCATTCCAACGGGTTCACATCCACCCATCAAGGAAAGGTACCGTACTATTCCACCTGCTATGTACCAACAGGTGAAGAAAAAGCTTCGGGAGATGAAGGATGCTGATGTGATTTGGGAAAGTTACAGTCCATGGGCTGAACCCCTAGTACTGGTGAAAAAGAAGGATGGTTATATCAGGTTCTGTGTGGACTACCGGAAACTCAATAAGATCACCCACAAGGATGCGTATCCCTTGCCACGCATTGAAGAATCCTTGACTGCCTTGGGGTCTGCTGCCTATTTCTCTACTTTGGACTTGACCAGCGGGTATTGGCAAGTACCCATGGCCCCTGAAGACAAAGAAAAGACTGCTTTCACTACTCCTTTGGGATTGTTCGAGTTCAATGACATGCCCTTTGCACTCTGCAATGCCCCAGGGACTTTCCAGAGACTGATGGAACGCTGCCTGGGTCATCAGAACTTTGAGACCATCCTCTTGTACCTAGACGATATCATCATCTACTCAAAGACGTATGAAGACGATTTGTAGCATCTGGCTGAAGTATTCCAGACCCTCATAAAGTACAGCCTGAAAGTGAAACCCTCTAAGTGTCATCTCCTGAAACCAGAAGTCCGTTACTTGGGTCATGTCGTCAGTGCAGATGGGGTGCTTCCTGATCCAGAGAAAGTGGCAGCTGTGAAGAACTGGCCAACTCCCAAGACCGTCAAAGAGGTGAGAAGTTTTCTTGGGTTTGCCGGATACTACAGGCGTTTCATCCCACACTTCGCCCAGTTTGCAGATCCGCTCCAGGGATTGTTAAGAGGCCAGTCCAAAGAAGCCCTGAAGAGAAGAATCCCAATTAAGTGGGCTGAAGCCCATGAAACTGCCTTCAAGAAGCTAAAACAACTGCCTATTGAACCACCAATCTTGGGGTATCCTGACTATCAGCAACCCTTCAAATTGTACACAAATGCCAGCAACAAAGGGTTGGGAGCAGTCCTGTCGCAGGTACAAGACAAAAAGGAGAGCGTCATTGCTTATGCCAGCAGAGCTCTTCGTGGAGCTGAGAGGAACGATCAGAATTATAGTTCCTTCAAGCTGGAGTTCCTAGCTCTTGTGTGGGCCGTCACCGAGAAGTTTAAAGACTGCCTTGCTGCGACACCCTTCATTGTCTATACAGATAACAATCCGCTAGCCCACCTTGACACCGCCAGACTCGGAGCTCTTGAACAGCGATGGGCATCCAGACTGGCAAACTACCAGTTCGTAATCAAGTACCGGTCTGCTACATCCAATAAGAATGCTGACGCCCTGTCCAGATTGCCCGTTAATGATGATGAAATCGCCTAAAGTCAAGATGAGTGGGAAGAAGTAGAGATGCCAACTTTCTACGCCCAGTTTGCTGCACAAAATACGCTGATCGCCAGAGAAAGAAAAGATCACTCTGAGCCAGAGTTTCCTGATCCTTCTAAGGATCCGAGACAATGGGTTAAGATCCAAAGAGAAAGTCGAACTCTCCGAGAACTTCAGACTTTTCTTCTACAGCACAAGACTCCTGACCGAATACGAAGCGGTAAAGCTGATCTAGAATTGATTCGTCTATGGAAACAAAAGAATCGCCTCTTCGTGTCAAGAGGGCTTGTACAGAGAAACGCTCTAGATCAGTGGTTCTTAACCTTGTTGGAGGTACTGACCCCCACCAGTTTCATATGCGCATTCACCGAACCCTTCTTAATTGGAAAAATACAATTCAAAACATAGGTATATATTTTACTGGTGCACAAAATGAACCGTGCATCAACATCAGTATTCAAAGAACAAAACCATTAAAACATGATTTTCACACAAAAACAAAAACATAATAATGAATATTTACTGGAAATCAGTGTGACTTCTGCTGTTGCCTTTCAGAGACCAGTTCAGAAATGCGCGGCTTCACCTTGGCAAGTGCCACTCTCATGTCATTTTCGCAACAAAGTCTGTTCCTTTTCTTCGTTTTTATGTCCAGCATCCTCGAAAAGGATTGCTCGCAAAGATATGTTGTAACAAACGGTATGAAAATCTCCAGAGCTTTCTTAGCAATAACAGGGTACGTTACCATTTGTTGACACCAAAACATTGAGAGCGTTGTTGTTCTGAAGAGTTGCTGTTGAACCTGGCTCTGCTGAATTTCAATGATTTCATCGAGGTATTTATCATTGACATCTGTTGTCTCAACACTAAACGTGAACGGCTGTCTCACCCATGCTGGATATGACTCTCTTGTAGGGAAGTATCCGTCGAGAGACTTTGCAAGCTCATCTAAGTGCGTGGCTATTGCTTGCTTCAGTTCCGCGGGTACAGAAATGTCTCCGATTCCAGATACTCCTCGATCTTACTTACACAGTCGTCCAGCAGGGGAAAGTTTGCGAAGTTATCGTTCTCTGTTCGTCGTTTCCATAACGATAGCTTTTTTTTAAAAGCCTTCAGGTTTTCTTCCGCTTCGATGATGTTGACTCCACCGCCCTGCATCTGTTGATTGAGATGATTGAGAGCTGCGAAGATATCAGCCATGTACGCTAAAATGAGAATGAACTCAGAATTTTTTAAGCAATCTGCATGACGATGTTGGTGCTCTTGCAAAAACAGGGCTAATTCCACACGCACGGCAAAAACACGATTCAGCACCTGTCCCCGGGATAACCACCAAACGTTAGAATGGTACAGAAGTACCTCGAATTCAGAGCCCATTTCTTTACACAGCTCACTGAAGATGCGGTGCCTCAGAGCACTATTTCGCACATAGTTCACGCATTCCACTACAATTTTTAATACTTCTGCCAGTTTTGGAGGCAAGGTTTTTGTTGCCAACGCATGCCTGTGCAGAATACAATGCGTAACAATGATGTGTGGTGCATCGGCTTTCACTAGCGCACCAAAACCAGACTTTCTTCCCAGCATGACTGGAGCTCCTTCCGAACAAACTGCAGAAACCATATCCCACGAAAGATTGTTGTCTTTGAAGAAGTCATCCACAAGTTTCTTCACATCGGCTGCCTTAGTTGTTGTCGTAAGAGGTTTACAAAATAAAAAATCTTCCTTTATCACGTCGTCTTTCACATAGCGCACAAATACAGCAAGCTGGCTTAGATTGGAAACGTCTGTGGTCTCGTCGAGTTGAAGGCTGAATTTTGCCGGGCTTGAAATCAGATCTGCAACTACTTGAGCCAAGATGTCTTTGCTCATGTCCTCTATTCTGTCGCTAATGGTGTCATTTGAAAGAGGAATTTGGGATAGCTTAACTTCAGCCGCTTTTCCCAGCATGATATTCGCCATCTTCAACACAGCTGGTTTTATGAGTGTTTCACCAATGGTGTGTGGTTTGCCCTGCTTTGCGATCAGGTAAGCAACTTCGTACGATGATGTGAGGATCGGTTTGTTGATGGGTACAAAGCCGAGAACAGGCAGAGTAGCCTTTTCATCGAATCTGGCTCTCTTCACCTTGAATTCAGCGAGTGTTGTGTTCTTGTATTGTCCATCTCCATGCAGCTTAAGGAAGTGTTCTCTTAGTTTTGCCGGTGCTAGACTAGAATTGCTCATCCTAGCATTGCAAATCATGCAGTTAGGACGCTGACTCCCATCACGTTCCGTTATACATGTGAATCCATATTGTACATATTCGTCCGACCACTTTCTTTTTTTGCTCGACATAGTTAGTATGAAGGGATTAAAATATTAAGAAAGAAATCACACGACGTACCATCACGACAGTCACAATTCGACTACTAGGCCAAGCGATGTTGCGTGATCACCTGCAGCCAATGCTGGCTAAGCGGGGCGTGTCATCACGAATCATATGAGTCGGGTGTCTGTCTTGACCTCCGCCGAACCCCTGAGACTGACTCACCGAACCCCTGGGGTTCGATCGAACCCAGGTTAAGAACCACTGCTCTAGATCCTATTACCGGTGAACGTTTGCATCAAATTGTAGTACCCCGGCGAGATGCCAAAAGAGTGTTGGAAGCCAATCATGACCGATCGGGACACTTTGGGGTTCAGAAAACTGAAGCTACCAACCACAGACGATTTTACTGGACGGGTGTGAGAAGTGACATAGAGAAGTGGTGCCGGGAATGTCCTATTTGTGCCCAGAGTAAAGGACAGTCTTCAGACCAGAAAGCCCCACTCCATTCTATCATCAGCCATAAACCTCTGAAGCTCATAGCCATTGACCATGTCAAGCTGGAACCAAGTCGTTCACGTTATGCCTATGCCATTACAATCATTGACCAAGTTTGTTATTGCTTTGCCTGTGAAAGACCTGACTGCCAAGTCAACTGCTGCTATCGTTTGGAAGAATTTTGTGCTTCCTTATGGCTGCCCAGACAAGATTCTGACTGATCGTTTATCTGCCTTCGAGTCCCAACTGTTCCACGAGATGTGTTCCTTACATGGCTGTCAGAAGCTCAGAACCACCGCTTTTCATCCACAAGGAAATGGCCTGTGTGAGAAGATGAACCAGACGCTCATTCAGATGCTGAGAACTGTTCCATCCCAGAGAAGAGCTGATTGGCCAAGTCTACTGCCTGAACTGGTGTACCTGTACAATAATACCATCCATTGTTCCACAGGGTACACTCCCTACTATCGCTGTTTGGCCGACAAGGAAAGTTACCGTCAGATATGGCCTTGGATGTCGAGGTGCCAGACACCATCAATCCCCTGCCAAAGATTGAGTGGGTGAGTGATCACCAACGTCGCCTGGCTGAAGCGAACGAGATTGTGGAAAATCGGATGGAAGATACTCGTCAAAAGCAACAGGTAGATTTTGACAAGAATGCCCGTGCAAAACCACTCCAAATCGGAGACCGGGTATGGCTGAAAAACAACCATCGCACCAGCAAGTTAGACAGCAAGTGGGAGAAAGAACCCTACACTGTAAAGTCTATCCCATATCCATGTACTGATGTCTACAAGATTGAGCGAGAGGGCCGAGATCCTCAAGTTGTACATCGCAACAGGCTTAAACCCTACCAGAAGGAAGACAGATCTACAGAACCACAGTCGGCTGAAGAACTTCCTACAGCTGGAGAAGCCCCACAGCCCATACAGGAATCTCCTCCAACTAAAGATTCTCAGCCCTCAAAAGATGAGCCAATGTTCCATCCTTTTGATTGGTTCCTCAAGCCATGGATGTCCGTGTTCATCCCCAGGGTTGTTCCTGCAGTGAATACCATCCCACCGCCTTCGGCAACAGAGTTCAGACCTTGTCAGGAAGAATCCATAAACCATGAGGTTGTGACAGAAGAGCCCCTGAGAAGATCCGAGAGAGTTAACAGAGGTAAGATGCCAGCCAGATATCAGGATTGAACTATTATGGAACTCTCGTACTGCGTTTGTTAGTCAGTGTTCATTCATTCAATTGGCTGACTAAAGCTTAAGAGAGACCAATAACATTTGCCTCTGCTACGTCCCAGATGGGCCTAAGCGCCCATGTTTCCAGTTTAGTGCCGGACTATGGACACTACCCCAGTTACGTTGATTGATTGATCTACGACCCTGTTCCCCTTCTAGAAGAGTCGTCGTCCCATTACCTACACCTTTGTGCCTTTAAAGATTTAAAGGACTTATAAATGTTTGCCGTATATATGTATATTTCATGTTTTACAGGTCCACAGACGCTTTCTTCAAAAAGAGGGTGTATGCAGTGTCCCAGATACACTGCAGCAATGTACTGTGATTTCTGATATTGTATGTAAAAATATGTGTTTAAAACTGTTCCTTTAAGGCTGGGCTGAGGGGAGGAGTCAAGGCAGATCCCTTGTAGTTTTGAATCAGTCAGTTAGTGCTGAGAGAGCCAAGTAACGGTTGGAGTGAGGAGCAGTTCCTGTGTAGGAGAAAACCTGCAGCTCTGAGGAGAAAATCCAGTTTAGAGATCTTGGATCAAACCTGGAGAAACACACAACTAATCCAGTTGTGTAATTACCACAGAGAGCAAATCCTGCTGAGAGAATCAAAGGAGGAAATTCAGAAGGAATCCTCTGCCTTGTCTCCTCACCTGCCAGCCTGCAGCCATTGTATCTGTACCTTACCAAGAGTTATATCATTTAAACTAATCACACTTCCATTTCCCATAGTCGTTTGGCTCAGGATATACGGTCTCATTTTCTCAATTGGTTATGATTAATAATTAGGTACCACCCCACATTACATTAACCCATTAGGATTGTGACACAAGGAATTAGATGAAGCATGCATAAGATATCTGAAGATATCTGGTCATTTAGGTCCAATGGTGTAACCATATTTAACCTAAAAATCCATTGCGCCACACGCTGGAGCACCCTCCTATCGAAGTCCCCTCTTACATTTGGTTTAACCAGTTCTATTCCTTGGAACCTGATCTTTGAGGAGTCTCAATTATGACATTCCCATATATGGCAAGGTATGGGCTTTTCCTCCTTCCTTTCTATGTCACAAATGTGGTCTCTTATGCGCATACGGAACTCCAGAATGGAGTCCACTTATAATGAGGTATACGATACCTTTGCTAATGCAGTTGATGAAAGACCTACACATGTATAACTGACCAGTAGACTTACTGATAAATTTCTTCCCTGTCAAAATCGAGCTACAGGCCATACAGGACCCACACCTGTATGTACCCGTGACTTTTTGTGACATCCACTTACCTCGGGGTTCCTCCTGCATCAGGTGACTGTGCACTAATCTGTCGCACACATTTGTCCCCCTTCTGTATGTAATACCAAGTTCATCTCCCAAGTACTCCCCTACGTCCGGGCCAGCCTTGAGTACTCCCCAGTACGTGCGGATGACATCTCACACCTGGGAGTGAGCTAAATCATAGGTTGCAATGATCCTCAATTGTGGGTTTACCTCAGCTCACTCCCTAGGGTTTAAGAGTTGGTCACAATTAACTGACAGCGAATTTTGGTATTCCCCTTTGAGGACATTTTCTGGGTAACCTCTCCTACGAAACCACTGTTTAAGATCACATGCAGCAGTTTTGAAGTCCGTAATTGTGGAGCAATTGTGGCGAGCCCTCAAATCCTGTCCATTTGGGATGCCCCTACGAAATGACTATGGGTGCCAGCTCTCCCATTTAAGCAAGCTATTCGTCACTGTGGGCTCTCTGTAGATGTTAGTTCTGAGATTGCCCCCCCCCCTCCCAGATAAGTTAATAGATAAATCCAAGAAGGCAATACTTCTCTCTTGGATTTCTGAGGTGAAGAACAATCCCAGTGTGTTGTTATTAAGTACCCCCACAAAGTCCTCAAACTTCTTCTTAGTGTCCAGCCATATGATGAAAACATAATTATGAATCTAAATCAGACTGATACAGAGGATGTCCATGACTCCATATCCTCGCATAAAACGACATTTTGCTCCCACTAGAAATTTGCGTAGGTGGGCGCACAGGGGCTGCCCTTCGCAACTCCCCTGAGCTGGTGGAAGAATCTGCATTTAAATTTGCAATAGTTATGCTCTAAGATGTACCTGAGCAATTCCCCTACAAAGATGTTATGTCCCTGAAAATGCACACCTTTAGTTGATAGGAAGTGCTCCATAGCTCAACAGCCTCATGCGGAAATTGAGCTGTAGAGGGCCGCCACATCCAAGCTAGCCAGCCAACACTCCCCTTTACATTGGAAGCCCTCTGGTCTTCTAAGGACATTCATCGTATCCCTCAGATAAGATGGGAGGGCTGTGACATAGGGGCGTAAGATACAGTCTAGATCAGGCGTGGGGAACCTTTTTTCTGCCAAGGGCCATTTGGATATTTATAACATCATTCGCGGGCCATACAAAATTATCAACTTAAAACTTCGCCTGTTATATGTGGTAAAACATCTAATTAACTCACCCCTAATGTGATGGCTGGAACTGCTTTACTTTGGTGAGGCATGTGCTGTTAGCCAGTATTGATGATGTTGCTACTCGACTCTTTGCAATGGTAAGTTTTGAAAAGAACTGCCCGCTGCAGTAAGTTGTTCCGACTTACTTAAAGGGGTTTTCCCATCAGGGACATTTATGACCTATCCACTGGATAGGTCATAAATTTGAGATAGATGCAAGTCCCACCTCTGGGACCCGCACTTATCTCTAGAACAGGGCCCCCTAAACCCCGTTCTACCACTCGGTGTTCCGGCTGATTTCCGACCATGAAGAAGGGAACATCTATTGAAAGAACAGGAGAATCCCGATACAGGTGGGATACCATCGTCAATAAGCAAACTTTCAACCAAATTTCCACAATTTGCATTGTGCCTACCAATTGATTTGTTTGTACAGTTAGTGTCTCATGAGTTTGAGAAAATATCAACATCAATTGGCGGCGACAATCTTACACCAGCCGAATGAATTAGCCTCAAGAAATTAAGATCTTTGGAAGACACTGTATTTAACCCCTTTGCGCTCAGTGACGTACTATTCCGTCATGCTGACCGCACCGTTCGCGCTCAGTGACGGAATAGTACGTCATGGGGAAAATGCATTGCCATTTTCCGCCGGCGCGTTCACGAGCTGTGACAACTGCTGATTCGGACAGCAGTCTATCACCGCTCAATACACCGGGACTTATCATGATGGTCCCGCCTCTTCGATTGCCGCTATCGGTCAATCAGTGACTAACTGTCCAGTAGCGGAGATCGGTCTCTTCACTTCCTCTCCCTGACATCACATCCTGCTGCAATCACCCTGAATGCCTCTGTTGGAAATAGAGAGGCGTTCAGAGTGGTTGTGAGAAAAGCAAAGTGCAAAAAAATGTAAAAAAAAACTTCTTTTTGCTTATTTGATCTCCTATCACTGACCACTTCTTAGTCTTCAGGACCAATTTCTTGGTCCCTGGGGATTATTTTTCTCATTTTTTTCTTTATAAAATATATAAAACAAAAAAAATCTAATAGATAAATAAATTGTTAGTTTAGACAATTTATCTAGTTAAGTATTAGGCTTAGTTAGTGTCAGGGAACTGTCAAAAAGCGTAGTTCGGTATAGCGTCAGGGAATTTAGCATCAGGAATCCATCACCGTAGTTAGGTTTATCATCAGGGAAGCTCGGAATAATCTAGTTAGGTTTAGTGTCAGGGAATAGTCGCCGTAGTTAGATTTAGTCTCAGGGAAGTTCAAATAAAATCTAGTTAGGTTTAGTGTTAGGAACCCTCGCCCTAGTTAGGTTTAGTCTCAGGGAGGCCCACTCGTTCTATAAAAACACCAATTTTTTTGGGCTGGTTTAGGTAGCAGCCTATTGCTCCTAGTTAGGGAAGCAAACAAACATATCCCAACATTTACTGCCGAAGAGGCATATTAATTTCTTGCCTCAGACACAGACTTGTCGGATGGTGAGACTCTATTTTATTTATCCACCTCCTTATCCAGTGACGAAGAAGAGGAACCCTCTAGGAGACACCCTAGGACCACCACTACAGTTCAAACCCCCGAGCGAAATGAACCCGTCGCAGTTGAAACCCCCGAGCGAAGTGATCCCTCCGCAGTTGAAACCCCAGAGCGAAGTGACCCCATTTGGACCCCCCACACCAGACATTTATGAGCCCAAGAGGTGGTGTTAGAAGAATTTTCCATACTTAGCAATAATGATTCAAGTTTTTATCCCAATAAGAGTTTTATTCTCATCGATGAGGAGACTGTATGTCTGACTTAATTCCATAAGCACAGGTTTATAGACACATATCAATGCATATTGCAGTACAGACCAACTGAAAAACTGTTTGTGGCTTTCCTGTCACATGAAATGTTACACTTCAAAATGAGAGTAGGTCAGTTGGACTTCCTCTGGAGATTGCAATCTTTATTAAGAAGTCCAACTGCCTCATACACTTAGAGAGACTGTCATTTAACTCTTTGTCAACTAAAGTATTTTCTGAGAAACCTGCATGCACATTTAATATCTATTACATGAAGTAACAATAAATTTAAAATAAAACTTTTCTAACAGGTGGTTATCAAGAACCTAATCTTTAGGGACCAAGAAGAGGGGCCACCCAGTACTTCTGGAAGCGAGGCCACATGCATCGTACCAGGGCAACACTTTCCAGATGAAGTTCCCCAAACTGGCAAGAAGGGAAAAAGTCATAAGAGGTGCAAAGTCTGCTATAAGAGGGGGAAAAGGAAGGACAAAATATATATATGTGCCACGTGTTCCGAAAAACCAGGGCTCTGTATGAAAGAAAGTTATCATACATCCATTGATTTTTAATCTACCCCAGTTTTACTTACCCTGATGCACTCCGCACAGCTTATCCCCCTCATCTTTTTCTTCTGCGTCCTGCTGTGTGCCCAGGCAGCTGTTAACAGCCACTTGTAGGGTATTGCCATACCCGGGAGAACCCACATTACAGTTTTTTTGGGTGAATGTCTCCGATGGCACATGCTTGACACAATATATCGGACACTGAATTGGCATATATGCATAGAAAATTGCAAATCTCATTCTGCACTATCTGCTGCGCATTATCTTTTACACAATACCTGTGGGGCCAAAATGCTCACTACAAGAAAATCCCCAGTGGCCAAATGGTGGTCCCTCTAAGCCCTCCCATGGTCCCAAACGGCAGTTTATCACCACAAATGGGGTATTGCCGCACTCAGGACAAATTGGGCAACAAAATGGGTTATTTTATTCCTTGTGAAAATAAGAAATTTTGAGGCAAAACTACATCTTATTGGAAAAAAATATTTTTTTTTAGTTTACAATCCAATTCAAATAAATTCTGTGAAAAAACTGTGGGGTCTAAATGGTCACAACACCCATAAATGAATTCCTTGAGGGGTGTAATTTACAAAATGGGGTCACTTCTGGTGGGTTTCCATTGCTTTGATACCTCTGGGGCTCTGCAAATGTGACATGGCACCCGAAAACCAATCCAGCAAAATCTGGACTCCAAAGAACACATAGCGCTCCTTTCCTTCTGAGCCCTCCCATGGGTCCAAATGGCAGTTTATCACCACAAATGGGGTATTGCCGCACTCAGGACAAATTGGGCAACAAAATGGGGTATTTTATTTCTTGTGAAAATAAGAAATTTTGATAAAAAATGACATCTTATTGGAAAACATGTCATTTTTTAAATTTTACAGCCCAATTTAAATACGTGCTGTGAAAAACCTGTGTGGTCAAAATGGTAACAACAACCATATATGAATTCCTTGAGGGGTGTAGTTTCCAAAATGGGGTCACTTTTGGGGATTTTCTACTATTTTGGCACCTCAACACCTCTTCAAACCTGGCATGCTGGCTAAAATATATTCTAATATAATAGAGGCCCCAAAATGCACTAGGTACTTCTTAGCTTCTGGGGCTTGTGTTTTAGTCCACGAGCACACTAGAGCCAAATGTGGGACATTTCTAAAAACTGCAGAATCTGGACAATACATATTTAGTAGTGTTTCTCTGGTAAAACCTTCTGTGTTACAGAAAAAAAAAATTGAATAAAATTGAAATTCAGCAAGAAAAATGAAATTTGCTAATTTCACCTCCACTTTGCTTTAATTCCTGTGAAATGACTAAAGGGTTAACAAACTTTCTAAATGCTGTTTTGAATACTTTGAGGGGTCTAGTTTTTAAAATGGGGTGTTTTATGGGGGTGTATAATACATAGGCCTCTCAAAGCCACTTCAGAATTGAACAGGTATCTTAAAAAAAAGGCTTTTGAAATTCTCTTTAAAATATGAGAAATTTCTGTTTATGTTCTAAGCCTTGTGACGTCCAAGAAAAATAAAAGAATGTTAAAAAAAACGATGCCAATCTAATGTACACATATGGGAAATGTGAACTAGTAACTATTTTGGGTGGTATAACCATCTGTTTTACAAGCAGATGCATTTAAATTCTGAAAACTTCAATTGTTTTATAAATTTTCTCTAAATGTTGCAATTTTTCACCAATAAACACTAAATATATCGTCCAAATTTTGCCACTAACATAAAGCCCAATGTGTCACGAGAAAACCATCTCAGAATCGCTTGGATAGGTTTAAGCATTCCGACATTATTACCACATAAAGTGAAATATGTCAGATTTCAAAAATGGGCTCTGATCCTTAAGGCCAAAACAAGGCTGCGTCCTTAAGGGGTTAAGGACATTTGTTCTTCCCCGTTTGAAATATCCTTGTTTATAGTGGCCTTTGCTTTGGTCTTTTTTGGAGCATTACGTATTTCGGAATTGATTGCCATGTCTGCAGCCCGCCCGGGTGGTTTGTTTTTTTTAAACTCGTTTTATTGAAAAAAATTGCACAATACAAATGTCCGTAGTAAAGAATAGCAAAGAAACACATTTAGGTAATAATAACTTACATGATCATAGAGGCATAGTAGTAATGGTAGTAATTAACAGGTCATGACATATTTAGATCACATATTAATCTTCAATAAGGACATCCCAGCGGACACCATACATTTTAAGGTCAATTTCCAATTTATTTCAGACAAAATATAGAAGTCCTGCAAGTAACCACTCGTATGCCATCAGCCCTCCTCAAGGTTGCAACAACTGGTCCCTCAGATCTGTGAATCTATGCGGAGTGTACAGAGTGCATGGTGAATCACACCAAATCTGCAATATTTTATAAAATGTACTAATACACCCTCTTTTCTTATATAAAACTCGCTCATATGGAATAATGGAATTGATCAGCGATTTCCATTTTGCCACCCTAGGTGGTCTCTGATCCATCCATCTTAGTGCGATGGTTTTCCTTACCATAAACAATACCTCTTGCAGAAGAATGCGCAGGTGGAATGGCCACTGTTCTTCAGTCAGCACCCCAAATAGACAGACCTTTGGTGAAAGGGGGATCGGCTGCTTCACCACTTCCTCAACCACTCCCATCACATCCCCCCAAAAGGAGGCCACCATTGGACAATCCCAAATCATATGCCAGAAATCTGATCTGGGAAAACGACATCTATGGCATTCAGTGCTGGGGTATCTGCCCTTCTGTGCAATCTCACCGGCGTGAGATAGCTCTGGTGAACTATGGATAATTGAATCATTTTGTTATTTGCCGCCGGTGAGACCGAGAGAGGAGATGAGAGTATATCCTCCCATTCCTCCCCCGTCAGATCTGGTATAGGGCCCTCCCATTTATCCTTCATCGGTAACGTGACATTGGCCAATTTAGCATGTATAAGAGCAGTGTAGACAGCAGAGATCAGCCCCCGGGGGCCCTGTGATCTAAAAACACCAATCAGAGGGAATCGTGAGAATTCGTGATCTGACCTAGGGTATTGACTTGCGAGAGCATGTCGCAGCTGCAGATATCGATAGAAACCTTCTCTACGAATTTGGAAGTCCTCTTGCATTTGTGTAAAGGATTTAAAGACGTTATCAACATACACATCTCCAATTCTACGCACCTCAAAGCCACACCAAAAAGGGGGGCTTGCCCTTCCATTAGATGAGGAAGAAGGGGGTCATCCCACAGTGGCATGTCCACCTGTATATCCGCATATGCATACATATGTTTGGCAGCCATCCAGGCCTGCACTGCCACCCTATGGACTGGAAGCATTGCCTTATAGGTTCCCAGGGGAACTTTCCAGCACTGGCCAAAGATGTGTGAGATGCAAATATGTAGCGAGGTGCTGTTCCCGCGTTGGTAACGGATCCGGCCCTGTCCATAGCTGCAGGTACCTCAGCTGCCCAGCTAGATAATACATGAACAGGTCCGGTAATGCCATCCCTCCCGCATGCTTAGGTCTCTGCAGGGTAGACAAACTAAGTTTGGATCTATTGGATCCCCAGATAAAGGCTGGGAATAAGGCATGAAGGTATTTAAAAAAGACCTTATATACTGGTATGGCTGCGTGCTCCAGGACATATAGACATTTTGGCAGAATAACCATTTTAATTAAGTACATTTAATTACATTAGGAAGCCAAGCTGCCATCACTACGTCAACCCCCAAGCAAGAGCCAGATTCAGTTGCTGAACTGAGAGAACAAGTCGCTGTTTTGACCAAAAGCCTCACTAAAGTGTGTCAGAGCTTGGAAGATCTGAGGCAGCACCAAGAGGAAAGCCACCGGTACACCAGTAACAGGTTCCGTGATAGACCTGTTAGAAGGAGGTTAACTTTCCAGAATCCGGGTAGGCTCCCTATTGACAAGTTTGATGCTAATGGAAGACCCATTTGCCGCAGGTGCCAAAGAGCTGGCCATGTTAAGAGAGAATGCTGTTAGTTAAATATAATAATTAATAACAGAAAGCATACCCTGCTACGTTGGCTGGCTCACAAGTCACCATGTTGCAAAGAGGTTGGTTTGAGAAACATTGATCAGCTGATACAACCTCCAGACCCTTGGCTGAAAGTCATAGCCAGTAATGGACAGTTAATACCTCTACATTGTTACTGGGAACCTACAATCCAGGTGAGGGAGATACAACTACCTCAGCAAGGCGTGATTGTAATAGATCTAAAGGATAACGAATTTCCACCAATGGTGCTGGGCAAGAACATACTCCACAACTGCTATGAAGAAATGCTAGATGCCCTACATGGCGCCCTTCCTACAGCTTCTACCTCTAAGCAAGTTGCGCTTCATAACTCCATACGTCACCTGACTGCTTAACAGAGATTCTCCAATGAAAAGGGTGAGATTTGCCGTGCTCGTATTATGGACAACCAACCAGTGACTCTGCAGCCAGAGGCAGAAACCATGGTGTGGTGCAGAGCTCAGTCTTTACCTTGTAAACCTGAACATCAAGCTCTAGTGGAACCTCTTCCAATGGAAGAACACCCAACAATGCAAGCAGCCAGAAGCCTAATGACTGTTTACAATGGGAGGGTACCCATCCGCCTCCTGAATCTTGGCGGGGGAGTTCCCTGCTTCAGCATTAGATTCAACTGTATCTGCGTCCTAAGGAACCTTTCACCAGGGGTATATGTCTGGAAATATTCGATTTTGACGGGAGATTCAAACGCAGTGTGAATAGAGCCTAAATCTGGTGTAAGACGGTCCAAAAAACTGTTGCAGGTGACATACTTATCAAACAGATAAGATTTTTTTAAATCCCAAAGCTGCTTAACCAGTTCAGGACCGGGCTATTTTGAGCCTTCAGGACCAGACACTGTTTAGCCCTTTTTAGCACGTGTTAAATGGCTATAACTTTTTTATTTGTTGGGCTAACGACGGTATTTTTTTTGCAATGTTTTTTTCCGTAGACAATGCAGGTTTCTTTTTTTATCGTTTTTATACACATCCTTTTTGCTATTTTAGAATTTTTATTTTTAAAGTTTGAAAATAATAGTAAAAAAATAAGCTTTTTTACATTTCAGCTATTTTTTTTTGGTAATAACATAGTTTTACCCTAAAATGGACCTTTTATTTGTGATCATCATTGTCTACCATAAATTTTAATATATAACATGTCTATATTAGGGTAATTGGGTCAGCGCTAGCTTTACAACAATTATAGGCGGGGGGAACGTTTTTTTGGGGGTGGGTATTTTATGTGTATTTATTATAAAAAAATTTTTTGCACTTTACTTTACTTTTATTTTTTTATTACTATGGTCTGTCCCTCAAAGGTCAAAAAAGACCTTTGGGGAACTTTATATATATTTTTTCTTTCTTTTACACCATGTTTTTCCACTGGAGCTGCACAGCAGCCCCAGTTACAGGGGAAATCAGCCCTCTCATAGTGACGATTGTCACTAATAGGGCTGTGCTGGGTCTAGTAAGACCCACCAGCAGTCTGTCACTAACGGCACCCGGCGATCATGTGACCAGTCACATGAAAACCGGGAGCAATAGAGACAGTGGCATGGCCGCTGCCTCTATTCCTATACACAGCGTTCATTGAGCGCTGTGTACAAGTGATCAGAGAAGACAGAAGCAGCGAAAGCTGCTTCTATCCTCTCCTCAGGGTCCCCGGCAGTCACTGACAGCCGGAGACCCGACATTCAGCTGCCCGATCGCGCGGGCAGCAAGTTAAAACCCGAGCCGTAAAAAGTATATGGCTCGGGTTTTAAGAACCCTGACCGCTGGCTGTAAAAACACAGCCAGCGGTCGGGAACCAGTTAAGACATTTATGGATTTTGTCATTCAGTTGCGTAAAGGGTTGTAATGGTGGTGCGGCTGGTTAAGATTAGCTATGCAACATATTTATCCTGAATTTTATTTTTACAAAAGTGGAGCACATGTGCAGCAGTTCAGACCTGTGTCTGCTCTATTGTAGTCTTTAGTATAAGGCCTAGTTTACACAGGGTTTTTTGCAGGACGAAAAAGTCTGCCTCAAAATTGCTTCAGGCATTTTGAGGCCGATTTTGTCGCCTGTGTAACACAGCTGTCACCCGCTGTGTATGGAGCAAGCTCAGCCCGTGAGCCCCCTCCATACTTCCCCTTAACGGCTGCCACGTACCAGTACCTGACATCTCGTTAAGGGGTTAATAGAAATAGGTGCGATACAGGCGACAAGACTGACACAGGGTGTCATGAACTGCTGACAAGTATTACTATAGCAGTAAAGTGAGAACTTGAGTAGCGGGACATCACAAAGTGGGTGTGGTGTGATTTGAAGGGACATTTCTGAGCATAAGTGGGTATTCCCAAATAATACTATACAGCTTCTAGAAAATAATTTCGTATGTCCAACAAACTAGGTATGCAATTGATTACATACAAAAGTAGAGCTGAAGGAGTTAAAGGCTGTGCACTTTGCAATTTTTCTCTTTTTAATTCTCCAATTAGTTTTTTAAATTGCTACAATCTCTTTAAAATAAAAATGAAACAAAATCTTGGTATACATTTTATTGTTTTGCGTCTAGAGCTAGTGCAAAGACCTATTTGTCTCCATGGAAACCAACTACAAACAAACATAAGTCCTGCAAAATGTGTTATTCCACGTTACACTTGCCATTGGACCAGAATCACGTAATGTAATCCAAGGTAAGGTGCTGGAAAACACAGACAAGATATGACAATAAAAAAATCCTTGTTTTTTTGTCCATGTGTTATCCCGGAGACGAAAAAGGAGAGGGGTGCCATGCTGGTGACTGAGGAGAGGGGTGCCATTGTGGTGACTATGAAGGATACTGTACAGTGTTCTTTAACCTATGGCTGTCTAGTTGTTATGAAACTAAAATTCCCATCATGCACTCATGCACTACAGGTCTCCGGTAGGGTAAAATGGGAAGTCACAGGTAGAAGACCTCTGCAGTGTAATGTTTGGTAATTAAGTTTACCGGTTACACATCAATTACAAGACTAGGTATGGGCAGGACTTTAACTTGATTTTCTCAATGGCTTTTCAATATCTTTTGTTGTGTTGAGTGATAAGTTTTTACGCTGCAGAAAGTAATCCGGGTGAATTGCTACATCTGTATATGAGAACAGTGTCATTAATAACATGATTTTGGGCTGTTTTATCATTTTGTGAATTTATTCATGTACTCTGGATGTTTGCTGACTGCATTAAACACTTTAACTAGCAGTCTGTATACTTTTTTCTTTAAAAAGACCATCCCCACAATTTTGGTGGTCGTCTTGAGCTTTCACTAAAATATACACCTCCTTCTCATTTCGTCATGGCATCATCCTTGTACATGCAAGTGTCAGAATGTGATGACATCATAAGGCAGTTATAAATTACCATACCCTCCTCTAAGCTGTTCTCAGAATGCGATGACATCATAAAGCAGTTATAAATTACCATACCATCCTCTATGCTGTTCTCAGAATGTGATGACATCATAAAGCAGTCCTAGGTTAAGTTATCACACATTCAGTGATTTCCCCCTTTTTTGTCATGGCGAATAAACAGAGCATAGCTGTTATTTTCCTGGCGATTCTTGCTGTATTTGTGGACATTGCGCTTGGTCGTGAGACTTCCGGTAATGTGACTGTTATTTATTTCATTCTAATACTAGTTTAATCATATCTATCCAGTTATTATATTACTTACAATCTCTTACATATGTGTCGTATAACTTACACTTTACCTCTGTCTCCTTCTGTCTATACCTCTGTCTGGCTTAGTGAATGAGAAATCATGTAACGCCATTTGAGAAAAACATGGCGGTTACTGTGATTTCTGTTACTAGAATGAGCTCCACAAAGCTTAGCTGTGATCTTATTGTACCAGTGAAGTGAATGAGACAGATACACAATGTTGTAGATTATTTCATAATTGCTACTTGTCTAAAATCGAAATGATAATTTCTTAAAATCCAAATTATCCGTTCTTCAATCTCTTATAAACAGTTGGGTTGTTCATGTGAATATTCCTGGACTTTTATTGCCAACTTTACTATTAAAGAGGTTATCCCATCAAAACAACCCACTCTTTAAGGACAGTCCCGTCCCCCCCCCCCCCCCACCCCGTGTCCAGCTGGTATAAGACTGTTGAAACTCTGTATCGAAGTTACAGGCGGCCACATACTGTTCAATGGATGGCAGAGAAGGATCTAGTGGCTCTCTATTATGGCTAATAGACGGGATCCTAAGTAGATGTCCAAGAAGCTAGAGAATTATATATAAAAGGCTATTAGAAATAATGTATATGAGAATTCCATTCTGCAACAGATTGATGTCAGTCAGGGAGACTGAGGGGAGATGATATAATACAATCTTCTCCTCAATATTAAAGTTATCACCAGTGTGTGCACATATTAGCGTCAATGGTAGAACATCCCAGCACCACAGAATACAGAGATACTATGGACCTGTCACGTGTTGTATAGATTTATATAGCTGCTTATGTGTGTGTGTGTGTGTGTGTGTGTGTGTGTGTGTGTGTGTGTGTGTGTGTGTGCGCCCTATGTACGATTTTTCAGAGTCTTCTACAAGGAATATTAGAATTTTGCAGTATAATAATCCCAGTTATTTAAATAAAGTATATACAGAAAAGTATATTTTTTAATATTGTTTTGATTTTATTTATCTTATTTATTGCAGCAACAACTCCTGGTGAGATTGATATAACATCGAAGTCTCACACTGTTCCAGCATATGCTGAAGGTACTAATAAAACGATATAACTAATATACTTGTAATATACCTGTTTGCCATCAGTGAATGAGAACATGGGAACCTGCTCTCCGCTGAGAAGTGGATACAACTGTACACAGTCTTAGGCAATGCTCTGTGCGCTAAATACATCAGCAGCAGCGCCACAAACCTCACTCATAGTTTGTTTCTAAATGTAGATAATATAACAAATGAATGTAATTTTTTTCATACAGGTCCATCTGATGGACAAAGAAAAATACCTAAAACGCGTTTGAGAAAAATTGTGGTGACTCCGCGTTCAAACATCAATGGTAAGTGTATTGTGAATATGTTATTATTACAATATCCTCCTCCATATTCTGTCATTTACTAGAACTGTGCCCTAAGATTAAAAAGTTTCCTCAAACCATTATAAAGACTGTCATGTTCTATGTGGTGTCATGATGTGATTATTATGTTGGGCCCATGTTATATCCAGTATGTGGCCTTCTACAAGGAAATGTTTCCCAACATTCCCACCAATGAAGATTTCAGGAATAGGGAACCCATCAATGTCCATTACTGTTCCCAATGACAGAAATATCTTTCTATAGATATAGAGAATATGTTTATAATGTTGATTTTCTCTTTGTTTCCTATAGAAGAGACGTCTGGTGTGATAATAAAGACAACATTGTCTATCACCACACCACCACCCCCTGAAGGTAATATAATAACTTATTATAGAGAGAGAATACATCTAGTAATGACAAACATACAAGTATATCAGCGGATTAGCATGTTCAGTCGGCTTAGATGTTGGTATTGATGGCACGGGACTCAAGTTTAGAGTCTATACATTGATGGAAATATTGGGGGATTTATATATTATTTAGAAAAGAATTAAAATAGACTAAATTCCCATTACTTTATCACAAAGAACCAAGTAAGAAATACTGCTACACCAGTGTATACGAGACGTTTAATAGATCCATGTACATTATTTATATATAACGCTAATGCACAATATACACTCTAGGGTTAATATTGATTGTATGAGGCTATTACTACCATTCTTTCAGAGAACCAATATATTTATTTAGGGTAATACTAAGTATAAATACAAGTCACAAATGATAATGTAGTTTACAAGGGGTGTTCAAGTCAATGCATCACAACATCTATCCGCATCGTTTATACATTGGGATAGTAGGAAACAAATTACAATTAGGTATATACTATATCTGCAGAAGACAACTAGGGCTTTCTATTGAGATATGAGGTTACAAGTGTTAAATCTTTATATTCACATTTTCATACAATCCCATAATAGATATGAAGACCTCCTGGCTATAGACAAAAACCATAAAATACCCCAAAATATACTATCGTTTCATGATAATAGAAATCTGCCTTACATTTAATTTCACTGTAATGAAAATAATGAGCAAAATGTCATCAATGCACAATAGATATAATATAACTGATGGTGTCTCAATAATATTGCTGTCAGTGAATGACTCTTTGCTGTGTGCCGGACATCAGAAGGTTTCACTATTATTAGTATTATTAACACGTTCTCTGTACTGTGTTATAGATCTAGTTAGTGCAGACATTACAACTACAACACAAGGGTCTACACCCCCAACTGAGAATGATCTGCAGGGGACCGGTGAGTTCTCTGAATAAATATATTGTCTGATACTGGATTGTTATTATCCATATACTATGATCGGATCATGATTTGTTCTTCATCCTTTCCATAATGTAATATTTTCTTTATTATAGATAAAACGTCTGCTGCAACAGTTACATCACTGCCCAGTACCACAACAACATATACTGAAGGTAATGCACAATACTTATAATGTTAGCTATGCAGGGTATGACTATCGGAGGTGTAGGGGCGATCACAGACACAGGCTCTGGAGTCCGAGGGGGTCCATAAGGTTCATCTGCCTCAGACCAGGAGACAACCCCTACCCATAATGCTGTTCTCCTTGACAGAAGCTTACCCTGTCTGGTCTTAAGAAGGATCTACCATATTTAATAGAATAGTTTAATCAATTATTAATACATAATGTACAATTATAATGGGTAATGTGTGTATTTTTGTCTTGTAGGTGTCTCAAATGGAATTTCCACAAAAGTGAAAAAAATTAAGAAAATCATTGTTCCTCGTGGAAATTTCCATGGTAAGTTATAGAATAGTATAATAGGTTACTATATAATGTACAGTTATAATGGTTAATTTGTGTATTTTTCTCATGTAGGTGTCTCATATGGAATTGCCACAAAGGAAAAACAATTAAAGAAAATCATTGTCCCGCGTGGCAATTTCCATGGTAAGTTATAGAATAGTATAATAGATTATTATTATATAATGTACAGTTATAATGGTTAATTTGTGTATTTTTCTCATGTAGGTGTCTCCTATAGAATTCCCACAAAAGAAAAACAATTAAAGAAAATCATTGTACCACGTGGACATTTTCATGGTAAATTAATCTAGAAGTTCTTATTATGATGAGTAGTAAAAAAAATGGCTGTTAATATTCCTACCTATGTTCTAATTTTTATTAGGTTTTTACAAAACTCCTGTTTATTAGAAAGATTAATATTTGCTTTTATATGACCTTATTTCAAGAACATTTTGTGTTTTATGTTGCGGATTTTGGTGCGTTTTTTCTACATTTGTCAGATATAGTTTGCAAGCGGAAACGCAAGAGAAATTCAGATCCTGCAGATTGTAAAATACGCACCGAAGGTTAATTTACGTGCAGAAAAATTCTGCAACGTGTAGATGAGAACTTGGAATCTCACTTCGCTGATACTGTATTACATTGCGGATTTGCCGCAGGATAATTTGCATGGCAAATCCACGAGTAATATGCATCCGTGTGCATTTGGTCTAAAGGTGAAAAGGAAAGTCAAGAGGCAGTGTTCAGTTGTTTCCATATCTCCCTTAGGTTATATTGGAGTGTTACATCTCTTGTTACTTCATGATCACAAGACTTTATATAATTTATAAAACTATTCAATTATGACACATTTATGTCAATGATGAGTATTATTACTTTTTCAGAACGTAAGATCAATGCAGGACTGGGATATCCTAAGAAAAGAGTAGAGACACCTTATCCTGAAGGTAAAGATCCATTCCTCATTCACTTGTATTTTATGCTACTTTGCTGTGGACTTTTTTGTACATGTTTTATATATAATAAGTTAATGTGGGTATTTTTGCCATTCAGTGGAGACAGACTTTGACAGAGACTTAAAAGCATTGAAAAAAATGTTGGCTCGACCTAGAAAGATACAAGGTAAGACCATTCTTCTAATATACTTATACACTTATAGTATAAAGTCGCATCTCATATAATAAGGGTTTATAGGTTCTTACATTATATTACACTATTATAATCATCACATAGTTATGATTATGATGTCCAGGGTCAGATATACCATATGTGCAACCTGTCTAACTGCACCGGGGCCCTGCAGGCAAGAGGGCCCACTCCTACCTTAAGGAAAATAGTGCCCCCTACTGTCTATCGGTCACATGTAAGGGGTTTTACTTATTCCCATCCATGCCCCACAATTACTGCTGGATTGGTACACTGTGAAGGATTTTCTGGGGAGCAGTGGATGAGGTGATCTATCGCTAGCACCCCGCTGTCATGAAATTCGTCTTTGGATAACAAGGGGCTCATACACTTGTCTTGCACAGGGGGCCTCCGTTATTTGTATCTGCCCCTGATGATATCACAATATCAGGATTTACATTTCTTGTGCACACAATATAATTGTTTGCAATATTTTCATTATTATATTTTCAGGTCGAAAGATCAATGCAGGATTACAACGTCCTGAAAAGACAGAAGAAACAACGTATCGTCAAGGTATAAATCTTTAATACATTATAGCAATTATATTATATATGGAAACGATATAAACACAAACATAACAAGTATAACTCTGTTCACATCGGTGTTCAGGGGTTTCTGACAAGCTTTCCAGTATTTTAGAAAGGGAAAATAGCGAAGTCTGCAGCACTATTCTTGTCAAAAATACCATTAAAAAAAATTCAACATGGCCGATAATATATTCTCCAGATCTTGTTCTCTTGTCATTGACTTTTAAAATAGTTTATGCATAAAAATAAGGGTATATTCACATATTGCAGATTTGTTGCAGGAATTTTTACGAGTGAAAATCTGTTCCATATATCTAAATGCGGTTGTTTCTGCACATCGATTTCTGCAATCCACATTCAGATAAAGGGGACAGTATACGCTCGTTCTAAGGCTCAATGCACACGATGCGTATTACAGGCGGTTTTGCCACGCGGATTTGCATGTAGCGAAACCGCAGCATAATGAAGTACCAGCATAGTCAGAGAGATTCCAGGAAATCTCATGTACACGCTGCAATGTTTTTCCGGACAGAAATTGACCTGCGGTGCATTTTTAAGAAACCACAGCACGTCAATTTATCTTGCGTTTCTGCTTGTGAATTATATCTGCCTAGTGCTGTGGAAAATCGCACCAAAACCGCAGCTGAAAAACACGCCAAAGAACGCATCAAAACGTAAAAACTGCACTGGAAAACGCATGGAAATACGCACGATTAGGTGCGGTTTTTACCTACCAATTGCTGCGGTTTTGGTGCGTATTTTCCTCAGATAAATAAGCTACATGCCCACGTTGTGTAAAACTCAAACATAGAAATGTGATCCAATCTGTGTAGGAAAGATTAGAATGACACTTCCAGCTATAATAAATAGTCTGCATAGGAATATATTTATTACAGGTTAACCGTGTAATACACTTCTTATTTCCAGAATTAGAACAAGCGCCACCAGATGACGATGAGGAGGAATCATATCCTTGGATGCTTGACACAACAACTGAAGGTAAGCTGTTATATTACCCCATATCTCCCAGTCTATGACACTGAACATCATACATTGTAGGGTAGAAGTCTCCTAAATATTTATGTGATCAGCTGTAATTGTGGGAAATTTTATGGTTTCTAATAGCAGGACCATCACCTGGAGCGACAGAGGTAAAAACTGACATTAAAATTTTATGTTTTTATAACATTATCTGAAAAAAGAGATAAAATGAGACAACAACCTGATTGGATGACAGCTGTCAACCAATAATCACGACTCTTCTTATTTGTACGTACCAAACCCGTCAAAAAGCATGAAAGAAATGCATGTAAAATAATCGTTTTTACATGTATTTTTGCTGGCTTTTGTTATTTTGAAAAACGTCATACCCAGATGATGACTTTTGATAAAAACTAAAACTGACGGAAAATATGCTACAAAAATGGAAAAAAACAAACACCCCGCTGTGTATAAAGGCTTTCTTATATTTTACTATAAACTTTAAACCAACATCTGGCCGTATCATTCTTGTCCCACCAAAAAACACGCAAAAAACACCATGGAAAAAACATCAAAACATTATGGGGCAGATGAACTATAACAAATGCATGCCGTTTGCCAATTTTGTTTACGTGTTTTAGAATTTTTTTTGCTTCTTACTATGTACTGTTCAAAAATCCTAGAAAAGTGGAGTCCTAAAATGTGCCAAATTTATTATTGACATGCACCACAACTTTGGTGAAAAATACAGGTCTAAATTAAGCCAACCAAAAGGGGGTGTAAGTTAGAGAAAAGTTTCTAACATGTCTATCAAGATGCGCCAAATCTCTGATACAGCATGCACCAATGTAATAAAATCTTCTGCCTGTCTCCTCTAGGTTTATGCCGTCCTTATTTTACACGATATTAATAAATCTGCCCCATTGTGTGACACTGGCCTAGAGCAGTTATCTGATGGGGTCACACATGGAGAATCATAATAGTAGACAGTTAGACTGCATAAGATTGAGTACGGATGACAGTCTGCTGCTTAATGTTGTAGTTCACCAATGTTGGCTGTCTCATTCCTTTTATGTTCCCTTGGTAAACAAAGTTCTGATGCTAAACTAATGATTGTGATTTTCTGCTCTGATTTTCCCACAGTGTCCACTACAATCTCAACAACAATACCAACAACAATGTATAGAACAAGAGCGATAACTGTAGACACTACAACATGGCAAAGAGCAACAACGATGTCTACAACAGCGACAACCATAGACACAACACCAGTGCAAACAGCAGCACCAGAATCAGACCTTCCAGCTACTACCACCCCTGCCGTATCTGCAGACTACACACTGCGTAACATCATAATCATCAGCTGTGCTGTTGGCGTTCCTCTGCTACTCGTTGCAGTACTGCTATTCATCGTGCTTCTTAAACTGCAAAGACTTCAGAAGTATGCATTGTTTTTCCTTTCTACCTTTATTTTTTTCGACATTATTTTACGCTTTAAAACTTATGGTTTATTTCACTGTTTCTGTTCTCAGATTGCTGGATATACAAAGAGTCTAAGGATCTGCTGAAGATTCGTAAAGGAGAATGTCGCTTTATATGTCGCTTGTACCTGCTAACGTACTTCAGCCACCTGGTTATCTCTTGGCTGCTGTGAACAGTTGTGTTGAGATCAGTGCTCCATCACTTCAGTGGCGAACCAGTCTTCTTTCTACTACTCTGTCACCTGAGTCCTGGTCCCTGCCTGTGTGACCATAAATGCGCACATTTCCACCATTATGTCTGTGTACTCTAACCATAGGCTGACAATAGCGCTATTATTTCATCACACAACCTATGGCGGCACCAGCTAACAGTCCTCCCATCCTTACTGTTAGGTATGTGCACAAACAACTGCACATATGTTTATGGACAGCACGGTGGCTCAGTGGTTAGCACTGTTGTCTTGCAGTATTGGGGTCCTGAATTTGAGTCTGACCAAGGACAACATCTGCATGGAGTTTGTATGTTCTCCCCGTGTTTGCGTGGGTTTCCTCCAGGTACTCCGGTTTCTCCCACATTCGAAAAACATTCTGATAGGGTAATTGGCTTCCTATAATATTGGCCATAAAGAATCTGTGTTTTCACATAGTTCATTATCAATTACAAACTTCAACAACTAAAACATCTGTGTGGTGTTTTCTTATAAAATATGTTTTCAGAGTGTAAGAATATATAGTAATCCTCTTAAAAACTGCTATAGAACCTTTACAATAAGAAGATATGTAAGTGGCTGATCTGAGTGCAGAGTGAATGTCATGAGTGCATAGTGGCAGGCATAGTGGCTGTCATGGGGCCATTAGGCTGGCATAGGAGCATTGTGGTTGTAATGCAGGAATTGTAGCTGTCATGGGGGCACTGTGGCTGTTATAGGGGAATTAAAAGCATTCTTGTTGTCATGAGGCATTGTGGCATAGGGAGCACGGACGGTAGAGGTGAGGGACATTGTGGCTTTCATAGGAACAGTCTGTGGCTTAAAGAATCCACAGGATAGGTGATAATTATTTGATCGCTGGGGGCTCCTCCACTGGGACCCCACCGATTGCAAGAATAGGGGTCCAGGACCACTCCTGCTCACTACATCCCCCAGTGATGAGAAACTTGAATGAAGCAGCGGTCGATCGCTGGTCCATTCAATGTCTATATGACTATAAATCAACCTGCTTTAGACAATTCTAAACAACTTTATTGACTCTTATCATTAACAGCTGTGAGCTACTAGTCCGTTTGGACTTTTCAGTCTCTTGACAGAAGTACTCGATACAGGAGAGGTAGTTATTCAGGGTTACTGTTCTGTCCCTATTCACATTCCACCTCCTAATGCAGTGTCCCAGATACACTGCAGAAATGTACTGTGATTTCTGACATTGTATGTAAAAATATGAGTTTGAGGCCTCATTTACAAGAGCGTGTGCGTTTTGAGCACGCAAAACCCGCAGCGTTTTGCGTGTGCAAAAGGCACTTAACAGCTCCGTGTGTCATCAGCGTATGATGCGCGGCTGCGTGATTTTCATCATTATGACACTTCGTTTGGATGTTTGTAAACAGAAAAGCACGTGGTGCTTTTCTGTTTACATTCACAGTTTGACAGCTGTTGCGCGAATCCCGAAGTGCTTCCGTGTGGTGCGCGTGATTTTCACACACACATTGACTTCAATGGGTGCGTGATGCGTGAACAGCGCACAAAGATCGGACATGTCGTGAGTTTTTTTCAGCGGACTCACGCTGAGCAAAACTCACGGACTATCTGCATGTCCCCATAGACTAATATAGGTGCGTACGACACGCGTGAAAAGAACCCGCGTCGCATGCACGTATATCACGCTCGTGTAAATGAGGCCTAAAAATGTTCCTTTAAGGCTGGACTGAGGGGAGGAGTCAAGGCGGATCCCTTGTAATTTTGAATCAGTCAGTTAGTGCTGAGAGAGCCAAGTAACGGTTGGAGTGAGGAGTAGTTCCTATGTAGGGAGAAACCCTGCAGCTCTGAGGAGAAAATCCAGTTTAGAGATCTTGGATCAAACCTGGAGAAACACACAACTAATCCAGTTGTGTAATTACCACAGAGAGCAAATCCTGCTGAGAGAATCAAAGGAGGAAATTCAGAAGGAATCCTCTGCCTTGTCTCCTCACCTGCCAGCCTGCAGCCATTGTATCTGTACCATACCAAGCCTGAAGTAAAGGACCATTTCCCGTGTATTCAATCTGCACCCACGTTACCAACAAGGGCACCCCAAATACCATCAGACCGGGAGGCTGTACAACAGGGTGCGCCCCAGGGGGAAACTACAACCATCAACATTCACCATACAGTGCAGACCGCTCCATTTTCCCTGTAACGGCTCCGCAGGGAGTTCTTGAAGGCCCAGCCACTGTGTCCCTATACCGCCCTCGCACTACCCAATCACCACCGGGTCGTTGCATTAAAGTGGCGTCACGAACAGGATTATTATATCACCTCTGTGCCTCCTAAAGAAATTTGCTAAGAGACTTTATTGCTGTTGTAAAATCGCTGCAGAGAGAATTGCAACCAGCAAAACAGGGGTTAATCAGCCATCTTGGAAAACCCAGTGTTTAGGCAGCAGCAGTGTGATTTCAGAGACTTTGTGTGTGAAATTTACTGTGGCCCCTCCAGGGTGCATGACGAGACTGTTACAGGAAGATATTGCTGTTTGTGTGAAGGAAAAAGTGGCATTAGAGACTGTAGTTGATTAGAAATTGTCTGCTGCGTCACGACCGCATTTTGTTCCAGCCAACGAGGGGTTAACCAGTCGATAGTGTTACAGCGGGAAAGCGGAGACCAGAATAACCACCAAGTAACAGCCCGCCCACTTCCTGGTGGGAAGAGACAGAATCTGCCTAGCAACAGTGAAACATCACGTGAACAGCGGAACCAAAGTTCCTACCTCTTGTTGTGCCAGGGACGGAAAACACCAGCCGGAACTACCAGAAGTCCCTTGGCGCCGCCATCTTGAAAGTTACCCAGCCGGAGCCGCAATAGCCGCCGCTGCTGAGAAAGATAAAGAATTTATTCCCACTTAGCCCTGCGAGAGTGGAAGTGCCATACAGCCATGGAAGCCACCACGCCACTGCCAGAGACCGCGGTGAGCAGATAAGAGACTCAGTTTGAAAAGAAATCACACAGCGTTGCTAAGGGCAACGAACCACAAATATAGCAGAAATGTCTGACGATGGGGAAGAAGTTTCTCCCAGCAACAGTGGATTACCCCCACCTGCCCAGGTTATGCCAATCACAATGCCCTACTACTTTGGAGCACCGTGGCTCCCCCGCTACCAGGGAGAAAATCATTCACTGAAAGATTTTAGACAGAAGATGTTGTCCATGTTTCGCTTGTATCCTCTCTCCACAGAACAGAAGGTTGAGATATTAACTGGACAGCTAGAGGGCGCAGCTTTGAGAGAAGTGAAATCCTGGCCCAGAACTGAGAGAAAGACAGTTGAACAAATTCTGGATCGGCTGCGTGCCATTTTTGAAGTGAGAACTGTGGCAGAAATCAAGATGAGATTCTTTGGGAAAAAAACAGTAGCCTGGTGAGTCATTGAGAGACTTTGCTTTATCCCTGAAGGAGGCGCTACGAGCAATTATGCAGGTAGAACCCATGGAGGCTGCCGCTGCTGACAAGGCCTTAAGAGAGCAATTTGTGGAGGGAGCTGGATCTGAAGCCCTAAAAAGCCAGCTCAGAATGTTGGCCTCCCAGAACACAGACTGTACTTTCCTTGACTTTAAAGAACTAGTCATAAGGATCCTGGGGACTGAAGCTGCATCGACTCCAACTAAAGTTTGTCCCTATTCCATAGAGACACCTCATGAGCTTCCCGCTGACCACCGAGTTACCTTGGGAAGCCAAGCTACCATTGCTCCATCAACCCCCAAGCCAGAGCCAGATTCAGTTGCTGAACTGAGAGAACAAGTTGCTGTTTTGACCAAAAGCCTCACTAAAGTGTGTCAGAGCTTGGAAGATCTGAAGCAGCACCAAGAGGAAAGCCCACCGGTACACCAGTAACAGATTCCGTGATAGACCTGTTAGGAGAACATTAACTTACCAGAATCCGGGTAGGCTCCCTACTGACAAGTTTGATGCTAAGGGAAGACCCATTTGCCACAGATGCCAAGGAGCTGGCCATGTTGACAGAGAATGCCGTCAGTTAAACGACAAACCCCCGGAGGCAATGGACCGCCCCTCGGGAGGAAGGCCACTAGGTCCATCAACTCCAGAAAGCATACCCCGCTATGTTGGGCAGTGTCCAGTGATCATCATCCACAAAGAGGGAGTCCCGATTCACGCCTTACTGGACACTGGCTCACAGGTCACCACGCTGCAAAGAGGGAGGTTTGAGAAACATTGGGACACTGATCAGCTGATTCAACCTCCAGACCCATGGCTGAAAGTAATAGCTGTTAATGGACAGTCAATACCACTACATGGTTACTGGGAACCTACACTCTAGGTGAGAGAGATGCAACTACCACAGCAAGGCGTAATTGTGATAGATCTGAAAGATACCCTACCTGGCGCTCTTCCTACAGCTTCTACCTCTAAGCAAGTTGCGCTTCAGAACGCCATACGTCGCCTGACTGCTCAACAGAGATTCTGCAATGAAAAGGGTGAGATTTGCTCTGCTCGTATTATGGACAACCAACCAGTGACTCTGCAGCCAGAGGCAGAAACCATGGTGTGGTGCAGAGCTCGTTCAGGTTTACACGGTAAGACTATCAAGCTCTAGTGGAACCTCTTCCACCGGAAGTACATCCAACAGTACAGGCAGCTAGAAGCCTAGTGACCGTTTCCAATGGGAGGGTACCCATCCGCCTCCTGAATCTTGGCAATCAAGCTGTGGAGCTGAAGAAGCATTACCCAATTGCCAAGCTGTGACAGATCTTTGTGGAAGACATCTGGAGTCCAGAAACTGTTGTGTCCCTACATGCTAACCAGAGTCGTGTCACGCCTGGGAAGACAACAAAACCCTGATGGACCGAGATCCACGTTGGCGATGCCAATACACAAGAAGAACAGATTGAAGGAGTCCTAACAGTAGCCCAAGATCACCAGCAAGCTTTCAGTAAGCATTGCATGGATTTTGGAAAAGCTACCATCATACAGCATACCATTCCAACGGGTTCACATCCACCCATCAAGGAAAGGTACTTTTCACCTGCTATGTACCAACAGGTGAAGAAAAAGCTTCGGGAGATGAAGGATGCTGATGTGATTTGGGAAAGTTACAGTCCATGGGCTGAACCCCTAGTACTGGTGAAAAAGAAGGATGGTGATATCAGGTTCTGTGTGGACTACCGGAAACTCAATAAGATCACCCACAAGGATGCGTATCCCTTGCCACGCATTGAAGAATCCTTGACTGCCTTGGGGTCTGCTGCCTATTTCTCTACTTTGGACTTGACTAGCGGGTATTGGCAAGTACCCATGGCCCCTGAAGACAAAGAAAAGACTGCTTTCACTATTCCTTTGGGATTGTTCGAGTTCAATGACATGCCCTTTGCACTCTGCAATGCCCCAGGGACTTTCCAGAGACTGATGGAATGCTGCCTTAGTCATCAGAACTTTGAGACCATCCTCCTGTACCTAGACGATATCATCATCTACTCAAAGACGTATGAAGACGATTTGTAGCATCTGGCTGAAGTATTCCAGACCCTCATAAAGTACAGCCTGAAAGTGAAACCCTCTAAGAGTCATCTCCTGAAACCAGAAGTCCGTTACTTGGGTCATGTCGTCAGTGCAGATGGGGTGCTTCCTGATCCAGAGAAAGTGGCAGCTGTGAAGAACTGGCCAACTCCCAAGACCGTCAAAGAGGTGAGAAGTTTTCTTGGGTTTGCCGAATACTACAGGCGTTTCATCCCACACTTTGCCCAGTTTGCAGATCCGCTCCAGGGATTGTTAAGAGGCCAGTCCAAAGAAGCCCAGAAGAGAAGAATCCCAATTAAGTGGGCTGAAGCCCATGAAACTGCCTTCAAGAAGCTAAAACAACTGCCTATTGAACCACCAATCTTGGGGTATCCTTACTATCAGCAACCCTTCAAATTGTACACAAATGCCAGCAACAAAGGGTTGGGAGCAGTCCTGTCGCAGGTACAAGACAAAAAGGAGAGCGTCATTGCTTATGCCAGCAGAGCTCTTCGTGGAGCTGAGAGGAACGATCAGAATTATAGTTCCTTCAAGCTGGAGTTCCTAGCTCTTGTGTGGGCCGTCACCGAGAAGTTTAAAGACTACCTTGCTGCGACACCCTTCATTGTCCAGACTGGCAAACTACCAGTTCGTAATCAAGTACCGGTCTGCTACATTCAATAAGAATGCTGACGCCCTGTCCAGATTGCCCGTTGATGATGATGAAATCGCCTAAAGTCAAGATGAGTGGGAAGAAGTAGAGATGCCAACTTTCTACGCCCAGTTTGCTGCACAAAATACGCTGATCGCCAGAGAAAGAAAAGATCACTCTAAGCCAGAGTTTCCTGATCCTTCTAAGGATCCGAGACAATGGGTTAAGATCCAAAGAGAAAGTCGAACTCTCCGAGAACTTCAGACTTTTCTTCTACAGCACAAGACTCCTGACCGAATACGAAGCGGTAAAGCTGATCTAGAATTGATTAGTCTATGGAAACAAAAGAATCACCTCTTTGTGTCAAGAGGGCTGGTACAGAGAAACGCTCTAGATCCTATTACCGGTGAACGTTTGCATCAAATTGTAGTACCCCGGCGAGATGCCAAAACAGTGTTGGAAGCCTATCATGACCGATCAGGACACTTTGGGGTTCAGAAAACTGAAGCTACCAACCACAGACGATTTTACTGGACGGGTGTGAGAAGTGACATAGAGAAGTGGTGCCGGGAATGTCCTATTTGTGCCCAGAGTAAAGGACAGTCTTCAGACCAGAAAGCCCCACTCCATTTTATCATCAGCCATAAACCTCTGAAGCTCATAGCCATTGACCATGTCAAGCTGGAACCAAGTCGCTCAGGTTATGCCTATGCCATTACAATCATTGACCATTACAGCAAGTTTGTTGTTGCTTTGCCTGTGAAAGACCTGACTGCCAAGTCAACTGCTGCTATCGTTTGGAAGAATTTTGTGCTTCCTTATGGCTGCCCAGACAAGATTCTGACTGATCGTTTATCTGCCTTCGAGTCCCAACTGTTCCACGAGATGTGTTCCTTACATGGCTGTCAGAAGCTCAGAACCACCGCTTATCATCCACAAGGAAATGGCCTGTGTGAGAAGATGAACCAGACGCTCATTCAGATGCTGAGAACTGTTCCATCCCAGAGAAGAGCTGATTGGCCAAGTCTACTGCCTGAACTGGTGTACCTGTACAATAATACCATCCATTGTTCCACAGGGTACACTCCCTACTATCTCCTGTTTGGCCGACAAGAAAAGTTACCGTCAGATATGGCCTTGGATGTCGAGGTGCCAGACACCATCAATCCCCTGCCAAAGATTGATTGAGTGGGTGAGTGATCACCAACGTCGCCTGGCTGAAGCGAACGAGAGTGTGGAAAATCGGATGGAAGATACTCGTCAAAAGCAACAGGTAGATTTTGACAAGAATGCCCGTGCAAAACCACTCCAAATCGGAGACCGGGTATGGCTGAAAAACAACCATCGCACCAGCAAGTTAGACAGCAAGTGGGAGAAAGAACCCTACACTGTAAAGTCTATCCCATATCCAGGTACTGATGTCTACAAGATTGAGCGAGAGAGCCGAGATCCTCAAGTTGTACATCGCAACAGGCTTAAACCCTACCAGAAGGAAGACAGATCTACAGAACCACAGTCGGCTGAAGAACTTCCTACAGCTGGAGAAGCCCCACAGCCCATACAGGAATCTCCTCCAACTAAAGATTCTCAGCCCTCAAAAGATGAGCCGATGTTCCGTCCTTTTGATTGGTTCCTCAAGCCATGGATGTCCGTGTTCATCCCCAGTGTTGTTCCTGCAGTGAATACCATCCCACCGCCTTCGGCAACAGAGTTCAGACCTTGTCAGGAAGAATCCATAGACCATGAGGTTGTGACAGAAGAGCCCCTGAGAAGATCCGAGAGAGTTAACAGAGGTAAGATGCCAGCCAGGTATCAGGATTGAACTATTATGGAACTCTCGTACTGCGTTTGTTAGTCAGTGTTCATCCATTCAATTGGCTGACTAAAGCTTAAGAGAGACCAAGAACATTTGCCTCTGCTACGTCCCAGATGGGCCTAAGCGCCCATGTTTCCAGTTTAGTGCCGGACTATGGACACTACCCCAGTTACGTTGATTGATTGATCTACGACCCTGTTCCCCTTCTAGAAGAGTCGTCGTCCCATTACCTACACCTTTGTGCCTTTAAAGATTTAAAGGACTTATAAATGTTTGCCGTATATATGTATATTTCATGTTTTACAGGTCCACAGACGCCCAGGACGGCTTTCTTCAAAAAGAGGGTGTATGCAGTGTCCCAGATACACTGCAGCAATGTACTGTGATTTCTGATATTGTATGTAAAAATATGTGTTTAAAACTGTTCCTTTAAGGCTGGGCTGAGGGGAGGAGTCAAGGCGGATCCCTTGTAGTTTTGAATCAGTTAGTTAGTTCTGAGAGAGCCAAGTAACGGTTGGAGTGAGGAGCAGTTCCTGTGTAGGAGAAAACCTGCAGCTCTGAGGAGAAAATCCAGTTTAGAGATCTTGGATCAAACCTGGAGAAACACACAACTAATCCAGTTGTGTAATTACCACAGAGAGCAAATCCTGCTGAGAGAATTAAAGGAGGAAATTCAGAAGGAATCCTCTGCCTTGTCTCCTCACCTGCCAGCCTGCAGCCATTGTATCTGTACCTTACCAAGAGTTATATCATTTAAACTAATCACACTTCCATTTCCCATAGTCGTTTGGCTCAGGATATACGGTCTCATTTTCTCAATTGGTTATGATTAATAATTAGGTACCACCCCACATTACATTAACCCATTAGGATTGTGACACAAGGAATTAGATGCAGCATGCATAAGATATCTGAAGATATCTGGTCATTTAGGTCCAATGGTGTAACCATATTTAACCTAAAAATCCATTGCGCCTCACGCTGGAGCACCCTCCTATCGAAGTCCCCTCTTACATTTGGTTTAACCAGTTCTATTCCTTGGAACCTGATCTTTGAGGAGTCTCATTTATGACATTCCCATATATGGCGAGGTATGGGCTTTTCCTCCTTCCTTTCTATGTCACAAATGTGGTCTCTTATGCGCCTACGGAACTCCCGAATGGAGTCCACTTATAATGAGGTATATGATACCTTTGCTACTGCAGTTGATGAAAGACCTACACATGTATAACTGACCAGTAGACTTACTGATAAATTGCTTCCCTGTCAAAATCGAGCTACAGGCCATACAGGACCCACACCTGTACGTACCCGTGACTTTTTGTGACATCCACTTACCTCTGGGTTTCTCCTGCATCAGGTGACTGTGCACTAATCTGTCGCACACATTTGTCCCCCTTCTGTATGTAATACCAGGTTCATCTCCCAAGTACTCCCCTACGTCCGGGCCAGCCGTGAGTACTCCCCAGTACATGTGGATGACATCTCACACCTGGGAGTGAGCTAAATCATAGGTTGCAATAAATCCTCAATTGTGGGTTTACCTCAGCTCGCTCCCTAGGGTTTAAGAGTTGGTCACAATTAACTGACAGCGAATTTTGGTATTCCCCTTTGAGGACATTTTCTGGGTAACCTCTCCTACGAAACCACTGTTTAAGATCACATGCAGCAGTTTTGAAGTCCGTAATTGTGGAGCAATTGTGGCGAGCCCTCAAATCCTGTCCATTTGGGATGCCCTTACGAAATGACTATGGGTGCCAGCTCTCCCATTTAAGCAAGCTATTCGTCGCTGTGGGCTCTCTGTAGATGTTAGTTCTGAGATTGCCCCCCCCCCTCCCAGATAAGTTAATATATAAATCCAAGAAGGCAATACTTCTCTCTTGGATTTCTGAGGTGAAGAACAATCCCAGTGTGTTGTTATTAAGTACCCCCACAAAGTCCTCAAACTTCTTCTTAGTGTCCAGCCATATGATGAAAACATAATTATGAATCTAAATCAGACTGATACAGAGGATGTCCATGACTCCATATCCTCGCATAAAACAAACTTTTGCTCCCACTAGAAATTTGCGTAGGTGGGCGCACAGGGGCTGCCCTTCGCAACTCCCCTGAGCTGGTGGAAGAATCTGCATTTAAATTTGCAATAGTTATGCTCTAAGATGTACCTGAGCAATTCCCCTACAAAGATGTTATGTCCCTGAAAATGCACACCTTTAGTTGATAGGAAGTGCTCCATAGCTCAACAGCCTCATGCGGAAATTGAGCTGTAGAGGGCCGCCACATCCAAGCTAGCCAGCCAACACTCCCCTTTACATTGGATGCCCTCTGGTCTTCTAAGGACATTCACCGAATCCCCCACATACGATGGGAGGGCTGTGACATAGGGGCGTAAGGTACAGTCTAGATCAGGCGTGGGGAACCTTTTTTCTGCAAGGGCCATTTGTATATTTATAACATAATTCGCGGGCCATACAAAATTATTAACTTAAAACTTCGCCTGTTATATGTGGTAAAACATTTTATTAACTCACCCCTAATGTGATGGCTGGAACTGCTTTACTTTGGTGAGGCATGTTAGCCAGTATTGATGATGTTGCTACTGCGTCGATTAGTCTGGAGTGCAGTCGACTCTTTGCAATGGTAAGTTTTGAAAAGAACTGCTTGCTGCAGTAAGTTGTTCCGACTTACTTAAAGGGGTTTTCCCATCAGGGACATTTATGACCTATCCACTGGATAGGTCATAAATTTGAGATAGATGCAAGTCCCACCTCTGGGACCCGCACTTATCTCTAGAACAGGGCCCCCTAAACCCCGTTCTACCACTCGGTGTTCCGGCTGATTTCCGACCATGAAGAAGGGAACATCTATTGAAAGAACAGGAGAATCCCGATACAGGTGGGATACCATCGTCAATAAGCAAACTTTCAACCAAATTTCCACAATTTGCATTGTGCTTACCAATTGATTTGTTTGTAAAGTTAGTGTCTCATGAGTTTGAGAAAATATCAACATCAATTGGCGGCGACAATCTTACACCAGCCGAATTAATTAGCCTCAAGAAATTAAGATCTTTGGAAGACACTGTATTTAACCCCTTTGCGCTCAGTGACGTACTATTCCGTCATGCTGACTGCACCGTTCGCGCTCAGTGACGGAATAGTACATCATGGGGAAAATGCATCGCCATTTTCCGCCGGCGCGTTCACGAGCTGTGACAACTGCTGATTCGGACAGCAGGCTATCACCGCTCAATACACCGGGACTTATCACGATGGTCCCGCCTCTTCGATTGCCGCTATCGGTCAATCAGTGACTAACTGTCCAGTAGCGGAGATCGGTCTCTTCACTTCCTCTCCCTGACATCACATCCTGCTGCAACCACCCTGAATGCCTCTGTTGGAAATAGAGAGGCGTTCAGAGTGGTTGTGAGAAAAGCAAAGTGCAAAAAATTTTTTAAAAAAACTTCTTTTTGCTTATTTGATCTCCTATCACTGACCACTTCTTAGTCTTCAGGACCAATTTCTTGGTCCCTGGGGATTATTTTTCTCTTTTTTTTTAAATTAAATATATAAAACAAAAAAAAATTAATAGATAAATAAATCGTTAGTTTAGACAATTTATCTGGCTAGTTAAGTATTAGGCTTAGTTAGTGTCAGGGAACTGTCAAAAAGCGTAGTTCGGTATAGCGTCAGGGAATTTAGCATCAGGAATCCATCACCGTAGTTAGGTTTAGCATCAGGGAAGCTCGGAATAATCTAGTTAGGTTTAGTGTCATTCACCCGTTACCGTAGTAAGGTTTAGTGTCAGGGAAACTCGGAATAATCTAGTTAGGTTTAGTGTCAGGGAATAGTCGCAATAGTTAGATTTAGTCTCAGGGAAGTTCAAATAAAATCTAGTTAGGTTTAGTGTTAGGAACCCTCGCCCTAGTTAGGTTTAGTCTCAGGGAAGCGCACTCGTTCTATAAAAACACCAATTTTTGGGACTGGTTTAGGTAGCAGCCTATTGCTCCTAGTTAGGGAAGCAAACAAACATATCCCAACATTTACTGCCGAAGAGGCATATTAATTTCTTGCCTCCGACACAGACTTGTCGGATGGTGAGACTCTATTTTATTTATCCACCTCCTCATCCAGTGACGAAGAAGAGGAACCCTCTAGGAGACGCCCTAGGACCACCACTACAGTTCAAACCCCCGAGCGAAATGAACCCGTCGCAGTTGAAACCCCCGAGCGAAGTGATCCCTCCGCAGTTGAAACCCCAGAGCGAAGTGACCCCATTTGGACCCCCCACACCAGACATTTATGAGCCTAAGAGGTGGTGTTAGAAGAATTTTCCATACTTAGCAATAATGATTCAAGTTTTTATCCCAATAAGAGTTTTATTCTCATCGATGAGGAGTCTGACTTAATTCCATAAGCACAGGTTTATAGACACATATCAATGCATATTGCAGTACAGACCAACTGAAAAACTGTTTGTGGCTTTCCTGTCACATGAAATGTTACACTTCAAAATGAGAGTAGGTCAGTTGGACTTCCTCTGGAGATTGCAATCTTTATTAAGAAGTCCAACCGCCTCATACACTTAGAGAGACTGTCATTTAACTCTTTGTCAACTAAAGTATTTTCTGAGAAACCTGCATGCACATTTAATATCTATTACATAAAGTAACAATAAATTAAAAATAAAACTTTTCTAACAGGTGGTTATCAAGAACCTAATCTTTAGGGACCAAGAAGAGGGGGCACCCAGTACTTCTGGAAGCGAGGCCACATGCATCGTACCAGGGCAACACTTTCCAGATGAAGTTCCCCAAACTGGCAAGAAGGGAAAAAGTCATAAGAGGTGCAAAGTCTGCTATAAGGGGGGAAAAGGAAGGACAAAATATATATATATGTGCCACGTGTTCCGAAAAACCAGGGCTCTGTATGAAAGAAAGTTATCATACATCCATTGATTTTTAATCTACCCCAGTTTTACTTACCCTGATGCACTCCGCACAGCTTATCCCCCTCATCTTTTCCTTCTGCGTCCTGCTGTGTGCCCAGGCAGCTGTTAACAGCCACTTGTAGGGTATTGCCATACCCGGGAGAACCCACATTACAGTTTTTTGGGGTGAATGTCTCCGGTGGCACATGCTTGACACAATATATCGGACACTGAATTGGCATATATGTATAGAAAATTGCAAATCTCATTCTGCACCATCTGCTGCGCATTATCTTTTACACAATACCTGTGGGGCCAAAATGCTCACTACAAGAAAATCCCCAGTGGCCAAATGGTGGTCCCTCTAAGCCCTCCCATGGTCCCAAACGGCAGTTTATCACCACAAATGGGGTATTGCCGCACTCAGGACAAATTGGGCAACAAAATGGGGTTTTATTCCTTGTGAAAATAAGAAACTTTGAGCCAAAACTACATCTTATTGGAAAAAAATATTTTTTTTTCGTTTACAATCCAATTCAAATAAATTCTGTGAAAAAACTGTGGGGTCTAAATGGTCACAACACCCATAAATGAATTCCTTGAGGGGTGTAGTTTACAAAATGGGGTCACTTCTGCTGGATTTCGATTGCTTTGATACCTCTGGGGCTCTGCAAATGTGACATGGCACCCGAAAACCAATCCAGCAAAATCTGGACTCCAAAGAACACATAGCGCTCCTTTCCTTCTGAGCCCTCCCATGGGTCCAAATGGCAGTTTATCACCACAAATGGGCTATTACTGCACTCAGGACAAATTGGGCAACAAAATAGGTTATTTTATTTCTTGTGAAAATAACAAATTTTGATAAAAAATGACATCTTATTGGAAAACATGTCATTTTTTAAATTTTACAGCCCAATTTAAATACGTGCTGTGAAAAACCTGTGTACTCAAAATGGTAACAACAACCATATATGAATTCCTTGAGGGGTGTAGTTTCCAAAATGGGGTCACTTTTGGGGATTTTCTACTATTTTGGCACCTCAACACCTCTTCAAACCTGGCATGCTGGCTAAAATATATTCTAATATAAAAGAGGCCCCAAAATGCACTAGGTACTTCTTAGCTTCTGGGGCTTGTGTTTTAGTCCACGAGCACACTAGAGCCAAATGTGGGACATTTCTAAAAACTGCAGAATCTGGACAATACATATTTAGTAGTGTTTCTCTGGTAAAACCTTCTGTGTTACAGGAAAAAAAATTGAATAAAATTGAAATTCAGCAAGAAAAATGAAATTTGCTAATTTCACCTCCACTTTACTTTAATTCCTGTGAAATGACTAAAGGGTTAACAAACTTTCTAAATGCTGTTTTGAATACTTTGAGGGGTCTAGTTTTTAAAATGGGGTGTTTTATGGGGGTGTATAATACATAGGCCCCTCAAAGCCACTCAGGAACTGAACAGGTATCTTAAAAAAAAGGCTTTTGACATTTTCTATAAAATATGAGAAATTGCTGTTTATGTTCTAAGCCTTGTGACGTCCAAGAAAAATAAAAGAATGTTCAAAAAACGATGCCAATCTAAAGTACACATATGGGAAATGTGAACTAGTAACTATTTTGGGTGGTATAACCATCTGTTTTACAAGCAGATGCATTTAAATTCTGAAAACTTCAATTGTTTTATAAATTTTCTCTAAATGTTGCAATTTTTCACAAATAAACACTAAATATATCGAATCCAAATTTTGCCACTAACATAAAGCCCAATGTGTCACAAGAAAACCATCTCAGAATCGCTTGGATAGGTTTAAGCATTCCGACGTTATTACCACATAAAGTGAAATATGTCAGATTTCAAAAATGGGCTCTGATCCTTAAGGCCAAAACAAGGCTGCGTCCTTAAGGGGATAAGGACATTTGTTCTTCCCCGTTTGAAATATCCTTGTTTATAGTGGCCTTTGCTTTGGTCTTTTTTGTAGCATTACGTATTTCGGAATTGATTGCCATGTCTGCAGCCCGCCCGGGTGGTTTGTTTTTTTTAAACTCGTTTTATTGAAAAGATTGCACAATACAAATGTCCGTAGTAAAGAACAGCAAAGAAACACATTTAGGTAATAATAAATTACATGAACATAGAGGCATAGTAGTAATGGTAGTAATTAACAGGTCATGACATATTTAGATCACATATTAATCTTCAATAAGGACATCCCAGCGGACACCATACATTTTAAGGTCAATTTCCAATTTATTTCAGACAAAATATAGAAGTCCTGCAAGTAACCACTCGTATGCCATCAGCCCTCCTCAAGGTTGCAACAACTGGTCCCTCAGATCTGTGAATCTATGCGGAGTGTACAGAGTGCATGGTGAATCACACCAAATCTGCCATATTTTATAAAATTTACTAATACACCCTCTTTTCTTATATAAAACTCGCTCATATGGAATAATGGAATTGATCAGCGATTTCCATTTTGCCACCCTAGGTGGTCTCTGATCCATCCATCTTAGTGCGATGGTTTTCCTTGCCATAAACAATACCTCTTGCAGAAGAATGCGCAGGTGGAATGGCCACCGTTCTTCAGTCAGCACCCCAAATAGACAGACCTTTGGTGAAAGGGGGATCGGCTGCTTCACCACTTCCTCAACCACTCACATCACATCCCCCCAAAAGGAGGCCACCATTGGACAATCCCAAATCATATGCCAGAAATCAGATCTGGGAAAACGACATCTATGGCATTCAGTGCTGGGGTATCTGCCCTTCTGTGCAATCTCACCGGCGTGAGATAGCTCTGGTGAACTATGGATAATTGAATCATTTTGGTATTTGCCGCCGGTGAGACCGAGAGAGGAGATGAGAGTATATCCTCCCATTCCTCCCCCGTCAGATCTGGTATAGGGCCCTCCCATTTATCCTTCATCTGTAACGTGACATTGGCCAATTTAGCATGTATAAGAGCAGTGTAGACAGCAGAGATCAGCCCCCGGGGGCCCTGTGATCTAAAAACACCAATCAGAGGGAATCGTGAGAATTCGTGATCTGACCTAGAGTATTGACTTGCGAGAGCATGTCGCAGCTGCAGATATCGATAGAAACCTTCTCTAGGAATTTGGAAGTCCTCTTGCATTTGTGTAAAGGATTTAAAGACGTTATCAACATACACATCTCCAATTCTACGCACCTCAAAGCCACACCAAAAAGGGGGGCTTGCCCTTCCATTAGATGAGGAAGAAGGGGGTCATCCCACAGTGGCATGTCCACCTGTATATCCGCATATGCATACATTTGTTTGGCAGCCATCCAGGCCTGCACTGCCACCCTATGGACTGGAAGCATTGCCTTATAGGTTCCCGGGGGAACTTTCCAGCACTGGCCAAAGATGTGTGAGATGCAAATATGTAGCGAGGTGCTGTTCCCGCGTTGGTAACGGATCCGGCCCTGTCCATAGCTGCAGGTACCTCAGCTGCCCAGCTAGATAATACATGAACAGGTCCGGTAATGCCATCCCTCCCGCATGCTTAGGTCTCTGCAGGGTAGACAAACTAAGTTTGGATCTATTGGATCCCCAGATAAAGGCTGGGAATAAGGCATGAAGGTATTTAAAAAAGGCCTTATATACTGGTATGGCTGCGTGCTCCAGGACATATAGACATTTTGGCAGAATAACCATTTTAATTAAGTTTACTCGGCCCGTCACTGCCAATGGAAGGACCCCCCACACCCTGAACTTGAGTCTGATATAATCCAACAGAGGCAGTATATTGGTGATTCGGTCCTGCCTATGGTCTCGGTTTATAATAATGCCTAGATATTTAAAGGATGACACCACCTGCAAACCGTACTCAGCATCCGCCCACCCTACCCCCTTCAAAAGCATGAAAAAAGATTTATTCCAATTAACGTGTAGACCAGAAAATCTTCCAAACTGGTTCAGAATTTCAATAGCTAGCCCCAAAGTGTCCCTCGGGTATAACATGTACAATATCACATCGTCTGCATACAAACTGATCCTCTCCTCCCTTCCCCCCAACACATTCCCTGATATTTTGGGTGCGTTCTGATACGGATCGCCAAAGGTTCAATAGCTACTGCAAACAATAGCGGGTAGAGAGGGCACCCCCGCCTAGTACCTCTACGGAGTTGAAAATAGGGGGACATTACACCATTAATCAAAATTTGTGCCCTCGGGTCCTTATACAGGATTGTTATCCATTTAATGAAAGCCGGGCCAAAACCAAACCTCTGTAACGTTTCAAACAAATATGCCCACGCAACGGAATCGAAGGCCTTGGCCGCATCAAGAGATGCCATTGCCCAGTCCTCCTTTAGTGCCTCACCTATTTGAGCCAAAACTTGAACCTTGCGTATATTGTCAGAAGTGGACCTCCCAGGCATAAAGCCCGCCTGGTCCGGGTGGATGATTTGTAACATCACCTTATTCAATCTATTTGCTAGTACCTTTGCAAGTAGCTTGTAATCCAGATTCAATAATGAGATAGGTCGGTAAGAACTACATTCTCTAGGGTCTTTGTCAGGCTTTAGTAACACTACAATCGTGTCATCATAGAAACTATCCGGGAGTTTACCCTCCCTCAGAGCGTGAGAATACATGGAGCATAGCGGGGAAATTAGCTGGTCTGAATAACGAAGGTATACCTCCAGTGGAACCTCGTCCGGGCCCGATGCCTTACCCTTCGACATATCCCTCAATGCCTGTATAACCTCGTCTTCCGTAATGTCAAGTTCTAGCATGTCCCTGCCTGCCACATCCAACTGCGGAAAGTTCAAATCTTCCAGATATGATATACACTCGGACCAATCATACGTAGACTGGGAGGAGTATAAGTCCCTATAGAATTGAGTGAAGCAAGCAGCTATGCTGGGAGTATCAGTCAAGTAACGTCCCTGACCATCCTTAATCTTTAGTATTGCTGAGCTCTGAGAGCTGTGGTGAATTAAATGAGCCAACAATTTGCTAGATTGGTTACCCAATTCAAAGTAGATTTGCCGAGCAAAAAATAATTTCCTATCAGCTTTTTCTTGTAGCAATAATAAGTATCTGCGGCCCACCGTCAGCCATGCATGCTTGTTTGCCTCCGAGGGGTTCTCTATGTACTCGCCCTCCAATGTTTTACATTGATGCGCCAACTGACCCTCTTCCTTTGCCGCTTCACGTTTTATGTAAGATATTGTAGATCGCAAGCACCCTCTCAGATAGGCCTTTAGGGTATCCCACAAAATATTTAAATTATCGCACGAGCTATTAGTGTCTTGGAAAACCTCTAATTGATCCGGTATGCGATCTTGCAGCCCTATCAGGGTGAGCCAAAATGGGTGAATTTTCCAGTTGCCAGTTCTCACAGGCCCTGGGTGATTGAAATCGCGCCACCACCGGAGAGTGATCCGACACCCCCCTAGTTTCATAAGAGATATCCGTTACCATAGGGACCATTAGGGCGTTCCCAAAGATATAATCTATATGGGACAGGGAGTTTCTACCGAGAGAGTGACATGAGTATACCTTTGCATTCGGATGCCTACACCTGAAGATATCTATCCAACCCATTTCTTGAAACAGCAAGCTCAACGATGTCGGAACCACCGATGCAGCGCCAGAGTCCACTTCCCCCCTGAATCTATCACATCTGGGATCCAAGACCATATTGAGGTCCCCCATACCCAATACCGTAGCCTGCGGATATGCGGCAGCAAATGCAGCGGCCTTATGTAAAATCTGTGCATTCGCCAGGGGAGGAACATATAGACCCAGTAATACAAATGGTATAGTGTTGATGTAAGCATGTATAAACACATATCTACCTTCCTTATCCACTTTAAGTTTGACCACTTCCCACCGTAGAGATTTGTGAACTAATACATAGACCCCCCGGGAATAAGACGTATGAAAGGAGTGCGAAGACCATTGGATCCAAGGTCTGCGCAATAATCTCATTTTATCTGGGATTAAATGCGTCTCTTGCAGACATATTATAGAGGGATTCAATTTACGGATACATGCAAAAATGGCCGCCCTCTTCCGCGGGGTGCCCAACCCCCGTACGTTCCAAGACATGATCGGTATTGACGCCATTAGTGGACTCGGAAACTAAGTCTACATCGGAGGGAAGTTGTCTCCCGACTCCTGCATAATACTAATATATGTTCTCTAGTGACCTTTATCACACCTCGTTGTACTATATGATCTCTTAGACATTTGCATTCATAAATGAGTATAATTCCGCCTACATACGGCATTGAAAACATGAACGACAGAACTAACATATAAACAGTGAACTGTATCGGCAATGCGATATGACACATAGGCCATTGCCGAAACATGCCCTCCTCGTGGCACTAAAGAGTAGCGGGGAAGGCCCCGTGCTATTAGGCAGTATTAAAGTATCCTTCCCTATCTGCAGCCCTACACATCACATTGCATCATGAGCCCTTTCCAAAAACTCGCTATGGAGAGCTATAAATCAAACATCAGTATAAGCTATACATCAGTAATATTCAACCATCAAATGCTTTCCGGCCAGATACCAGGAACACTCCTGCGTTCTCTCGACTGAGGCCCATTCTTCACATCAACCGATTCACTCCTTCCCAGTACAGGATAAGTACCTCAAGCAGAATGGGAACGGATTGGCAGTCCCGGCAGTCCATCCAAAATAAATGGGGAGGATGAGAATAACCCCTTTCAAGGCCTCCAGAACTATCAATCCACCGGATAAATCCTCAACAGTGGCATCCATCCTTAAACGCAGGAGACCAACCCGAAGCTTTAGCCTGCATCAGGCACATGAGCCGCACGGGTGGTTTGTTAGCTAATGATGTTGCGTTATCCAGCTCAGGGGTTCGATTCCGCATATACGGAAATCCAAGACAGATATATTTGGCAGGGGTTGTTGGGTTTCTTTAAGGCCGGTTTCAGGGCCAGCCTGCCCTGTCCGGGCCATCACGCTTTATATAAATATTCTTGTGTCAGGTACCCAATTTTTCTCCCATGCCGATGGAAAACCACTCACTAGCTTTCAGTTCACAGCAATATTTCGGTCAACATTAACCCATGCTGACTGCCCCCCCAAGGATTTCGGAACACATTAATTTTGCATTGGAGCCGCTATCACGGCCAGCGGTTTGGGCATATCTGATGAGGATGTTTGGTGTATCGGGCGGTGGCGTTCATATTGTTTCGCCGGTTATATCCGTCCGGATTTAATTTTGCATTAAGTTTATTTGGTTCTTTCTAGGTTCACGCCCTGTGATATGGATCCTCGGGCATTCCAACATCTTCTGGACAGAACGGAGAGCGGCAATATGACCAGGCGGTCTCTAGCTGGGCATGCTGGGAGCCAACTTCCATTGGCGTGGTCTGCGAGGCCTGAGATGGCTAGATGTATTGCCCGAGGTGGCGGCCATAAGCAGGCAACGAGTCGGACCTACGGTACTGGTGATCCATGTCGGGGGGAAAGACCTATGTTCTGTTCGATTGGGTGAGCTTATAGCACTAATCCAGTCCGACCTGGAAAGGTTTACTTCGTTTTTTCAACGAACTGGTTCTAGTTTGGTCGGAGGTCATTCCCAGGGCAGTATGGCAAGGGGCCCGTGACGAGGCTGCAATTGAAAAGGGTAGGCGGCTGCTTAACACCAGGGTGTCCAGGTATGTCACGGCTGGTGGAGGTGTGGTAATTTGGCACAGGCAGTTGGAAGGTGATAATAGGTCCCTGCTGCTACAGGACGGGGTGCACCTCATGGATATCGGATTGGATATCTTTTTATCTGGACTTCAGGATGGTATGGAGGAGGCTCTGTTTCGGTTGACCTGGGGTCGGGGGGGTGGAGGTGTGTGCAGTTAAGGATGCTCACCCTCCTCGTGGTGGTATTTATATGGAAAAGGTACGACCTACATGCCCTTCCTTAGGCGGGCTGGCATACGGTTATATTAAAATGTGTTATGGTTTATGGTTATATTGCTAAATATGCAAATAATAAATTAAATAAAGCTGTGGCCGACCCTTCGTGTCAACCCACGTTTAAAAGTTCATTGGTTGTTGGTCAAGTTATTTTAAAAAAAGGTGCATAATCCAACCAAGCGGATTATAAAAGGTTTAGCATGCACACATTCTTGAAGGCACTCAGGCTTATTGGCCGTTGTGCTCATGACTGGGTGGCAATGAAGGGGTTAACTAAGCCACATTATGCTAGGGGGATTGTTCCATACAGTGTTTATATTAGTGGGGCCTATAGGGTATGGGGTACCCGCCTACAGGGCGTTTTTTGGGGGGATATAGGGCGGTCTTACCCACCCTCCCCGTTCTGGAGTTTATAAGGGCATGGAGGGAAGACATCTTCCTCTTTTAGCCGTTACTACTCAGGGATTTGTTATTACTGAATTGTGAGTACACTTACCTGATTGTCCCACCCTCTCTGCCAATTTGGTTTGTTTGTTTTAGAAAAAAAAAAATAAAAATCGGTTACGTTTGTGTATATATCATGGAAGTAAGAAAAAAAATTTTTAGGAATGGAATAAAAAAATAAAAAAGGGTGAGAGAGAAGAATCGCAAGCACTTCCAAAGATTTCTGCTTATTAAATGCAATCCAATGTTGGATGCTAAAGTATTTGTCTGTTAGCCGTTGGGCTACCATAATTTTCGTATTCTAACAGTATGTTTTGTTAAAATTTTTCATATCACAGCAGGCGGTATTTTTATGGAAAAGGTGCGATCCAACATGCCCTTCCCTAGGTGGGCTGGCATACAGTTATATTAAAATGTGTTATGGTTTATGTTTATATTGATAAATATGCAAATAATAAATTAAATAAAGCTGTGGCCGAACCTTCGTGTCAACTCAAGTTTAAAAGTACATTGGTTGTTGGTCAAGTTATTTTAAATAAAGGTGTCATAATCCAACCTAGCGGATTATAAAAGGTTTAGCATGCACACAGTCTTTAATTTTTAGGTTTGTTAAGTCACACTAAAATAAAGAGTTAGGTCCTGTTCACACAGTGTTTTTTGCAGGCAGAAAAAGATTAACTCAGAATTCCTTCAGGAAAAACGCTCAGAGGCGGAAACTGCGGCAAGAAAGGACTTGGCACTTTTTTCCGTGTGAGCGGCCAAAAGTTGCCCGGAGGAAAAAAAGTCTCTGCCTCTCATTGAAATCAATATTCTGAACATCTTGATTTATTCAGTATCGAGTATCGCAGAAATACACACACTTACATGGCTTGGCATGCTATCAATGAGGTTATTAATGGCTGTCTGAGGAATTTTATGCCACGGTGAATGCACTTGAGCACGCAAATTACCAAGATTGGCTGCTGGCAGCACCCTTTGTAATTGCCGACCAATGACGTCCCAGATGTGCTCGATGGGAGACAAGTCCGGAGGTGCTGCAGGCCTTGGTAGCACGTTTAGGCCATGCAGGATGCTCAAAGTAGCAGTAGCAACATGCGGCCTGGAGTTGTCCTTTTAAAAAACTGCTTCTGAGAAACTTTGGAGAAAAGGCCGTACCACTGGTTTCACGACCAAATCAATTTAACGCTGAGTTGTTAGTGTACCTGAAATGAAGACTAGAGGGGTCAAGCTACCATACATAATGCCACCTCACATCATAATCCCGGGAGCAGGACCAATGTGATATTGCCTTGTGAAAAGCTCTTCATAGCATTTCCCTCGTGGTCTCCAGACCAATCTCTGCTATCATTGCGTCCAAGACAAAAGCGGGACTCATTGCTGAAGAGAATAGACCTCCATTCCAGCCCCCATTGCCATCTTGCTGTGCACCATGATAGCCCTTAAGAGTGGTGGCGTGTGGTCAATGGAACACCTGTAGCTGGATGCCTGGCTCGTACCCCAATGTCGTGCAAACTTCTTCTGATCGTTGTGTTGACACGGATTGCCACCCTAGGCTTGGGATGTGACGTTCAATTTCACTTGCAGTACAGAATGGATCACTAAGCACCATTCTTCCAATCAGATGATCTGTCCGTGCAGAGGTTCACTTCCGAGCACCTCTTAAAGTCATTCCCGTTTGCTGTTGCTCTCCCAACCTCCGGGACTAGTAGACCTAACCACTGGGTCTTTGACTGCAGGTAACGTGGGTAAAAAACTAATAGGGCCCTAGCTAGGGATTCAGCTATTTGTTGTGTGCCCAGCAAGGGTAGGGGTTAATACGTTTCTTACCTCTGGCTGCTGCTCTTAGCCCCCTCCGTCCGGGGGGGAGGGGTTATGGTCCTTCTCCTTCCTCCCTCCTTCCTGGTGGATTTAAGGAGCTGTTTTCTGGGTCTCGGCCTCTTTTGGCCGTTACATTGCAATCTCCCACCCTCCCGCCATTTTTAAAATTTATATTAGGTGTTTTATTAAAAAAATAAAAAAATAAAAATATTGTACCATCACAGGCATTTGTAGGGTCAGGGTAGCTGGTTTACCATGCGGTTAGCAATACTTCAAGGTTGCAGTGGCAGATGGCACTGCCTCCGAGTGGGGTTTTTCTACAATTTTATTGTGTGGTATTTTGCACTTTTCTTTTGTTTTACTAATTTATGTTTTGTTCCTGGGTGAAATGTGTTTTGTCACAGCTGGAGGTTTGGTAAGGTGAATTACTTACATACCCACCTATGTTGGTAGGCTGGCATACGGGTGTTTACCTTAAAAAATTTTACATTATTTTTGTTATATTTATAACAAAAGCTGTGGCCGACCCCGAGTCAACCCACGTTAAAGGAACGTTCATGTTGTCCTGTGTCAATTTACTATTAGGCTATCCCTAGCTATATTATTATTGGTTATGGTATACATGCAGTCACACTTGAACAGTGCTGACATCTCCGCCTGGGCTAAGGGATCTGTCTGAGTGATGAACCAAGGTCTTTTAGTTCAAGGATTCTGTTCCTTTCAGTTTGCGGCAAGTGGCAATAATTGGCACGTCGACGAACAGGAGGCATCGCACAATCATCCCACACCACTTGATCTGATTTTTGAGGTTTCATGTGGCTAAAAAAAATTTCATTCAATCTGGCTTTTGTGCCTCTCCTGCATGCCACGGATTGGAGTTAGGAGCTTGAAAATGTGATCATTTGCAGATTTTAGCGACACCTGCTACTTCTTCGATTTGCATAACCTTACGGCTTGCCCTTCTTGGTGTTGCCATTTCAATGTTGAGGAGTGATATATATATATATATATAGCAGACAAAAAATGGCGACAGCACCCTGCGAACACTAATGCCACCTAAACCACTAAATATAAATAAATATGCACTAAAGCTAAATCTACTTACAAATAGGGAGGTTCTTAGTGCACATTTTGATCAAAAAGTGTTAGCCCACCTGCCACGACAAGGCGACCTCTGTAAGGTGGGAACCTACGCTGCACATACACCCAGAACTGGGACTAAGCCTACATATATACCTGGGGATGGTAGGATCCAGCATTGAACTGATTAAAATCACCCAGGGCAGAATGGGAGGAGTGCAAGAACAACAAGTGGAGGCAGTCACTAACCCCACATATATGGATCACATAAACACAACAAAAAGTTGAACAGCACATTCCAACTAAATGATACAAAATGTATGCAGGTGCAAGAACACCTGTGACTGCAGAAATACAGCAGACAAAAAATGGCGACAGCACCCTGCGAACACTAATGCCACCTAAACCACTAAATATAAATAAATATGCACTAAAGCTAAATCTACTTACAAATAGGGAGGTTCTTAGTGCACATTTTGATCAAAAAGTGTTAGCCCACCTGCCACGACAAGGCGACCTCTGTAAGGTGGGAACCTACGCTGCACATACACCCAGAACTGGGACTAAGCCTACATATATACCTGGGGATGGTAGGATCCAGCATTGAACTGATTAAAATCACCCAGGGCAGAATGGGAGGAGTGCAAGAACAACAAGTGGAGGCAGTCACTAACCCCACATATATGGATCACATAAACACAACAAAAAGTTGAACAGCACATTCCAACTAAATGATACAAAATGTATGCAGGTGCAAGAACACCTGTGACTGCAGAAATACAGCAGACAAAAAATGGCGACAGCACCCTGCGAACACTAATGCCACCTAAACCACTAAATATAAATAAATATGCACTAAAGCTAAATCTACTTACAAATAGGGAGGTTCTTAGTGCACATTTTGATCAAAAAGTGTTAGCCCACCTGCCACGACAAGGCGACCTCTGTAAGGTGGGAACCTACGCTGCACATACACCCAGAACTGGGACTAAGCCTACATATATACCTGGGGATGGTAGGATCCAGCATTGAACTGATTAAAATCACCCAGGGCAGAATGGGAGGAGTGCAAGAACAACAAGTGGAGGCAGTCACTAACCCCACATATATGGATCACATAAACACAACAAAAAGTTGAACAGCACATTCCAACTAAATGATACAAAATGTATGCAGGTGCAAGAACACCTGTGACTGCAGAAATACAGCAGACAAAAAATGGCGACAGCACCCTGCGAACACTAATGCCACCTAAACCACTAAATATAAATAAATATGCACTAAAGCTAAATCTACTTACAAATAGGGAGGTTCTTAGTGCACATTTTGATCAAAAAGTGTTAGCCCACCTGCCACGACAAGGCGACCTCTGTAAGGTGGGAACCTACGCTGCACATACACCCAGAACTGGGACTAAGCCTACATATATACCTGGGGATGGTAGGATCCAGCATTGAACTGATTAAAATCACCCAGGGCAGAATGGGAGGAGTGCAAGAACAACAAGTGGAGGCAGTCACTAACCCCACATATATGGATCACATAAACACAACAAAAAGTTGAACAGCACATTCCAACTAAATGATACAAAATGTATGCAGGTGCAAGAACACCTGTGACTGCAGAAATACAGCAGACAAAAAATGGCGACAGCACCCTGCGAACACTAATGCCACCTAAACCACTAAATATAAATAAATATGCACTAAAGCTAAATCTACTTACAAATAGGGAGGTTCTTAGTGCACATTTTGATCAAAAAGTGTTAGCCCACCTGCCACGACAAGGCGACCTCTGTAAGGTGGGAACCTACGCTGCACATACACCCAGAACTGGGACTAAGCCTACATATATACCTGGGGATGGTAGGATCCAGCATTGAACTGATTAAAATCACCCAGGGCAGAATGGGAGGAGTGCAAGAACAACAAGTGGAGGCAGTCACTAACCCCACATATATGGATCACATAAACACAACAAAAAGTTGAACAGCACATTCCAACTAAATGATACAAAATGTATGCAGGTGCAAGAACACCTGTGACTGCAGAAATACAGCAGACAAAAAATGGCGACAGCACCCTGCGAACACTAATGCCACCTAAACCACTAAATATAAATAAATATGCACTAAAGCTAAATCTACTTACAAATAGGGAGGTTCTTAGTGCACATTTTGATCAAAAAGTGTTAGCCCACCTGCCACGACAAGGCGACCTCTGTAAGGTGGGAACCTACGCTGCACATACACCCAGAACTGGGACTAAGCCTACATATATACCTGGGGATGGTAGGATCCAGCATTGAACTGATTAAAATCACCCAGGGCAGAATGGGAGGAGTGCAAGAACAACAAGTGGAGGCAGTCACTAACCCCACATATATGGATCACATAAACACAACAAAAAGTTGAACAGCACATTCCAACTAAATGATACAAAATGTATGCAGGTGCAAGAACACCTGTGACTGCAGAAATACAGCAGACAAAAAATGGCGACAGCACCCTGCGAACACTAATGCCACCTAAACCACTAAATATAAATAAATATGCACTAAAGCTAAATCTACTTACAAATAGGGAGGTTCTTAGTGCACATTTTGATCAAAAAGTGTTAGCCCACCTGCCACGACAAGGCGACCTCTGTAAGGTGGGAACCTACGCTGCACATACACCCAGAACTGGGACTAAGCCTACATATATACCTGGGGATGGTAGGATCCAGCATTGAACTGATTAAAATCACCCAGGGCAGAATGGGAGGAGTGCAAGAACAACAAGTGGAGGCAGTCACTAACCCCACATATATGGATCACATAAACACAACAAAAAGTTGAACAGCACATTCCAACTAAATGATACAAAATGTATGCAGGTGCAAGAACACCTGTGACTGCAGAAATACAGCAGACAAAAAATGGCGACAGCACCCTGCGAACACTAATGCCACCTAAACCACTAAATATAAATAAATATGCACTAAAGCTAAATCTACTTACAAATAGGGAGGTTCTTAGTGCACATTTTGATCAAAAAGTGTTAGCCCACCTGCCACGACAAGGCGACCTCTGTAAGGTGGGAACCTACGCTGCACATACACCCAGAACTGGGACTAAGCCTACATATATACCTGGGGATGGTAGGATCCAGCATTGAACTGATTAAAATCACCCAGGGCAGAATGGGAGGAGTGCAAGAACAACAAGTGGAGGCAGTCACTAACCCCACATATATGGATCACATAAACACAACAAAAAGTTGAACAGCACATTCCAACTAAATGATACAAAATGTATGCAGGTGCAAGAACACCTGTGACTGCAGAAATACAGCAGACAAAAAATGGCGACAGCACCCTGCGAACACTAATGCCACCTAAACCACTAAATATAAATAAATATGCACTAAAGCTAAATCTACTTACAAATAGGGAGGTTCTTAGTGCACATTTTGATCAAAAAGTGTTAGCCCACCTGCCACGACAAGGCGACCTCTGTAAGGTGGGAACCTACGCTGCACATACACCCAGAACTGGGACTAAGCCTACATATATACCTGGGGATGGTAGGATCCAGCATTGAACTGATTAAAATCACCCAGGGCAGAATGGGAGGAGTGCAAGAACAACAAGTGGAGGCAGTCACTAACCCCACATATATGGATCACATAAACACAACAAAAAGTTGAACAGCACATTCCAACTAAATGATACAAAATGTATGCAGGTGCAAGAACACCTGTGACTGCAGAAATACAGCAGACAAAAAATGGCGACAGCACCCTGCGAACACTAATGCCACCTAAACCACTAAATATAAATAAATATGCACTAAAGCTAAATCTACTTACAAATAGGGAGGTTCTTAGTGCACATTTTGATCAAAAAGTGTTAGCCCACCTGCCACGACAAGGCGACCTCTGTAAGGTGGGAACCTACGCTGCACATACACCCAGAACTGGGACTAAGCCTACATATATACCTGGGGATGGTAGGATCCAGCATTGAACTGATTAAAATCACCCAGGGCAGAATGGGAGGAGTGCAAGAACAACAAGTGGAGGCAGTCACTAACCCCACATATATGGATCACATAAACACAACAAAAAGTTGAACAGCACATTCCAACTAAATGATACAAAATGTATGCAGGTGCAAGAACACCTGTGACTGCAGAAATACAGCAGACAAAAAATGGCGACAGCACCCTGCGAACACTAATGCCACCTAAACCACTAAATATAAATAAATATGCACTAAAGCTAAATCTACTTACAAATAGGGAGGTTCTTAGTGCACATTTTGATCAAAAAGTGTTAGCCCACCTGCCACGACAAGGCGACCTCTGTAAGGTGGGAACCTACGCTGCACATACACCCAGAACTGGGACTAAGCCTACATATATACCTGGGGATGGTAGGATCCAGCATTGAACTGATTAAAATCACCCAGGGCAGAATGGGAGGAGTGCAAGAACAACAAGTGGAGGCAGTCACTAACCCCACATATATGGATCACATAAACACAACAAAAAGTTGAACAGCACATTCCAACTAAATGATACAAAATGTATGCAGGTGCAAGAACACCTGTGACTGCAGAAATACAGCAGACAAAAAATGGCGACAGCACCCTGCGAACACTAATGCCACCTAAACCACTAAATATAAATAAATATGCACTAAAGCTAAATCTACTTACAAATAGGGAGGTTCTTAGTGCACATTTTGATCAAAAAGTGTTAGCCCACCTGCCACGACAAGGCGACCTCTGTAAGGTGGGAACCTACGCTGCACATACACCCAGAACTGGGACTAAGCCTACATATATACCTGGGGATGGTAGGATCCAGCATTGAACTGATTAAAATCACCCAGGGCAGAATGGGAGGAGTGCAAGAACAACAAGTGGAGGCAGTCACTAACCCCACATATATGGATCACATAAACACAACAAAAAGTTGAACAGCACATTCCAACTAAATGATACAAAATGTATGCAGGTGCAAGAACACCTGTGACTGCAGAAATACAGCAGACAAAAAATGGCGACAGCACCCTGCGAATACTAATGCCACCTAAACCACTAAATATAAATAAATATGCACTAAAGCTAAATCTACTTACAAATAGGGAGGTTCTTAGTGCACATTTTGATCAAAAATATATATACACACAATCTCTCCCCCAAGAGGCCATAAAAGATCTCTAGGGGACGATCATTTTTTTGCAGTCTTCCTCAGTAACTAGAGCATCCATAAAAGCCCTAGCTACAGGGGAAAACAGCCCCCTGTGGTGACAGTAGTCTCTGGCAAAGCTGATCTGAGTCTATTAAGAAGCAGCAGCACTGCCTTGCTGGTTGGCGCCCTCGTTGATCATTTAATCGCCGAGTCCAATAGAGGCAGTGGTATTACCGCTGCCTCTATTCACTACACAGTAAATAGAAAGCTGAATAGCTGAATCGATAAGACAACAGAACCACCTATCTTGTTTTTTTTTACGTGGTTTGGAGATATCTGACCTCTGGACACCTGATCTGCTCCTGCTTTAAAGCCCAGGACATTTGGGGCTTGTTCACTTGTAACGAATTTGCTGCATAATTTTCGTCCGGAATTGCGGAGGGAACATATGCATCGGTATACAGTAGCAGCGATGTGGGTATGATTTAACATATGTCATCTAGTCCAGGAATACACCTGCGGTGCGTTATTTTAGTACCACAGCATGTCAATTACTGCTGCGGAAAGTGGACTAATTTCCTGCATTTTTCTGATGTACTGCGGAATTTGCTGCAGAATTTCTTACAGGGGCGGAAATGACATCACCGGAAGAAGAAATATCACCATTACACAGCCCTTGAAGAGAACGCACAAAAAAAACGAAAGCAATAATCTGCACTCTGCACTATATTTCTTAGTAAAAGAAGCATGAAATGGTGCGGATTTTCCGCAGCAGAATGTCTGCTAGTTGATGTGTAAAAGCTGTGGAAATTTTCTGCAGCAAATCCGTTATGTGTGAACAAGCCATAACAGGTGAAGCTATGCTCATGGACATGACTGTACTAATACGGTGGTAATACATTCCATGAGGGTCGTATGTACCATGAGGCCAGAGTCGTGTGGCTTTCTGCCACACCATTACCGCTGTGTAAATGTTCAGTCCTGGTGTTCTGTTGCTTTTACATTTTACACAATGGAGTAGATTTACTAATATGGTGTCCCAGATACACTGCAGCAATGTACTGTGATTTCTGACATTGTATGTAAAAATTTGTTTAAAACTGCTCCTTTAAGGCTGGGCTACAGAGGAGGAGTCAAGGCGGATCCCTGGTGGTTTTTGAATCCATTAGTTCTGGGAGAACTCAGTAAGGCCTCATGCACACGACCGTAGCCGCGGCCATTATTTTCTATGAGCCTGGACCGCAGAACACGGCCGTAATAAGACTTGTCCTTTCTTGCTGCGGTCCAGGCTCCTGGGCCATGCACGGACCGTGGAAACCACAGTCGTATGCATGGCCCCATAGAAATGAATATGGCCGCAATTCTCCCGTAGATTTTCGAGGGAATTGCGGCCGCAAAAGCACGTTCGTGTGCATGGGGCCTAAGGGGTGGAGTGAGTAGTAGCTCCTGTGTAGAATGAAACCCTGCAGCTCTGAGGAGAAAGTCCAGTTTAGGAATCTCTGATCAAACCTGGAGAAACAAACACAACTAATCCAGTTGTGTAATTATCACAGAGAGTGAATCCAGCTCATGAGAGAATCAAAGGAGGAAATTCAGAAGGAATCCTGCCTTGTCTCCTCACCTGCCAGCCTGCAGCCATTGAATCTGTACCCTACCAAACCTGAAGTAAAGGACCGTAAGTTACTATTTACAAGTTATTCAACCGTCTCCCGTGTATTCAAACTGCACCCACGTTACCAACAAGGGCACCCCAAATACCATCATACCGGGAGGCTGTACAACAGGGTGTGCCCCGGGGGGAAACTACAACCATCAACATTCACCTGACAGTGCAGACCCCTCCATTTTCCCTGTAACAGCTCCGCAGGGAGTGCTTGAAGGCCCAGCCACTGTGTCCCTATACCGCCTCGCACTACCCCATCACCACCGGGCCGTTGGATCCTTAAATTTGGCCTCACGAACAGGATTGTTATATCACCTCTGTACCTCCTAAAGAAATTTGCTAAGAGACTTTATTGCTGTTGAAAAATCACTGCACAGAGAATTGCACCTAGCAAAACAGGGGTTAATCAGCCATCTTGGAAAACCCAGTTTTTAAACAGCAGTAGGGGGATTTCAGAGACTTTGTGTGAGAAATGTACTGTGGCCCCTCCAGGGTGCATTACGACACTGTTACATGAAGATATCGCTCTCTGTATGAAGGAAAACGCGGTAACATTAGATACTGTGTTTGATTAGAAATTGTCTGCTGCATTTTGTTCCAGCCCACGAGGGGTTAACCAGATGACAGCGTTACAGCGTGAAAGCGGAGACGAGAATAACCGCCAAGTAACAGCCCGCCCACTTCCTGGCGGGAAGAGCCAGAATCTGCCTAGCAATAGTGAAACATCACGTGGACAGCGGAACCAAAGTTCCTACCTCTTGTTGTGCCGGGGACGAAAACACCAGCCGGAACTACCAGAAGTCCCTTGGCGCCGCCATCTTGAAAGTTATCCAGGCAAAGCCGCAATAGACGCCGCTGCTAAGAAAGATAAAGAATTTATTCCCACTCAAACCTGTGAGAGTGAAAGTGCCATACAGCCGCGGAAGCCACAACGCCACTGCCAGAGACTGCAGTGAGCAAATAAGAGACTCAGTTTGCAAAATTCGCACAGCGTTGCTAAGGGCAACAAACCACAAATATAGCAGAAATGTCTGATGACGGGGATAACTTTTCTCCCAGCAACAGTGAATTACCCCCAGCAACCCAGGTGATGCCAATCACAATGCCCTACTACTTTGGAGTACCATGGCTCCCCCACTACCAGGGAGAAAATCATTCCCTAAAAGATTTTAGACAGAAGATGTTGTCCATGTTTCGCTTGTATCCTCTTTCCACAGAACAGAAGGTTGAGATATTAACTGGACAGCTAGAAGGCGCAGCTTTGAGAGAAGAGAAATCCTGGCCCAGAACAGAGAGAAAGACAGTTGAACAAATTCTGGATCGGCTGCGCGCCATTTTTGAAGTGAGAACTGTGGCAGAAATCAAGATGAGATTCTTTGGGAAAAAACAGTAGCCTGGTGAGTCATTGAGAGACTTTGCTTTATCCCTGCAGGAGGCGCTACGAGCAATTATGCAGGTAGAACCCATGGAGGCTGCCGCTGCTGACAAGGCCTTAAGAGAGCAATTTGTGGAGGGAGCTGGATCTGAAGCCCTAAAAAGCCAGCTCAGAATATTGGCCTCCCAGAACACAGACTGTTCTTTCCTGGACTTTAAAGAACTAGTCATAAGGATCCTGGGGACTGAAGCTGCATCGACTCCAACTAAAGTTTGTCCCTATTCCATAGAGACACTCCATGAGCTTCCCACTGACTACCGAGTTACATTAGGAAGCCAAGCTGCCATCACTACGTCAACCCCCAAGCAAGAGCCAGGTTCAGTTGCTGAACTGAGAGAACAAGTCGCTGTTTTGACCAAAAGCCTCACTAAAGTGTGTCAGAGCTTGGAAGATCTGAGGCAGCACCAAGAGGAAAGCCACCGGTACACCAGTAACAGGTTCCGTGATAGACCTGTTAGAAGGAGTTTAACTTACCAGAATCCGGGTAGGCTCCCTATTGACAAGTTTGATGCTAATGGAAGACCCATTTGCCGCAGGTGCCAAAGAGCTGGCCATGTTAAGAGAGAATGCTGTCAGTTAAATATAATAATTAATAACAGAAAGCATACCCCGCTACGTTGGCTGGCTCACAAGTCACCATGTTGCAAAGAGGTTGGTTTGAGAAACATTGATCAGCTGATACAACCTCCAGACCCTTGGCTGAAAGTCATAGCCAGTAATGGACAGTTAATACCTCTACATTGTTACTGGGAACCTACAATCCAGGTGAGGGAGATACAACTACCTCAGCAAGGCGTGATTGTAATAGATCTAAAGGATAACGAATTTCCACCAATGGTGCTGGGCAAGAACATACTCCACAACTGCTATGAATAAATGCTAGATGCCCTACATGGCGCCCTTCCTACAGCTTCTACCTCTAAGCAAGTTGCGCTTCAGAACTCCATACGTCACCTGACTGCTTAACAGAGATTCTCCAATGAAAAGGGTGAGATTTGCCGTGCTCGTATTATGGACAACCAACCAGTGACTCTGCAGCCAGAGGCAGAAACCATGGTGTGGTGCAGAGCTCAGTCTTTACCTTGTAAACCTGAACATCAAGCTCTAGTGGAACCTCTTCCAATGGAAGAACACCCAACAATGCAAGCAGCCAGAAGCCTAATGACTGTTTACAATGGGAGGGTACCCATCCGCCTCCTGAATCTTGGCGGGGGAGTTCCCTGCTTCAGCATTAGATTCAACTGTATCTGCGTCCTAAGGAGCCTTTCACCAGGGGTATATGTCTGGAAATATTCGATTTTGACGGGAGATTCAAACGCAGTGTGAATAGAGCCTAAATCTGGTGTAAGACGGTCCAAAAAACTGTTGCAGGTGACATACTTATCAAACAGATAAGATTTTTTTAAATCCCAAAGCTGCTTAACCAGTTCAGGACCGGGCTATTTTGAGCCTTCAGGACCAGACACTGTTTAGCCCTTTTTAGCACGTGTTAAATGGCTATAACTTTTTTATTTGTTGGGCTAACGACGGTATTTTTTTTGCAATGTTTTTTTCCGTAGACAATGCAGGTTTCTTTTTTTATCGTTTTTATACACATCCTTTTTGCTATTTTAGAATTTTTATTTTTAAAGTTTGAAAATAATAGTAAAAAAATAAGCTTTTTTACATTTCAGCTATTTTTTTTTGGTAATAACATAGTTTTACCCTAAAATGGACCTTTTATTTGTGATCATCATTGTCTACCATAAATTTTAATATATAACATGTCTATATTAGGGTAATTGGGTCAGCGCTAGCGTTACAACAATTATAGGCGGGGGGAACGTTTTTTTGGGGGTGGGTATTTTATGTGTATTTATTATAAAACATTTTTTTGCACTTTACTTTACTTTTATTTTTTTATTACTATGGTCTGTCCCTCAAAGGTCAAAAAAGACCTTTGGGGAACTTTATATATATTTTTTCTTTCTTTTACACCATGTTTTTCCACTGGAGCTGCACAGCAGCCCCAGTTACAGGGGAAATCAGCCCTCTCATAGTGACGATTGTCACTAATAGGGCTGTGCTGGGTCTAGTAAGACCCACCAGCAGTCTGTCACTAACGGCACCCGGCGATCATGTGACCAGTCACATGAAAACCGGGAGCAATAGAGACAGTGGCATGGCCGCTGCCTCTATTCCTATACACAGCGTTCATTGAGCGCTGTGTACAAGTGATCAGAGAAGACAGAAGCAGCGAAAGCTGCTTCTATCCTCTCCTCAGGGTCCCCGGCAGTCACTGACAGCCGGAGACCCGACATTCAGCTGCCCGATCGCGCGGGCAGCAAGTTAAAACCTGAGCCGTAAAAAGTATATGGCTCGGGTTTTAAGAACCCTGACCGCTGGCTGTAAAAACACAGCCAGCGGTCGGGAACCAGTTAAGACATTTATGGATTTTGTCATTCAGTTGCGTAAAGGGTTGTAATGGTGGTGCGGCTGGTTAAGATTAGCTATGCAACATATTTATCCTGAATTTTATTTTTACAAAAGTGGAGCACATGTGCAGCAGTTCAGACCTGTGTCTGCTCTATTGTAGTCTTTAGTATAAGGCCTAGTTTACACAGGGTTTTTTGCAGGACGAAAAAGTCTGCCTCAAAATTGCTTCAGGCATTTTGAGGCCGATTTTGTCGCCTGTGTAACACAGCTGTCACCCGCTGTGTATGGAGCAAGCTCAGCCCGTGAGCCCCCTCCATACTTCCCCTTAACGGCTGCCACGTACCAGTACCTGACATCTCGTTAAGGGGTTAATAGAAATAGGTGCGATACAGGCGACAAGACTGACACAGGGTGTCATGAACTGCTGACAAGTATTACTATAGCAGTAAAGTGAGAACTTGAGTAGCGGGACATCACAAAGTGGGTGTGGTGTGATTTGAAGGGACATTTCTGAGCATTAAGTGGGTATTCCCAAATAATACTATACAGCTTCTAGAAAATAATTTCGTATGTCCAACAAACTAGGTATGCAATTGATTACATACAAAAGTAGAGCTGAAGGAGTTAAAGGCTGTGCACTTTGCAATTTTTCTCTTTTTAATTCTCCAATTAGTTTTTTAAATTGCTACAATCTCTTTAAAATAAAAATGAAACAAAATCTTGGTATACATTTTATTGTTTTGCGTCTAGAGCTAGTGCAAAGACCTATTTGTCTCCATGGAAACCAACTACAAACAAACATAAGTCCTGCAAAATGTGTTATTCCACGTTTCACTTGCCATTGGACCAGAATCACGTAATGTAATCCAAGGTAAGGTGCTGGATAACACAGACAAGATATGACAATAAAAAAATCCTTGTTTTTTTGTCCATGTGTTATCCCGGAGACGAAAAAGGAGAGGGGTGCCATGCTGGTGACTGAGGAGAGGGGTGCCATTGTGGTGACTATGAAGGATACTGTACAGTGTTCTTTAACCTATGGCTGTCTAGTTGTTATGAAACTAAAATTCCCATCATGCACTCATGCACTACAGGTCTCCGGTAGGGTAAAATGGGAAGTCACAGGTAGAAGACCTCTGCAGTGTAATGTTTGGTAATTAAGTTTACCGGTTACACATCAATTACAAGACTAGGTATGGGCAGGACTTTAACTTGATTTTCTCAATGGCTTTTCAATATCTTTTGTTGTGTTGAGTGATAAGTTTTTACGCTGCAGAAAGTAATCCGGGTGAATTGCTACATCTGTATATGAGAACAGTGTCATTAATAACATGATTTTGGGCTGTTTTATCATTTTGTGAATTTATTCATGTACTCTGGATGTTTGCTGACTGCATTAAACACTTTAACTAGCAGTCTGTATACTTTTTTCTTTAAAAAGACCATCCCCACAATTTTGGTGGTCGTCTTGAGCTTTCACTAAAATATACACCTCCTTCTCATTTCGTCATGGCATCATCCTTGTACATGCAAGTGTCAGAATGTGATGACATCATAAGGCAGTTATAAATTACCATACCCTCCTCTAAGCTGTTCTCAGAATGTGATGACATCATAAAGCAGTTATAAATTACCATACCATCCTCTATGCTGTTCTCAGAATGTGATGACATCATAAAGCAGTCCTAGGTTAAGTTATCACACATTCAGTGATTTCCCCCTTTTTTGTCATGGCGAATAAACAGAGCATAGCTGTTATTTTCCTGGCGATTCTTGCTGTATTTGTGGACATTGCGCTTGGTCGTGAGACTTCCGGTAATGTGACTGTTATTTATTTCATTCTAATACTAGTTTAATCATATCTATCCAGTTATTATATTACTTACAATCTCTTACATATGTGTCGTATAACTTACACTTTACCTCTGTCTCCTTCTGTCTATACCTCTGTCTGGCTTAGTGAATGAGAAATCATGTAACGCCATTTGAGAAAAACATGGCGGTTACTGTGATTTCTGTTACTAGAATGAGCTCCACAAAGCTTAGCTGTGATCTTATTGTACCAGTGAAGTGAATGAGACAGATACACAATGTTGTAGATTATTTCATAATTGCTACTTGTCTAAAATCGAAATGATAATTTCTTAAAATCCAAATTATCCGTTCTTCAATCTCTTATAAACAGTTGGGTTGTTCATGTGAATATTCCTGGACTTTTATTGCCAACTTTACTATTAAAGAGGTTATCCCATCAAAACAACCCACTCTTTAAGGACAGTCCCGTCCCCCCCCCCCCCCACCCCGTGTCCAGCTGGTATAAGACTGTTGAAACTCTGTATCGAAGTTACAGGCGGCCACATACTGTTCAATGGATGGCAGAGAAGGATCTATTGGCTCTCTAGTATGGCTAATAGACGGGATCCTAAGTAGATGTCCAAGAAGCTAGAGAATTATATATAAAAGGCTATTAGAAATAATGTATATGAGAATTCCATTCTGCAACAGATTGATGTCAGTCAGGGAGACTGAGGGGAGATGATATAATACAATCTTCTCCTCAATATTAAAGTTATCACCAGTGTGTGCACATATTAGCGTCAATGGTAGAACATCCCAGCACCACAGAATACAGAGATACTATGGACCTGTCACGTGTTGTATAGATTTATATAGCTGCTTATGTGTGTGTGTGTGTGTGTGTGTGTGTGTGTGTGTGTGTGTGTGTGTGTGTGCGCCCTATGTACGATTTTTCAGAGTCTTCTACAAGGAATATTAGAATTTTGCAGTATAATAATCCCAGTTATTTAAATAAAGTATATACAGAAAAGTATATTTTTTAATATTGTTTTGATTTTATTTATCTTATTTATTGCAGCAACAACTCCTGGTGAGATTGATATAACATCGAAGTCTCACACTGTTCCAGCATATGCTGAAGGTAAGAATAAAACGATATAACTAATATACTTGTAATATACCTGTTTGCCATCAGTGAATGAGAACATGGGAACCTGCTCTCCGCTGAGAAGAACGAGGAGAGAAAAAGCCACGGCGCCACTTGGTATGGATCAAGAAGGTAATATAAGAGGGTGAAGAATATAAATGCTCACCGTGTGAGTTAGAAGAGTAGAGCACTGGGGTCCACGGGGTAGCTGCTGCCAGATCCGGGCCGGTCGCCAAGGAGACCGCTTGGGTACGAGGATTGCAGATAAAAAATAGGATCTATACGGCGCTGCTAATAGTTGCGGACAGAAACGATTACTAAGATCGGGTGAATAGTTTTGTAAAAAACTGTTTTAATTGCAACGCGTTTCAGCACCGAACCGGCGCTTTCATCAGGCATGAGGTTACAGAAGAAAAGAGACAAGTTTATATAGCGCCAGTTCAGACTGGATAATTGCACAAAAAACCGCGAAAACGCAGCAGCGGGTCAAAGTTCAAAAGTACAATCCAATAAAACATATCATAATATAAATACATAGAGGACAGATAAAAGGTATATATAATAAAAGGCTGTGTACTCTACAAAAAAAATGTTTTGGAGCGTAGCAAGTTTAAAAAGAAAAATGTGTAAAATAATGTCATAGTTTAATTAATTTTATTGACAGAAAAAATGTGGATGGTGACATCAGGAAAATGGGGTGGGTAAACGTTGTTTGGCTAAGGGTTGTGTGTATTGTTAGGGAGTACTGCTGTATGTTATGTTTTGTTTACATGTCGCCACGGGAACCAAAAGGGTAACGGAAGCCGACGCGCTCCAAAAAGAAGTGGAACGCAAGGTGGAACGCAATACGCGAGAGAAGGATGGGATGCTCAGGCAGGACCGGCGGAGGCTGCCAGGCCGGAACGAAATATGGACATCGGACGGTGGGTGAGTAAAAGATGATTGTCAAATATAGGTGTGTGACCGAAACTAAGATTGATAGACTATTTGAAATAGGGCCGTAAATCAGCAATAGCAGGTGAGAATAGCAGCGGTTGTATGTACACAAACGGAAGGTATGTTTGCATCATGTGTTACATATAGCAGGAAAATTAGTGGATGTTAATGTAGCAAAAGACACATGAAATGCCCTCGGATAAATGTAGTAGTGGACCAAAAAAGGATTTGGAAGTGTTTGGATACTGCCATATTGTGGAGGTCTGAAGGATAGTCGGATTGATTAATCTAAAGATGATTCTGAGATATCATTTAGACCCAAAGGGTGAAGGGTGTTCATTTTAAAAATCCAGTAGTTTTCTCTCTGTTTCAATTTGTTGAATCTATTTGGGACGTCACTGCTGATGTGCTCTATTGGAGTGATATTGATTTTATTGAATTCGCAGTTATGCATATGGAAAAAATGCCTAGAAACACTATGCTTAAGGTATCCGTTATTTATATTGAACCGATGGTTATTAATTCTGGTTCTCAAACACTGAGTGGTTCTACCAATGTATTGCAAATGACACGGACACTCTAATAAATAGATGACATAGGAACTGCCGCAATAGACTCTCTCACTAGCAATCTCTCACACTTCATAGACCTTCATCTCCAACCACTTGTTCTCACCCTACCCTCCCACCTTAAGGACTCCACACAATTAATCAGAGACTTAAATGATCTAAAACTTGACCCTTCAATAGCCCCAGTCTGTTTTCTGACAGCAGACGTAACCGCACTTTATAGCAACATCCCCCATGATAAAGGCATAGAAGTAGCCCAGGCATTTCTATCCCAAATTAACAACATGTCCAAACCACAGGTCGATTTTTTAGCTAATTGCATCGACTTTATTCTTAAGCATAACATCTTTAGTTTTGACAGCAACTTCTATCACCAAATAAAGGGATGTGCAATGGGCAGCCGTTTTGCACCTTCCTACGCAAATCTGTACATGGGGGCATTCGAAAAAACATATATCTATGGCGAACACCCCTATAAAAACAATATTTTACTTTACAAAAGATACATCGATGATCTGTTTCTGGTGTGGAAGGGCACTGAGGAGGAAGCTATGCGTTTCATCGACACTCTCAATAAAAACGATTATGACCTAGCATTCACATATACCTTTTCTCCAACATCAATAGATTACCTAGATCTGACTATTAATCACGACATTGTCAGAAATAAATTTATAACTAAAACACACTTTAAACTAGTCGATGTCAATAGCTATATTGACTTCAGAAGCGCCCATCATCGTCCCTGGTTGAAGAACGTACCTTTTGGGCAATTCCGTAGGATTAGAAAAAACTGCAGTACTGACAATGACTTTGACAAAGAATGCGCGGTCCTTGAAAAAAGGTTCAAAGATAAAGGTTTCCCAAAAAATCTCATCAAAGGTGCACGATTAAAAGCTTCTAAGCTTACTCATATATCTTGCCTCAATCCCTCAAGTAAAACTCCGAAATTGGGTACAACTAATCCCAATCTCAATTTCATCACCACCTACAATAGGGGCAATAAAATAATCAGGAACATACTTTCGAAGCATTGGCACATTCTCAGAACTGATCCGTATTTAAAGGACACATTACTTTGTAAACCTAATATTACTTTCCGACGGTCCCTATCCCTTAAAAACATATTGGCCCCCAGCAGAACAAATAAACATCCTATAACCAACACAGACTTTCTTTCTAGTATTAAAGGGTCATATAAATGCGGACACTCACGCTGCCTTTGCTGCAAGTCCATTAGTCACAGAAAAATAGATTACACATCCACAGTCACCAATGAAACTTTCACCATACAGTCTCTCCTGAATTGCGGCAGTTCCTATGTCATCTATTTATTAGAGTGTCCGTGTCATTTGCAATACATTGGTAGAACCACTCAGTGTTTGAGAACCAGAATTAATAACCATCGGTTCAATATAAATAACGGATACCTTAAGCATAGTGTTTCTAGGCATTTTTTCCATATGCATAACTGCGAATTCAATAAAATCAATATCACTCCAATAGAGCACATCAGCAGTGACGTCCCAAATAGATTCAACAAATTGAAACAGAGAGAAAACTACTGGATTTTTAAAATGAACACCCTTCACCCTTTGGGTCTAAATGATATCTCAGAATCATCTTTAGATTAATCAATCCGACTATCCTTCAGACCTCCACAATATGGCAGTATCCAAACACTTCCAAATCCTTTTTTGGTCCACTACTACATTTATCCGAGGGCATTTCATGTGTCTTTTGCTACATTAACATCCACTAATTTTCCTGCTATATGTAACACATGATGCAAACATACCTTCCGTTTGTGTACATACAACCGCTGCTATTCTCACCTGCTATTGCTGATTTACGGCCCTATTTCAAATAGTCTATCAATCTTAGTTTCGGTCACACACCTATATTTGACAATCATCTTTTACTCACCCACCGTCCGATGTCCATATTCCGTTCCGGCCTGGCAGCCTCCGCCGGTCCTGCCTGAGCATCCCATCCTTCTCTCGCGTATTGCGTTCCACCTTGCGTTCCACTTCTGTTTGGAGCGCGTCGGCTTCCGTTACCCTTTTGGTTCCCGTGGCGACATGTAAACAAAACATAACATACAGCAGTACTCCCTAACAATACACACAACCCTTAGCCAAACAACGTTTACCCACCCCATTTTCCTGATGTCACCATCCACATTTTTTCTGTCAATAAAATTAATTAAACTATGACATTATTTTACACATTTTTCTTTTTAAACTTGCTACGCTCCAAAACATTTTTTTGTAGAGTACACAGCCTTTTATTATATATACCTTTTATCTGTCCTCTATGTATTTATATTATGATATGTTTTATTGGATTGTACTTTTGAACTTTGACCCGCTGCTGCGTTTTCGCGGTTTTTTGTGCAATTATCCAGTCTGAACTGGCGCTATATAAACTTGTCTCTTTTCTTCTGTAACCTCATGCCTGATGAAAGCGCCGGTTCGGTGCTGAAACGCGTTGCAATTAAAACAGTTTTTTACAAAACTATTCACCCGATCTTAGTAATCGTTTCTGTCCGCAACTATTAGCAGCGCCGTATAGATCCTATTTTTTATCTGCAATCCTCCCTCCGCTGAGAAGTGGATACAACTGTACACAGTCTTAGGCAATGCTCTGTGCGCTAAATACATCAGCAGCAGCGCCACAAACCTCACTCATAGTTTGTTTCTAAATGTAGATAATATAACAAATGAATGTAATTTTTTTCATACAGGTCCATCTGATGGACAAAAAAAAATACCTAAAACGCGTTTGAGAAAAATTGTGGTGACTCCGCGTTCAAACATCAATGGTAAGTGTATTGTGAATATGTTATTATTACAATATCCTCCTCCATATTATGTCATTTACTAGAACTGTGCCCTAAGATTAAAAAGTTTCCTCAAACCATTATAAAGACTGTCATGTTCTATGTGGTGTCATGATGTGATTATTATGTTGGGCCCATGTTATATCCAGTATGTGGCCTTCTACAAGGAAATGTTTCCCCACATTCCCACCAATGAAGATTTCAGGAATAGGGAATCCATCAATGTCCATTACTGTTCCCAATGACAGAAATATCTTTCTATAGATATAGAGAATATGTTTATAATGTTGATTTTCTCTTTGTTTCTTATAGACAAGACATCTGGTGTGATAATAAAGACAACATTGTCTATCACCACACCACCACCCCCTGAAGGTAATATAATAACTTATTATAGAGAGAGAATACATCTAGTAATGACAAACATACAAGTATATCAGCGGATTAGCATGTTCAGTCGGCTTAGATGTTGGTATTGATGGCACGGGACTCAAGTTTAGAGTCTATACATTGATGGAAATATTGAGGGATTTATATATTATTTAGAAAAGAATTAAAATAGACTAAATTCCCATTACTTTATCACAAAGAACCAAGTAAGAAATACTGCTACACCAGTGTATACGAGACGTTTAATAGATCCATGTACATTATTTATATATAACGCTAATGCACAATATACACTCTAGGGTTAATATTGATTGTATGAGGCTATTACTACCATTCTTTCACAGAACCAATATATTTATTTAGGGTAATACTAAGTATAAATACAAGTCACAAATGATAATGTCGTTGACAAGGGGTGTTCAAGTCAATGCATCACAACATCTATGACTACCGCATCGTTTATACATTGGGATAGTAGGAAACAAATTACAATTAGGTATATACTATATCTGCAGAAGACAACTAGGGCTTTCTATTGAGATATGAGGTTACAAGTGTTAAATCTTTATATTCACATTTTCATACAAACCCATAATAGATATGAAGACCTCCTGGCTATAGACAAAAACCATAAAATACCCCAAAATATACTATCGTTTCATGATAATAGAAATCTGCCTTACATTTAATTTCACTGTAATGAAAATAATGAGCAAAATGTCATCAATGCACAATAGATATAATATAACTGATGGTGTCTCAATAATATTGCTGTCAGTGAATGACTCTTTGCTGTGTGCCGGACATCAGAAGGTTTCACTATTATTAGTATTATTAACACGTTCTCTGTACTGTGTTATAGATCTAGTTAGTGCAGACATTACAACTACAACACAAGGGTCTACACCCCCAACTGAGAATGATCTGCAGGGGACCGGTGAGTTCTCTGAATAAATATATTGTCTGATACTGGATTGTTATTATCCATATACTATGATCGGATCATGATTTGTTCTTCATCCTTTCCATAATGTAATATTTTCTTTATTATAGATAAAACGTCTGCTGCAACAGTTACATCACTGCCCAGTACCACAACAACATATACTGAAGGTAATGCACAATACTTATAATGTTAGCTATGCAGGGTATGACTATCGGAGGTGTAGGGGCGATCACAGACACAGGCTCTGGAGTCCGAGGGGGTCCATAAGGTACATCTGCCTCAGACCAGGAGACAACCCCTACCCATAATGCTGTTCTCCTTGACAGAAGCTTACCCTGTCTGGTCTTAAGAAGGATCTACCATATTTAATAGAATAGTTTAATCAATTATTAATACATAATGTACAATTATAATGGGTAATGTGTGTATTTTTGTCTTGTAGGTGTCTCAAATGGAATTTCCACAAAAGTGAAAAAAATTAAGAAAATCATTGTTCCTCGTGGAAATTTCCATGGTAAGTTATAGAATAGTATAATAGGTTACTATATAATGTACAGTTATAATGGTTAATTTGTGTATTTTTCTCATGTAGGTGTCTCATATGGAATTGCCACAAAGGAAAAACAATTAAAGAAAATCATTGTCCCGCGTGGCAATTTCCATGGTAAGTTATAGAATAGTATAATAGATTATTATTATATAATGTACAGTTATAATGGTTAATTTGTGTATTTTTCTCATGTAGGTGTCTCCTATAGAATTCCCACAAAAGAAAAACAATTAAAGAAAATCATTGTACCGCGTGGAAATTTCCATGGTAGGTTAATCTAGAAGTTCTTATTATGATGAGTAGTATAAAAAATGGCTGTTAATATTTCTACCTATGTTCTCATTTTTATTAGGTTTTTTAAAACAAAACTCCTGGTTATTAGAAAGATTAATATTTGCCTTTATATGACCTTATTTCAAGAACATTTTGTGTTTTATGTTGTGGATTTTGGTGCGTTTTTTCTACATTTGTCAGATACAGTTCGCAAGCGGAAACGCAAGAGAAATTCAGATCCTGCAGATTGTAAAATACGCACCGAAGGTTAATTGATGTGCGGAAAAATTCTGCAACGTGTAGATGAGAACTTGGAATCTTGCTTCGCTGATACTGTATTACATTGCGGATTTGCCGCAGGATAATTTGCATGGCAAATCCGTGTGTAATATGCATCCGTGTGCATTTGGTCTAAAGGTGAAAAGGAAAGTCAAGAGGCAGTGTTCAGTTGTTTCCATATCTCCCATAGGTTATATTGGAGTGTTACATCTCTTGTTACTTCATGATCACAAGACTTTATATAATTTATAAAACTATTCAATTATGACACATTTATGTCAATGATGAGTATTATAACTTTTTCAGAACGTAAGATCAATGCAGGACTGCGATATCCTAAGAAAAGAGTAGAGACACCTTATCCTGAAGGTAAAGATCCATTCCTCATTCACTTGTATTTTATGCTACTTTGCTGTGGACTTTTTTGTACATGTTTTATATATAATAAGTTAATGTGGGTATTTTTGCCATTCAGTGGAGACAGACTTTGACAGAGACTTAAAAGCATTGAAAAAAATGTTGGCTCGATCTAGAAAGATACAAGGTAAGACCATTCTTCTAATATACTTATACACTTATAGTATAAAGTCACATCTCATATAATAAGGGTTTATAGGTTCTTACATTATATTACACTATTATAATCATCACATAGTTATGATTATGATGTCCAGGGTCAGATATACCATATGTGCAACCTGTCTAACTGCACCGGGGCCCTGCAGGCAAGAGGGCCCACTCCTACCTTAAGGAAAATAGTGTCCCCTACTGTCTATCGGTCACATGTAAGGGGTTTTACTTATTCCCATCCATGCCCCACAATTACTGCTGGATTGGTACACTGTGAAGGATTTTCTGGGGAGCAGTGGATGAGGTGATCTATCGCTAGCACCCCGCCTGTCATGAAATTCATCTTTGGATAACAAGGGGCTCATACACTTGTCTTGCACAGGGGGCCTCCGTTATTTGTATCTGCCCCTGATGATATCACAATATCAGGATTTACATTTCTTGTGCACACAATATAATTGTTTGCAATATTTTCATTATTATATTTTCAGGTCGTAAGATCAATGCAGGATTACAACATCCTGAAAAGACAGAAGACACAACCTATCGTCAAGGTATAAATCTTTACTACATTATAGCAATTATATTATAAACGATATAAACACAAACATAACAAGCATAACTCTGTTCACATCCGTGTTCAGGGGTTTCTGACAAGCTTCCCAGTATTTTAGAAAGGGAAAATAGCGAAGTCTGCAGCACTATTCTTGTCAAAAATACCATTAAAAAAAATTCAACATGGCCGATAATATATTCTCCAGATCTTGTTCTCTTGTCATTGACTTTTTAAAATAGTTTATGCATAAAAATAAGGGTATATTCACACATTGCAGATTTGTTGCAGGAATTTTTACGAGTGAAAATCTGTTCCATATATCTAAATGCGGTTGTTTCTGCACATCGATTTCTGCAATCCACATTCAGATAAAGGGGACAGTATACGCTCGTTCTAAGGCTCAATGCACACGATGCGTATTACAGGCGGTTTTGCCACGCGGATTTGCATGTAGCGAAACCGCAGCATAATGAAGTACCAGCATAGTCTGAGAGATTCCAGGAAATCTCATGTACACGCTGCAATGTTTTTCCGGACAGAAATTGACCTGCGGTGCATTTTTTAGATTCCACAGCACGTCAATTTATCTTGCGTTTCTGCTTGTGAATTGTATCTGCCTAGTGCTGTGGAAAATCGCACCAAAACCGCAGCAGGAAAACGCGCCAAAGAACGCATCAAAACGTAAAAACTGAACTGGAAAACGCATGGAAATACGCACGATTAGGTGCGGTTTTTACCTACCAATTGCTACGGTTTTGGTGCATATTTTCCTCAGCAAAATAAGCTACATGCCCACGTTGTGTAAAACTCAAACATAGAAATGTGATCCAATCTGTGTAGGAAAGATTAGAATGACACTTCCAGCTATAATAAATAGTCTGCATAGGAATATATTTATTACAGGTTAACCGTGTAATACACTTCTTATTTCCAGAATTAGAACAAGCGCCACCAGATGACGATGAGGAGGAATCATATCCTTGGATGCTTGACACAACAACTGAAGGTAAGCTGTTATATTACCCCATATCTCCCAGTCTATGACACTGAACATCATACATTGTAGGGTAGAGGTCTCCTAAATATTTATGTGATCAGCTGTAAATGTGGGAAATTTTATGGTTTCTAATAGCAGGACCATCACCTGGAGCGACAGAGGTAAAAACTGACATTAAAATGTTATGTTGTTATAACATTATCTGACAAAAGAGATAAAATGAGACAACAACCTGATTGGATGACAGCTGTCAACCAATAATCACGACTCTTCTTATTTGTACGTACCAAACCCGTCAAAAAGCATGAAAGAAATGCATGTAAAATAATCGTTTTTACATGTATTTTTGCTGGCATTTGTTATTTTGAAAAACGTCATACCCAGATGATGACTTTTGATAAAAACTAAACTGACGGAAAATATGCTACAAAAATGGAAAAAAACAAACACCCCACTGTGTATAAAGGCTTTCTTATATTTTACTATAAACTTTAAACCAACATCTGGCCGCATCATTCTTGTCCCACCAAAAAACACGCAAAAAACACCATGGAAAAAACATCAAAACATTATGGGGCAGATGAACTATAACAAATGCATGCCGTTTGCCAATTTTGTTTACGTGTTTTAGAAATTTTTTTGCTTCTTACTATGTACTGTTCAAAAATCCTAGAAAAGTGGAGTCCTAAAATGTGCCAAATTTATTATTGACATGCACCACAACTTTGGCGAAAAATACAGGTCTAAAGTAAGCCAACCAAAAGGGGGTGTAAGTTAGAGAAAAGTTTCTAACATGTCTATCAAGATGCGCCAAATCTCTGATACAGCATGCACCAATGTAATAAAATCTTCTGCCTGTCTCCTCTAGGTTTATGCCGTCTTTATTTTACACGATATTAATAAATCTGCCCCATTGTGTGACACTGGCCTAAAGCAGTTATCTGATGGGGTCACACATGGAGAATCATAATAGTAGACAGTTAGACTGCATAAGATTGAGGACGGATGACAGTCCGCTGCTTAATGTTGTAGTTCACCAATGTTGGCTGTCTCATTCCTTTTATGTTCCCTTGGTAAACACAGTTCTGATGCTAAACTAATGATTGTGATTTTCTGCTCTGATTTTCCCACAGTGTCCACTACAATCTCAACAACAATACCAACAATGTATAAAACAAGAGCGATAACTGTAGACACTACAACATCGCAAAGAGCAACAACGATGTCTACAACAGCGACAACCATAGACACAACACCAGTGCAAACAGCAGCACCAGAATCAGACCTTCTAGCTACTACCACCCCTGCCGTATCTGTAGACTACACACTGCGTAACATCATAATCATCAGCTGTGCTGTTGGCGTTCCTCTGCTACTCGTTGCAGTACTGCTATTCATCGTGCTTCTTAAACTGCAAAGACTTCAGAAGTATGCATTGTTTTTCCTTTCTACGTTTATTTTTTTCTACATTATTTTACGCTTTAAAACTTATGGTTTCTTTCACTGTTTCTGTTCTCAGATTGCTGGAAATACAAAGAGTCTGAGGATCTGATGAAGATTCGTAAAGGAGAATGTCGCTTTATATGTCGCTTGTACCTGCTAACGTACTTCAGCCACCTGGTTATCTCTGCTGTGAACAGTTGTGTTGAGATCAGCGCTCCATCACTTCAGTGGCGAACCAGTCTTCTTTCTACTACTCTGTCACCTGAGTCCTGGTCCCTGCCTGTGTGACCATAAATGCGCACATTTCCACAATTATGTCTGTGTACTCTAACCTTAGGCTGACAATAGCGCTATTATTTCATCACACAACCTATGGCGGCACCAGCTAACAGTCCTCCCATCCTTACTGTTAGGTATGTGCACAAACAACTGCACATATGTTTATGGGCATCACGGTGGCTCAGTGGTTAGCACTGTTGTCTTGCAGTATTGGGGTCCTGAATTTGAGTCTGACCAAGGACAACATCTGCATTGAGTTTGTATGTTCTCCCCGTGTTTGCGTGGGTTTCCTCCGGGTATTCCGGTTTCCTCCCACATTCCAAAAACATTCTGATAGGGTAATTGGCTTCCTATAATATTGGCCATAAAGTATCTGTGTTTTCACATAGTTCATTATCAATTACAAACTTCAACAACTAAAACATCTGTGTGGTGTTTTCTTATAAAATATGTTTTCAGAGTGTAAGAATATATAGCAATCCTCTTAAAAACTGCTATAGAACCTTTACAATAAGAAGATATGTAAGTGGCTGATATGAGTGCAGAGTGAATGTCATGAGTGCATAGTGGCAGGCATAGTGGCTGTCATGGGGCCATTAGGCTGGCATAGGGGCATTGTGGCTGTAATGCAGGAATTGTATCTGTCATGGGGGCACTGTGGCTGTTATAGGGGAATTAAAAGTATTCTTGTTGTCATGAGGCATTGTGGCATAGGGAGCACGGACGGTAGAGGTGAGGGACATTGTGGCTTTCATAGGAACAGTCTGTGGCATAAAGAATCCACAGGATAGGTCATAATTATTTGATCGCTGGGGGCTCCTCCACTGGGACCCCACCGATTGCAAGAATAGGGGTCCAGGACCACTCCTGCTCACTACATCCCCCAGTGATGAGAAACTTGAATGAAGCAGCGGTCGATCGCTGGTACATTCAATGTCTATATGACTATAAATCTGCCTGACTAAGACAATTCTAAACAACTTTATTGACTCTTATCATTAACAGCTGTGAGCTACTAGTCCATTTGGACTTTTCAGTTTCTTGACAGAAGTACTCAATACAGGAGAGGTAGTTAGTTATTCAGGGTTACTGTTCTGTCCCTATTCACATTCCACCTCCTAATGCAGTGTCCCAGATACACTGCAGAAATGTACTGTGATTTCTGACATTGTATGTAAAAATATGAGTTTGAGGCCTCATTTACACGAGCGTGTGCGTTTTGAGCACGCAAAACACGCGGCGTTTTGCGTGCGCAAAAGGCACTTAACAGCTCCGTGTGTCATCAGCGTATGATGCGCGGCTGCGTGATTTTCATCATTATGACACTTCGTTTGGATGTTTGTAAACAGAAAAGCACGTGGTGCTTTTCTGTTTACATTCACAGTTTGACAGCTGTTGCGCGAATCCCGAAGTGCTTCCGTGTGGTGCGCGTGATTTTCACGCACACATTGACTTCAATGGGTGCGTGATGCGCGAACAGCGCACAAAGATAGGACATGTCGTGAGTTTTTTTCAGCCGACTCACGCTGAGCAAAACTCACGGACTATCTGCATGTCCCCATAGACTAATATTGGTGCGTACGACATGCGTGAAAAGAACCCGCGTCGCATGCACGTATATCACGCTCGTGTAAATGAGGCCTAAAAATGTTCCTTTAAGGCTGGACTGAGGGGAGGAGTCAAGGCGGATCCCTTGTAAATTTGAATCAGTCAGTTAGTGCTGAGAGAGCCAAGTAACGGTTGGAGTGAGGAGTAGTTCCTAAGTAGGGAGAAACCCTGCAGCTCTGAGGAGAAAATCCAGTTTAGAGATCTTGGATTAAACCTGGAGAAACAAACACAACTAATCCAGTTGTGTAATTACCACAGAGAGTGAATCCAGCTCATGATAGAATCAAAGGTGGAAATTCAGAAGGAATCCTCTGCCTTGTCTCCTCACCTGCCAGCCTGCAGCCATTGTATCTGTACCATACCAAGCCTGAAGTAAAGGACCGTCTCCCGTGTATTCAATCTGCACCCACGTTACCAACAAGGGCACCCCAAATACCATCAGACCGGGAGGCTGTACAACAGGGTGTGCCCCACGGGGAAACTACAACCATCAACATTCACCATACAGTGCAGACCCCTCCATTTTCCCTGTAACGGCTCCGCAGGGAGTGCTTGAAGGCCCAGCCATTGTGTCCCTATACCGCCCTCGCACTACCCAGTCACCACCGGGCCGTTGCATTAAATTGGCGTCACGAACAGGATTGTTATATCACCTCTGTGCCTCCTAAAGAAATTTGCTAAGAGACTTTATTGCTGTTGTAAAATCGCTGCAGAGAGAATTGCAACCAGCAAAACAGGGGTTAATCAGCCATCTTGGAAAACCCAGTGTTTAAGCAGCAGCAGTGTGATTTCAGAGACTTTGTGTGTGAAATTTACTGTGGCCCCTCCAGGGTGCATGACGAGACTGTTACAAGAAGATATTGCTGTTTGTGTGAAGGAAAAAGTGGCATTAGAGACTGTAGTTGATTAGAAATTGTCTTCTGCGTCACGACCGCATTTTGTTCCAGCCCACGAGGGGTTAACCAGTCGACAGTGTTACAGCGGGAAAGCGGAGACCAGAATAACCACCAAGTAACAGCCCGCCCACTTCCTGGGGGGAAGAGACAGAATCTGCCTAGCAACAGTGAAACATCACGTGAACAGCGGAACCAAAGTTCCTACCTCTTGTTGTGCCAGGGACGGAAAACACCAGCCGGAACTACCAGAAGTCCCTTGGCGCCGCCATCTTGAAAATTACCCAGCCGGAGCCGCAATAGCCGCCGCTGCTGAGAAAGATAAAGAATTTATTCCCACTTAGCCCTGCGAGAGTGGAAGTGCCATACAGCCGTGGAAGCCACCACGCCACTGCCAGAGACCGCGGTGAGCAGATAAGAGACTCAGTTTGAAAAGAAATCGCACAGCGTTGCTAAGGGCAACGGACCACAAATATAGCAGAAATGTCTGACGATGGGGAAGAAGTTTCTCCCAGCAACAGTGGATTACCCCACCTGCCCAGGTTATGCCAATCACAATGCCCTACTACTTTGGAGCACCATGGCTCCCCCACTACCAGGGAGAAAATCATTCCCTAAAAGATTTTAGACAGAAGATGTTGTCCATGTTTCGCTTGTATCCTCTTTCCACAGAACAGAAGGTTGAGATATTAACTGGACAGCTAGAAGGCGCAGCTTTGAGAGTAGAGAAATCCTGGCCCAGAACAGAGAGAAAGACAGTTGAACAAATTCTGGATCGGCTGCGCGCCATTTTTGAAGTGAGAACTGTGGCAGAAATCAAGATGAGATTTTTTGGGAAAAAACAGTAGCCTGGTGAGTCATTGAGAGACTTTGCTTTATCCCTGCAGAAGGCGCTACGAGCAATTATGCAGGTAGAACCCATGGAGGCTGCCGCTGCTGACAAGGCCTTAAGAGAGCAATTTGTGGAGGGAGCTGGATCTGAAGCCCTAAAAAGCCAGCTCAGAATGTTGGCCTCCCAGAACACAGACTGTACTTTCCTTGACTTTAAAGAACTAGTCATAAGGATCCTGGGGACTGAAGCTGCATCGACTCCAACTAAAGTTTGTCCCTATTCCATAGAGACACCCCATGAGCTTCCCGCTGACTACCGAGTTACCTTGGGAAGCCAAGCTACCATTGCTCCATCAACCCCCAAGCCAGAGCCAGATTCAGTTGCTGAACTGAGAGAACAAGTTGCTGTTTTGACCAAAAGCCTCACTAAAGTGTGTCAGAGCTTGGAAAATCTGAAGCAGCACCAAGAGGAAAGCCACAGTTACACCAGTAACAGATTCCGTGATAGACCTGTTAGGAGAACGTTAACTTACCAGAATCCGGGTAGGCTCCCTACTGACAAGTTTGATGCTAAGGGAAGACCCATTTGCCGCAGATGCCAAGGAGCTGGCCATGTTGACAGAGAATGCCGTCAGTTAAACGACAAACCCCCGGAGGCAATGGACCGCCCCTCGGGAGGAAGGCCACTAGGTCCATCAATTCCAGAAAGCATACCCCGCTATGTTGGGCAGTGTCCAGCGATCATCATCCACAAAGAGGGAGTCCCGATTCACGCCTTACTGGACACTGGCTCACAGGTCACCACGCTGCAAAGAGGGAGGTTTGAGAAACATTGGGACACTGATCAGCTAATACAACCTCCAGACCCATGGCTGAAAGTCATAGCTGGTAATGGACAGTCAATACCATTACATGGTTACTGGGAACCTACACTCTAGGTGAGAGAGATGCAACTACCACAGCAAGGCGTAATTGTGATAGATCTGAAGGATGATGAATTTCCACCAATGGTGCTTGGCATGAACATACTCCACAACTGCTATGAAGAAATGAAAGATGCCCTACCTGGCGCCCTTCCTACAGCTTCTACCTCTAAGCAAGTTGCACTTCAGAACGCCATACGTCGCCTGACTGCTCAACAGAGATTCTGCAATGAAAAGGGTGAGATTTGCTGTGCTCGTATTATGGACAACCAACCAGTGACTCTGCAGCCAGAGGCAGAAACCATGGTGTGGTGCAGAGCTCGTTCAGGTTTACACGGTAAGACTATCAAGCTCTAGTGGAACCTCTTCCACCGGAAGTACATCCAACAGTACAGGCAGCTAGAAGCCTAGTGACCGTTTCCAATGGGAGGGTACCCATCCGCCTCCTGAATCTTGGCGATCAAGCTGTGGAGCTGAAGAAGCATTACCCAATTGGCAAGATGTCACAGATCTTTGTGGAAGACATCTGGAGTCCAGAAACTGTTGTGTCCCTACATGCTAACCTGAGTCGTGTCACGCCTGGGAAGACAACAAAACCCTGGTGGACCGAGATCCACGTTGGCGATGCCAATACACAAGAAGAACAGATTGAAGGAGTCCTAACAGTAGCCCAAGATCACCAGCAAGATTTCAGTAAGCATTGGATGGATTTTGGAAAAGCTACCATCATACAGCATACCATTCCAACGGGTTCACATCCACCCATCAAGGAAAGGTACCGTACTATTCCACCTGCTATGTACCAACAGGTGAAGAAAAAGCTTCGGGAGATGAAGGATGCTGATGTGATTTGGGAAAGTTACAGTCCATGGGCTGAACCCCTAGTACTGGTGAAAAAGAAGGATGGTTATATCAGGTTCTGTGTGGACTACCGGAAACTCAATAAGATCACCCACAAGGATGCGTATCCCTTGCCACGCATTGAAGAATCCTTGACTGCCTTGGGGTCTGCTGCCTATTTCTCTACTTTGGACTTGACCAGCGGGTATTGGCAAGTACCCATGGCCCCTGAAGACAAAGAAAAGACTGCTTTCACTACTCCTTTGGGATTGTTCGAGTTCAATGACATGCCCTTTGCACTCTGCAATGCCCCAGGGACTTTCCAGAGACTGATGGAACGCTGCCTGGGTCATCAGAACTTTGAGACCATCCTCTTGTACCTAGACGATATCATCATCTACTCAAAGACGTATGAAGACGATTTGTAGCATCTGGCTGAAGTATTCCAGACCCTCATAAAGTACAGCCTGAAAGTGAAACCCTCTAAGTGTCATCTCCTGAAACCAGAAGTCCGTTACTTGGGTCATGTCGTCAGTGCAGATGGGGTGCTTCCTGATCCAGAGAAAGTGGCAGCTGTGAAGAACTGGCCAACTCCCAAGACCGTCAAAGAGGTGAGAAGTTTTCTTGGGTTTGCCGGATACTACAGGCGTTTCATCCCACACTTCGCCCAGTTTGCAGATCCGCTCCAGGGATTGTTAAGAGGCCAGTCCAAAGAAGCCCTGAAGAGAAGAATCCCAATTAAGTGGGCTGAAGCCCATGAAACTGCCTTCAAGAAGCTAAAACAATTGCCTATTGAACCACCAATCTTGGGGTATCCTGACTATCAGCAACCCTTCAAATTGTACACAAATGCCAGCAACAAAGGGTTGGGAGCAGTCCTGTCGCAGGTACAAGACAAAAAGGAGAGCGTCATTGCTTATGCCAGCAGAGCTCTTCGTGGAGCTGAGAGGAACGATCAGAATTATAGTTCCTTCAAGCTGGAGTTCCTAGCTCTTGTGTGGGCCGTCACCGAGAAGTTTAAAGACTGCCTTGCTGCGACACCCTTCATTGTCTATACAGATAACAATCCGCTAGCCCACCTTGACACCGCCAGACTCGGAGCTCTTGAACAGCGATGGGCATCCAGACTGGCAAACTACCAGTTCGTAATCAAGTACCGGTCTGCTACATCCAATAAGAATGCTGACGCCCTGTCCAGATTGCCCGTTAATGATGATGAAATCGCCTAAAGTCAAGATGAGTGGGAAGAAGTAGAGATGCCAACTTTCTACGCCCAGTTTGCTGCACAAAATACGCTGATCGCCAGAGAAAGAAAAGATCACTCTGAGCCAGAGTTTCCTGATCCTTCTAAGGATCCGAGACAATGGGTTAAGATCCAAAGAGAAAGTCGAACTCTCCGAGAACTTCAGACTTTTCTTCTACAGCACAAGACTCCTGACCGAATACGAAGCGGTAAAGCTGATCTAGAATTGATTCGTCTATGGAAACAAAAGAATCGCCTCTTCGTGTCAAGAGGGCTTGTACAGAGAAACGCTCTAGATCAGTGGTTCTTAACCTTGTTGGAGGTACTGACCCCCACCAGTTTCATATGCGCATTCACCGAACCCTTCTTAATTGGAAAAATACAATTCAAAACATAGGTATATATTTTACTGGTGCACAAAATGAACCGTGCATCAACATCAGTATTCAAAGAACAAAACCATTAAAACATGATTTTCACACAAAAACAAAAACATAATAATGAATATTTACTGGAAATCAGTGTGACTTCTGCTGTTGCCTTTCAGAGACCAGTTCAGAAATGCGCGGCTTCACCTTGGCAAGTGCCACTCTCATGTCATTTTCGCAACAAAGTCTGTTCCTTTTCTTCGTTTTTATGTCCAGCATCCTCGAAAAGGATTGCTCGCAAAGATATGTTGTAACAAACGGTATGAAAATCTCCAGAGCTTTCTTAGCAATAACAGGGTACGTTACCATTTGTTGACAACAAAACATTGAGAGCGTTGTTGTTCTGAAGAGTTGCTGTTGAACCTGGCTCTGCTGAATTTCAATGATTTCATCGAGGTATTTATCATTGACATCTGTTGTCTCAACACTAAACGTGAACGGCTGTCTCACCCATGCTGGATATGACTCTCTTGTAGGGAAGTATCCGTCGAGAGACTTTGCAAGCTCATCTAAGTTAAACCAATAGGTACATGCAGGAAAAAGGTCTAAATGATATACATATTAATATATGCTATATTGCAGCCTATGTATAAAGGCTAGACCTCGATGAAACCAAGTGACTCTTGGTGTGTTGCCCTAAATGACTAGTATAAACCTAAAGACGTGTAGGGCACAATTAACACAAGTAAATAGAAAAAAATATAACAATTTTTATTGAGAAAATACAACATTAAAAGATGGGTCATGCTGAGCAAAAGCACAGAGACGTCTGACACTTGCAGAGAACGTACAAACACAAGGGGATGCCTGACAATGTGAAGAATGTATATCCTTGTTCTGGGTGCAAGTAGCCTGAAGATATACAGTATATAAATATAGTGATTAAACATATACATATTGTAAATATATATGTCTATAAGAACATTAAACCACATATACAAGCCATTAACCAAGAAGGTAAATCGTATTCATTATCAAACATAAACATATGTCCACCGCACTGCATGCATGTCCTCTCGTCCTCCAAATGTGTGTCAAAACGATGTTCTATGGTAAAGAGGAAAGTAGTTAGACATTTAAAAGACTAAAAACATGTTTAAAATAACCCGCTGGAGGTTAACGGTCATAGGAAGGGAGCAAAATTAAGGGTTTCATTGAGCCCATGAGGGGACATAGTCCCTAGAGTCCAGATCCATTTGGATTCGCACCTTGCCAAATTTTTAGAGATGTCGCCTCTTCTGATGTGTTTTTCTATACAGTCAATTCCTCTAACTTTAAGTTTAGTTGGATCGCATGAGTGGTGTGACTTAAAGTGTCGAGCGATGGGTTTCAGGATTTCTACGGTCTCGATCGTTTTAGCTAACGTGATGTCGCGAACATGTTCCCTGACTCGAGTTTTAAATTCACGAGTGGTAAGTCCCACGTATATTTTGGGACAAGGGCAGGTGGCGTAATAGACAACCGCCCTGGTTGAACAGGTGATATTGTGTGTGATGGTAAATGTGCGTTTGCCCGTTGCGTCGACAAAAGTCGTCGCTTTTTCTATGTTGGGACACGCTACACAGTGGCCACAGGTCTTGCAGCCCCATTTAGGGCCCTTAGTACCAAACGGAAACTTTTTATTGTTTAATTGATAATGACTGCGTACAAGATGGTCTTTGAGGTTTTTCGAGCGTCGTGCCGAAATTGCTGGATATTTGGAGATGAATTTCTCGATTATGGGATCAGTAAGTAAGATAGGCCAAAATTGCTTCAATATATCCCTCATTTGGGGCCACCTTGAATGGTATTCTGTGGTAAATCTTACCTGTGTCTCGGTTTTATTTCTTGGTTTGGGGAATAGGAGTTCGTCTCTCGGTGTATTTTTCGCACGATGATATGCTTTTTTTATGGAACGTTTGCTGTATCCCCGTACAAGAAATCTGTTGGTAAGGTCATAGGCCTGTTTCTCGAATACGTCAACAGAGGAACAGATCCTTCGGATTCTGAGGAATTGACCTATTGGAACTGCTTTAATCGTCTGTATAGGGTGAGAAGAGGAAGCGTGAAGGAAAGAGTTAACCGCCGTGGTTTTCCGAAAAACATCGGATTGGAGAAAACCATTTTTATCTTTACATAATTTGATGTCCAAAAATTCTGCCCGATATTTATCGTAATGATAGGTTAATTTGATGTTTAAATCATTGGAATTTACATTATTGATAAAGGTTTCAAAGGTCTCTGGCGTACCCTTCCAGATGAGCAAAATGTCATCAATGTACCGGGCCCAAAAGATGACCCGGTCCATCGAGACACCACGCCCACCATGGAAAAGGTCGCGTTCCCACAGCCCCAGAAACAAATTTGCATATGAGGGCGCGCATGCTGCCCCCATTGCTGTTCCTTGGAGCTGGAGATAAAATTGTTCGTTGAAGATAAAGAAATTATGTTTAAGTGCAAATTCCAGAAGTGTCAAGATGAATTTGGAGAAATTGGATTCCATATTTTCCATGTTTAGAAATGTAGAGACGGCTCTCAAACCGTCGATGTGGCGAATACTGGTATAGAGTGACTCGACGTCACATGTAACCAGTAACATGTCATCCTCCACGCTGATTCCGTCTATTTTCTGCAGAAGATCGGCGGTATCACGTACATAGGACGGTAGACATTCAACAACACCTTTAAGGTGATGGTCAATAAATTTACAGATTTTCTCAGTAAGGTTGCCCCTACCTGAAATAATCGGTCTTCCCGGGGGGACCTTAGCATCTTTGTGAACCTTTGGTAGCAAATATAGAGTTGATATAGTTGGTTCAGTAGGAATGAGTGCATCATATAATTCTTTAGAGATGGTATTCTCAGTTTGGGCCTTTGTTAGAATCTTCTCCAGATCTAATTGGAAAGTGTATAAAGGATTATATGTAAGTCTTTTATAACAGTTTTTGTCGTTTAATTGTCTATAAGCCTCGGATTCATACATCACACAAGGCCAAACCACAATGTTTCCGCCTTTGTCGGCTGCTTTAAACACGACGTTATCAATTTTACTTAATTTTTTAAGGCTTTGGCGTTGTGCTACTGATAGGTTATCATTTTTAATCCTATTAGGCATTTTTGCAAATTCCTGACTAACAGATTTGACAAAAGAGTCTACTGCTGAGCACATTGTCATTGGAGGGAACCGTTTTGATTTTACCCTGAGTGATGGGGGAACTTTACCTGTCGGGTCGTATTCTTGTTCTCTCAATAGTTCCTCTAGGTCAGATATAGTCTGTTGTTCTACAACGGTAGGAAACATCTCATGAACATCAGACCTGTGGAAATATTTTTTATAGATAAGTGATCGACCGAAAATGTGTAGATCTTTGATAGCAGAAAATGCATCAAAACGGGCACATGGAGCGAAAGTAAGTCCTCGCTCTAAAACCTCCAAATCAGAGGTAGAAAAAACATGATTGGATAAATTAATTACCTTAAGTGGATTCTGAGATCCATCAACATCGAGTTTTCTTTTATTAGAAGTTTGTCTGTATGATACTTTTCTTTTTTGTCTCGTGCTATAGGCGTGATATGGCCTCTGTCGTGATCCACCATCAGATTCACTCTGAGATGAGATTGATGTAGAGGACATATGACGATTGATCTGTGTAGATTGGGTGCTTTTCCTCCATTTGTATACTTTGTGCTGAGCATAATCATTGGTATCTCTTGAGAATTTTTTAGATTTCATATCTTTAATTTCTTTTTCCCATTCGGTAAATTGTTGTTCCAATGTAAGGTTAAATCTGACCAAACCATCAGTGCTCATTTTTTCTTTAAGATCAGATTGTATGGCTTCAATATTTATATCGAGCTGATCTAATGTGGTTTGGTTCAAATTGGTTAACAACTCCATAAATTTGAAAGAACTCTGATTGCAAACTTCTTCCCAATTGGTGATAAATGTAGAGTCTTCGATTGGAAAGGAGGGGAAGATCTGGACTCTAAGACCTCTAGGGATCAATTTTCTTTGTAAATAATTTTCCAGAAAAATCTTATTCCACCATATTTTCATACGGCGGTGTAATAGATTTTTGTATTTGTTTTGTATTTCGCTCACATTCCCTTGACCGCTAAAAACAGGCTGAGTAGACCCATCGTTAAAAACCTGATCCATTTGAGAACGCCAGATGCGTTCTCTAGCTTTATGATCCATGGACCCTGATGTACTTGAATCTGTGAGGAACACAGTAAAGAATTAACCAACATAAACCAATAGGTACATGCAGGAAAAAGGTCTAAATGATATACATATTAATATATGCTATATTGCAGCCTATGTATAAAGGCTAGACCTCGATGAAACCAAGTGACTCTTGGTGTGTTGCCCTAAATGACTAGTATAAACCTAAAGACGTGTAGGGCACAATTAACACAAGTAAATAGAAAAAAATATAACAATTTTTATTGAGAAAATACAACATTAAAAGATGGGTCATGCTGAGCAAAAGCACAGAGACGTCTGACACTTGCAGAGAACGTACAAACACAAGGGGATGCCTGACAATGTGAAGAATGTATATCCTTGTTCTGGGTGCAAGTAGCCTGATCACATTGATAATTATATTATGCGTTATGTGTGAAAAGAGTAAAGATATATAACCAGCACATTGGTTATCAACAAAGAAATGAACATTGATTATCAGCAAAGAAAAGGACAACTGTGGTCCAGAAATGACACTGACGTGCTGGCAATGCAAGATACAGGCAAGTTAGGTGGAACAAAACCAAAGCAAGGAAGCATGTAACGTACCCATTGTGGTCCTCTGCTTGGAGAGAACGTCAGTCCCGACGCGCGTTTCGGCGAAATGCCTTCGTCCGGGGGTGTCGTCTCTCCAGCAGGAAGCTCCTCATTTAAAGTGTATGGCCAACCAATCGTGAGCGTATCTGACATCACATGGGACCGTGGGTGTGTGTACAATGGCGTCAAGTGCCGGGGGCGGGGACGCCCGTCATTCACCTCCGAACGCGCGTCATCAGGGGGGCGTGACCCAGCAGCGACTGACGCCGAAGAGACACGCCCACCCCAATAGAGACGCGCAGGACTGGGGGAAGCGGGGGCTCCTTCCCGACTCAAGCGCGCAGGTAAGCACTGCTGAAATTACGGTATCCCATGAGATGTTATAAATACAGGACCGGGTGGCAGAGAGGAGGAAGAGAGTGTGACAGAAGGTTTAACATAAATCAATGAATCCTCATATGTTAAAATGAATGCGGTGGACATGGATGTGTTTAACAAATAAAAAATGTATGTTGCTATATAGCTCCGGAGGTAATATTTAAACGGCAATCAATAGTGATATATACCGTATACCAATTTTTGCCATATAATACATAAATAAGTGTATCGTACTGATGACCAATTGTGGGTCTCATATATGTATATATCAATCATGGCCGTATAATAACATGTGCAAGGTCATACACGTATATATCCAAAAGCACTAATATGTAGATTAATAATGTATGTATATAACTTATTATAAAAACATGTAGAGACATAGAAGTAATAAACATAAGTAAAAATACTATGTGAAAAAAAGTTATTATTGTGTTAATACTTTTATTTGCCCCTTCTCGTGTCTATATAGTATACACATACAATTGAAAATTAAAAGGTGAAAAGCAGAAAAGGTGAAAATGTATATTATGTCAATGTAACGTTGAGTTATGACATAAAAAAAGTGCAAAAGATGTGTGTGTATAAATAGGAAAGTGCATGTGCAAACATGTAATGTGTATGTTGTGATTATAGAACATTCATCGTGATGATTGTGAAACGTTATGTGTGTGAAGTGTGTATATAAACATTAATGATGTAGGATATGTGTGTAAATAGTGAAACAAAATACATGTGAATGATTTATTGCGAAACATACTGCATTGTATATGAATAACAAGACACCAAAAATGGTGGTTAGAAACATATATGTGAAAATACATAAAATAGAGTGAATTATACAACAAAGTAATATGTGAACATATAGATATTAATAGACAATGTGAATACAATAAAATTTAAAAATGTATATATACAATTAGTACAAATGAATATGATAACATTACTGATAAGTAATGAAGATATACAGTATATAAATATAGTGATTAAACATATACATATTGTAAATATATATGTCTATAAGAACATTAAACCACATATACAAGCCATTAACCAAGAAGGTAAATCGTATTCATTATCAAACATAAACATATGTCCACCGCACTGCATGCATGTCCTCTCGTCCTCCAAATGTGTGTCAAAACGATGTTCTATGGTAAAGAGGAAAGTAGTTAGACATTTAAAAGACTAAAAACATGTTTAAAATAACCCGCTGGAGGTTAACGGTCATAGGAAGGGAGCAAAATTAAGGGTTTCATTGAGCCCATGAGGGGACATAGTCCCTAGAGTCCAGATCCATTTGGATTCGCACCTTGCCAAATTTTTAGAGATGTCGCCTCTTCTGATGTGTTTTTCTATACAGTCAATTCCTCTAACTTTAAGTTTAGTTGGATCGCATGAGTGGTGTGACTTAAAGTGTCGAGCGATGGGTTTCAGGATTTCTACGGTCTCGATCGTTTTAGCTAACGTGATGTCGCGAACATGTTCCCTGACTCGAGTTTTAAATTCACGAGTGGTAAGTCCCACGTATATTTTGGGACAAGGGCAGGTGGCGTAATAGACAACCGCCCTGGTTGAACAGGTGATATTGTGTGTGATGGTAAATGTGCGTTTGCCCGTTGCGTCGACAAAAGTCGTCGCTTTTTCTATGTTGGGACACGCTACACAGTGGCCACAGGTCTTGCAGCCCCATTTAGGGCCCTTAGTACCAAACGGAAACTTTTTATTGTTTAATTGATAATGACTGCGTACAAGATGGTCTTTGAGGTTTTTCGAGCGTCGTGCCGAAATTGCTGGATATTTGGAGATGAATTTCTCGATTATGGGATCAGTAAGTAAGATAGGCCAAAATTGCTTCAATATATCCCTCATTTGGGGCCACCTTGAATGGTATTCTGTGGTAAATCTTACCTGTGTCTCGGTTTTATTTCTTGGTTTGGGGAATAGGAGTTCGTCTCTCGGTGTATTTTTCGCACGATGATATGCTTTTTTTATGGAACGTTTGCTGTATCCCCGTACAAGAAATCTGTTGGTAAGGTCATAGGCCTGTTTCTCGAATACGTCAACAGAGGAACAGATCCTTCGGATTCTGAGGAATTGACCTATTGGAACTGCTTTAATCGTCTGTATAGGGTGAGAAGAGGAAGCGTGAAGGAAAGAGTTAACCGCCGTGGTTTTCCGAAAAACATCGGATTGGAGAAAACCATTTTTATCTTTACATAATTTGATGTCCAAAAATTCTGCCCGATATTTATCGTAATGATAGGTTAATTTGATGTTTAAATCATTGGAATTTACATTATTGATAAAGGTTTCAAAGGTCTCTGGCGTACCCTTCCAGATGAGCAAAATGTCATCAATGTACCGGGCCCAAAAGATGACCCGGTCCATCGAGACACCACGCCCACCATGGAAAAGGTCGCGTTCCCACAGCCCCAGAAACAAATTTGCATATGAGGGCGCGCATGCTGCCCCCATTGCTGTTCCTTGGAGCTGGAGATAAAATTGTTCGTTGAAGATAAAGAAATTATGTTTAAGTGCAAATTCCAGAAGTGTCAAGATGAATTTGGAGAAATTGGATTCCATATTTTCCATGTTTAGAAATGTAGAGACGGCTCTCAAACCGTCGATGTGGCGAATACTGGTATAGAGTGACTCGACGTCACATGTAACCAGTAACATGTCATCCTCCACGCTGATTCCGTCTATTTTCTGCAGAAGATCGGCGGTATCACGTACATAGGACGGTAGACATTCAACAACACCTTTAAGGTGATGGTCAATAAATTTACAGATTTTCTCAGTAAGGTTGCCCCTACCTGAAATAATCGGTCTTCCCGGGGGGACCTTAGCATCTTTGTGAACCTTTGGTAGCAAATATAGAGTTGATATAGTTGGTTCAGTAGGAATGAGTGCATCATATAATTCTTTAGAGATGGTATTCTCAGTTTGGGCCTTTGTTAGAATCTTCTCCAGATCTAATTGGAAAGTGTATAAAGGATTATATGTAAGTCTTTTATAACAGTTTTTGTCGTTTAATTGTCTATAAGCCTCGGATTCATACATCACACAAGGCCAAACCACAATGTTTCCGCCTTTGTCGGCTGCTTTAAACACGACGTTATCAATTTTACTTAATTTTTTAAGGCTTTGGCGTTGTGCTACTGATAGGTTATCATTTTTAATCCTATTAGGCATTTTTGCAAATTCCTGACTAACAGATTTGACAAAAGAGTCTACTGCTGAGCACATTGTCATTGGAGGGAACCGTTTTGATTTTACCCTGAGTGATGGGGGAACTTTACCTGTCGGGTCGTATTCTTGTTCTCTCAATAGTTCCTCTAGGTCAGATATAGTCTGTTGTTCTACAACGGTAGGAAACATCTCATGAACATCAGACCTGTGGAAATATTTTTTATAGATAAGTGATCGACCGAAAATGTGTAGATCTTTGATAGCAGAAAATGCATCAAAACGGGCACATGGAGCGAAAGTAAGTCCTCGCTCTAAAACCTCCAAATCAGAGGTAGAAAAAACATGATTGGATAAATTAATTACCTTAAGTGGATTCTGAGATCCATCAACATCGAGTTTTCTTTTATTAGAAGTTTGTCTGTATGATACTTTTCTTTTTTGTCTCGTGCTATAGGCGTGATATGGCCTCTGTCGTGATCCACCATCAGATTCACTCTGAGATGAGATTGATGTAGAGGACATATGACGATTGATCTGTGTAGATTGGGTGCTTTTCCTCCATTTGTATACTTTGTGCTGAGCATAATCATTGGTATCTCTTGAGAATTTTTTAGATTTCATATCTTTAATTTCTTTTTCCCATTCGGTAAATTGTTGTTCCAATGTAAGGTTAAATCTGACCAAACCATCAGTGCTCATTTTTTCTTTAAGATCAGATTGTATGGCTTCAATATTTATATCGAGCTGATCTAATGTGGTTTGGTTCAAATTGGTTAACAACTCCATAAATTTGAAAGAACTCTGATTGCAAACTTCTTCCCAATTGGTGATAAATGTAGAGTCTTCGATTGGAAAGGAGGGGAAGATCTGGACTCTAAGACCTCTAGGGATCAATTTTCTTTGTAAATAATTTTCCAGAAAAATCTTATTCCACCATATTTTCATACGGCGGTGTAATAGATTTTTGTATTTGTTTTGTATTTCGCTCACATTCCCTTGACCGCTAAAAACAGGCTGAGTAGACCCATCGTTAAAAACCTGATCCATTTGAGAACGCCAGATGCGTTCTCTAGCTTTATGATCCATGGACCCTGATGTACTTGAATCTGTGAGGAACACAGTAAAGAATTAACCAACATAAACCAATAGGTACATGCAGGAAAAAGGTCTAAATGATATACATATTAATATATGCTATATTGCAGCCTATGTATAAAGGCTAGACCTCGATGAAACCAAGTGACTCTTGGTGTGTTGCCCTAAATGACTAGTATAAACCTAAAGACGTGTAGGGCACAATTAACACAAGTAAATAGAAAAAAATATAACAATTTTTATTGAGAAAATACAACATTAAAAGATGGGTCATGCTGAGCAAAAGCACAGAGACGTCTGACACTTGCAGAGAACGTACAAACACAAGGGGATGCCTGACAATGTGAAGAATGTATATCCTTGTTCTGGGTGCAAGTAGCCTGATCACATTGATAATTATATTATGCGTTATGTGTGAAAAGAGTAAAGATATATAACCAGCACATTGGTTATCAACAAAGAAATGAACATTGATTATCAGCAAAGAAAAGGACAACTGTGGTCCAGAAATGACACTGACGTGCTGGCAATGCAAGATACAGGCAAGTTAGGTGGAACAAAACCAAAGCAAGGAAGCATGTAACGTACCCATTGTGGTCCTCTGCTTGGAGAGAACGTCAGTCCCGACGCGCGTTTCGGCGAAATGCCTTCGTCCGGGGGTGTCGTCTCTCCAGCAGGAAGCTCCTCATTTAAAGTGTATGGCCAACCAATCGTGAGCGTATCTGACATCACATGGGACCGTGGGTGTGTGTACAATGGCGTCAAGTGCCGGGGGCGGGGACGCCCGTCATTCACCTCCGAACGCGCGTCATCAGGGGGGCGTGACCCAGCAGCGACTGACGCCGAAGAGACACGCCCACCCCAATAGAGACGCGCAGGACTGGGGGAAGCGGGGGCTCCTTCCCGACTCAAGCGCGCAGGTAAGCACTGCTGAAATTACGGTATCCCATGAGATGTTATAAATACAGGACCGGGTGGCAGAGAGGAGGAAGAGAGTGTGACAGAAGGTTTAACATAAATCAATGAATCCTCATATGTTAAAATGAATGCGGTGGACATGGATGTGTTTAACAAATAAAAAATGTATGTTGCTATATAGCTCCGGAGGTAATATTTAAACGGCAATTAATAGTGATATATACCGTATACCAATTTTTGCCATATAATACATAAATAAGTGTATCGTACTGATGACCAATTGTGGGTCTCATATATGTATATATCAATCATGGCCGTATAATAACATGTGCAAGGTCATACACGTATATATCCAAAAGCACTAATATGTAGATTAATAATGTATGTATATAACTTATTATAAAAACATGTAGAGACATAGAAGTAATAAACATAAGTAAAAATACTATGTGAAAAAAAGTTATTATTGTGTTAATACTTTTATTTGCCCCTTCTCGTGTCTATATAGTATACACATACAATTGAAAATTAAAAGGTGAAAAGCAGAAAAGGTGAAAATGTATATTATGTCAATGTAATGTTGAGTTATGACATAAAAAAAGTGCAAAAGATGTGTGTGTATAAATAGGAAAGTGCATGTGCAAACATGTAATGTGTATGTTGTGATTATAGAACATTCATCTGCATGACGATGTTGGTGCTCTTGCAAAAACAGGGCTAATTCCACACGCACGGCAAAAACACGATTCAGCACCTGTCCCCGGGATAACCACCAAACGTTAGAATGGTACAGAAGTACCTCGAATTCAGAGCCCATTTCTTTACACAGCTCACTGAAGATGCGGTGCCTCAGAGCACTATTTCGCACATAGTTCACGCATTCCACTACAATTTTTAATACTTCTGCCAGTTTTGGAGGCAAGGTTTTTGTTGCCAACGCATGCCTGTGCAGAATACAATGCGTAACAATGATGTGTGGTGCATCGGCTTTCACTAGCGCACCAAAACCAGACTTTCTTCCCAGCATGACTGGAGCTCCGTCCGAACAAACTGCAGAAACCATATCCCACGAAAGATTGTTGTCTTTGAAGAAGTCATCCACAAGTTTCTTCACATTGGCTGCCTTAGTTGTTGTCGTAAGAGGTTTACAAAATAAAAAATCTTCCTTTATCACGTCGTCTTTCACATAGCGCACAAATACAGCAAGCTGGCTTAGATTGGAAACGTCTGTGGTCTCGTCGAGTTGAAGGCTGAATTTTGCCGGGCTTGAAATCAGATCTGCAACTACTTGAGCCAAGATGTCTTTGCTCATGTCCTCTATTCTGTCGCTAATGGTGTCATTTGAAAGAGGAATTTGGGATAGCTTAACTTCAGCCGCTTTTCCCAGCATGATATTCGCCATCTTCAACACAGCTGGTTTTATGAGTGTTTCACCAATGGTGTGTGGTTTGCCCTGCTTTGCGATCAGGTAAGCAACTTCGTACGATGATGTGAGGATCGGTTTGTTGATGGGTACAAAGCCGAGAACAGGCAGAGTAGCCTTTTCATCGAATCTGGCTCTCTTCACCTTGAATTCAGCGAGCGTTGTGTTCTTGTATTGTCCATCTCCATGCAGCTTAAGGAAGTGTTCTCTTAGTTTTGCCGGTGCTAGACTAGAATTGCTCATCCTAGCATTGCAAATCATGCAGTTAGGACGCTGACTCCCATCACGTTCCGTTATACATGTGAATCCATATTGTACATATTCGTCCGACCACTTTCTTTTTTTGCTCGACATAGTTAGTATGAAGGGATTAAAATATTAAGAAAGAAATCACACGACGTACCATCACGACAGTCACAATTCGACTACTAGGCCAAGCGATGTTGCGTGATCACCTGCAGCCAATGCTGGCTAAGCGGGGCGTGTCATCACGAATCATATGAGTCGGGTGTCTGTCTTGACCTCCGCCGAACCCCTGAGACTGACTCACCGAACCCCTGGGGTTCGATCGAACCCAGGTTAAGAACCACTGCTCTAGATCCTATTACCGGTGAACGTTTGCATCAAATTGTAGTACCCCGGCGAGATGCCAAAAGAGTGTTGGAAGCCAATCATGACCGATCGGGACACTTTGGGGTTCAGAAAACTGAAGCTACCAACCACAGACGATTTTACTGGACGGGTGTGAGAAGTGACATAGAGAAGTGGTGCCGGGAATGTCCTATTTGTGCCCAGAGTAAAGGACAGTCTTCAGACCAGAAAGCCCCACTCCATTCTATCATCAGCCATAAACCTCTGAAGCTCATAGCCATTGACCATGTCAAGCTGGAACCAAGTCGTTCACGTTATGCCTATGCCATTACAATCATTGACCAAGTTTGTTATTGCTTTGCCTGTGAAAGACCTGACTGCCAAGTCAACTGCTGCTATCGTTTGGAAGAATTTTGTGCTTCCTTATGGCTGCCCAGACAAGATTCTGACTGATCGTTTATCTGCCTTCGAGTCCCAACTGTTCCACGAGATGTGTTCCTTACATGGCTGTCAGAAGCTCAGAACCACCGCTTTTCATCCACAAGGAAATGGCCTGTGTGAGAAGATGAACCAGACGCTCATTCAGATGCTGAGAACTGTTCCATCCCAGAGAAGAGCTGATTGGCCAAGTCTACTGCCTGAACTGGTGTACCTGTACAATAATACCATCCATTGTTCCACAGGGTACACTCCCTACTATCGCTGTTTGGCCGACAAGGAAAGTTACCGTCAGATATGGCCTTGGATGTCGAGGTGCCAGACACCATCAATCCCCTGCCAAAGATTGAGTGGGTGAGTGATCACCAACGTCGCCTGGCTGAAGCGAACGAGATTGTGGAAAATCGGATGGAAGATACTCGTCAAAAGCAACAGGTAGATTTTGACAAGAATGCCCGTGCAAAACCACTCCAAATCGGAGACCGGGTATGGCTGAAAAACAACCATCGCACCAGCAAGTTAGACAGCAAGTGGGAGAAAGAACCCTACACTGTAAAGTCTATCCCATATCCATGTACTGATCTCTACAAGATTGAGCGAGAGGGCCGAGATCCTCAAGTTGTACATCGCAACAGGCTTAAACCCTACCAGAAGGAAGACAGATCTACAGAACCACAGTCGGCTGAAGAACTTCCTACAGCTGGAGAAGCCCCACAGCCCATACAGGAATCTCCTCCAACTAAAGATTCTCAGCCCTCAAAAGATGAGCCAATGTTCCATCCTTTTGATTGGTTCCTCAAGCCATGGATGTCCGTGTTCATCCCCAGGGTTGTTCCTGCAGTGAATACCATCCCACCGCCTTCGGCAACAGAGTTCAGACCTTGTCAGGAAGAATCCATAAACCATGAGGTTGTGACAGAAGAGCCCCTGAGAAGATCCGAGAGAGTTAACAGAGGTAAGATGCCAGCCAGATATCAGGATTGAACTATTATGGAACTCTCGTACTGCGTTTGTTAGTCAGTGTTCATTCATTCAATTGGCTGACTAAAGCTTAAGAGAGACCAATAACATTTGCCTCTGCTACGTCCCAGATGGGCCTAAGCGCCCATGTTTCCAGTTTAGTGCCGGACTATGGACACTACCCCAGTTACGTTGATTGATTGATCTACGACCCTGTTCCCCTTCTAGAAGAGTCGTCGTCCCATTACCTACACCTTTGTGCCTTTAAAGATTTAAAGGACTTATAAATGTTTGCCGTATATATGTATATTTCATGTTTTACAGGTCCACAGACGCTTTCTTCAAAAAGAGGGTGTATGCAGTGTCCCAGATACACTGCAGCAATGTACTGTGATTTCTGATATTGTATGTAAAAATATGTGTTTAAAACTGTTCCTTTAAGGCTGGGCTGAGGGGAGGAGTCAAGGCAGATCCCTTGTAGTTTTGAATCAGTCAGTTAGTGCTGAGAGAGCCAAGTAACGGTTGGAGTGAGGAGCAGTTCCTGTGTAGGAGAAAACCTGCAGCTCTGAGGAGAAAATCCAGTTTAGAGATCTTGGATCAAACCTGGAGAAACACACAACTAATCCAGTTGTGTAATTACCACAGAGAGCAAATCCTGCTGAGAGAATCAAAGGAGGAAATTCAGAAGGAATCCTCTGCCTTGTCTCCTCACCTGCCAGCCTGCATCCATTGTATCTGTACCTTACCAAGAGTTATATCATTTAAACTAATCACACTTCCATTTCCCATAGTCGTTTGGCTCAGGATATACGGTCTCATTTTCTCAATTGGTTATGATTAATAATTAGGTACCACCCCACATTACATTAACCCATTAGGATTGTGACACAAGGAATTAGATGAAGCATGCATAAGATATCTGAAGATATCTGGTCATTTAGGTCCAATGGTGTAACCATATTTAACCTAAAAATCCATTGCGCCACACGCTGGAGCACCCTCCTATCGAAGTCCCCTCTTACATTTGGTTTAACCAGTTCTATTCCTTGGAACCTGATCTTTGAGGAGTCTCAATTATGACATTCCCATATATGGCAAGGTATGGGCTTTTCCTCCTTCCTTTCTATGTCACAAATGTGGTCTCTTATGCGCATACGGAACTCCAGAATGGAGTCCACTTATAATGAGGTATACGATACCTTTGCTAATGCAGTTGATGAAAGACCTACACATGTATAACTGACCAGTAGACTTACTGATAAATTGCTTCCCTGTCAAAATCGAGCTACAGGCCATACAGGACCCACACCTGTATGTACCCGTGACTTTTTGTGACATCCACTTACCTCGGGGTTCCTCCTGCATCAGGTGACTGTGCACTAATCTGTCGCACACATTTGTCCCCCTTCTGTATGTAATACCAAGTTCATCTCCCAAGTACTCCCCTACGTCCGGGCCAGCCTTGAGTACTCCCCAGTACGTGCGGATGACATCTCACACCTGGGAGTGAGCTAAATCATAGGTTGCAATGATCCTCAATTGTGGGTTTACCTCAGCTCACTCCCTAGGGTTTAAGAGTTGGTCACAATTAACTGACAGCGAATTTTGGTATTCCCCTTTGAGGACATTTTCTGGGTAACCTCTCCTACGAAACCACTGTTTAAGATCACATGCAGCAGTTTTGAAGTCCGTAATTGTGGAGCAATTGTGGCGAGCCCTCAAATCCTGTCCATTTGGGATGCCCCTACGAAATGACTATGGGTGCCAGCTCTCCCATTTAAGCAAGCTATTCGTCACTGTGGGCTCTCTGTAGATGTTAGTTCTGAGATTGCCCCCCCCCCTCCCAGATAAGTTAATAGATAAATCCAAGAAGGCAATACTTCTCTCTTGGATTTCTGAGGTGAAGAACAATCCCAGTGTGTTGTTATTAAGTACCCCCACAAAGTCCTCAAACTTCTTCTTAGTGTCCAGCCATATGATGAAAACATAATTATGAATCTAAATCAGACTGATACAGAGGATGTCCATGACTCCATATCCTCGCATAAAACGACCTTTTGCTCCCACTAGAAATTTGCGTAGGTGGGCGCACAGGGGCTGCCCTTCGCAACTCCCCTGAGCTGGTGGAAGAATCTGCATTTAAATTTGCAATAGTTATGCTCTAAGATGTACCTGAGCAATTCCCCTACAAAGATGTTATGTCCCTGAAAATGCACACCTTTAGTTGATAGGAAGTGCTCCATAGCTCAACAGCCTCATGCGGAAATTGAGCTGTAGAGGGCCGCCACATCCAAGCTAGCCAGCCAACACTCCCCTTTACATTGGAAGCCCTCTGGTCTTCTAAGGACATTCATCGTATCCCTCAGATAAGATGGGAGGGCTGTGACATAGGGGCGTAAGATACAGTCTAGATCAGGCGTGGGGAACCTTTTTTCTGCCAAGGGCCATTTGGATATTTATAACATCATTCGCGGGCCATACAAAATTATCAACTTAAAACTTCGCCTGTTATATGTGGTAAAACATCTAATTAACTCACCCCTAATGTGATGGCTGGAACTGCTTTACTTTGGTGAGGCATGTTAGCCAGTATTGATGATGTTGCTACTCGACTCTTTGCAATGGTAAGTTTTGAAAAGAACTGCCCGCTGCAGTAAGTTGTTCCGACTTACTTAAAGGGGTTTTCCCATCAGGGACATTTATGACCTATCCACTGGATAGGTCATAAATTTGAGATAGATGCAAGTCCCACCTCTGGGACCCGCACTTATCTCTAGAACAGGGCCCCCTAAACCCCGTTCTACCACTCGGTGTTCCGGCTGATTTCCGACCATGAAGAAGGGAACATCTATTGAAAGAACAGGAGAATCCCAATACAGGTGGGATACCATCGTCAATAAGCAAACTTTCAACCAAATTTCCACAATTTGCATTGTGCCTACCAATTGATTTGTTTGTACAGTTAGTGTCTCATGAGTTTGAGAAAATATCAACATCAATTGGCGGCGACAATCTTACACCAGCCGAATGAATTAGCCTCAAGAAATTAAGATCTTTGGAAGACACTGTATTTAACCCCTTTGCGCTCAGTGACGTACTATTCCGTCATGCTGACCGCACCGTTCGCGCTCAGTGACGGAATAGTACGTCATGGGGAAAATGCATTGCCATTTTCCGCCGGCGCGTTCACGAGCTGTGACAACTGCTGATTCGGACAGCAGTCTATCACCGCTCAATACACCGGGACTTATCATGATGGTCCCGCCTCTTCGATTGCCGCTATCGGTCAATCAGTGACTAACTGTCCAGTAGCGGAGATCGGTCTCTTCACTTCCTCTCCCTGACATCACATCCTGCTGCAATCACCCTGAATGCCTCTGTTGGAAATAGAGAGGCGTTCAGAGTGGTTGTGAGAAAAGCAAAGTGCAAAAAAATGTAAAAAAAAACTTCTTTTTGCTTATTTGATCTCCTATCACTGACCACTTCTTAGTCTTCAGGACCAATTTCTTGGTCCCTGGGGATTATTTTTCTCATTTTTTTCTTTATAAAATATATAAAACAAAAAAAATCTAATAGATAAATAAATTGTTAGTTTAGACAATTTATCTAGTTAAGTATTAGGCTTAGTTAGTGTCAGGGAACTGTCAAAAAGCGTAGTTCGGTATAGCGTCAGGGAATTTAGCATCAGGAATCCATCACCGTAGTTAGGTTTATCATCAGGGAAGCTCGGAATAATCTAGTTAGGTTTAGTGTCAGGGAATAGTCGCCGTAGTTAGATTTAGTCTCAGGGAAGTTCAAATAAAATCTAGTTAGGTTTAGTGTTAGGAACCCTCGCCCTAGTTAGGTTTAGTCTCAGGGAGGCCCACTCGTTCTATAAAAACACCAATTTTTTTGGGCTGGTTTAGGTAGCAGCCTATTGCTCCTAGTTAGGGAAGCAAACAAACATATCCCAACATTTACTGCCGAAGAGGCATATTAATTTCTTGCCTCCGACACAGACTTGTCGGATGGTGAGACTCTATTTTATTTATCCACCTCCTTATCCAGTGACGAAGAAGAGGAACCCTCTAGGAGACACCCTAGGACCACCACTACAGTTCAAACCCCCGAGCGAAATGAACCCGTCGCAGTTGAAACCCCCGAGCGAAGTGATCCCTCCGCAGTTGAAACCCCAGAGCGAAGTGACCCCATTTGGACCCCCCACACCAGACATTTATGAGCCCAAGAGGTGGTGTTAGAAGAATTTTCCATACTTAGCAATAATGATTCAAGTTTTTATCCCAATAAGAGTTTTATTCTCATCGATGAGGAGACTGTATGTCTGACTTAATTCCATAAGCACAGGTTTATAGACACATATCAATGCATATTGCAGTACAGACCAACTGAAAAACTGTTTGTGGCTTTCCTGTCACATGAAATGTTACACTTCAAAATGAGAGTAGGTCAGTTGGACTTCCTCTGGAGATTGCAATCTTTATTAAGAAGTCCAACTGCCTCATACACTTAGAGAGACTGTCATTTAACTCTTTGTCAACTAAAGTATTTTCTGAGAAACCTGCATGCACATTTAATATCTATTACATGAAGTAACAATAAATTTAAAATAAAACTTTTCTAACAGGTGGTTATCAAGAACCTAATCTTTAGGGACCAAGAAGAGGGGCCACCCAGTACTTCTGGAAGCGAGGCCACATGCATCGTACCAGGGCAACACTTTCCAGATGAAGTTCCCCAAACTGGCAAGAAGGGAAAAAGTCATAAGAGGTGCAAAGTCTGCTATAAGAGGGGGAAAAGGAAGGACAAAATATATATATGTGCCACGTGTTCCGAAAAACCAGGGCTCTGTATGAAAGAAAGTTATCATACATCCATTGATTTTTAATCTACCCCAGTTTTACTTACCCTGATGCACTCCGCACAGCTTATCCCCCTCATCTTTTTCTTCTGCGTCCTGCTGTGTGCCCAGGCAGCTGTTAACAGCCACTTGTAGGGTATTGCCATACCCGGGAGAACCCACATTACAGTTTTTTTGGGTGAATGTCTCCGATGGCACATGCTTGACACAATATATCGGACACTGAATTGGCATATATGCATAGAAAATTGCAAATCTCATTCTGCACTATCTGCTGCGCATTATCTTTTACACAATACCTGTGGGGCCAAAATGCTCACTACAAGAAAATCCCCAGTGGCCAAATGGTGGTCCCTCTAAGCCCTCCCATGGTCCCAAACGGCAGTTTATCACCACAAATGGGGTATTGCCGCACTCAGGACAAATTGGGCAACAAAATGGGTTATTTTATTCCTTGTGAAAATAAGAAATTTTGAGGCAAAACTACATCTTATTGGAAAAAAATATTTTTTTTTAGTTTACAATCCAATTCAAATAAATTCTGTGAAAAAACTGTGGGGTCTAAATGGTCACAACACCCATAAATGAATTCCTTGAGGGGTGTAATTTACAAAATGGGGTCACTTCTGGTGGGTTTCCATTGCTTTGATACCTCTGGGGCTCTGCAAATGTGACATGGCACCCGAAAACCAATCCAGCAAAATCTGGACTCCAAAGAACACATAGCGCTCCTTTCCTTCTGAGCCCTCCCATGGGTCCAAATGGCAGTTTATCACCACAAATGGGGTATTGCCGCACTCAGGACAAATTGGGCAACAAAATGGGGTATTTTATTTCTTGTGAAAATAAGAAATTTTGATAAAAAATGACATCTTATTGGAAAACATGTCATTTTTTAAATTTTACAGCCCAATTTAAATACGTGCTGTGAAAAACCTGTGTGGTCAAAATGGTAACAACAACCATATATGAATTCCTTGAGGGGTGTAGTTTCCAAAATGGGGTCACTTTTGGGGATTTTCTACTATTTTGGCACCTCAACACCTCTTCAAACCTGGCATGCTGGCTAAAATATATTCTAATATAATAGAGGCCCCAAAATGCACTAGGTACTTCTTAGCTTCTGGGGCTTGTGTTTTAGTCCACGAGCACACTAGAGCCAAATGTGGGACATTTCTAAAAACTGCAGAATCTGGACAATACATATTTAGTAGTGTTTCTCTGGTAAAACCTTCTGTGTTACAGAAAAAAAAAATTGAATAAAATTGAAATTCAGCAAGAAAAATGAAATTTGCTAATTTCACCTCCACTTTGCTTTAATTCCTGTGAAATGACTAAAGGGTTAACAAACTTTCTAAATGCTGTTTTGAATACTTTGAGGGGTCTAGTTTTTAAAATGGGGTGTTTTATGGGGGTGTATAATACATAGGCCTCTCAAAGCCACTTCAGAATTGAACAGGTATCTTAAAAAAAAGGCTTTTGAAATTCTCTTTAAAATATGAGAAATTTCTGTTTATGTTCTAAGCCTTGTGACGTCCAAGAAAAATAAAAGAATGTTCAAAAAAACGATGCCAATCTAATGTACACATATGGGAAATGTGAACTAGTAACTATTTTGGGTGGTATAACCATCTGTTTTACAAGCAGATGCATTTAAATTCTGAAAACTTCAATTGTTTTATAAATTTTCTCTAAATGTTGCAATTTTTCACCAATAAACACTAAATATATCGTCAAAATTTTGCCACTAACATAAAGCCCAATGTGTCACGAGAAAACCATCTCAGAATCGCTTGGATAGGTTTAAGCATTCCGACATTATTACCACATAAAGTGAAATATGTCAGATTTCAAAAATGGGCTCTGATCCTTAAGGCCAAAACAAGGCTGCGTCCTTAAGGGGTTAAGGACATTTGTTCTTCCCCGTTTGAAATATCCTTGTTTATAGTGGCCTTTGCTTTGGTCTTTTTTGGAGCATTACGTATTTCGGAATTGATTGTCATGTCTGCAGCCCGCCCGGGTGGTTTGTTTTTTTTAAACTCGTTTTATTGAAAAAAATTGCACAATACAAATGTCCGTAGTAAAGAATAGCAAAGAAACACATTTAGGTAATAATAACTTACATGATCATAGAGGCATAGTAGTAATGGTAGTAATTAACAGGTCATGACATATTTAGATCACATATTAATCTTCAATAAGGACATCCCAGCGGACACCATACATTTTAAGGTCAATTTCCAATTTATTTCAGACAAAATATAGAAGTCCTGCAAGTAACCACTCGCATGCCATCAGCCCTCCTCAAGGTTGCAACAACTGGTCCCTCAGATCTGTGAATCTATGCGGAGTGTACAGAGTGCATGGTGAATCACACCAAATCTGCAATATTTTATAAAATGTACTAATACACCCTCTTTTCTTATATAAAACTCGCTCATATGGAATAATGGAATTGATCAGCGATTTCCATTTTGCCACCCTAGGTGGTCTCTGATCCATCCATCTTAGTGCGATGGTTTTCCTTACCATAAACAATACCTCTTGCAGAAGAATGCGCAGGTGGAATGGCCACTGTTCTTCAGTCAGCACCCCAAATAGACAGACCTTTGGTGAAAGGGGGATCGGCTGCTTCACCACTTCCTCAACCACTCCCATCACATCCCCCCAAAAGGAGGCCACCATTGGACAATCCCAAATCATATGCCAGAAATCAGATCTGGGAAAACGACATCTATGGCATTCAGTGCTGGGGTATCTGCCCTTCTGTGCAATCTCACCGGCGTGAGATAGCTCTGGTGAACTATGGATAATTGAATCATTTTGTTATTTGCCGCCGGTGAGACCGAGAGAGGAGATGAGAGTATATCCTCCCATTCCTCCCCCGTCAGATCTGGTATAGGGCCCTCCCATTTATCCTTCATCGGTAACGTGACATTGGCCAATTTAGCATGTATAAGAGCAGTGTAGACAGCAGAGATCAGCCCCCGGGGGCCCTGTGATCTAAAAACACCAATCAGAGGGAATCGTGAGAATTCGTGATCTGACCTAGGGTATTGACTTGCGAGAGCATGTCGCAGCTGCAGATATCGATAGAAACCTTCTCTAGGAATTTGGAAGTCCTCTTGCATTTGTGTAAAGGATTTAAAGACGTTATCAACATACACATCTCCAATTCTACGCACCTCAAAGCCACACCAAAAAGGGGGGCTTGCCCTTCCATTAGATGAGGAAGAAGGGGGTCATCCCACAGTGGCATGTCCACCTGTATATCCGCATATGCATACATATGTTTGGCAGCCATCCAGGCCTGCACTGCCACCCTATGGACTGGAAGCATTGCCTTATAGGTTCCCGGGGGAACTTTCCAGCACTGGCCAAAGATGTGTGAGATGCAAATATGTAGCGAGGTGCTGTTCCCGCGTTGGTAACGGATCCGGCCCTGTCCATAGCTGCAGGTACCTCAGCTGCCCAGCTAGATAATACATGAACAGGTCCGGTAATGCCATCCCTCCCGCATGCTTAGGTCTCTGCAGGGTAGACAAACTAAGTTTGGATCTATTGGATCCCCAGATAAAGGCTGGGAATAAGGCATGAAGGTATTTAAAAAAGGCCTTATATACTGGTATGGCTGCGTGCTCCAGGACATATAGACATTTTGGCAGAATAACCATTTTAATTAAGTACATTTAATTACATTAGGAAGCCAAGCTGCCATCACTACGTCAACCCCCAAGCAAGAGCCAGATTCAGTTGCTGAACTGAGAGAACAAGTCGCTGTTTTGACCAAAAGCCTCACTAAAGTGTGTCAGAGCTTGGAAGATCTGAGGCAGCACCAAGAGGAAAGCCACCGGTACACCAGTAACAGGTTCCGTGATAGACCTGTTAGAAGGAGGTTAACTTACCAGAATCCGGGTAGGCTCCCTATTGACAAGTTTGATGCTAATGGAAGACCCATTTGCCGCAGGTGCCAAAGAGCCGGCCATGTTAAGAGAGAATGCTGTTAGTTAAATATAATAATTAATAACAGAAAGCATACCCTGCTACGTTGGCTGGCTCACAAGTCACCATGTTGCAAAGAGGTTGGTTTGAGAAACATTGATCAGCTGATACAACCTCCAGACCCTTGGCTGAAAGTCATAGCCAGTAATGGACAGTTAATACCTCTACATTGTTACTGGGAACCTACAATCCAGGTGAGGGAGATACAACTACCTCAGCAAGGCGTGATTGTAATAGATCTAAAGGATAACGAATTTCCACCAATGGTGCTGGGCAAGAACATACTCCACAACTGCTATGAAGAAATGCTAGATGCCCTACATGGCGCCCTTCCTACAGCTTCTACCTCTAAGCAAGTTGCGCTTCATAACTCCATACGTCACCTGACTGCTTAACAGAGATTCTCCAATGAAAAGGGTGAGATTTGCCGTGCTCGTATTATGGACAACCAACCAGTGACTCTGCAGCCAGAGGCAGAAACCATGGTGTGGTGCAGAGCTCAGTCTTTACCTTGTAAACCTGAACATCAAGCTCTAGTGGAACCTCTTCCAATGGAAGAACACCCAACAATGCAAGCAGCCAGAAGCCTAATGACTGTTTACAATGGGAGGGTACCCATCCGCCTCCTGAATCTTGGCGGGGGAGTTCCCTGCTTCAGCATTAGATTCAACTGTATCTGCGTCCTAAGGAGCCTTTCACCAGGGGTATATGTCTGGAAATATTCGATTTTGACGGGAGATTCAAACGCAGTGTGAATAGAGCCTAAATCTGGTGTAAGACGGTCCAAAAAACTGTTGCAGGTGACATACTTATCAAACAGATAAGATTTTTTTAAATCCCAAAGCTGCTTAACCAGTTCAGGACCGGGCTATTTTGAGCCTTCAGGACCAGACACTGTTTAGCCCTTTTTAGCACGTGTTAAATGGCTATAACTTTTTTATTTGTTGGGCTAACGACGGTATTTTTTTTGCAATGTTTTTTTCCGTAGACAATGCAGGTTTCTTTTTTTATCGTTTTTATACACATCCTTTTTGCTATTTTAGAATTTTTATTTTTAAAGTTTGAAAATAATAGTAAAAAAATAAGCTTTTTTACATTTCAGCTATTTTTTTTTTGGTAATAACATAGTTTTACCCTAAAATGGACCTTTTATTTGTGATCATCATTGTCTACCATAAATTTTAATATATAACATGTCTATATTAGGGTAATTGGGTCAGCGCTAGCGTTACAACAATTATAGGCGGGGGGAACGTTTTTTTGGGGGTGGGTATTTTATGTGTATTTATTATAAAACATTTTTTTTCACTTTACTTTACTTTTATTTTTTTATTACTATGGTCTGTCCCTCAAAGGTCAAAAAAGACCTTTGGGGAACTTTATATATATTTTTTCTTTCTTTTACACCATGTTTTTCCACTGGAGCTGCACAGCAGCCCCAGTTACAGGGGAAATCAGCCCTCTCATAGTGACGATTGTCACTAATAGGGCTGTGCTGGGTCTAGTAAGACCCACCAGCAGTCTGTCACTAACGGCACCCGGCGATCATGTGACCAGTCACATGAAAACCGGGAGCAATAGAGACAGTGGCATGGCCGCTGCCTCTATTCCTATACACAGCGTTCATTGAGCGCTGTGTACAAGTGATCAGAGAAGACAGAAGCAGCGAAAGCTGCTTCTATCCTCTCCTCAGGGTCCCCGGCAGTCACTGACAGCCGGAGACCCGACATTCAGCTGCCCGATCGCGCGGGCAGCAAGTTAAAACCCGAGCCGTAAAAAGTATATGGCTCGGGTTTTAAGAACCCTGACCGCTGGCTGTAAAAACACAGCCAGCGGTCGGGAACCAGTTAAGACATTTATGGATTTTGTCATTCAGTTGCGTAAAGGGTTGTAATGGTGGTGCGGCTGGTTAAGATTAGCTATGCAACATATTTATCCTGAATTTTATTTTTACAAAAGTGGAGCACATGTGCAGCAGTTCAGACCTGTGTCTGCTCTATTGTAGTCTTTAGTATAAGGCCTAGTTTACACAGGGTTTTTTGCAGGACGAAAAAGTCTGCCTCAAAATTGCTTCAGGCATTTTGAGGCCGATTTTGTCGCCTGTGTAACACAGCTGTCACCCGCTGTGTATGGAGCAAGCTCAGCCCGTGAGCCCCTTCCATACTTCCCCTTAACGGCTGCCACGTACCAGTACCTGACATCTCGTTAAGGGGTTAATAGAAATAGGTGCGATACAGGCGACAAGACTGACACAGGGTGTCATGAACTGCTGACAAGTATTACTATAGCAGTAAAGTGAGAACTTGAGTAGCGGGACATCACAAAGTGGGTGTGGTGTGATTTGAAGGGACATTTCTGAGCATAAGTGGGTATTCCCAAATAATACTATACAGCTTCTAGAAAATAATTTCGTATGTCCAACAAACTAGGTATGCAATTGATTACATACAAAAGTAGAGCTGAAGGAGTTAAAGGCTGTGCACTTTGCAATTTTTCTCTTTTTAATTCTCCAATTAGTTTTTTAAATTGCTACAATCTCTTTAAAATAAAAATGAAACAAAATCTTGGTATACATTTTATTGTTTTGCGTCTAGAGCTAGTGCAAAGACCTATTTGTCTCCATGGAAACCAACTACAAACAAACATAAGTCCTGCAAAATGTGTTATTCCACGTTTCACTTGCCATTGGACCAGAATCACGTAATGTAATCCAAGGTAAGGTGCTGGATAACACAGACAAGATATGACAATAAAAAAATCCTTGTTTTTTTGTCCATGTGTTATCCCGGAGACGAAAAAGGAGAGGGGTGCCATGCTGGTGACTGAGGAGAGGGGTGCCATTGTGGTGACTATGAAGGATACTGTACAGTGTTCTTTAACCTATGGCTGTCTAGTTGTTATGAAACTAAAATTCCCATCATGCACTCATGCACTACAGGTCTCCGGTAGGGTAAAATGGGAAGTCACAGGTAGAAGACCTCTGCAGTGTAATGTTTGGTAATTAAGTTTACCGGTTACACATCAATTACAAGACTAGGTATGGGCAGGACTTTAACTTGATTTTCTCAATGGCTTTTCAATATCTTTTGTTGTGTTGAGTGATAAGTTTTTACGCTGCAGAAAGTAATCCGGGTGAATTGCTACATCTGTATATGAGAACAGTGTCATTAATAACATGATTTTGGGCTGTTTTATCATTTTGTGAATTTATTCATGTACTCTGGATGTTTGCTGACTGCATTAAACACTTTAACTAGCAGTCTGTATACTTTTTTCTTTAAAAAGACCATCCCCACAATTTTGGTGGTCGTCTTGAGCTTTCACTAAAATATACACCTCCTTCTCATTTCGTCATGGCATCATCCTTGTACATGCAAGTGTCAGAATGTGATGACATCATAAGGCAGTTATAAATTACCATACCCTCCTCTAAGCTGTTCTCAGAATGTGATGACATCATAAAGCAGTTATAAATTACCATACCATCCTCTATGCTGTTCTCAGAATGTGATGACATCATAAAGCAGTCCTAGGTTAAGTTATCACACATTCAGTGATTTCCCCCTTTTTTGTCATGGCGAATAAACAGAGCATAGCTGTTATTTTCCTGGCGATTCTTGCTGTATTTGTGGACATTGCGCTTGGTCGTGAGACTTCCGGTAATGTGACTGTTATTTATTTCATTCTAATACTAGTTTAATCATATCTATCCAGTTATTATATTACTTACAATCTCTTACATATGTGTCGTATAACTTACACTTTACCTCTGTCTCCTTCTGTCTATACCTCTGTCTGGCTTAGTGAATGAGAAATCATGTAACGCCATTTGAGAAAAACATGGCGGTTACTGTGATTTCTGTTACTAGAATGAGCTCCACAAAGCTTAGCTGTGATCTTATTGTACCAGTGAAGTGAATGAGACAGATACACAATGTTGTAGATTATTTCATAATTGCTACTTGTCTAAAATCGAAATGATAATTTCTTAAAATCCAAATTATCCGTTCTTCAATCTCTTATAAACAGTTGGGTTGTTCATGTGAATATTCCTGGACTTTTATTGCCAACTTTACTATTAAAGAGGTTATCCCATCAAAACAACCCACTCTTTAAGGACAGTCCCGTCCCCCCCCCCCCACCCCGTGTCCAGCTGGTATAAGACTGTTGAAACTCTGTATCGAAGTTACAGGCGGCCACATACTGTTCAATGGATGGCAGAGAAGGATCTAGTGGCTCTCTAGTATGGCTAATAGACGGGATCCTAAGTAGATGTCCAAGAAGCTAGAGAATTATATATAAAAGGCTATTAGAAATAATGTATATGAGAATTCCATTCTGCAACAGATTGATGTCAGTCAGGGAGACTGAGGGGAAATGATATAATACAATCTTCTCCTCAATATTAAAGTTATCACCAGTGTGTGCACATATTAGCGTCAATGGTAGAACATCCCAGCACCACAGAATACAGAGATACTATGGACCTGTCACGTGTTGTATAGATTTATATAGCTGCTTATGTGTGTGTGTGTGTGTGTGTGTGTGTGTGTGTGTGTGTGCGCCCTATGTACGATTTTTCAGAGTCTTCTACAAGGAATATTAGAATTTTGCAGTATAATAATCCCAGTTATTTAAATAAAGTATATACAGAAAAGTATATTTTTTAATATTGTTTTGATTTTATTTATCTTATTTATTGCAGCAACAACTCCTGGTGAGATTGATATAACATCGAAGTCTCACACTGTTCCAGCATATGCTGAAGGTAAGAATAAAACGATATAACTAATATACTTGTAATATACCTGTTTGCCATCAGTGAATGAGAACATGGGAACCTGCTCTCCGCTGAGAAGTGGATACAACTGTACACAGTCTTAGGCAATGCTCTGTGCGCTAAATACATCAGCAGCAGCGCCACAAACCTCACTCATAGTTTGTTTCTAAATGTAGATAATATAACAAATGAATGTAATTTTTTTCATACAGGTCCATCTGATGGACAAAAAAAAATACCTAAAACGCGTTTGAGAAAAATTGTGGTGACTCCGCGTTCAAACATCAATGGTAAGTGTATTGTGAATATGTTATTATTACAATATCCTCCTCCATATTCTGTCATTTACTAGAACTGTGCCCTAAGATTAAAAAGTTTCCTCAAACCATTATAAAGACTGTCATGTTCTATGTGGTGTCATGATGTGATTATTATGTTGGGCCCATGTTATATCCAGTATGTGGCCTTCTACAAGGAAATGTTTCCTAACATTCCCACCAATGAAGATTTCAGGAATAGGGAATCCATCAATGTCCATTACTGTTCCCAATGACAGAAATATCTTTCTATAGATATAGAGAATATGTTTATAATGTTGATTTTCTCTTTGTTTCTTATAGACAAGACATCTGGTGTGATAATAAAGACAACATTGTCTATCACCACACCACCACCCCCTGAAGGTAATATAATAACTTATTATAGAGAGAGAATCCATCTAGTAATGACAAACATACAAGTATATCAGCGGATTAGCATGTTCAGTCGGCTTAGATGTTGGTATTGATGGCACGGGACTCAAGTTTAGAGTCTATACATTGATGGAAATATTGGGGGATTTATATATTATTTAGAAAAGAATTAAAATAGACTAAATTCCCATTACTTTATCACAAAGAACCAAGTAAGAAATACTGCTACACCAGTGTATACGAGACGTTTAATAGATCCATGCACATTATTTATATATAACACTAATACACAATATACACTCTAGGGTTAATATTGATTGTATGAGGCTATTACTACCATTCTTTCAGAGAACCAATATATTTATTTAGGGTAATACTAAGTATAAATACAAGTCACAAATTATAATGTAGTTTACAAGGGGTGTTCAAGTCAATGCATCACAACATCTATCCGCATCGTTTATACATTGGGATAGTAGGAAACAAATTACAATTAGGTATATACTATATCTGCAGAAGACAACTAGGGCTTTCTATTGAGATATGAGGTTACAAGTGTTAAATCTTTATATTCACATTTTCATACAAACCCATAATAGATATGAAGACCTCCTGGCTATAGACAAAAACCATAAAATACCCCAAAATATACTATAGTTTCATGATAATAGAAATCTGCCTTACATTTAATTTCACTGTAATGAAAATAATGAGAAAATGTCATCAATGCACAATAGATATAATATAACTGATGGTGTCTCAATAATATTGCTGTCAGTGAATGACTCTTTGCTGTGTGCCGGACATCAGAAGGTTTCACTATTATTAGTATTATTAACACGTTCTCTGTACTGTGTTATAGATCTAGTTAGTGCAGACATTACAACTACAACACAAGGGTCTACACCCCCAACTGAGAATGATCTGCAGGGGACCGGTGAGTTCTCTGAATAAATATATTGTCTGATACTGGATTGTTATTATCCATATACTATGATCGGATCATGATTTGTTCTTCATCCTTTCCATAATGTAATATTTTCTTTATTATAGATAAAACGTCTGCTGCAACAGTTACATCACTGCCCAGTACCACAACAACATATACTGAAGGTAATGCACAATACTTATAATGTTAGCTATGCAGGGTATGACTATCGGAGGTGTAGGGGCGATCACAGACACAGGCTCTGGAGTCCGAGGGGGTCCATAAGGTACATCTGCCTCAGACCAGGAGACAACCCCTACCCATAATGCTGTTCTCCTTGACAGAAGCTTACCCTGTCTGGTCTTAAGAAGGATCTACCATATTTAATAGAATAGTTTAATCAATTATTAATACATAATGTACAATTATAATGGGTAATGTGTGTATTTTTGTCTTGTAGGTGTCTCAAATGGAATTTCCACAAAAGTGAAAAAAATTAAGAAAATCATTGTTCCTCGTGGAAATTTCCATGGTAAGTTATAGAATAGTATAATAGGTTACTATATAATGTACAGTTATAATGGTTAATTTGTGTATTTTTCTCATGTAGGTGTCTCATATGGAATTGCCACAAAGGAAAAACAATTAAAGAAAATCATTGTCCCGCGTGGCAATTTCCATGGTAAGTTATAGAATAGTATAATAGATTATTATTATATAATGTACAGTTATAATGGTTAATTTGTGTATTTTTCTCATGTAGGTGTCTCCTATAGAATTCCCACAAAAGAAAAACAATTAAAGAAAATCATTGTACCGCGTGGAAATTTCCATGGTAGGTTAATCTAGAAGTTCTTATTATGATGAGTAGTATAAAAAATGGCTGTTAATATTTCTACCTATGTTCTCATTTTTATTAGGTTTTTTAAAACAAAACTCCTGGTTATTAGAAAGATTAATATTTGCCTTTATATGACCTTATTTCAAGAACATTTTGTGTTTTATGTTGTGGATTTTGGTGCGTTTTTTCTACATTTGTCAGATACAGTTCGCAAGCGGAAACGCAAGAGAAATTCAGATCCTGCAGATTGTAAAATACGCACCGAAGGTTAATTGATGTGCGGAAAAATTCTGCAACGTGTAGATGAGAACTTGGAATCTTGCTTCGCTGATACTGTATTACATTGCGGATTTGCCGCAGGATAATTTGCATGGCAAATCCGCGTGTAATATGCATCCGTGTGCATTTGGTCTAAAGGTGAAAAGGAAAGTCAAGAGGCAGTGTTCAGTTGTTTCCATATCTCCCATAGGTTATATTGGAGTGTTACATCTCTTGTTACTTCATGATCACAAGACTTTATATAATTTATAAAACTATTACAATTATGACACATTTATGTCAATGATGAGTATTATAACTTTTTCAGAACGTAAGATCAATGCAGGACTGCGATATCCTAAGAAAAGAGTAGAGACACCTTATCCTGAAGGTAAAGATCCATTCCTCATTCACTTGTATTTTATGCTACTTTGCTGTGGACTTTTTTGTACATGTTTTATATATAATAAGTTAATGTGGGTATTTTTGCCATTCAGTGGAGACAGACTTTGACAGAGACTTAAAAGCATTGAAAAAAATGTTGGCTCGATCTAGAAAGATACAAGGTAAGACCATTCTTCTAATATACTTATACACTTATAGTATAAAGTCACATCTCATATAATAAGGGTTTATAGGTTCTTACATTATATTACACTATTATAATCATCACATAGTTATGATTATGATGTCCAGGGTCAGATATACCATATGTGCAACCTGTCTAACTGCACCGGGGCCCTGCAGGCAAGAGGGCCCACTCCTACCTTAAGGAAAATAGTGTCCCCTACTGTCTATCGGTCACATGTAAGGGGTTTTACTTATTCCCATCCATGCCCCACAATTACTGCTGGATTGGTACACTGTGAAGGATTTTCTGGGGAGCAGTGGATGAGGTGATCTATCGCTAGCACCCCGCCTGTCATGAAATTCATCTTTGGATAACAGGGGGCTCATACACTTGTCTTGCACAAGGGGCCTCCGTTATTTGTATCTGCCCCTGATGATATCACAATATCAGGATTTACATTTCTTGTGCACACAATATAATTGTTTGCAATATTTTCATTATTATATTTTCAGGTCGTAAGATCAATGCAGGATTACAACATCCTGAAAAGACAGAAGACACAACCTATCGTCAAGGTATAAATCTTTACTACATTATAGCAATTATATTATAAACGATATAAACACAAACATAACAAGCATAACTCTGTTCACATCCGTGTTCAGGGGTTTCTGACAAGCTTCCCAGTATTTTAGAAAGGGAAAATAGCGAAGTCTGCAGCACTATTCTTGTCAAAAATACCATTAAAAAAAATTCAACATGGCCGATAATATATTCTCCAGATCTTGTTCTCTTGTCATTGACTTTTTAAAATAGTTTATGCATAAAAATAAGGGTATATTCACACATTGCAGATTTGTTGCAGGAATTTTTACGAGTGAAAATCTGTTCCATATATCTAAATGCGGTTGTTTCTGCACATCGATTTCTGCAATCCACATTCAGATAAAGGGGACAGTATACGCTCGTTCTAAGGCTCAATGCACACGATGCGTATTACAGGCGGTTTTGCCACGCGGATTTGCATGTAGCGAAACCGCAGCATAATGAAGTACCAGCATAGTCTGAGAGATTCCAGGAAATCTCATGTACACGCTGCAATGTTTTTCCGGACAGAAATTGACCTGCGGTGCATTTTTTAGATTCCACAGCACGTCAATTTATCTTGCGTTTCTGCTTGTGAATTGTATCTGCCTAGTGCTGTGGAAAATCGCACCAAAACCGCAGCAGGAAAACGCGCCAAAGAACGCATCAAAACGTAAAAACTGAACTGGAAAACGCATGGAAATACGCACGATTAGGTGCGGTTTTTACCTACCAATTGCTACGGTTTTGGTGCATATTTTCCTCAGCAAAATAAGCTACATGCCCACGTTGTGTAAAACTCAAACATAGAAATGTGATCCAATCTGTGTAGGAAAGATTAGAATGACACTTCCAGCTATAATAAATAGTCTGCATAGGAATATATTTATTACAGGTTAACCGTGTAATACACTTCTTATTTCCAGAATTAGAACAAGCGCCACCAGATGACGATGAGGAGGAATCATATCCTTGGATGCTTGACACAACAACTGAAGGTAAGCTGTTATATTACCGCATATCTCCCAGTCTATGACACTGAACATCATACATTGTAGGGTAGAGGTCTCCTAAATATTTATGTGATCAGCTGTAAATGTGGGAAATTTTATGGTTTCTAATAGCAGGACCATCACCTGGAGCGACAGAGGTAAAAACTGACATTAAAATGTTATGTTGTTATAACATTATCTGACAAAAGAGATAAAATGAGACAACAACCTGATTGGATGACAGCTGTCAACCAATAATCACGACTCTTCTTATTTGTACGTACCAAACCCGTCAAAAAGCATGAAAGAAATGCATGTAAAATAATCGTTTTTACATGTATTTTTGCTGGCATTTGTTATTTTGAAAAACGTCATACCCAGATGATGACTTTTGATAAAAACTAAACTGACGGAAAATATGCTACAAAAATGGAAAAAAACAAACACCCCACTGTGTATAAAGGCTTTCTTATATTTTACTATAAACTTTAAACCAACATCTGGCCGCATCATTCTTGTCCCACCAAAAAACACGCAAAAAACACCATGGAAAAAACATCAAAACATTATGGGGCAGATGAACTATAACAAATGCATGCCGTTTGCCAATTTTGTTTACGTGTTTTAGAAATTTTTTTGCTTCTTACTATGTACTGTTCAAAAATCCTAGAAAAGTGGAGTCCTAAAATGTGCCAAATTTATTATTGACATGCACCACAACTTTGGCGAAAAATACAGGTCTAAAGTAAGCCAACCAAAAGGGGGTGTAAGTTAGAGAAAAGTTTCTAACATGTCTATCAAGATGCGCCAAATCTCTGATACAGCATGCACCAATGTAATAAAATCTTCTGCCTGTCTCCTCTAGGTTTATGTCGTCTTTATTTTACACGATATTAATAAATCTGCCCCATTGTGTGACACTGGCCTAAAGCAGTTATCTGATGGGGTCACACATGGAGAATCATAATAGTAGACAGTTAGACTGCATAAGATTGAGGACGGATGACAGTCCGCTGCTTAATGTTGTAGTTCACCAATGTTGGCTGTCTCATTCCTTTTATGTTCCCTTGGTAAACACAGTTCTGATGCTAAACTAATGATTGTGATTTTCTGCTCTGATTTTCCCACAGTGTCCACTACAATCTCAACAACAATACCAACAATGTATAAAACAAGAGCGATAACTGTAGACACTACAACATCGCAAAGAGCAACAACGATGTCTACAACAGCGACAACCATAGACACAACACCAGTGCAAACAGCAGCACCAGAATCAGACCTTCTAGCTACTACCACCCCTGCCGTATCTGTAGACTACACACTGCGTAACATCATAATCATCAGCTGTGCTGTTGGCGTTCCTCTGCTACTCGTTGCAGTACTGCTATTCATCGTGCTTCTTAAACTGCAAAGACTTCAGAAGTATGCATTGTTTTTCCTTTCTACGTTTATTTTTTTCTACATTATTTTACGCTTTAAAACTTATGGTTTCTTTCACTGTTTCTGTTCTCAGATTGCTGGAAATACAAAGAGTCTGAGGATCTGATGAAGATTCGTAAAGGAGAATGTCGCTTTATATGTCGCTTGTACCTGCTAACGTACTTCAGCCACCTGGTTATCTCTTGGCTGCTGTGAACAGTTGTGTTGAGATCAGCGCTCCATCACTTCAGTGGCGAACCAGTCTTCTTTCTACTACTCTGTCACCTGAGTCCTGGTCCCTGCCTGTGTGACCATAAATGCGCACATTTCCACCATTATGTCTGTGTACTCTAACCATAGGCTGACAATAGCGCTATTATTTCATCACACAACCTATGGCGGCACCAGCTAACAGTCCTCCCATCCTTACTGTTAGGTATGTGCACAAACAACTGCACATATGTTTATGGGCATCACGGTGGCCCAGTGGTTAGCACTGTTGTCTTGCAGTATTGGGGTCCTGAATTTGAGTCTGACCAAGGACAACATCTGCATTGAGTTTGTATGTTCTCCCCGTGTTTGCGTGGGTTTCCTCCGGGTATTCCGGTTTCCTCCCACATTCCAAAAACATTCTGATAGGGTAATTGGCTTCCTATAATATTGGCCATAAAGTATCTGTGTTTTCACATAGTTCATTATCAATTACAAACTTCAACAACTAAAACATCTGTGTGGTGTTTTCTTATAAAATATGTTTTCAGAGTGTAAGAATATATAGCAATCCTCTTAAAAACTGCTATAGAACCTTTACAATAAGAAGATATGTAAGTGGCTGATATGAGTGCAGAGTGAATGTCATGAGTGCATAGTGGCAGGCATAGTGGCTGTCATGGGGCCATTAGGCTGGCATAGGGGCATTGTGGCTGTAATGCAGGAATTGTATCTGTCATGGGGGCACTGTGGCTGTTATAGGGGAATTAAAAGTATTCTTGTTGTCATGAGGCATTGTGGCATAGGGAGCACGGACGGTAGAGGTGAGGGACATTGTGGCTTTCATAGGAACAGTCTGTGGCATAAAGAATACACAGGATAGGTCATAATTATTTGATCGCTGGGGGCTCCTCCACTGGGACCCCACCGATTGCAAGAATAGGGGTCCAGGACCACTCCTGCTCACTACATCCCCCAGTGATGAGAAACTTGAATGAAGCAGCGGTCGATCGCTGGTCCATTCAATGTCTATATGACTATAAATCTGCCTGACTAAGACAATTCTAAACAACTTTATTGACTCTTATCATTAACAGCTGTGAGCTACTAGTCCATTTGGACTTTTCAGTTTCTTGACAGAAGTACTCAATACAGGAGAGGTAGTTAGTTATTCAGGGTTACTGTTCTGTCCCTATTCACATTCCACCTCCTAATGCAGTGTCCCAGATACACTGCAGAAATGTACTGTGATTTCTGACATTGTATGTAAAAATATGAGTTTGAGGCCTCATTTACACGAGCGTGTGCGTTTTGAGCACGCAAAACCCGCGGCGTTTTGCGTGCGCAAAAGGCACTTAACAGCTCCGTGTGTCATCAGCGTATGATGCGCGGCTGCGTGATTTTCATCATTATGACACTTCGTTTGGATGTTTGTAAACAGAAAAGCACGTGGTGCTTTTCTGTTTACATTCACAGTTTGACAGCTGTTGCGCGAATCCCGAAGTGCTTCCGTGTGGTGCGCGTGATTTTCACGCACACATTGACTTCAATGGGTGCGTGATGCGCGAACAGCGCACAAAGATAGGACATGTCGTGAGTTTTTTTCAGCCGACTCACGCTGAGCAAAACTCACGGACTATCTGCATGTCCCCATAGACTAATATTGGTGCGTACGACATGCGTGAAAAGAACCCGCGTCGCATGCACGTATATCACGCTCGTGTAAATGAGGCCTAAAAATGTTCCTTTAAGGCTGGACTGAGGGGAGGAGTCAAGGCAGATCCCTTGTAAATTTGAATCAGTCAGTTAGTGCTGAGAGAGCCAAGTAACGGTTGGAGTGAGGAGTAGTTCCTAAGTAGGGAGAAACCCTGCAGCTCTGAGGAGAAAATCCAGTTTAGAGATCTTGGATTAAACCTGGAGAAACAAACACAACTAATCCAGTTGTGTAATTACCACAGAGAGTGAATCCAGCTCATGATAGAATCAAAGGTGGAAATTCAGAAGGAATCCTCTGCCTTGTCTCCTCACCTGCCAGCCTGCAGCCATTGTATCTGTACCATACCAAGCCTGAAGTAAAGGACCGTCTCCCGTGTATTCAATCTGCACCCACGTTACCAACAAGGGCACCCCAAATACCATCAGACCGGGAGGCTGTACAACAGGGTGTGCCCCACGGGGAAACTACAACCATCAACATTCACCATACAGTGCAGACCCCTCCATTTTCCCTGTAACGGCTCCGCAGGGAGTGCTTGAAGGCCCAGCCATTGTGTCCCTATACCGCCCTCGCACTACCCAATCACCACCGGGCCGTTGCATTAAATTGGCGTCACGAACAGGATTGTTATATCACCTCTGTGCCTCCTAAAGAAATTTGCTAAGAGACTTTATTGCTGTTGTAAAATCGCTGCAGAGAGAATTGCAACCAGCAAAACAGGGGTTAATCAGCCATCTTGGAAAACCCAGTGTTTAAGCAGCAGCAGTGTGATTTCAGAGACTTTGTGTGTGAAATTTACTGTGGCCCCTCCAGGGTGCATGACGAGACTGTTACAAGAAGATATTGCTGTTTGTGTGAAGGAAAAAGTGGCATTAGAGACTGTAGTTGATTAGAAATTGTCTTCTGCGTCACGACCGCATTTTGTTCCAGCCCACGAGGGGTTAACCAGTCGACAGTGTTACAGCGGGAAAGCGGAGACCAGAATAACCACCAAGTAACAGCCCGCCCACTTCCTGGGGGGAAGAGACAGAATCTGCCTAGCAACAGTGAAACATCACGTGAACAGCGGAACCAAAGTTCCTACCTCTTGTTGTGCCAGGGACGGAAAACACCAGCCGGAACTACCAGAAGTCCCTTGGCGCCGCCATCTTGAAAATTACCCAGCCAGAGCCGCAATAGCCGCCGCTGCTGAGAAAGATAAAGAATTTATTCCCACTTAGCCCTGCGAGAGTGGAAGTGCCATACAGCCGTGGAAGCCACCACGCCACTGCCAGAGACCGCGGTGAGCAGATAAGAGACTCAGTTTGAAAAGAAATCGCACAGCGTTGCTAAGGGCAACGGACCACAAATATAGCAGAAATGTCTGACGATGGGGAAGAAGTTTCTCCCAGCAACAGTGGATTACCCCACCTGCCCAGGTTATGCCAATCACAATGCCCTACTACTTTGGAGCACCATGGCTCCCCCACTACCAGGGAGAAAATCATTCCCTAAAAGATTTTAGACAGAAGATGTTGTCCATGTTTCGCTTGTATCCTCTTTCCACAGAACAGAAGGTTGAGATATTAACTGGACAGCTAGAAGGCGCAGCTTTGAGAGTAGAGAAATCCTGGCCCAGAACAGAGAGAAAGACAGTTGAACAAATTCTGGATCGGCTGCGCGCCATTTTTGAAGTGAGAACTGTGGCAGAAATCAAGATGAGATTTTTTGGGAAAAAACAGTAGCCTGGTGAGTCATTGAGAGACTTTGCTTTATCCCTGCAGAAGGCGCTACGAGCAATTATGCAGGTAGAACCCATGGAGGCTGCCGCTGCTGACAAGGCCTTAAGAGAGCAATTTGTGGAGGGAGCTGGATCTGAAGCCCTAAAAAGCCAGCTCAGAATGTTGGCCTCCCAGAACACAGACTGTACTTTCCTTGACTTTAAAGAACTAGTCATAAGGATCCTGGGGACTGAAGCTGCATCGACTCCAACTAAAGTTTGTCCCTATTCCATAGAGACACCCCATGAGCTTCCCGCTGACTACCGAGTTACCTTGGGAAGCCAAGCTACCATTGCTCCATCAACCCCCAAGCCAGAGCCAGATTCAGTTGCTGAACTGAGAGAACAAGTTGCTGTTTTGACCAAAAGCCTCACTAAAGTGTGTCAGAGCTTGGAAAATCTGAAGCAGCACCAAGAGGAAAGCCACAGTTACACCAGTAACAGATTCCGTGATAGACCTGTTAGGAGAACGTTAACTTACCAGAATCCGGGTAGGCTCCCTACTGACAAGTTTGATGCTAAGGGAAGACCCATTTGCCGCAGATGCCAAGGAGCTGGCCATGTTGACAGAGAATGCCGTCAGTTAAACGACAAACCCCCGGAGGCAATGGACCGCCCCTCGGGAGGAAGGCCACTAGGTCCATCAATTCCAGAAAGCATACCCCGCTATGTTGGGCAGTGTCCAGTGATCATCATCCACAAAGAGGGAGTCCCGATTCACGCCTTACTGGACACTGGCTCACAGGTCACCACGCTGCAAAGAGGGAGGTTTGAGAAACATTGGGACACTGATCAGCTAATACAACCTCCAGACCCATGGCTGAAAGTCATAGCTGGTAATGGACAGTCAATACCATTACATGGTTACTGGGAACCTACACTCTAGGTGAGAGAGATGCAACTACCACAGCAAGGCGTAATTGTGATAGATCTGAAGGATGATGAATTTCCACCAATGGTGCTTGGCATGAACATACTCCACAACTGCTATGAAGAAATGAAAGATGCCCTACCTGGCGCCCTTCCTACAGCTTCTACCTCTAAGCAAGTTGCACTTCAGAACGCCATACGTCGCCTGACTGCTCAACAGAGATTCTGCAATGAAAAGGGTGAGATTTGCTGTGCTCGTATTATGGACAACCAACCAGTGACTCTGCAGCCAGAGGCAGAAACCATGGTGTGGTGCAGAGCTCGTTCAGGTTTACACGGTAAGACTATCAAGCTCTAGTGGAACCTCTTCCACCGGAAGTACATCCAACAGTACAGGCAGCTAGAAGCCTAGTGACCGTTTCCAATGGGAGGGTACCCATCCGCCTCCTGAATCTTGGCGATCAAGCTGTGGAGCTGAAGAAGCATTACCCAATTGGCAAGATGTCACAGATCTTTGTGGAAGACATCTGGAGTCCAGAAACTGTTGTGTCCCTACATGCTAACCTGAGTCGTGTCACGCCTGGGAAGACAACAAAACCCTGGTGGACCGAGATCCACGTTGGCGATGCCAATACACAAGAAGAACAGATTGAAGGAGTCCTAACAGTAGCCCAAGATCACCAGCAAGCTTTCAGTAAGCATTGCATGGATTTTGGAAAAGCTACCATCATACAGCATACCATTCCAACGGGTTCACATCCACCCATCAAGGAAAGGTACCGTACTATTCCACCTGCTATGTACCAACAGGTGAAGAAAAAGCTTCGGGAGATGAAGGATGCTGATGTGATTTGGGAAAGTTACAGTCCATGGGCTGAACCCCTAGTACTGGTGAAAAAGAAGGATGGTTATATCAGGTTCTGTGTGGACTACCGGAAACTCAATAAGATCACCCACAAGGATGCGTATCCCTTGCCACGCATTGAAGAATCCTTGACTGCCTTGGGGTCTGCTGCCTATTTCTCTACTTTGGACTTGACCAGCGGGTATTGGCAAGTACCCATGGCCCCTGAAGACAAAGAAAAGACTGCTTTCACTACTCCTTTGGGATTGTTCGAGTTCAATGACATGCCCTTTGCACTCTGCAATGCCCCAGGGACTTTCCAGAGACTGATGGAACGCTGCCTGGGTCATCAGAACTTTGAGACCATCCTCTTGTACCTAGACGATATCATCATCTACTCAAAGACGTATGAAGACGATTTGTAGCATCTGGCTGAAGTATTCCAGACCCTCATAAAGTACAGCCTGAAAGTGAAACCCTCTAAGTGTCATCTCCTGAAACCAGAAGTCCGTTACTTGGGTCATGTCGTCAGTGCAGATGGGGTGCTTCCTGATCCAGAGAAAGTGGCAGCTGTGAAGAACTGGCCAACTCCCAAGACCGTCAAAGAGGTGAGAAGTTTTCTTGGGTTTGCCGGATACTACAGGCGTTTCATCCCACACTTCGCCCAGTTTGCAGATCCGCTCCAGGGATTGTTAAGAGGCCAGTCCAAAGAAGCCCTGAAGAGAAGAATCCCAATTAAGTGGGCTGAAGCCCATGAAACTGCCTTCAAGAAGCTAAAACAACTGCCTATTGAACCACCAATCTTGGGGTATCCTGACTATCAGCAACCCTTCAAATTGTACACAAATGCCAGCAACAAAGGGTTGGGAGCAGTCCTGTCGCAGGTACAAGACAAAAAGGAGAGCGTCATTGCTTATGCCAGCAGAGCTCTTCGTGGAGCTGAGAGGAACGATCAGAATTATAGTTCCTTCAAGCTGGAGTTCCTAGCTCTTGTGTGGGCCGTCACCGAGAAGTTTAAAGACTGCCTTGCTGCGACACCCTTCATTGTCTATACAGATAACAATCCGCTAGCCCACCTTGACACCGCCAGACTCGGAGCTCTTGAACAGCGATGGGCATCCAGACTGGCAAACTACCAGTTCGTAATCAAGTACCGGTCTGCTACATCCAATAAGAATGCTGACGCCCTGTCCAGATTGCCCGTTAATGATGATGAAATCGCCTAAAGTCAAGATGAGTGGGAAGAAGTAGAGATGCCAACTTTCTACGCCCAGTTTGCTGCACAAAATACGCTGATCGCCAGAGAAAGAAAAGATCACTCTGAGCCAGAGTTTCCTGATCCTTCTAAGGATCCGAGACAATGGGTTAAGATCCAAAGAGAAAGTCGAACTCTCCGAGAACTTCAGACTTTTCTTCTACAGCACAAGACTCCTGACCGAATACGAAGCGGTAAAGCTGATCTAGAATTGATTCGTCTATGGAAACAAAAGAATCGCCTCTTCGTGTCAAGAGGGCTTGTACAGAGAAACGCTCTAGATCAGTGGTTCTTAACCTTGTTGGAGGTACTGACCCCCACCAGTTTCATATGCGCATTCACCGAACCCTTCTTAATTGGAAAAATACAATTCAAAACATAGGTATATATTTTACTGGTGCACAAAATGAACCGTGCATCAACATCAGTATTCAAAGAACAAAACCATTAAAACATGATTTTCACACAAAAACAAAAACATAATAATGAATATTTACTGGAAATCAGTGTGACTTCTGCTGTTGCCTTTCAGAGACCAGTTCAGAAATGCGCGGCTTCACCTTGGCAAGTGCCACTCTCATGTCATTTTCGCAACAAAGTCTGTTCCTTTTCTTCGTTTTTATGTCCAGCATCCTCGAAAAGGATTGCTCGCAAAGATATGTTGTAACAAACGGTATGAAAATCTCCAGAGCTTTCTTAGCAATAACAGGGTACGTTACCATTTGTTGACACCAAAACATTGAGAGCGTTGTTGTTCTGAAGAGTTGCTGTTGAACCTGGCTCTGCTGAATTTCAATGATTTCATCGAGGTATTTATCATTGACATCTGTTGTCTCAACACTAAACGTGAACGGCTGTCTCACCCATGCTGGATATGACTCTCTTGTAGGGAAGTATCCGTCGAGAGACTTTGCAAGCTCATCTAAGTGCGTGGCTATTGCTTGCTTCAGTTCCGCGGGTACAGAAATGTCTCCGATTCCAGATACTCCTCGATCTTACTTACACAGTCGTCCAGCAGGGGAAAGTTTGCGAAGTTATCGTTCTCTGTTCGTCGTTTCCATAACGATAGCTTTTTTTTAAAAGCCTTCAGGTTTTCTTCCGCTTCGATGATGTTGACTCCACCGCCCTGCATCTGTTGATTGAGATGATTGAGAGCTGCGAAGATATCAGCCATGTACGCTAAAATGAGAATGAACTCAGAATTTTTTAAGCAATCTGCATGACGATGTTGGTGCTCTTGCAAAAACAGGGCTAATTCCACACGCACGGCAAAAACACGATTCAGCACCTGTCCCCGGGATAACCACCAAACGTTAGAATGGTACAGAAGTACCTCGAATTCAGAGCCCATTTCTTTACACAGCTCACTGAAGATGCGGTGCCTCAGAGCACTATTTCGCACATAGTTCACGCATTCCACTACAATTTTTAATACTTCTGCCAGTTTTGGAGGCAAGGTTTTTGTTGCCAACGCATGCCTGTGCAGAATACAATGCGTAACAATGATGTGTGGTGCATCGGCTTTCACTAGCGCACCAAAACCAGACTTTCTTCCCAGCATGACTGGAGCTCCGTCCGAACAAACTGCAGAAACCATATCCCACGAAAGATTGTTGTCTTTGAAGAAGTCATCCACAAGTTTCTTCACATCGGCTGCCTTAGTTGTTGTCGTAAGAGGTTTACAAAATAAAAAATCTTCCTTTATCACGTCGTCTTTCACATAGCGCACAAATACAGCAAGCTGGCTTAGATTGGAAACGTCTGTGGTCTCGTCGAGTTGAAGGCTGAATTTTGCCGGGCTTGAAATCAGATCTGCAACTACTTGAGCCAAGATGTCTTTGCTCATGTCCTCTATTCTGTCGCTAATGGTGTCATTTGAAAGAGGAATTTGGGATAGCTTAACTTCAGCCGCTTTTCCCAGCATGATATTCGCCATCTTCAACACAGCTGGTTTTATGAGTGTTTCACCAATGGTGTGTGGTTTGCCCTGCTTTGCGATCAGGTAAGCAACTTCGTACGATGATGTGAGGATCGGTTTGTTGATGGGTACAAAGCCGAGAACAGGCAGAGTAGCCTTTTCATCGAATCTGGCTCTCTTCACCTTGAATTCAGCGAGCGTTGTGTTCTTGTATTGTCCATCTCCATGCAGCTTAAGGAAGTGTTCTCTTAGTTTTGCCGGTGCTAGACTAGAATTGCTCATCCTAGCATTGCAAATCATGCAGTTAGGACGCTGACTCCCATCACGTTCCGTTATACATGTGAATCCATATTGTACATATTCGTCCGACCACTTTCTTTTTTTGCTCGACATAGTTAGTATGAAGGGATTAAAATATTAAGAAAGAAATCACACGACGTACCATCACGACAGTCACAATTCGACTACTAGGCCAAGCGATGTTGCGTGATCACCTGCAGCCAATGCTGGCTAAGCGGGGCGTGTCATCACGAATCATATGAGTCGGGTGTCTGTCTTGACCTCCGCCGAACCCCTGAGACTGACTCACCGAACCCCTGGGGTTCGATCGAACCCAGGTTAAGAACCACTGCTCTAGATCCTATTACCGGTGAACGTTTGCATCAAATTGTAGTACCCCGGCGAGATGCCAAAAGAGTGTTGGAAGCCAATCATGACCGATCGGGACACTTTGGGGTTCAGAAAACTGAAGCTACCAACCACAGACGATTTTACTGGACGGGTGTGAGAAGTGACATAGAGAAGTGGTGCCGGGAATGTCCTATTTGTGCCCAGAGTAAAGGACAGTCTTCAGACCAGAAAGCCCCACTCCATTCTATCATCAGCCATAAACCTCTGAAGCTCATAGCCATTGACCATGTCAAGCTGGAACCAAGTCGTTCACGTTATGCCTATGCCATTACAATCATTGACCAAGTTTGTTATTGCTTTGCCTGTGAAAGACCTGACTGCCAAGTCAACTGCTGCTATCGTTTGGAAGAATTTTGTGCTTCCTTATGGCTGCCCAGACAAGATTCTGACTGATCGTTTATCTGCCTTCGAGTCCCAACTGTTCCACGAGATGTGTTCCTTACATGGCTGTCAGAAGCTCAGAACCACCGCTTTTCATCCACAAGGAAATGGCCTGTGTGAGAAGATGAACCAGACGCTCATTCAGATGCTGAGAACTGTTCCATCCCAGAGAAGAGCTGATTGGCCAAGTCTACTGCCTGAACTGGTGTACCTGTACAATAATACCATCCATTGTTCCACAGGGTACACTCCCTACTATCGCTGTTTGGCCGACAAGGAAAGTTACCGTCAGATATGGCCTTGGATGTCGAGGTGCCAGACACCATCAATCCCCTGCCAAAGATTGAGTGGGTGAGTGATCACCAACGTCGCCTGGCTGAAGCGAACGAGATTGTGGAAAATCGGATGGAAGATACTCGTCAAAAGCAACAGGTAGATTTTGACAAGAATGCCCGTGCAAAACCACTCCAAATCGGAGACCGGGTATGGCTGAAAAACAACCATCGCACCAGCAAGTTAGACAGCAAGTGGGAGAAAGAACCCTACACTGTAAAGTCTATCCCATATCCATGTACTGATGTCTACAAGATTGAGCGAGAGGGCCGAGATCCTCAAGTTGTACATCGCAACAGGCTTAAACCCTACCAGAAGGAAGACAGATCTACAGAACCACAGTCGGCTGAAGAACTTCCTACAGCTGGAGAAGCCCCACAGCCCATACAGGAATCTCCTCCAACTAAAGATTCTCAGCCCTCAAAAGATGAGCCAATGTTCCATCCTTTTGATTGGTTCCTCAAGCCATGGATGTCCGTGTTCATCCCCAGGGTTGTTCCTGCAGTGAATACCATCCCACCGCCTTCGGCAACAGAGTTCAGACCTTGTCAGGAAGAATCCATAAACCATGAGGTTGTGACAGAAGAGCCCCTGAGAAGATCCGAGAGAGTTAACAGAGGTAAGATGCCAGCCAGATATCAGGATTGAACTATTATGGAACTCTCGTACTGCGTTTGTTAGTCAGTGTTCATTCATTCAATTGGCTGACTAAAGCTTAAGAGAGACCAATAACATTTGCCTCTGCTACGTCCCAGATGGGCCTAAGCGCCCATGTTTCCAGTTTAGTGCCGGACTATGGACACTACCCCAGTTACGTTGATTGATTGATCTACGACCCTGTTCCCCTTCTAGAAGAGTCGTCGTCCCATTACCTACACCTTTGTGCCTTTAAAGATTTAAAGGACTTATAAATGTTTGCCGTATATATGTATATTTCATGTTTTACAGGTCCACAGACGCTTTCTTCAAAAAGAGGGTGTATGCAGTGTCCCAGATACACTGCAGCAATGTACTGTGATTTCTGATATTGTATGTAAAAATATGTGTTTAAAACTGTTCCTTTAAGGCTGGGCTGAGGGGAGGAGTCAAGGCAGATCCCTTGTAGTTTTGAATCAGTCAGTTAGTGCTGAGAGAGCCAAGTAACGGTTGGAGTGAGGAGCAGTTCCTGTGTAGGAGAAAACCTGCAGCTCTGAGGAGAAAATCCAGTTTAGAGATCTTGGATCAAACCTGGAGAAACACACAACTAATCCAGTTGTGTAATTACCACAGAGAGCAAATCCTGCTGAGAGAATCAAAGGAGGAAATTCAGAAGGAATCCTCTGCCTTGTCTCCTCACCTGCCAGCCTGCAGCCATTGTATCTGTACCTTACCAAGAGTTATATCATTTAAACTAATCACACTTCCATTTCCCATAGTCGTTTGGCTCAGGATATACGGTCTCATTTTCTCAATTGGTTATGATTAATAATTAGGTACCACCCCACATTACATTAACCCATTAGGATTGTGACACAAGGAATTAGATGAAGCATGCATAAGATATCTGAAGATATCTGGTCATTTAGGTCCAATGGTGTAACCATATTTAACCTAAAAATCCATTGCGCCACACGCTGGAGCACCCTCCTATCGAAGTCCCCTCTTACATTTGGTTTAACCAGTTCTATTCCTTGGAACCTGATCTTTGAGGAGTCTCAATTATGACATTCCCATATATGGCAAGGTATGGGCTTTTCCTCCTTCCTTTCTATGTCACAAATGTGGTCTCTTATGCGCATACGGAACTCCAGAATGGAGTCCACTTATAATGAGGTATACGATACCTTTGCTAATGCAGTTGATGAAAGACCTACACATGTATAACTGACCAGTAGACTTACTGATAAATTTCTTCCCTGTCAAAATCGAGCTACAGGCCATACAGGACCCACACCTGTATGTACCCGTGACTTTTTGTGACATCCACTTACCTCGGGGTTCCTCCTGCATCAGGTGACTGTGCACTAATCTGTCGCACACATTTGTCCCCCTTCTGTATGTAATACCAAGTTCATCTCCCAAGTACTCCCCTACGTCCGGGCCAGCCTTGAGTACTCCCCAGTACGTGCGGATGACATCTCACACCTGGGAGTGAGCTAAATCATAGGTTGCAATGATCCTCAATTGTGGGTTTACCTCAGCTCACTCCCTAGGGTTTAAGAGTTGGTCACAATTAACTGACAGCGAATTTTGGTATTCCCCTTTGAGGACATTTTCTGGGTAACCTCTCCTACGAAACCACTGTTTAAGATCACATGCAGCAGTTTTGAAGTCCGTAATTGTGGAGCAATTGTGGCGAGCCCTCAAATCCTGTCCATTTGGGATGCCCCTACGAAATGACTATGGGTGCCAGCTCTCCCATTTAAGCAAGCTATTCGTCACTGTGGGCTCTCTGTAGATGTTAGTTCTGAGATTGCCCCCCCCCCCTCCCAGATAAGTTAATAGATAAATCCAAGAAGGCAATACTTCTCTCTTGGATTTCTGAGGTGAAGAACAATCCCAGTGTGTTGTTATTAAGTACCCCCACAAAGTCCTCAAACTTCTTCTTAGTGTCCAGCCATATGATGAAAACATAATTATGAATCTAAATCAGACTGATACAGAGGATGTCCATGACTCCATATCCTCGCATAAAACGACCTTTTGCTCCCACTAGAAATTTGCGTAGGTGGGCGCACAGGGGCTGCCCTTCGCAACTCCCCTGAGCTGGTGGAAGAATCTGCATTTAAATTTGCAATAGTTATGCTCTAAGATGTACCTGAGCAATTCCCCTACAAAGATGTTATGTCCCTGAAAATGCACACCTTTAGTTGATAGGAAGTGCTCCATAGCTCAACAGCCTCATGCGGAAATTGAGCTGTAGAGGGCCGCCACATCCAAGCTAGCGAGCCAACACTCCCCTTTACATTGGAAGCCCTCTGGTCTTCTAAGGACATTCATCGTATCCCTCAGATAAGATGGGAGGGCTGTGACATAGGGGCGTAAGATACAGTCTAGATCAGGCGTGGGGAACCTTTTTTCTGCCAAGGGCCATTTGGATATTTATAACATCATTCGCGGGCCATACAAAATTATCAACTTAAAACTTCGCCTGTTATATGTGGTAAAACATCTAATTAACTCACCCCTAATGTGATGGCTGGAACTGCTTTACTTTGGTGAGGCATGTGCTGTTAGCCAGTATTGATGATGTTGCTACTCGACTCTTTGCAATGGTAAGTTTTGAAAAGAACTGCCCGCTGCAGTAAGTTGTTCCGACTTACTTAAAGGGGTTTTCCCATCAGGGACATTTATGACCTATCCACTGGATAGGTCATAAATTTGAGATAGATGCAAGTCCCACCTCTGGGACCCGCACTTATCTCTAGAACAGGGCCCCCTAAACCCCGTTCTACCACTCGGTGTTCCGGCTGATTTCCGACCATGAAGAAGGGAACATCTATTGAAAGAACAGGAGAATCCCGATACAGGTGGGATACCATCGTCAATAAGCAAACTTTCAACCAAATTTCCACAATTTGCATTGTGCCTACCAATTGATTTGTTTGTACAGTTAGTGTCTCATGAGTTTGAGAAAATATCAACATCAATTGGCGGCGACAATCTTACACCAGCCGAATGAATTAGCCTCAAGAAATTAAGATCTTTGGAAGACACTGTATTTAACCCCTTTGCGCTCAGTGACGTACTATTCCGTCATGCTGACCGCACCGTTCGCGCTCAGTGACGGAATAGTACGTCATGGGGAAAATGCATTGCCATTTTCCGCCGGCGCGTTCACGAGCTGTGACAACTGCTGATTCGGACAGCAGTCTATCACCGCTCAATACACCGGGACTTATCATGATGGTCCCGCCTCTTCGATTGCCGCTATCGGTCAATCAGTGACTAACTGTCCAGTAGCGGAGATCGGTCTCTTCACTTCCTCTCCCTGACATCACATCCTGCTGCAATCACCCTGAATGCCTCTGTTGGAAATAGAGAGGCGTTCAGAGTGGTTGTGAGAAAAGCAAAGTGCAAAAAAATGTAAAAAAAAACTTCTTTTTGCTTATTTGATCTCCTATCACTGACCACTTCTTAGTCTTCAGGACCAATTTCTTGGTCCCTGGGGATTATTTTTCTCATTTTTTTCTTTATAAAATATATAAAACAAAAAAAATCTAATAGATAAATAAATTGTTAGTTTAGACAATTTATCTAGTTAAGTATTAGGCTTAGTTAGTGTCAGGGAACTGTCAAAAAGCGTAGTTCGGTATAGCGTCAGGGAATTTAGCATCAGGAATCCATCACCGTAGTTAGGTTTATCATCAGGGAAGCTCGGAATAATCTAGTTAGGTTTAGTGTCAGGGAATAGTCGCCGTAGTTAGATTTAGTCTCAGGGAAGTTCAAATAAAATCTAGTTAGGTTTAGTGTTAGGAACCCTCGCCCTAGTTAGGTTTAGTCTCAGGGAGGCCCACTCGTTCTATAAAAACACCAATTTTTTTGGGCTGGTTTAGGTAGCAGCCTATTGCTCCTAGTTAGGGAAGCATACAAACATATCCCAACATTTACTGCCGAAGAGGCATATTAATTTCTTGCCTCAGACACAGACTTGTCGGATGGTGAGACTCTATTTTATTTATCCACCTCCTTATCCAGTGACGAAGAAGAGGAACCCTCTAGGAGACACCCTAGGACCACCACTACAGTTCAAACCCCCGAGCGAAATGAACCCGTCGCAGTTGAAACCCCCGAGCGAAGTGATCCCTCCGCAGTTGAAACCCCAGAGCGAAGTGACCCCATTTGGACCCCCCACACCAGACATTTATGAGCCCAAGAGGTGGTGTTAGAAGAATTTTCCATACTTAGCAATAATGATTCAAGTTTTTATCCCAATAAGAGTTTTATTCTCATTGATGAGGAGACTGTATGTCTGACTTAATTCCATAAGCACAGGTTTATAGACACATATCAATGCATATTGCAGTACAGACCAACTGAAAAACTGTTTGTGGCTTTCCTGTCACATGAAATGTTACACTTCAAAATGAGAGTAGGTCAGTTGGACTTCCTCTGGAGATTGCAATCTTTATTAAGAAGTCCAACTGCCTCATACACTTAGAGAGACTGTCATTTAACTCTTTGTCAACTAAAGTATTTTCTGAGAAACCTGCATGCACATTTAATATCTATTACATGAAGTAACAATAAATTTAAAATAAAACTTTTCTAACAGGTGGTTATCAAGAACCTAATCTTTAGGGACCAAGAAGAGGGGCCACCCAGTACTTCTGGAAGCGAGGCCACATGCATCGTACCAGGGCAACACTTTCCAGATGAAGTTCCCCAAACTGGCAAGAAGGGAAAAAGTCATAAGAGGTGCAAAGTCTGCTATAAGAGGGGGAAAAGGAAGGACAAAATATATATATGTGCCACGTGTTCCGAAAAACCAGGGCTCTGTATGAAAGAAAGTTATCATACATCCATTGATTTTTAATCTACCCCAGTTTTACTTACCCTGATGCACTCCGCACAGCTTATCCCCCTCATCTTTTTCTTCTGCGTCCTGCTGTGTGCCCAGGCAGCTGTTAACAGCCACTTGTAGGGTATTGCCATACCCGGGAGAACCCACATTACAGTTTTTTTGGGTGAATGTCTCCGATGGCACATGCTTGACACAATATATCGGACACTGAATTGGCATATATGCATAGAAAATTGCAAATCTCATTCTGCACTATCTGCTGCGCATTATCTTTTACACAATACCTGTGGGGCCAAAATGCTCACTACAAGAAAATCCCCAGTGGCCAAATGGTGGTCCCTCTAAGCCCTCCCATGGTCCCAAACGGCAGTTTATCACCACAAATGGGGTATTGCCGCACTCAGGACAAATTGGGCAACAAAATGGGTTATTTTATTCCTTGTGAAAATAAGAAATTTTGAGGCAAAACTACATCTTATTGGAAAAAAATATTTTTTTTTAGTTTACAATCCAATTCAAATAAATTCTGTGAAAAAACTGTGGGGTCTAAATGGTCACAACACCCATAAATGAATTCCTTGAGGGGTGTAATTTACAAAATGGGGTCACTTCTGGTGGGTTTCCATTGCTTTGATACCTCTGGGGCTCTGCAAATGTGACATGGCACCCGAAAACCAATCCAGCAAAATCTGGACTCCAAAGAACACATAGCGCTCCTTTCCTTCTGAGCCCTCCCATGGGTCCAAATGGCAGTTTATCACCACAAATGGGGTATTGCCGCACTCAGGACAAATTGGGCAACAAAATGGGGTATTTTATTTCTTGTGAAAATAAGAAATTTTGATAAAAAATGACATCTTATTGGAAAACATGTCATTTTTTAAATTTTACAGCCCAATTTAAATACGTGCTGTGAAAAACCTGTGTGGTCAAAATGGTAACAACAACCATATATGAATTCCTTGAGGGGTGTAGTTTCCAAAATGGGGTCACTTTTGGGGATTTTCTACTATTTTGGCACCTCAACACCTCTTCAAACCTGGCATGCTGGCTAAAATATATTCTAATATAATAGAGGCCCCAAAATGCACTAGGTACTTCTTAGCTTCTGGGGCTTGTGTTTTAGTCCACGAGCACACTAGAGCCAAATGTGGGACATTTCTAAAAACTGCAGAATCTGGACAATACATATTTAGTAGTGTTTCTCTGGTAAAACCTTCTGTGTTACAGAAAAAAAAAATTGAATAAAATTGAAATTCAGCAAGAAAAATGAAATTTGCTAATTTCACCTCCACTTTGCTTTAATTCCTGTGAAATGACTAAAGGGTTAACAAACTTTCTAAATGCTGTTTTGAATACTTTGAGGGGTCTAGTTTTTAAAATGGGGTGTTTTATGGGGGTGTATAATACATAGGCCTCTCAAAGCCACTTCAGAATTGAACAGGTATCTTAAAAAAAAGGCTTTTGAAATTCTCTTTAAAATATGAGAAATTTCTGTTTATGTTCTAAGCCTTGTGACGTCCAAGAAAAATAAAAGAATGTTAAAAAAAACGATGCCAATCTAATGTACACATATGGGAAATGTGAACTAGTAACTATTTTGGGTGGTATAACCATCTGTTTTACAAGCAGATGCATTTAAATTCTGAAAACTTCAATTGTTTTATAAATTTTCTCTAAATGTTGCAATTTTTCACCAATAAACACTAAATATATCGTCCAAATTTTGCCACTAACATAAAGCCCAATGTGTCACGAGAAAACCGTCTCAGAATCGCTTGGATAGGTTTAAGCATTCCGACATTATTACCACATAAAGTGAAATATGTCAGATTTCAAAAATGGGCTCTGATCCTTAAGGCCAAAACAAGGCTGCGTCCTTAAGGGGTTAAGGACATTTGTTCTTCCCCGTTTGAAATATCCTTGTTTATAGTGGCCTTTGCTTTGGTCTTTTTTGGAGCATTACGTATTTCGGAATTGATTGCCATGTCTGCAGCCCGCCCGGGTGGTTTGTTTTTTTTAAACTCGTTTTATTGAAAAAAATTGCACAATACAAATGTCCGTAGTAAAGAATAGCAAAGAAACACATTTAGGTAATAATAACTTACATGATCATAGAGGCATAGTAGTAATGGTAGTAATTAACAGGTCATGACATATTTAGATCACATATTAATCTTCAATAAGGACATCCCAGCGGACACCATACATTTTAAGGTCAATTTCCAATTTATTTCAGACAAAATATAGAAGTCCTGCAAGTAACCACTCGTATGCCATCAGCCCTCCTCAAGGTTGCAACAACTGGTCCCTCAGATCTGTGAATCTATGCGGAGTGTACAGAGTGCATGGTGAATCACACCAAATCTGCAATATTTTATAAAATGTACTAATACACCCTCTTTTCTTATATAAAACTCGCTCATATGGAATAATGGAATTGATCAGCGATTTCCATTTTGCCACCCTAGGTGGTCTCTGATCCATCCATCTTAGTGCGATGGTTTTCCTTACCATAAACAATACCTCTTGCAGAAGAATGCGCAGGTGGAATGGCCACTGTTCTTCAGTCAGCACCCCAAATAGACAGACCTTTGGTGAAAGGGGGATCGGCTGCTTCACCACTTCCTCAACCACTCCCATCACATCCCCCCAAAAGGAGGCCACCATTGGACAATCCCAAATCATATGCCAGAAATCTGATCTGGGAAAACGACATCTATGGCATTCAGTGCTGGGGTATCTGCCCTTCTGTGCAATCTCACCGGCGTGAGATAGCTCTGGTGAACTATGGATAATTGAATCATTTTGTTATTTGCCACCGGTGAGACCGAGAGAGGAGATGAGAGTATATCCTCCCATTCCTCCCCCGTCAGATCTGGTATAGGGCCCTCCCATTTATCCTTCATCGGTAACGTGACATTGGCCAATTTAGCATGTATAAGAGCAGTGTAGACAGCAGAGATCAACCCCCGGGGGCCCTGTGATCTAAAAACACCAATCAGAGGGAATCGTGAGAATTCGTGATCTAACCTAGGGTATTGACTTGCGAGAGCATGTCGCAGCTGCAGATATCGATAGAAACCTTCTCTACGAATTTGGAAGTCCTCTTGCATTTGTGTAAAGGATTTAAAGACGTTATCAACATACACATCTCCAATTCTACGCACCTCAAAGCCACACCAAAAAGGGGGGCTTGCCCTTCCATTAGATGAGGAAGAAGGGGGTCATCCCACAGTGGCATGTCCACCTGTATATCCGCATATGCATACATATGTTTGGCAGCCATCCAGGCCTGCACTGCCACCCTATGGACTGGAAGCATTGCCTTATAGGTTCCCAGGGGAACTTTCCAGCACTGGCCAAAGATGTGTGAGATGCAAATATGTAGCGAGGTGCTGTTCCCGCGTTGGTAACGGATCCGGCCCTGTCCATAGCTGCAGGTACCTCAGCTGCCCAGCTAGATAATACATGAACAGGTCCGGTAATGCCATCCCTCCCGCATGCTTAGGTCTCTGCAGGGTAGACAAACTAAGTTTGGATCTATTGGATCCCCAGATAAAGGCTGGGAATAAGGCATGAAGGTATTTAAAAAAGACCTTATATACTGGTATGGCTGCGTGCTCCAGGACATATAGACATTTTGGCAGAATAACCATTTTAATTAAGTACATTTAATTACATTAGGAAGCCAAGCTGCCATCACTACGTCAACCCCCAAGCAAGAGCCAGATTCAGTTGCTGAACTGAGAGAACAAGTCGCTGTTTTGACCAAAAGCCTCACTAAAGTGTGTCAGAGCTTGGAAGATCTGAGGCAGCACCAAGAGGAAAGCCACCGGTACACCAGTAACAGGTTCCGTGATAGACCTGTTAGAAGGAGGTTAACTTTCCAGAATCCGGGTAGGCTCCCTATTGACAAGTTTGATGCTAATGGAAGACCCATTTGCCGCAGGTGCCAAAGAGCTGGCCATGTTAAGAGAGAATGCTGTTAGTTAAATATAATAATTAATAACAGAAAGCATACCCTGCTACGTTGGCTGGCTCACAAGTCACCATGTTGCAAAGAGGTTGGTTTGAGAAACATTGATCAGCTGATACAACCTCCAGACCCTTGGCTGAAAGTCATAGCCAGTAATGGACAGTTAATACCTCTACATTGTTACTGGGAACCTACAATCCAGGTGAGGGAGATACAACTACCTCAGCAAGGCGTGATTGTAATAGATCTAAAGGATAACGAATTTCCACCAATGGTGCTGGGCAAGAACATACTCCACAACTGCTATGAAGAAATGCTAGATGCCCTACATGGCGCCCTTCCTACAGCTTCTACCTCTAAGCAAGTTGCGCTTCATAACTCCATACGTCACCTGACTGCTTAACAGAGATTCTCCAATGAAAAGGGTGAGATTTGCCGTGCTCGTATTATGGACAACCAACCAGTGACTCTGCAGCCAGAGGCAGAAACCATGGTGTGGTGCAGAGCTCAGTCTTTACCTTGTAAACCTGAACATCAAGCTCTAGTGGAACCTCTTCCAATGGAAGAACACCCAACAATGCAAGCAGCCAGAAGCCTAATGACTGTTTACAATGGGAGGGTACCCATCCGCCTCCTGAATCTTGGCGGGGGAGTTCCCTGCTTCAGCATTAGATTCAACTGTATCTGCGTCCTAAGGAACCTTTCACCAGGGGTATATGTCTGGAAATATTCGATTTTGACGGGAGATTCAAACGCAGTGTGAATAGAGCCTAAATCTGGTGTAAGACGGTCCAAAAAACTGTTGCAGGTGACATACTTATCAAACAGATAAGATTTTTTTAAATCCCAAAGCTGCTTAACCAGTTCAGGACCGGGCTATTTTGAGCCTTCAGGACCAGACACTGTTTAGCCCTTTTTAGCACGTGTTAAATGGCTATAACTTTTTTATTTGTTGGGCTAACGACGGTATTTTTTTTGCAATGTTTTTTTCCGTAGACAATGCAGGTTTCTTTTTTTATCGTTTTTATACACATCCTTTTTGCTATTTTAGAATTTTTATTTTTAAAGTTTGAAAATAATAGTAAAAAAATAAGCTTTTTTACATTTCAGCTATTTTTTTTTGGTAATAACATAGTTTTACCCTAAAATGGACCTTTTATTTGTGATCATCATTGTCTACCATAAATTTTAATATATAACATGTCTATATTAGGGTAATTGGGTCAGCGCTAGCGTTACAACAATTATAGGCGGGGGGAACGTTTTTTTGGGGGTGGGTATTTTATGTGTATTTATTATAAAACATTTTTTTGCACTTTACTTTACTTTTATTTTTTTATTACTATGGTCTGTCCCTCAAAGGTCAAAAAAGACCTTTGGGGAACTTTATATATATTTTTTCTTTCTTTTACACCATGTTTTTCCACTGGAGCTGCACAGCAGCCCCAGTTACAGGGGAAATCAGCCCTCTCATAGTGACGATTGTCACTAATAGGGCTGTGCTGGGTCTAGTAAGACCCACCAGCAGTCTGTCACTAACGGCACCCGGCGATCATGTGACCAGTCACATGAAAACCGGGAGCAATAGAGACAGTGGCATGGCCGCTGCCTCTATTCCTATACACAGCGTTCATTGAGCGCTGTGTACAAGTGATCAGAGAAGACAGAAGCAGCGAAAGCTGCTTCTATCCTCTCCTCAGGGTCCCCGGCAGTCACTGACAGCCGGAGACCCGACATTCAGCTGCCCGATCGCGCGGGCAGCAAGTTAAAACCCGAGCCGTAAAAAGTATATGGCTCGGGTTTTAAGAACCCTGACCGCTGGCTGTAAAAACACAGCCAGCGGTCGGGAACCAGTTAAGACATTTATGGATTTTGTCATTCAGTTGCGTAAAGGGTTGTAATGGTGGTGCGGCTGGTTAAGATTAGCTATGCAACATATTTATCCTGAATTTTATTTTTACAAAAGTGGAGCACATGTGCAGCAGTTCAGACCTGTGTCTGCTCTATTGTAGTCTTTAGTATAAGGCCTAGTTTACACAGGGTTTTTTGCAGGACGAAAAAGTCTGCCTCAAAATTGCTTCAGGCATTTTGAGGCCGATTTTGTCGCCTGTGTAACACAGCTGTCACCCGCTGTGTATGGAGCAAGCTCAGCCCGTGAGCCCCCTCCATACTTCCCCTTAACGGCTGCCACGTACCAGTACCTGACATCTCGTTAAGGGGTTAATAGAAATAGGTGCGATACAGGCGACAAGACTGACACAGGGTGTCATGAACTGCTGACAAGTATTACTATAGCAGTAAAGTGAGAACTTGAGTAGCGGGACATCACAAAGTGGGTGTGGTGTGATTTGAAGGGACATTTCTGAGCATTAAGTGGGTATTCCCAAATAATACTATACAGCTTCTAGAAAATAATTTCGTATGTCCAACAAACTAGGTATGCAATTGATTACATACAAAAGTAGAGCTGAAGGAGTTAAAGGCTGTGCACTTTGCAATTTTTCTCTTTTTAATTCTCCAATTAGTTTTTTAAATTGCTACAATCTCTTTAAAATAAAAATGAAACAAAATCTTGGTATACATTTTATTGTTTTGCGTCTAGAGCTATTGCAAAGACCTATTTGTCTCCATGGAAACCAACTACAAACAAACATAAGTCCTGCAAAATGTGTTATTCCACGTTACACTTGCCATTGGACCAGAATCACGTAATGTAATCCAAGGTAAGGTGCTGGATAACACAGACAAGATATGACAATAAAAAAATCCTTGTTTTTTTGTCCATGTGTTATCCCGGAGACGAAAAAGGAGAGGGGTGCCATGCTGGTGACTGAGGAGAGGGGTGCCATTGTGGTGACTATGAAGGATACTGTACAGTGTTCTTTAACCTATGGCTGTCTAGTTGTTATGAAACTAAAATTCCCATCATGCACTCATGCACTACAGGTCTCCGGTAGGGTAAAATGGGAAGTCACAGGTAGAAGACCTCTGCAGTGTAATGTTTGGTAATTAAGTTTACCGGTTACACATCAATTACAAGACTAGGTATGGGCAGGACTTTAACTTGATTTTCTCAATGGCTTTTCAATATCTTCTGTTGTGTTGAGTGATACGTTTTTACGCTGCAGAAAGTAATCCGGGTGAATTGCTACATCTGTATATGAGAACAGTGTCATTAATAACATGATTTTGGGCTGTTTTATCATTTTGTGAATTTATTCATGTACTCTGGATGTTTGCTGACTGCATTAAACACTTTAACTAGCAGTCTGTATACTTTTTTCTTTAAAAAGACCATCCCCACAATTTTGGTGGTCGTCTTGAGCTTTCACTAAAATATACACCTCCTTCTCATTTCGTCATGGCATCATCCTTGTACATGCAAGTGTCAGAATGTGATGACATCATAAGGCAGTTATAAATTACCATACCCTCCTCTAAGCTGTTCTCAGAATGTGATGACATCATAAAGCAGTTATAAATTACCATACCATCCTCTATGCTGTTCTCAGAATGTGATGACATCATAAAGCAGTCCAAGGTTAAGTTATCACACATTCAGTGATTTCCCCCTTTTTTGTCATGGCGAATAAACAGAGCATAGCTGTTATTTTCCTGGCGATTCTTGCTGTATTTGTGGACATTGCGCTTGGTCGTGAGACTTCCGGTAATGTGACTGTTATTTATTTCATTCTAATACTAGTTTAATCATATCTATCCAGTTATTATATTACTTACAATCTCTTACATATGTGTCGTATAACTTACACTTTACCTCTGTCTCCTTCTGTCTATACCTCTGTCTGGCTTAGTGAATGAGAAATCATGTAACGCCATTTGAGAAAAACATGGCGGTTACTGTGATTTCTGTTACTAGAATGAGCTCCACAAAGCTTAGCTGTGATCTTATTGTACCAGTGAAGTGAATGAGACAGATACACAATGTTGTAGATTATTTCATAATTGCTACTTGTCTAAAATCGAAATGATAATTTCTTAAAATCCAAATTATCCGTTCTTCAATCTCTTATAAACAGTTGGGTTGTTCATGTGAATATTCCTGGACTTTTATTGCCAACTTTACTATTAAAGAGGTTATCCCATCAAAACAACCCACTCTTTAAGGACAGTCCCGTCCCCCCCCCCCCCCACCCCGTGTCCAGCTGGTATAAGACTGTTGAAACTCTGTATCGAAGTTACAGGCGGCCACATACTGTTCAATGGATGGCAGAGAAGGATCTATTGGCTCTCTAGTATGGCTAATAGACGGGATCCTAAGTAGATGTCCAAGAAGCTAGAGAATTATATATAAAAGGCTATTAGAAATAATGTATATGAGAATTCCATTCTGCAACAGATTGATGTCAGTCAGGGAGACTGAGGGGAGATGATATAATACAATCTTCTCCTCAATATTAAAGTTATCACCAGTGTGTGCACATATTAGCGTCAATGGTAGAACATCCCAGCACCACAGAATACAGAGATACTATGGACCTGTCACGTGTTGTATAGATTTATATAGCTGCTTATGTGTGTGTGTGTGTGTGTGTGTGTGTGTGTGTGTGTGTGTGTGTGCGCCCTATGTACGATTTTTCAGAGTCTTCTACAAGGAATATTAGAATTTTGCAGTATAATAATCCCAGTTATTTAAATAAAGTATATACAGAAAAGTATATTTTTTAATATTGTTTTGATTTTATTTATCTTATTTATTGCAGCAACAACTCCTGGTGAGATTGATATAACATCGAAGTCTCACACTGTTCCAGCATATGCTGAAGGTAAGAATAAAACGATATAACTAATATACTTGTAATATACCTGTTTGCCATCAGTGAATGAGAACATGGGAACCTGCTCTCCGCTGAGAAGTGGATACAACTGTACACAGTCTTAGGCAATGCTCTGTGCGCTAAATACATCAGCAGCAGCGCCACAAACCTCACTCATAGTTTGTTTCTAAATGTAGATAATATAACAAATGAATGTAATTTTTTTCATACAGGTCCATCTGATGGACAAAAAAAAATACCTAAAACGCGTTTGAGAAAAATTGTGGTGACTCCGCGTTCAAACATCAATGGTAAGTGTATTGTGAATATGTTATTATTACAATATCCTCCTCCATATTCTGTCATTTACTAGAACTGTGCCCTAAGATTAAAAAGTTTCCTCAAACCATTATAAAGACTGTCATGTTCTATGTGGTGTCATGATGTGATTATTATGTTGGGCCCATGTTATATCCAGTATGTGGCCTTCTACAAGGAAATGTTTCCCCACATTCCCACCAATGAAGATTTCAGGAATAGGGAATCCATCAATGTCCATTACTGTTCCCAATGACAGAAATATCTTTCTATAGATATAGAGAATATGTTTATAATGTTGATTTTCTCTTTGTTTCTTATAGACAAGACATCTGGTGTGATAATAAAGACAACATTGTCTATCACCACACCACCACCCCCTGAAGGTAATATAATAACTTATTATAGAGAGAGAATCCATCTAGTAATGACAAACATACAAGTATATCAGCGGATTAGCATGTTCAGTCGGCTTAGATGTTGGTATTGATGGCACGGGACTCAAGTTTAGAGTCTATACATTGATGGAAATATTGGGGGATTTATATATTATTTAGAAAAGAATTAAAATAGACTAAATTCCCATTACTTTATCACAAAGAACCAAGTAAGAAATACTGCTACACCAGTGTATACGAGACGTTTAATAGATCCATGCACATTATTTATATATAACACTAATACACAATATACACTCTAGGGTTAATATTGATTGTATGAGGCTATTACTACCATTCTTTCAGAGAACCAATATATTTATTTAGGGTAATACTAAGTATAAATACAAGTCACAAATTATAATGTAGTTTACAAGGGGTGTTCAAGTCAATGCATCACAACATCTATCCGCATCGTTTATACATTGGGATAGTAGGAAACAAATTACAATTAGGTATATACTATATCTGCAGAAGACAACTAGGGCTTTCTATTGAGATATGAGGTTACAAGTGTTAAATCTTTATATTCACATTTTCATACAATCCCATAATAGATATGAAGACCTCCTGGCTATAGACAAAAACCATAAAATACCCCAAAATATACTATCGTTTCATGATAATAGAAATCTGCCTTACATTTAATTTCACTGTAATGAAAATAATGAGCAAAATGTCATCAATGCACAATAGATATAATATAACTGATGGTGTCTCAATAATATTGCTGTCAGTGAATGACTCTTTGCTGTGTGCCGGACATCAGAAGGTTTCACTATTATTAGTATTATTAACACGTTCTCTGTACTGTGTTATAGATCCAGTTAGTGCAGACATTACAACTACAACACAAGGGTTTACACCCCCAACTGAGAATTATCTACAGGGGATCGGTGAGTTCTCTGAATAAATATATTGTCTGATACTGGATTGTTATTATCCATATACTATGATCGGATCATGATTTGTTCTTCATCCTTTCCATAATGTAATATTTTCTTTATTATAGATAAAACGTCTGCTGCAACAGTTACATCACTGCCCAGTACCACAACAACATATACTGAAGGTAATGCACAATACTTATAATGTTAGCTATGCAGGGTATGACTATCGGAGGTGTAGGGGCGATCACAGACACAGGCTCTGGAGTCCGAGGGGGTCCATAAGGTTCATCTGCCTCAGACCAGGAGACAACCCCTACCCATAATGCTGTTCTCCTTGACAGAAGCTTACCCTGTCTGGTCTTAAGAAGGATCTACCATATTTAATAGAATAGTTTAATCAATTATTAATACATAATGTACAATTATAATGGGTAATGTGTGTATTTTTGTCTTGTAGGTGTCTCAAATGGAATTTCCACAAAAGTGAAAAAAATTAAGAAAATCATTGTTCCTCGTGGAAATTTCCATGGTAAGTTATAGAATAGTATAATAGGTTACTATATAATGTACAGTTATAATGGTTAATTTGTGTATTTTTCTCATGTAGGTGTCTCATATGGAATTGCCACAAAGGAAAAACAATTAAAGAAAATCATTCTCCCGCGTGGCAATTTCCATGGTAAGTTATAGAATAGTATAATAGATTATTATTATATAATGTACAGTTATAATGGTTAATTTGTGTATTTTTCTCATGTAGGTGTCTCCTATAGAATTCCCACAAAAGAAAAACAATTAAAGAAAATCATTGTACCGCGTGGAAATTTCCATGGTAGGTTAATCTAGAAGTTCTTATTATGATGAGTAGTATAAAAAATGGCTGTTAATATTTCTACCTATGTTCTCATTTTTATTAGGTTTTTTAAAACAAAACTCCTGGTTATTAGAAAGATTAATATTTGCCTTTATATGACCTTATTTCAAGAACATTTTGTGTTTTATGTTGTGGATTTTGGTGCGTTTTTTCTACATTTGTCAGATACAGTTCGCAAGCGGAAACGCAAGAGAAATTCAGATCCTGCAGATTGTAAAATACGCACCGAAGGTTAATTGATGTGCGGAAAAATTCTGCAACGTGTAGATGAGAACTTGGAATCTTGCTTCGCTGATACTGTATTACATTGCGGATTTGCCGCAGGATAATTTGCATGGCAAATCCGTGTGTAATATGCATCCGTGTGCATTTGGTCTAAAGGTGAAAAGGAAAGTCAAGAGGCAGTGTTCAGTTGTTTCCATATCTCCCATAGGTTATATTGGAGTGTTACATCTCTTGTTACTTCATGATCACAAGACTTTATATAATTTATAAAACTATTACAATTATGACACATTAATGCCAATGATGAGTATTATTACTTTTTCAGAACGTAAGATCAATGCAGGACTGGGATATCCTAAGAAAAGAGTAGAGACACCTTATCCTGAAGGTAAAGATCCATTCCTCATTCACTTGTATTTTATGCTACTTTGCTGTGGACTTTTTTGTACATGTTTTATTTATAATAAGTTAATGTGGGTATTTTTGCCATTCAGTGGAGACAGACTTTGACAGAGACTTAAAAGCATTGAAAAAAATGTTGGCTCGACCTAGAAAGATACAAGGTAAGACCATTCTTCTAATATACTTATACACTTATAGTATAAAGTCGCATCTCATATAATAAGGGTTTATAGGTTCTTACATTATATTACACTATTATAATCATCACATAGTTATGATTATGATGTCCAGGGTCAGATATACCATATGTGCAACCTGTCTAACTGCACCGGGGCCCTGCAGGCAAGAGGGCCCACTCCTACCTTAAGGAAAATAGTGTCCCCTACTGTCTATCGGTCACATGTAAGGGGTTTTACTTATTCCCATCCATGCCCCACAATTACTGCTGGATTGGTACACTGTGAAGGATTTTCTGGGGAGCAGTGGATGAGGTGATCTATCGCTAGCACCCCGCCTGTCATGAAATTCATCTTTGGATAACAGGGGGCTCATACACTTGTCTTGCACAAGGGGCCTCCGTTATTTGTATCTGCCCCTGATGATATCACAATATCAGGATTTACATTTCTTGTGCACACAATATAATTGTTTGCAATATTTTCATTATTATATTTTCAGGTCGTAAGATCAATGCAGGATTACAACATCCTGAAAAGACAGAAGACACAACCTATCGTCAAGGTATAAATCTTTACTACATTATAGCAATTATATTATAAACGATATAAACACAAACATAACAAGCATAACTCTGTTCACATCCGTGTTCAGGGGTTTCTGACAAGCTTCCCAGTATTTTAGAAAGGGAAAATAGCGAAGTCTGCAGCACTATTCTTGTCAAAAATACCATTAAAAAAAATTCAACATGGCCGATAATATATTCTCCAGATCTTGTTCTCTTGTCATTGACTTTTTAAAATAGTTTATGCATAAAAATAAGGGTATATTCACACATTGCAGATTTGTTGCAGGAATTTTTACGAGTGAAAATCTGTTCCATATATCTAAATGCGGTTGTTTCTGCACATCGATTTCTGCAATCCACATTCAGATAAAGGGGACAGTATACGCTCGTTCTAAGGCTCAATGCACACGATGCGTATTACAGGCGGTTTTGCCACGCGGATTTGCATGTAGCGAAACCGCAGCATAATGAAGTACCAGCATAGTCTGAGAGATTCCAGGAAATCTCATGTACACGCTGCAATGTTTTTCCGGACAGAAATTGACCTGCGGTGCATTTTTTAGATTCCACAGCACGTCAATTTATCTTGCGTTTCTGCTTGTGAATTGTATCTGCCTAGTGCTGTGGAAAATCGCACCAAAACCGCAGCAGGAAAACGCGCCAAAGAACGCATCAAAACGTAAAAACTGAACTGGAAAACGCATGGAAATACGCACGATTAGGTGCGGTTTTTACCTACCAATTGCTACGGTTTTGGTGCATATTTTCCTCAGCAAAATAAGCTACATGCCCACGTTGTGTAAAACTCAAACATAGAAATGTGATCCAATCTGTGTAGGAAAGATTAGAATGACACTTCCAGCTATAATAAATAGTCTGCATAGGAATATATTTATTACAGGTTAACCGTGTAATACACTTCTTATTTCCAGAATTAGAACAAGCGCCACCAGATGACGATGAGGAGGAATCATATCCTTGGATGCTTGACACAACAACTGAAGGTAAGCTGTTATATTACCCCATATCTCCCAGTCTATGACACTGAACATCATACATTGTAGGGTAGAGGTCTCCTAAATATTTATGTGATCAGCTGTAAATGTGGGAAATTTTATGGTTTCTAATAGCAGGACCATCACCTGGAGCGACAGAGGTAAAAACTGACATTAAAATGTTATGTTGTTATAACATTATCTGACAAAAGAGATAAAATGAGACAACAACCTGATTGGATGACAGCTGTCAACCAATAATCACGACTCTTCTTATTTGTACGTACCAAACCCGTCAAAAAGCATGAAAGAAATGCATGTAAAATAATCGTTTTTACATGTATTTTTGCTGGCATTTGTTATTTTGAAAAACGTCATACCCAGAGGATGACTTTTGATAAAAACTAAACTGACGGAAAATATGCTACAAAAATGGAAAAAAACAAACACCCCACTGTGTATAAAGGCTTTCTTATATTTTACTATAAACTTTAAACCAACATCTGGCCGCATCATTCTTGTCCCACCAAAAAACACGCAAAAAACACCATGGAAAAAACATCAAAACATTATGGGGCAGATGAACTATAACAAATGCATGCCGTTTGCCAATTTTGTTTACGTGTTTTAGAAATTTTTTTGCTTCTTACTATGTACTGTTCAAAAATCCTAGAAAAGTGGAGTCCTAAAATGTGCCAAATTTATTATTGACATGCACCACAACTTTGGCGAAAAATACAGGTCTAAAGTAAGCCAACCAAAAGGGGGTGTAAGTTAGAGAAAAGTTTCTAACATGTCTATCAAGATGCGCCAAATCTCTGATACAGCATGCACCAATGTAATAAAATCTTCTGCCTGTCTCCTCTAGGTTTATGCCGTCTTTATTTTACACGATATTAATAAATCTGCCCCATTGTGTGACACTGGCCTAAAGCAGTTATCTGATGGGGTCACACATGGAGAATCATAATAGTAGACAGTTAGACTGCATAAGATTGAGGACGGATGACAGTCCGCTGCTTAATGTTGTAGTTCACCAATGTTGGCTGTCTCATTCCTTTTATGTTCCCTTGGTAAACACAGTTCTGATGCTAAACTAATGATTGTGATTTTCTGCTCTGATTTTCCCACAGTGTCCACTACAATCTCAACAACAATACCAACAATGTATAAAACAAGAGCGATAACTGTAGACACTACAACATCGCAAAGAGCAACAACGATGTCTACAACAGCGACAACCATAGACACAACACCAGTGCAAACAGCAGCACCAGAATCAGACCTTCTAGCTACTACCACCCCTGCCGTATCTGTAGACTACACACTGCGTAACATCATAATCATCAGCTGTGCTGTTGGCGTTCCTCTGCTACTCGTTGCAGTACTGCTATTCATCGTGCTTCTTAAACTGCAAAGACTTCAGAAGTATGCATTGTTTTTCCTTTCTACGTTTATTTTTTTCTACATTATTTTACGCTTTAAAACTTATGGTTTCTTTCACTGTTTCTGTTCTCAGATTGCTGGAAATACAAAGAGTCTGAGAATCTGATGAAGATTCGTAAAGGAGAATGTCGCTTTATATGTCGCTTGTACCTGCTAACGTACTTCAGCCACCTGGTTATCTCTGCTGTGAACAGTTGTGTTGAGATCAGTGCTCCATCACTTCAGTGGCGAACCAGTCTTCTTTCTACTACTCTGTCACCTGAGTCCTGGTCCCTGCCTGTGTGACCATAAATGCGCACATTTCCACAATTATGTCTGTGTACTCTAACCATAGGCTGACAATAGCGCTATTATTTCATCACACAACCTATGGCGGCACCAGCTAACAGTCCTCCCATCCTTACTGTTAGGTATGTGCACAAACAACTGCACATATGTTTATGGGCATCACGGTGGCTCAGTGGTTAGCACTGTTGTCTTGCAGTATTGGGGTCCTGAATTTGAGTCTGACCAAGGACAACATCTGCATTGAGTTTGTATGTTCTCCCCGTGTTTGCGTGGGTTTCCTCCGGGTATTCCGGTTTCCTCCCACATTCCAAAAACATTCTGATAGGGTAATTGGCTTCCTATAATATTGGCCATAAAGTATCTGTGTTTTCACATAGTTCATTATCAATTACAAACTTCAACAACTAAAACATCTGTGTGGTGTTTTCTTATAAAATATGTTTTCAGAGTGTAAGAATATATAGCAATCCTCTTAAAAACTGCTATAGAACCTTTACAATAAGAAGATATGTAAGTGGCTGATATGAGTGCAGAGTGAATGTCATGAGTGCATAGTGGCAGGCATAGTGGCTGTCATGGGGCCATTAGGCTGGCATAGGGGCATTGTGGCTGTAATGCAGGAATTGTATCTGTCATGGGGGCACTGTGGCTGTTATAGGGGAATTAAAAGTATTCTTGTTGTCATGAGGCATTGTGGCATAGGGAGCACGGACGGTAGAGGTGAGGGACATTGTGGCTTTCATAGGAACAGTCTGTGGCATAAAGAATCCACAGGATAGGTCATAATTATTTGATCGCTGGGGGCTCCTCCACTGGGACCCCACCGATTGCAAGAATAGGGGTCCAGGACCACTCCTGCTCACTACATCCCCCAGTGATGAGAAACTTGAATGAAGCAGCGGTCGATCGCTGGTACATTCAATGTCTATATGACTATAAATCTGCCTGACTAAGACAATTCTAAACAACTTTATTGACTCTTATCATTAACAGCTGTGAGCTACTAGTCCATTTGGACTTTTCAGTTTCTTGACAGAAGTACTCAATACAGGAGAGGTAGTTAGTTATTCAGGGTTACTGTTCTGTCCCTATTCACATTCCACCTCCTAATGCAGTGTCCCAGATACACTGCAGAAATGTACTGTGATTTCTGACATTGTATGTAAAAATATGAGTTTGAGGCCTCATTTACACGAGCGTGTGCGTTTTGAGCACGCAAAACCCACGGCATTTTGCGTGCGCAAAAGGCACTTAACAGCTCCGTGTGTCATCAGCGTATGATGCGCGGCTGCGTGATTTTCATCATTATGACACTTCGTTTGGATGTTTGTAAACAGAAAAGCACGTGGTGCTTTTCTGTTTACATTCACAGTTTGACAGCTGTTGCGCGAATCCCGAAGTGCTTCCGTGTGGTGCGCGTGATTTTCACGCACACATTGACTTCAATGGGTGCGTGATGCGCGAACAGCGCACAAAGATAGGACATGTCGTGAGTTTTTTTCAGCCGACTCACGCTGAGCAAAACTCACGGACTATCTGCATGTCCCCATAGACTAATATTGGTGCGTACGACATGCGTGAAAAGAACCCGCGTCGCATGCACGTATATCACGCTCGTGTAAATGAGGCCTAAAAATGTTCCTTTAAGGCTGGACTGAGGGGAGGAGTCAAGGCGGATCCCTTGTAAATTTGAATCAGTCAGTTAGTGCTGAGAGAGCCAAGTAACGGTTGGAGTGAGGAGTAGTTCCTAAGTAGGGAGAAACCCTGCAGTTCTGAGGAGAAAATCCAGTTTAGAGATCTTGGATTAAACCTGGAGAAACAAACACAACTAATCCAGTTGTGTAATTACCACAGAGAGTGAATCCAGCTCATGATAGAATCAAAGGTGGAAATTCAGAAGGAATCCTCTGCCTTGTCTCCTCACCTGCCAGCCTGCAGCCATTGTATCTGTACCATACCAAGCCTGAAGTAAAGGACCGTCTCCCGTGTATTCAATCTGCACCCACGTTACCAACAAGGGCACCCCAAATACCATCAGACCGGGAGGCTGTACAACAGGGTGTGCCCCACGGGGAAACTACAACCATCAACATTCACCATACAGTGCAGACCCCTCCATTTTCCCTGTAACGGCTCCGCAGGGAGTGCTTGAAGGCCCAGCCATTGTGTCCCTATACCGCCCTCGCACTACCCAATCACCACCGGGCCGTTGCATTAAATTGGCGTCACGAACAGGATTGTTATATCACCTCTGTGCCTCCTGAAGAAATTTGCTAAGAGACTTTATTGCTGTTGTAAAATCGCTGCAGAGAGAATTGCAACCAGCAAAACAGGGGTTAATCAGCCATCTTGGAAAACCCAGTGTTTAAGCAGCAGCAGTGTGATTTCAGAGACTTTGTGTGTGAAATTTACTGTGGCCCCTCCAGGGTGCATGACGAGACTGTTACAAGAAGATATTGCTGTTTGTGTGAAGGAAAAAGTGGCATTAGAGACTGTAGTTGATTAGAAATTGTCTTCTGCGTCACGACCGCATTTTGTTCCAGCCCACGAGGGGTTAACCAGTCGACAGTGTTACAGCGGGAAAGCGGAGACCAGAATAACCACCAAGTAACAGCCCGCCCACTTCCTGGGGGGAAGAGACAGAATCTGCCTAGCAACAGTGAAACATCACGTGAACAGCGGAACCAAAGTTCCTACCTCTTGTTGTGCCAGGGACGGAAAACACCAGCCGGAACTACCAGAAGTCCCTTGGCGCCGCCATCTTGAAAATTACCCAGCCGGAGCCGCAATAGCCGCCGCTGCTGAGAAAGATAAAGAATTTATTCCCACTTAGCCCTGCGAGAGTGGAAGTGCCATACAGCCGTGGAAGCCACCACGCCACTGCCAGAGACCGCGGTGAGCAGATAAGAGACTCAGTTTGAAAAGAAATCGCACAGCGTTGCTAAGGGCAACGGACCACAAATATAGCAGAAATGTCTGACGATGGGGAAGAAGTTTCTCCCAGCAACAGTGGATTACCCCACCTGCCCAGGTTATGCCAATCACAATGCCCTACTACTTTGGAGCACCATGGCTCCCCCACTACCAGGGAGAAAATCATTCCCTAAAAGATTTTAGACAGAAGATGTTGTCCATGTTTCGCTTGTATCCTCTTTCCACAGAACAGAAGGTTGAGATATTAACTGGACAGCTAGAAGGCGCAGCTTTGAGAGTAGAGAAATCCTGGCCCAGAACAGAGAGAAAGACAGTTGAACAAATTCTGGATCGGCTGCGCGCCATTTTTGAAGTGAGAACTGTGGCAGAAATCAAGATGAGATTTTTTGGGAAAAAACAGTAGCCTGGTGAGTCATTGAGAGACTTTGCTTTATCCCTGCAGAAGGCGCTACGAGCAATTATGCAGGTAGAACCCATGGAGGCTGCCGCTGCTGACAAGGCCTTAAGAGAGCAATTTGTGGAGGGAGCTGGATCTGAAGCCCTAAAAAGCCAGCTCAGAATGTTGGCCTCCCAGAACACAGACTGTACTTTCCTTGACTTTAAAGAACTAGTCATAAGGATCCTGGGGACTGAAGCTGCATCGACTCCAACTAAAGTTTGTCCCTATTCCATAGAGACACCCCATGAGCTTCCCGCTGACTACCGAGTTACCTTGGGAAGCCAAGCTACCATTGCTCCATCAACCCCCAAGCCAGAGCCAGATTCAGTTGCTGAACTGAGAGAACAAGTTGCTGTTTTGACCAAAAGCCTCACTAAAGTGTGTCAGAGCTTGGAAAATCTGAAGCAGCACCAAGAGGAAAGCCACAGTTACACCAGTAACAGATTCCGTGATAGACCTGTTAGGAGAACGTTAACTTACCAGAATCCGGGTAGGCTCCCTACTGACAAGTTTGATGCTAAGGGAAGACCCATTTGCCGCAGATGCCAAGGAGCTGGCCATGTTGACAGAGAATGCCGTCAGTTAAACGACAAACCCCCGGAGGCAATGGACCGCCCCTCGGGAGGAAGGCCACTAGGTCCATCAATTCCAGAAAGCATACCCCGCTATGTTGGGCAGTGTCCAGCGATCATCATCCACAAAGAGGGAGTCCCGATTCACGCCTTACTGGACACTGGCTCACAGGTCACCACGCTGCAAAGAGGGAGGTTTGAGAAACATTGGGACACTGATCAGCTAATACAACCTCCAGACCCATGGCTGAAAGTCATAGCTGGTAATGGACAGTCAATACCATTACATGGTTACTGGGAACCTACACTCTAGGTGAGAGAGATGCAACTACCACAGCAAGGCGTAATTGTGATAGATCTGAAGGATGATGAATTTCCACCAATGGTGCTTGGCATGAACATACTCCACAACTGCTATGAAGAAATGAAAGATGCCCTACCTGGCGCCCTTCCTACAGCTTCTACCTCTAAGCAAGTTGCACTTCAGAACGCCATACGTCGCCTGACTGCTCAACAGAGATTCTGCAATGAAAAGGGTGAGATTTGCTGTGCTCGTATTATGGACAACCAACCAGTGACTCTGCAGCCAGAGGCAGAAACCATGGTGTGGTGCAGAGCTCGTTCAGGTTTACACGGTAAGACTATCAAGCTCTAGTGGAACCTCTTCCACCGGAAGTACATCCAACAGTACAGGCAGCTAGAAGCCTAGTGACCGTTTCCAATGGGAGGGTACCCATCCGCCTCCTGAATCTTGGCGATCAAGCTGTGGAGCTGAAGAAGCATTACCCAATTGCCAAGATGTCACAGATCTTTGTGGAAGACATCTGGAGTCCAGAAACTGTTGTGTCCCTACATGCTAACCTGAGTCGTGTCACGCCTGGGAAGACAACAAAACCCTGGTGGACCGAGATCCACGTTGGCGATGCCAATACACAAGAAGAACAGATTGAAGGAGTCCTAACAGTAGCCCAAGATCACCAGCAAGCTTTCAGTAAGCATTGCATGGATTTTGGAAAAGCTACCATCATACAGCATACCATTCCAACGGGTTCACATCCACCCATCAAGGAAAGGTACCGTACTATTCCACCTGCTATGTACCAACAGGTGAAGAAAAAGCTTCGGGAGATGAAGGATGCTGATGTGATTTGGGAAAGTTACAGTCCATGGGCTGAACCCCTAGTACTGGTGAAAAAGAAGGATGGTTATATCAGGTTCTGTGTGGACTACCGGAAACTCAATAAGATCACCCACAAGGATGCGTATCCCTTGCCACGCATTGAAGAATCCTTGACTGCCTTGGGGTCTGCTGCCTATTTCTCTACTTTGGACTTGACCAGCGGGTATTGGCAAGTACCCATGGCCCCTGAAGACAAAGAAAAGACTGCTTTCACTACTCCTTTGGGATTGTTCGAGTTCAATGACATGCCCATTGCACTCTGCAATGCCCCAGGGACTTTCCAGAGACTGATGGAACGCTGCCTGGGTCATCAGAACTTTGAGACCATCCTCTTGTACCTAGACGATATCATCATCTACTCAAAGACGTATGAAGACGATTTGTAGCATCTGGCTGAAGTATTCCAGACCCTCATAAAGTACAGCCTGAAAGTGAAACCCTCTAAGTGTCATCTCCTGAAACCAGAAGTCCGTTACTTGGGTCATGTCGTCAGTGCAGATGGGGTGCTTCCTGATCCAGAGAAAGTGGCAGCTGTGAAGAACTGGCCAACTCCCAAGACCGTCAAAGAGGTGAGAAGTTTTCTTGGGTTTGCCGGATACTACAGGCGTTTCATCCCACACTTCGCCCAGTTTGCAGATCCGCTCCAGGGATTGTTAAGAGGCCAGTCCAAAGAAGCCCTGAAGAGAAGAATCCCAATTAAGTGGGCTGAAGCCCATGAAACTGCCTTCAAGAAGCTAAAACAACTGCCTATTGAACCACCAATCTTGGGGTATCCTGACTATCAGCAACCCTTCAAATTGTACACAAATGCCAGCAACAAAGGGTTGGGAGCAGTCCTGTCGCAGGTACAAGACAAAAAGGAGAGCGTCATTGCTTATGCCAGCAGAGCTCTTCGTGGAGCTGAGAGGAACGATCAGAATTATAGTTCCTTCAAGCTGGAGTTCCTAGCTCTTGTGTGGGCCGTCACCGAGAAGTTTAAAGACTGCCTTGCTGCGACACCCTTCATTGTCTATACAGATAACAATCCGCTAGCCCACCTTGACACCGCCAGACTCGGAGCTCTTGAACAGCGATGGGCATCCAGACTGGCAAACTACCAGTTCGTAATCAAGTACCGGTCTGCTACATCCAATAAGAATGCTGACGCCCTGTCCAGATTGCCCGTTAATGATGATGAAATCGCCTAAAGTCAAGATGAGTGGGAAGAAGTAGAGATGCCAACTTTCTACGCCCAGTTTGCTGCACAAAATACGCTGATCGCCAGAGAAAGAAAAGATCACTCTGAGCCAGAGTTTCCTGATCCTTCTAAGGATCCGAGACAATGGGTTAAGATCCAAAGAGAAAGTCGAACTCTCCGAGAACTTCAGACTTTTCTTCTACAGCACAAGACTCCTGACCGAATACGAAGCGGTAAAGCTGATCTAGAATTGATTCGTCTATGGAAACAAAAGAATCGCCTCTTCGTGTCAAGAGGGCTTGTACAGAGAAACGCTCTAGATCAGTGGTTCTTAACCTTGTTGGAGGTACTGACCCCCACCAGTTTCATATGCGCATTCACCGAACCCTTCTTAATTGGAAAAATACAATTCAAAACATAGGTATATATTTTACTGGTGCACAAAATGAACCGTGCATCAACATCAGTATTCAAAGAACAAAACCATTAAAACATGATTTTCACACAAAAACAAAAACATAATAATGAATATTTACTGGAAATCAGTGTGACTTCTGCTGTTGCCTTTCAGAGACCAGTTCAGAAATGCGCGGCTTCACCTTGGCAAGTGCCACTCTCATGTCATTTTCGCAACAAAGTCTGTTCCTTTTCTTCGTTTTTATGTCCAGCATCCTCGAAAAGGATTGCTCGCAAAGATATGTTGTAACAAACGGTATGAAAATCTCCAGAGCTTTCTTAGCAATAACAGGGTACGTTACCATTTGTTGACAACAAAACATTGAGAGCGTTGTTGTTCTGAAGAGTTGCTGTTGAACCTGGCTCTGCTGAATTTCAATGATTTCATCGAGGTATTTATCATTGACATCTGTTGTCTCAACACTAAACGTGAACGGCTGTCTCACCCATGCTGGATATGACTCTCTTGTAGGGAAGTATCCGTCGAGAGACTTTGCAAGCTCATCTAAGTGCGTGGCTATTGCTTGCTTCAGTTCCGCGGGTACAGAAATGTCTCCGATTCCAGATACATCTTCGATCTTACTTACACAGTCGTCCAGCAGGGGAAAGTTTGCGAAGTTATCGTTCTCTGTTCGTCGTTTCCATAACGATAGCTTTTTTTTAAAAGCCTTCAGGTTTTCTTCCGCTTCGATGATGTTGACTCCACCGCCCTGCATCTGTTGATTGAGATGATTGAGAGCTGCGAAGATATCAGCCATGTACGCTAAAATGAGAATGAACTCAGAATTTTTTAAGCAATCTGCATGACGATGTTGGTGCTCTTGCAAAAACAGGGCTAATTCCACACGCACGGCAAAAACACGATTCAGCACCTATCCCCGGGATAACCACCAAACGTTAGAATGGTACAGAAGTACCTCGAATTCAGAGCCCATTTCTTTACACAGCTCACTGAAGATGCGGTGCCTCAGAGCACTATTTCGCACATAGTTCACGCATTCCACTACAATTTTTAATACTTCTGCCAGTTTTGGAGGCAAGGTTTTTGTTGCCAACGCATGCCTGTGCAGAATACAATGCGTAACAATGATGTGTGGTGCATCGGCTTTCACTAGCGCACCAAAACCAGACTTTCTTCCCAGCATGACTGGAGCTCCGTCCGAACAAACTGCAGAAACCATATCCCACGAAAGATTGTTGTCTTTGAAGAAGTCATCCACAAGTTTCTTCACATTGGCTGCCTTAGTTGTTGTCGTAAGAGGTTTACAAAATAAAAAATCTTCCTTTATCACGTCGTCTTTCACATAGCGCACAAATACAGCAAGCTGGCTTAGATTGGAAACGTCTGTGGTCTCGTCGAGTTGAAGGCTGAATTTTGCCGGGCTTGAAATCAGATCTGCAACTACTTGAGCCAAGATGTCTTTGCTCATGTCCTCTATTCTGTCGCTAATGGTGTCATTTGAAAGAGGAATTTGGGATAGCTTAACTTCAGCCGCTTTTCCCAGCATGATATTCGCCATCTTCAACACAGCTGGTTTTATGAGTGTTTCACCAATGGTGTGTGGTTTGCCCTGCTTTGCGATCAGGTAAGCAACTTCGTACGATGATGTGAGGATCGGTTTGTTGATGGGTACAAAGCCGAGAACAGGCAGAGTAGCCTTTTCATCGAATCTGGCTCTCTTCACCTTGAATTCAGCGAGCGTTGTGTTCTTGTATTGTCCATCTCCATGCAGCTTAAGGAAGTGTTCTCTTAGTTTTGCCGGTGCTAGACTAGAATTGCTCATCCTAGCATTGCAAATCATGCAGTTAGGACGCTGACTCCCATCACGTTCCGTTATACATGTGAATCCATATTGTACATATTCGTCCGACCACTTTCTTTTTTTGCTCGACATAGTTAGTATGAAGGGATTAAAATATTAAGAAAGAAATCACACGACGTACCATCACGACAGTCACAATTCGACTACTAGGCCAAGCGATGTTGCGTGATCACCTGCAGCCAATGCTGGCTAAGCGGGGCGTGTCATCACGAATCATATGAGTCGGGTGTCTGTCTTGACCTCCGCCGAACCCCTGAGACTGACTCACCGAACCCCTGGGGTTCGATCGAACCCAGGTTAAGAACCACTGCTCTAGATCCTATTACCGGTGAACGTTTGCATCAAATTGTAGTACCCCGGCGAGATGCCAAAAGAGTGTTGGAAGCCAATCATGACCGATCAGGACACTTTGGGGTTCAGAAAACTGAAGCTACCAACCACAGACGATTTTACTGGACGGGTGTGAGAAGTGACATAGAGAAGTAGTGCCGGGAATGTCCTATTTGTGCCCAGAGTAAAGGACAGTCTTCAGACCAGAAAGCCCCACTCCATTCTATCATCAGCCATAAACCTCTGAAGCTCATAGCCATTGACCATGTCAAGCTGGAACCAAGTCGTTCACGTTATGCCTATGCCATTACAATCATTGACCAAGTTTGTTATTGCTTTGCCTGTGAAAGACCTGACTGCCAAGTCAACTGCTGCTATCGTTTGGAAGAATTTTGTGCTTCCTTATGGCTGCCCAGACAAGATTCTGACTGATCGTTTATCTGCCTTCGAGTCCCAACTGTTCCACGAGATGTGTTCCTTACATGGCTGTCAGAAGCTCAGAACCACCGCTTTTCATCCACAAGGAAATGGCCTGTGTGAGAAGATGAACCAGACGCTCATTCAGATGCTGAGAACTGTTCCATCCCAGAGAAGAGCTGATTGGCCAAGTCTACTGCCTGAACTGGTGTACCTGTACAATAATACCATCCATTGTTCCACAGGGTACACTCCCTACTATCGCTGTTTGGCCGACAAGGAAAGTTACCGTCAGATATGGCCTTGGATGTCGAGGTGCCAGACACCATCAATCCCCTGCCAAAGATTGAGTGGGTGAGTGATCACCAACGTCGCCTGGCTGAAGCGAACGAGATTGTGGAAAATCGGATGGAAGATACTCGTCAAAAGCAACAGGTAGATTTTGACAAGAATGCCCGTGCAAAACCACTCCAAATCGGAGACCGGGTATGGCTGAAAAACAACCATCGCACCAGCAAGTTAGACAGCAAGTGGGAGAAAGAACCCTACACTGTAAAGTCTATCCCATATCCATGTACTGATGTCTACAAGATTGAGCGAGAGGGCCGAGATCCTCAAGTTGTACATCGCAACAGGCTTAAACCCTACCAGAAGGAAGACAGATCTACAGAACCACAGTCGGCTGAAGAACTTCCTACAGCTGGAGAAGCCCCACAGCCCATACAGGAATCTCCTCCAACTAAAGATTCTCAGCCCTCAAAAGATGAGCCAATGTTCCATCCTTTTGATTGGTTCCTCAAGCCATGGATGTCCGTGTTCATCCCCAGGGTTGTTCCTGCAGTGAATACCATCCCACCGCCTTCGGCAACAGAGTTCAGACCTTGTCAGGAAGAATCCATAAACCATGAGGTTGTGACAGAAGAGCCCCTGAGAAGATCCGAGAGAGTTAACAGAGGTAAGATGCCAGCCAGATATCAGGATTGAACTATTATGGAACTCTCGTACTGCGTTTGTTAGTCAGTGTTCATTCATTCAATTGGCTGACTAAAGCTTAAGAGAGACCAATAACATTTGCCTCTGCTACGTCCCAGATGGGCCTAAGCGCCCATGTTTCCAGTTTAGTGCCGGACTATGGACACTACCCCAGTTACGTTGATTGATTGATCTACGACCCTGTTCCCCTTCTAGAAGAGTCGTCGTCCCATTACCTACACCTTTGTGCCTTTAAAGATTTAAAGGACTTATAAATGTTTGCCGTATATATGTATATTTCATGTTTTACAGGTCCACAGACGCTTTCTTCAAAAAGAGGGTGTATGCAGTGTCCCAGATACACTGCAGCAATGTACTGTGATTTCTGATATTGTATGTAAAAATATGTGTTTAAAACTGTTCCTTTAAGGCTGGGCTGAGGGGAGGAGTCAAGGCAGATCCCTTGTAGTTTTGAATCAGTCAGTTAGTGCTGAGAGAGCCAAGTAACGGTTGGAGTGAGGAGCAGTTCCTGTGTAGGAGAAAACCTGCAGCTCTGAGGAGAAAATCCAGTTTAGAGATCTTGGATCAAACCTGGAGAAACACACAACTAATCCAGTTGTGTAATTACCACAGAGAGCAAATCCTGCTGAGAGAATCAAAGGAGGAAATTCAGAAGGAATCCTCTGCCTTGTCTCCTCACCTGCCAGCCTGCAGCCATTGTATCTGTACCCTACCAAGAGTTATATCATTTAAACTAATCACACTTCCATTTCCCATAGTCGTTTGGCTCAGGATATACGGTCTCATTTTCTCAATTGGTTATGATTAATAATTAGGTACCACCCCACATTACATTAACCCATTAGGATTGTGACACAAGGAATTAGATGAAGCATGCATAAGATATCTGAAGATATCTGGTCATTTAGGTCCAATGGTGTAACCATATTTAACCTAAAAATCCATTGCGCCACACGCTGGAGCACCCTCCTATCGAAGTCCCCTCTTACATTTGGTTTAACCAGTTCTATTCCTTGGAACCTGATCTTTGAGGAGTCTCAATTATGACATTCCCATATATGGCAAGGTATGGGCTTTTCCTCCTTCCTTTCTATGTCACAAATGTGGTCTCTTATGCGCATACGGAACTCCAGAATGGAGTCCACTTATAATGAGGTATACGATACCTTTGCTAATGCAGTTGATGAAAGACCTACACATGTATAACTGACCAGTAGACTTACTGATAAATTTCTTCCCTGTCAAAATCGAGCTACAGGCCATACAGGACCCACACCTGTATGTACCCGTGACTTTTTGTGACATCCACTTACCTCGGGGTTCCTCCTGCATCAGGTGACTGTGCACTAATCTGTCGCACACATTTGTCCCCCTTCTGTATGTAATACCAAGTTCATCTCCCAAGTACTCCCCTACGTCCGGGCCAGCCTTGAGTACTCCCCAGTACGTGCGGATGACATCTCACACCTGGGAGTGAGCTAAATCATAGGTTGCAATGATCCTCAATTGTGGGTTTACCTCAGCTCACTCCCTAGGGTTTAAGAGTTGGTCACAATTAACTGACAGCGAATTTTGGTATTCCCCTTTGAGGACATTTTCTGGGTAACCTCTCCTACGAAACCACTGTTTAAGATCACATGCAGCAGTTTTGAAGTCCGTAATTGTGGAGCAATTGTGGCGAGCCCTCAAATCCTGTCCATTTGGGATGCCCCTACGAAATGACTATGGGTGCCAGCTCTCCCATTTAAGCAAGCTATTCGTCACTGTGGGCTCTCTGTAGATGTTAGTTCTGAGATTGCCCCCCCCCCCCCTCCCAGATAAGTTAATAGATAAATCCAAGAAGGCAATACTTCTCTCTTGGATTTCTGAGGTGAAGAACAATCCCAGTGTGTTGTTATTAAGTACCCCCACAAAGTCCTCAAACTTCTTCTTAGTGTCCAGCCATATGATGAAAACATAATTATGAATCTAAATCAGACTGATACAGAGGATGTCCATGACTCCATATCCTCGCATAAAACGACCTTTTGCTCCCACTAGAAATTTGCGTAGGTGGGCGCACAGGGGCTGCCCTTCGCAACTCCCCTGAGCTGGTGGAAGAATCTGCATTTAAATTTGCAATAGTTATGCTCTAAGATGTACCTGAGCAATTCCCCTACAAAGATGTTATGTCCCTGAAAATGCACACCTTTAGTTGATAGGAAGTGCTCCATAGCTCAACAGCCTCATGCGGAAATTGAGCTGTAGAGGGCCGCCACATCCAAGCTAGCCAGCCAACACTCCCCTTTACATTGGAAGCCCTCTGGTCTTCTAAGGACATTCATCGTATCCCTCAGATAAGATGGGAGGGCTGTGACATAGGGGCGTAAGATACAGTCTAGATCAGGCGTGGGGAACCTTTTTTCTGCCAAGGGCCATTTGGATATTTATAACATCATTCGCGGGCCATACAAAATTATCAACTTAAAACTTCGCCTGTTATATGTGGTAAAACATCTAATTAACTCACCCCTAATGTGATGGCTGGAACTGCTTTACTTTGGTGAGGCATGTGCTGTTAGCCAGTATTGATGATGTTGCTACTCGACTCTTTGCAATGGTAAGTTTTGAAAAGAACTGCCCGCTGCAGTAAGTTGTTCCGACTTACTTAAAGGGGTTTTCCCATCAGGGACATTTATGACCTATCCACTGGATAGGTCATAAATTTGAGATAGATGCAAGTCCCACCTCTGGGACCCGCACTTATCTCTAGAACAGGGCCCCCTAAACCCCGTTCTACCACTCGGTGTTCCGGCTGATTTCCGACCATGAAGAAGGGAACATCTATTGAAAGAACAGGAGAATCCCGATACAGGTGGGATACCATCGTCAATAAGCAAACTTTCAACCAAATTTCCACAATTTGCATTGTGCCTACCAATTGATTTGTTTGTACAGTTAGTGTCTCATGAGTTTGAGAAAATATCAACATCAATTGGCGGCGACAATCTTACACCAGCCGAATGAATTAGCCTCAAGAAATTAAGATCTTTGGAAGACACTGTATTTAACCCCTTTGCGCTCAGTGACGTACTATTCCGTCATGCTGACCGCACCGTTCGCGCTCAGTGACGGAATAGTACGTCATGGGGAAAATGCATTGCCATTTTCCGCCGGCGCGTTCACGAGCTGTGACAACTGCTGATTCGGACAGCAGTCTATCACCGCTCAATACACCGGGACTTATCATGATGGTCCCGCCTCTTCGATTGCCGCTATCGGTCAATCAGTGACTAACTGTCCAGTAGCGGAGATCGGTCTCTTCACTTCCTCTCCCTGACATCACATCCTGCTGCAATCACCCTGAATGCCTCTGTTGGAAATAGAGAGGCGTTCAGAGTGGTTGTGAGAAAAGCAAAGTGCAAAAAAATGTAAAAAAAAAACTTCTTTTTGCTTATTTGATCTCCTATCACTGACCACTTCTTAGTCTTCAGGACCAATTTCTTGGTCCCTGGGGATTATTTTTCTCATTTTTTTCTTTATAAAATATATAAAACAAAAAAAATCTAATAGATAAATAAATTGTTAGTTTAGACAATTTATCTAGTTAAGTATTAGGCTTAGTTAGTGTCAGGGAACTGTCAAAAAGCGTAGTTCGGTATAGCGTCAGGGAATTTAGCATCAGGAATCCATCACCGTAGTTAGGTTTATCATCAGGGAAGCTCGGAATAATCTAGTTAGGTTTAGTGTCAGGGAATAGTCGCCGTAGTTAGATTTAGTCTCAGGGAAGTTCAAATAAAATCTAGTTAGGTTTAGTGTTAGGAACCCTCGCCCTAGTTAGGTTTAGTCTCAGGGAGGCCCACTCGTTCTATAAAAACACCAATTTTTTTGGGCTGGTTTAGGTAGCAGCCTATTGCTCCTAGTTAGGGAAGCAAACAAACATATCCCAACATTTACTGCCGAAGAGGCATATTAATTTCTTGCCTCAGACACAGACTTGTCGGATGGTGAGACTCTATTTTATTTATCCACCTCCTTATCCAGTGACGAAGAAGAGGAACCCTCTAGGAGACACCCTAGGACCACCACTACAGTTCAAACCCCCGAGCGAAATGAACCCGTCGCAGTTGAAACCCCCGAGCGAAGTGATCCCTCCGCAGTTGAAACCCCAGAGCGAAGTGACCCCATTTGGACCCCCCACACCAGACATTTATGAGCCCAAGAGGTGGTGTTAGAAGAATTTTCCATACTTAGCAATAATGATTCAAGTTTTTATCCCAATAAGAGTTTTATTCTCATCGATGAGGAGACTGTATGTCTGACTTAATTCCATAAGCACAGGTTTATAGACACATATCAATGCATATTGCAGTACAGACCAACTGAAAAACTGTTTGTGGCTTTCCTGTCACATGAAATGTTACACTTCAAAATGAGAGTAGGTCAGTTGGACTTCCTCTGGAGATTGCAATCTTTATTAAGAAGTCCAACTGCCTCATACACTTAGAGAGACTGTCATTTAACTCTTTGTCAACTAAAGTATTTTCTGAGAAACCTGCATGCACATTTAATATCTATTACATGAAGTAACAATAAATTTAAAATAAAACTTTTCTAACAGGTGGTTATCAAGAACCTAATCTTTAGGGACCAAGAAGAGGGGCCACCCAGTACTTCTGGAAGCGAGGCCACATGCATCGTACCAGGGCAACACTTTCCAGATGAAGTTCCCCAAACTGGCAAGAAGGGAAAAAGTCATAAGAGGTGCAAAGTCTGCTATAAGAGGGGGAAAAGGAAGGACAAAATATATATATGTGCCACGTGTTCCGAAAAACCAGGGCTCTGTATGAAAGAAAGTTATCATACATCCATTGATTTTTAATCTACCCCAGTTTTACTTACCCTGATGCACTCCGCACAGCTTATCCCCCTCATCTTTTTCTTCTGCGTCCTGCTGTGTGCCCAGGCAGCTGTTAACAGCCACTTGTAGGGTATTGCCATACCCGGGAGAACCCACATTACAGTTTTTTTGGGTGAATGTCTCCGATGGCACATGCTTGACACAATATATCGGACACTGAATTGGCATATATGCATAGAAAATTGCAAATCTCATTCTGCACTATCTGCTGCGCATTATCTTTTACACAATACCTGTGGGGCCAAAATGCTCACTACAAGAAAATCCCCAGTGGCCAAATGGTGGTCCCTCTAAGCCCTCCCATGGTCCCAAACGGCAGTTTATCACCACAAATGGGGTATTGCCGCACTCAGGACAAATTGGGCAACAAAATGGGTTATTTTATTCCTTGTGAAAATAAGAAATTTTGAGGCAAAACTACATCTTATTGGAAAAAAATATTTTTTTTTAGTTTACAATCCAATTCAAATAAATTCTGTGAAAAAACTGTGGGGTCTAAATGGTCACAACACCCATAAATGAATTCCTTGAGGGGTGTAATTTACAAAATGGGGTCACTTCTGGTGGGTTTCCATTGCTTTGATACCTCTGGGGCTCTGCAAATGTGACATGGCACCCGAAAACCAATCCAGCAAAATCTGGACTCCAAAGAACACATAGCGCTCCTTTCCTTCTGAGCCCTCCCATGGGTCCAAATGGCAGTTTATCACCACAAATGGGGTATTGCCGCACTCAGGACAAATTGGGCAACAAAATGGGGTATTTTATTTCTTGTGAAAATAAGAAATTTTGATAAAAAATGACATCTTATTGGAAAACATGTCATTTTTTAAATTTTACAGCCCAATTTAAATACGTGCTGTGAAAAACCTGTGTGGTCAAAATGGTAACAACAACCATATATGAATTCCTTGAGGGGTGTAGTTTCCAAAATGGGGTCACTTTTGGGGATTTTCTACTATTTTGGCACCTCAACACCTCTTCAAACCTGGCATGCTGGCTAAAATATATTCTAATATAATAGAGGCCCCAAAATGCACTAGGTACTTCTTAGCTTCTGGGGCTTGTGTTTTAGTCCACGAGCACACTAGAGCCAAATGTGGGACATTTCTAAAAACTGCAGAATCTGGACAATACATATTTAGTAGTGTTTCTCTGGTAAAACCTTCTGTGTTACAGAAAAAAAAAATTGAATAAAATTGAAATTCAGCAAGAAAAATGAAATTTGCTAATTTCACCTCCACTTTGCTTTAATTCCTGTGAAATGACTAAAGGGTTAACAAACTTTCTAAATGCTGTTTTGAATACTTTGAGGGGTCTAGTTTTTAAAATGGGGTGTTTTATGGGGGTGTATAATACATAGGCCTCTCAAAGCCACTTCAGAATTGAACAGGTATCTTAAAAAAAAGGCTTTTGAAATTCTCTTTAAAATATGAGAAATTTCTGTTTATGTTCTAAGCCTTGTGACGTCCAAGAAAAATAAAAGAATGTTAAAAAAAACGATGCCAATCTAATGTACACATATGGGAAATGTGAACTAGTAACTATTTTGGGTGGTATAACCATCTGTTTTACAAGCAGATGCATTTAAATTCTGAAAACTTCAATTGTTTTATAAATTTTCTCTAAATGTTGCAATTTTTCACCAATAAACACTAAATATATCGTCCAAATTTTGCCACTAACATAAAGCCCAATGTGTCACGAGAAAACCATCTCAGAATCGCTTGGATAGGTTTAAGCATTCCGACATTATTACCACATAAAGTGAAATATGTCAGATTTCAAAAATGGGCTCTGATCCTTAAGGCCAAAACAAGGCTGCGTCCTTAAGGGGTTAAGGACATTTGTTCTTCCCCGTTTGAAATATCCTTGTTTATAGTGGCCTTTGCTTTGGTCTTTTTTGGAGCATTACGTATTTCGGAATTGATTGCCATGTCTGCAGCCCGCCCGGGTGGTTTGTTTTTTTTAAACTCGTTTTATTGAAAAAAATTGCACAATACAAATGTCCGTAGTAAAGAATAGCAAAGAAACACATTTAGGTAATAATAACTTACATGATCATAGAGGCATAGTAGTAATGGTAGTAATTAACAGGTCATGACATATTTAGATCACATATTAATCTTCAATAAGGACATCCCAGCGGACACCATACATTTTAAGGTCAATTTCCAATTTATTTCAGACAAAATATAGAAGTCCTGCAAGTAACCACTCGTATGCCATCAGCCCTCCTCAAGGTTGCAACAACTGGTCCCTCAGATCTGTGAATCTATGCGGAGTGTACAGAGTGCATGGTGAATCACACCAAATCTGCAATATTTTATAAAATGTACTAATACACCCTCTTTTCTTATATAAAACTCGCTCATATGGAATAATGGAATTGATCAGCGATTTCCATTTTGCCACCCTAGGTGGTCTCTGATCCATCCATCTTAGTGCGATGGTTTTCCTTACCATAAACAATACCTCTTGCAGAAGAATGCGCAGGTGGAATGGCCACTGTTCTTCAGTCAGCACCCCAAATAGACAGACCTTTGGTGAAAGGGGGATCGGCTGCTTCACCACTTCCTCAACCACTCCCATCACATCCCCCCAAAAGGAGGCCACCATTGGACAATCCCAAATCATATGCCAGAAATCTGATCTGGGAAAACGACATCTATGGCATTCAGTGCTGGGGTATCTGCCCTTCTGTGCAATCTCACCGGCGTGAGATAGCTCTGGTGAACTATGGATAATTGAATCATTTTGTTATTTGCTGCCGGTGAGACCGAGAGAGGAGATGAGAGTATATCCTCCCATTCCTCCCCCGTCAGATCTGGTATAGGGCCCTCCCATTTATCCTTCATCGGTAACGTGACATTGGCCAATTTAGCATGTATAAGAGCAGTGTAGACAGCAGAGATCAGCCCCCGGGGGCCCTGTGATCTAAAAACACCAATCAGAGGGAATCGTGAGAATTCGTGATCTGACCTAGGGTATTGACTTGCGAGAGCATGTCGCAGCTGCAGATATCGATAGAAACCTTCTCTAGGAATTTGGAAGTCCTCTTGCATTTGTGTAAAGGATTTAAAGACGTTATCAACATACACATCTCCAATTCTACGCACCTCAAAGCCACACCAAAAAGGGGGGCTTGCCCTTCCATTAGATGAGGAAGAAGGGGGTCATCCCACAGTGGCATGTCCACCTGTATATCCGCATATGCATACATATGTTTGGCAGCCATCCAGGCCTGCACTGCCACCCTATGGACTGGAAGCATTGCCTTATAGGTTCCCAGGGGAACTTTCCAGCACTGGCCAAAGATGTGTGAGATGCAAATATGTAGCGAGGTGCTGTTCCCGCGTTGGTAACGGATCCGGCCCTGTCCATAGCTGCAGGTACCTCAGCTGCCCAGCTAGATAATACATGAACAGGTCCGGTAATGCCATCCCTCCCGCATGCTTAGGTCTCTGCAGGGTAGACAAACTAAGTTTGGATCTATTGGATCCCCAGATAAAGGCTGGGAATAAGGCATGAAGGTATTTAAAAAAGACCTTATATACTGGTATGGCTGCGTGCTCCAGGACATATAGACATTTTGGCAGAATAACCATTTTAATTAAGAACATTTAATTACATTAGGAAGCCAAGCTGCCATCACTACATCAACCCCCAAGCAAGAGCCAGATTCAGTTGCTGAACTGAGAGAACAAGTCGCTGTTTTGACCAAAAGCCTCACTAAAGTGTGTCAGAGCTTGGAAGATCTGAGGCAGCACCAAGAGGAAAGCCACCGGTACACCAGTAACAGGTTCCGTGATAGACCTGTTAGAAGGAGGTTAACTTTCCAGAATCCGGGTAGGCTCCCTATTGACAAGTTTGATGCTAATGGAAGACCCATTTGCCGCAGGTGCCAAAGAGCTGGCCATGTTAAGAGAGAATGCTGTTAGTTAAATATAATAATTAATAACAGAAAGCATACCCTGCTACGTTGGCTGGCTCACAAGTCACCATGTTGCAAAGAGGTTGGTTTGAGAAACATTGATCAGCTGATACAACCTCCAGACCCTTGGCTGAAAGTCATAGCCAGTAATGGACAGTTAATACCTCTACATTGTTACTGGGAACCTACAATCCAGGTGAGGGAGATACAACTACCTCAGCAAGGCGTGATTGTAATAGATCTAAAGGATAACGAATTTCCACCAATGGTGCTGGGCAAGAACATACTCCACAACTGCTATGAAGAAATGCTAGATGCCCTACATGGCGCCCTTCCTACAGCTTCTACCTCTAAGCAAGTTGCGCTTCATAACTCCATACGTCACCTGACTGCTTAACAGAGATTCTCCAATGAAAAGGGTGAGATTTGCCGTGCTCGTATTATGGACAACCAACCAGTGACTCTGCAGCCAGAGGCAGAAACCATGGTGTGGTGCAGAGCTCAGTCTTTACCTTGTAAACCTGAACATCAAGCTCTAGTGGAACCTCTTCCAATGGAAGAACACCCAACAATGCAAGCAGCCAGAAGCCTAATGACTGTTTACAATGGGAGGGTACCCATCCGCCTCCTGAATCTTGGCGGGGGAGTTCCCTGCTTCAGCATTAGATTCAACTGTATCTGCGTCCTAAGGAACCTTTCACCAGGGGTATATGTCTGGAAATATTCGATTTTGACGGGAGATTCAAACGCAGTGTGAATAGAGCCTAAATCTGGTGTAAGACGGTCCAAAAAACTGTTGCAGGTGACATACTTATCAAACAGATAAGATTTTTTTAAATCCCAAAGCTGCTTAACCAGTTCAGGACCGGGCTATTTTGAGCCTTCAGGACCAGACACTGTTTAGCCCTTTTTAGCACGTGTTAAATGGCTATAACTTTTTTATTTGTTGGGCTAACGACGGTATTTTTTTTGCAATGTTTTTTTCCGTAGACAATGCAGGTTTCTTTTTTTATCGTTTTTATACACATCCTTTTTGCTATTTTAGAATTTTTATTTTTAAAGTTTGAAAATAATAGTAAAAAAATAAGCTTTTTTACATTTCAGCTATTTTTTTTTGGTAATAACATAGTTTTACCCTAAAATGGACCTTTTATTTGTGATCATCATTGTCTACCATAAATTTTAATATATAACATGTCTATATTAGGGTAATTGGGTCAGCGCTAGCGTTACAACAATTATAGGCGGGGGGAACGTTTTTTTGGGGGTGGGTATTTTATGTGTATTTATTATAAAACATTTTTTTGCACTTTACTTTACTTTTATTTTTTTATTACTATGGTCTGTCCCTCAAAGGTCAAAAAAGACCTTTGGGGAACTTTATATATATTTTTTCTTTCTTTTACACCATGTTTTTCCACTGGAGCTGCACAGCAGCCCCAGTTACAGGGGAAATCAGCCCTCTCATAGTGACGATTGTCACTAATAGGGCTGTGCTGGGTCTAGTAAGACCCACCAGCAGTCTGTCACTAACGGCACCCGGCGATCATGTGACCAGTCACATGAAAACCGGGAGCAATAGAGACAGTGGCATGGCCGCTGCCTCTATTCCTATACACAGCGTTCATTGAGCGCTGTGTACAAGTGATCAGAGAAGACAGAAGCAGCGAAAGCTGCTTCTATCCTCTCCTCAGGGTCCCCGGCAGTCACTGACAGCCGGAGACCCGACATTCAGCTGCCCGATCGCGCGGGCAGCAAGTTAAAACCCGAGCCGTAAAAAGTATATGGCTCGGGTTTTAAGAACCCTGACCGCTGGCTGTAAAAACACAGCCAGCGGTCGGGAACCAGTTAAGACATTTATGGATTTTGTCATTCAGTTGCGTAAAGGGTTGTAATGGTGGTGCGGCTGGTTAAGATTAGCTATGCAACATATTTATCCTGAATTTTATTTTTACAAAAGTGGAGCACATGTGCAGCAGTTCAGACCTGTGTCTGCTCTATTGTAGTCTTTAGTATAAGGCCTAGTTTACACAGGGTTTTTTGCAGGACGAAAAAGTCTGCCTCAAAATTGCTTCAGGCATTTTGAGGCCGATTTTGTCGCCTGTGTAACACAGCTGTCACCCGCTGTGTATGGAGCAAGCTCAGCCCGTGAGCCCCCTCCATACTTCCCCTTAACGGCTGCCACGTACCAGTACCTGACATCTCGTTAAGGGGTTAATAGAAATAGGTGCGATACAGGCGACAAGACTGACACAGGGTGTCATGAACTGCTGACAAGTATTACTATAGCAGTAAAGTGAGAACTTGAGTAGCGGGACATCACAAAGTGGGTGTGGTGTGATTTGAAGGGACATTTCTGAGCATAAGTGGGTATTCCCAAATAATACTATACAGCTTCTAGAAAATAATTTCGTATGTCCAACAAACTAGGTATGCAATTGATTACATACAAAAGTAGAGCTGAAGGAGTTAAAGGCTGTGCACTTTGCAATTTTTCTCTTTTTAATTCTCCAATTAGTTTTTTAAATTGCTACAATCTCTTTAAAATAAAAATGAAACAAAATCTTGGTATACATTTTATTGTTTTGCGTCTAGAGCTAGTGCAAAGACCTATTTGTCTCCATGGAAACCAACTACAAACAAACATAAGTCCTGCAAAATGTGTTATTCCACGTTACACTTGCCATTGGACCAGAATCACATAATGTAATCCAAGGTAAGGTGCTGGATAACACAGACAAGATATGACAATAAAAAAATCCTTGTTTTTTTGTCCATGTGTTATCCCGGAGACGAAAAAGGAGAGGGGTGCCATGCTGGTGACTGAGGAGAGGGGTGCCATTGTGGTGACTATGAAGGATACTGTACAGTGTTCTTTAACCTATGGCTGTCTAGTTGTTATGAAACTAAAATTCCCATCATGCACTCATGCACTACAGGTCTCCGGTAGGGTAAAATGGGAAGTCACAGGTAGAAGACCTCTGCAGTGTAATGTTTGGTAATTAAGTTTACCGGTTACACATCAATTACAAGACTAGGTATGGGCAGGACTTTAACTTGATTTTCTCAATGGCTTTTCAATATCTTTTGTTGTGTTGAGTGATAAGTTTTTACGCTGCAGAAAGTAATCCGGGTGAATTGCTACATCTGTATATGAGAACAGTGTCATTAATAACATGATTTTGGGCTGTTTTATCATTTTGTGAATTTATTCATGTACTCTGGATGTTTGCTGACTGCATTAAACACTTTAACTAGCAGTCTGTATACTTTTTTCTTTAAAAAGACCATCCCCACAATTTTGGTGGTCGTCTTGAGCTTTCACTAAAATATACACCTCCTTCTCATTTCGTCATGGCATCATCCTTGTACATGCAAGTGTCAGAATGTGATGACATCATAAGGCAGTTATAAATTACCATACCCTCCTCTAAGCTGTTCTCAGAATGTGATGACATCATAAAGCAGTTATAAATTACCATACCATCCTCTATGCTGTTCTCAGAATGTGATGACATCATAAAGCAGTCCTAGGTTAAGTTATCACACATTCAGTGATTTCCCCCTTTTTTGTCATGGCGAATAAACAGAGCATAGCTGTTATTTTCCTGGCGATTCTTGCTGTATTTGTGGACATTGCGCTTGGTCGTGAGACTTCCGGTAATGTGACTGTTATTTATTTCATTCTAATACTAGTTTAATCATATCTATCCAGTTATTATATTACTTACAATCTCTTACATATGTGTCGTATAACTTACACTTTACCTCTGTCTCCTTCTGTCTATACCTCTGTCTGGCTTAGTGAATGAGAAATCATGTAACGCCATTTGAGAAAAACATGGCGGTTACTGTGATTTCTGTTACTAGAATGAGCTCCACAAAGCTTAGCTGTGATCTTATTGTACCAGTGAAGTGAATGAGACAGATACACAATGTTGTAGATTATTTCATAATTGCTACTTGTCTAAAATCGAAATGATAATTTCTTAAAATCCAAATTATCCGTTCTTCAATCTCTTATAAACAGTTGGGTTGTTCATGTGAATATTCCTGGACTTTTATTGCCAACTTTACTATTAAAGAGGTTATCCCATCAAAACAACCCACTCTTTAAGGACAGTCCCGTCCCCCCCCCCCCCACCCCGTGTCCAGCTGGTATAAGACTGTTGAAACTCTGTATCGAAGTTACAGGCGGCCACATACTGTTCAATGGATGGCAGAGAAGGATCTATTGGCTCTCTAGTATGGCTAATAGACGGGATCCTAAGTAGATGTCCAAGAAGCTAGAGAATTATATATAAAAGGCTATTAGAAATAATGTATATGAGAATTCCATTCTGCAACAGATTGATGTCAGTCAGGGAGACTGAGGGGAGATGATATAATACAATCTTCTCCTCAATATTAAAGTTATCACCAGTGTGTGCACATATTAGCGTCAATGGTAGAACATCCCAGCACCACAGAATACAGAGATACTATGGACCTGTCACGTGTTGTATAGATTTATATAGCTGCTTATGTGTGTGTGTGTGTGTGTGTGTGTGTGTGTGTGTGTGTGTGCGCCCTATGTACGATTTTTCAGAGTCTTCTACAAGGAATATTAGAATTTTGCAGTATAATAATCCCAGTTATTTAAATAAAGTATATACAGAAAAGTATATTTTTTAATATTGTTTTGATTTTATTTATCTTATTTATTGCAGCAACAACTCCTGGTGAGATTGATATAACATCGAAGTCTCACACTGTTCCAGCATATGCTGAAGGTAAGAATAAAACGATATAACTAATATACTTGTAATATACCTGTTTGCCATCAGTGAATGAGAACATGGGAACCTGCTCTCCGCTGAGAAGTGGATACAACTGTACACAGTCTTAGGCAATGCTCTGTGCGCTAAATACATCAGCAGCAGCGCCACAAACCTCACTCATAGTTTGTTTCTAAATGTAGATAATATAACAAATGAATGTAATTTTTTTCATACAGGTCCATCTGATGGACAAAAAAAAATACCTAAAACGCGTTTGAGAAAAATTGTGGTGACTCCGCGTTCAAACATCAATGGTAAGTGTATTGTGAATATGTTATTATTACAATATCCTCCTCCATATTCTGTCATTTACTAGAACTGTGCCCTAAGATTAAAAAGTTTCCTCAAACCATTATAAAGACTGTCATGTTCTATGTGGTGTCATGATGTGATTATTATGTTGGGCCCATGTTATATCCAGTATGTGGCCTTCTACAAGGAAATGTTTCCCAACATTCCCACCAATGAAGATTTCAGGAATAGGGAACCCATCAATGTCCATTACTGTTCCCAATGACAGAAATATCTTTCTATAGATATAGAGAATATGTTTATAATGTTGATTTTCTCTTTGTTTCTTATAGACAAGACATCTGGTGTGATAATAAAGACAACATTGTCTATCACCACACCACCACCCCCTGAAGGTAATATAATAACTTATTATAGAGAGAGAATCCATCTAGTAATGACAAACATACAAGTATATCAGCGGATTAGCATGTTCAGTCGGCTTAGATGTTGGTATTGATGGCACGGGACTCAAGTTTAGAGTCTATACATTGATGGAAATATTGGGGGATTTATATATTATTTAGAAAAGAATTAAAATAGACTAAATTCCCATTACTTTATCACAAAGAACCAAGTAAGAAATACTGCTACACCAGTGTATACGAGACGTTTAATAGATCCATGTACATTATTTATATATAACGCTAATGCACAATATACACTCTAGGGTTAATATTGATTGTATGAGGCTATTACTACCATTCTTTCAGAGAACCAATATATTTATTTAGGGTAATACTAAGTATAAATACAAGTCACAAATTATAATGTAGTTTACAAGGGGTGTTCAAGTCAATGCATCACAACATCTATCCGCATCGTTTATACATTGGGATAGTAGGAAACAAATTACAATTAGGTATATACTATATCTGCAGAAGACAACTAGGGCTTTCTATTGAGATATGAGGTTACAAGTGTTAAATCTTTATATTCACATTTTCATACAAACCCATAATAGATATGAAGACCTCCTGGCTATAGACAAAAACCATAAAATACCCCAAAATATACTATCGTTTCATGATAATAGAAATCTGCCTTACATTTAATTTCACTGTAATGAAAATAATGAGCAAAATGTCATCAATGCACAATAGATATAATATAACTGATGGTGTCTCAATAATATTGCTGTCAGTGAATGACTCTTTGCTGTGTGCCGGACATCAGAAGGTTTCACTATTATTAGTATTATTAACACGTTCTCTGTACTGTGTTATAGATCCAGTTAGTGCAGACATTACAACTACAACACAAGGGTCTACACCCCCAACTGAGAATGATCTGCAGGGGACCGGTGAGTTCTCTGAATAAATATATTGTCTGATACTGGATTGTTATTATCCATATACTATGATCGGATCATGATTTGTTCTTCATCCTTTCCATAATGTAATATTTTCTTTATTATAGATAAAACGTCTGCTGCAACAGTTACATCACTGCCCAGTACCACAACAACATATACTGAAGGTAATGCACAATACTTATAATGTTAGCTATGCAGGGTATGACTATCGGAGGTGTAGGGGCGATCACAGACACAGGCTCTGGAGTCCGAGGGGGTCCATAAGGTTCATCTGCCTCAGACCAGGAGACAACCCCTACCCATAATGCTGTTCTCCTTGACAGAAGCTTACCCTGTCTGGTCTTAAGAAGGATCTACCATATTTAATAGAATAGTTTAATCAATTATTAATACATAATGTACAATTATAATGGGTAATGTGTGTATTTTTGTCTTGTAGGTGTCTCAAATGGAATTTCCACAAAAGTGAAAAAAATTAAGAAAATCATTGTTCCTCGTGGAAATTTCCATGGTAAGTTATAGAATAGTATAATAGGTTACTATATAATGTACAGTTATAATGGTTAATTTGTGTATTTTTCTCATGTAGGTGTCTCATATGGAATTGCCACAAAGGAAAAACAATTAAAGAAAATCATTGTCCCGCGTGGCAATTTCCATGGTAAGTTATAGAATAGTATAATAGATTATTATTATATAATGTACAGTTATAATGGTTAATTTGTGTATTTTTCTCATGTAGGTGTCTCCTATAGAATTCCCACAAAAGAAAAACAATTAAAGAAAATCATTGTACCGCGTGGAAATTTCCATGGTAGGTTAATCTAGAAGTTCTTATTATGATGAGTAGTATAAAAAATGGCTGTTAATATTTCTACCTATGTTCTCATTTTTATTAGGTTTTTTAAAACAAAACTCCTGGTTATTAGAAAGATTAATATTTGCCTTTATATGACCTTATTTCAAGAACATTTTGTGTTTTATGTTGTGGATTTTGGTGCGTTTTTTCTACATTTGTCAGATACAGTTCGCAAGCGGAAACGCAAGAGAAATTCAGATCCTGCAGATTGTAAAATACGCACCGAAGGTTAATTGATGTGCGGAAAAATTCTGCAACGTGTAGATGAGAACTTGGAATCTTGCTTCGCTGATACTGTATTACATTGCGGATTTGCCGCAGGATAATTTGCATGGCAAATCCGTGTGTAATATGCATCCGTGTGCATTTGGTCTAAAGGTGAAAAGGAAAGTCAAGAGGCAGTGTTCAGTTGTTTCCATATCTCCCTTAGGTTATATTGAAGTATTACATCTCTTGTTACTTCATGATCACAAGACTTTATATAATTTATAAAACTATTACAATTATGACACATTTATGTCAATGATGAGTATTATTACTTTTTCAGAACGTAAGATCAGTGCAGGACTGCGATATCCTAAGAAAAGAGTAGAGACACCTTATCCTGAAGGTAAAGATCCATTCCTCATTCACTTGTATTTTATGCTACTTTGCTGTGGACTTTTTTGTACATGTTTTATTTATAATAAGTTAATGTGGGTATTTTTGCCATTCAGTGGAGACAGACTTTGACAGAGACTTAAAAGCATTGAAAAAAATGTTGGCTCGACCTAGAAAGATACAAGGTAAGACCATTCTTCTAATATACTTATACACTTATAGTATAAAGTCACATCTCATATAATAAGGGTTTATAGGTTCTTACATTATATTACACTATTATAATCATCACATAGTTATGATTATGATGTCCAGGGTCAGATATACCATATGTGCAACCTGTCTAACTGCACCGGGGCCCTGCAGGCAAGAGGGCCCACTCCTACCTTAAGGAAAATAGTGCCCCCTACTGTCTATCGGTCACATGTAAGGGGTTTTACTTATTCCCATCCATGCCCCACAATTACTGCTGGATTGGCACACTGTGAAGGATTTTCTGGGGAGCAGTGGATGAGGTGATCTATCGCTAGCACCCCGCTGTCATGAAATTCGTCTTTGGATAACAAGGGGCTCATACACTTGTCTTGCACAGGGGGCCTCCGTTATTTGTATCTGCCCCTGATGATATCACAATATCAGGATTTACATTTCTTGTGCACACAATATAATTGTTTGCAATATTTTCATTATTATATTTTCAGGTCGTAAGATCAATGCAGGATTACAACATCCTGAAAAGACAGAAGACACAACCTATCGTCAAGGTATAAATCTTTACTACATTATAGCAATTATATTATAAACGATATAAACACAAACATAACAAGCATAACTCTGTTCACATCCGTGTTCAGGGGTTTCTGACAAGCTTCCCAGTATTTTAGAAAGGGAAAATAGCGAAGTCTGCAGCACTATTCTTGTCAAAAATACCATTAAAAAAAATTCAACATGGCCGATAATATATTCTCCAGATCTTGTTCTCTTGTCATTGACTTTTTAAAATAGTTTATGCATAAAAATAAGGGTATATTCACACATTGCAGATTTGTTGCAGGAATTTTTACGAGTGAAAATCTGTTCCATATATCTAAATGCGGTTGTTTCTGCACATCGATTTCTGCAATCCACATTCAGATAAAGGGGACAGTATACGCTCGTTCTAAGGCTCAATGCACACGATGCGTATTACAGGCGGTTTTGCCACGCGGATTTGCATGTAGCGAAACCGCAGCATAATGAAGTACCAGCATAGTCTGAGAGATTCCAGGAAATCTCATGTACACGCTGCAATGTTTTTCCGGACAGAAATTGACCTGCGGTGCATTTTTTAGATTCCACAGCACGTCAATTTATCTTGCGTTTCTGCTTGTGAATTGTATCTGCCTAGTGCTGTGGAAAATCGCACCAAAACCGCAGCAGGAAAACGCGCCAAAGAACGCATCAAAACGTAAAAACTGAACTGGAAAACGCATGGAAATACGCACGATTAGGTGCGGTTTTTACCTACCAATTGCTACGGTTTTGGTGCATATTTTCCTCAGCAAAATAAGCTACATGCCCACGTTGTGTAAAACTCAAACATAGAAATGTGATCCAATCTGTGTAGGAAAGATTAGAATGACACTTCCAGCTATAATAAATAGTCTGCATAGGAATATATTTATTACAGGTTAACCGTGTAATACACTTCTTATTTCCAGAATTAGAACAAGCGCCACCAGATGACGATGAGGAGGAATCATATCCTTGGATGCTTGACACAACAACTGAAGGTAAGCTGTTATATTACCGCATATCTCCCAGTCTATGACACTGAACATCATACATTGTAGGGTAGAGGTCTCCTAAATATTTATGTGATCAGCTGTAAATGTGGGAAATTTTATGGTTTCTAATAGCAGGACCATCACCTGGAGCGACAGAGGTAAAAACTGACATTAAAATGTTATGTTGTTATAACATTATCTGACAAAAGAGATAAAATGAGACAACAACCTGATTGGATGACAGCTGTCAACCAATAATCACGACTCTTCTTATTTGTACGTACCAAACCCGTCAAAAAGCATGAAAGAAATGCATGTAAAATAATCGTTTTTACATGTATTTTTGCTGGCATTTGTTATTTTGAAAAACGTCATACCCAGAGGATGACTTTTGATAAAAACTAAACTGACGGAAAATATGCTACAAAAATGGAAAAAAACAAACACCCCACTGTGTATAAAGGCTTTCTTATATTTTACTATAAACTTTAAACCAACATCTGGCCGCATCATTCTTGTCCCACCAAAAAACACGCAAAAAACACCATGGAAAAAACATCAAAACATTATGGGGCAGATGAACTATAACAAATGCATGCCGTTTGCCAATTTTGTTTACGTGTTTTAGAAATTTTTTTGCTTCTTACTATGTACTGTTCAAAAATCCTAGAAAAGTGGAGTCCTAAAATGTGCCAAATTTATTATTGACATGCACCACAACTTTGGCGAAAAATACAGGTCTAAAGTAAGCCAACCAAAAGGGGGTGTAAGTTAGAGAAAAGTTTCTAACATGTCTATCAAGATGCGCCAAATCTCTGATACAGCATGCACCAATGTAATAAAATCTTCTGCCTGTCTCCTCTAGGTTTATGCCGTCTTTATTTTACACGATATTAATAAATCTGCCCCATTGTGTGACACTGGCCTAAAGCAGTTATCTGATGGGGTCACACATGGAGAATCATAATAGTAGACAGTTAGACTGCATAAGATTGAGGACGGATGACAGTCCGCTGCTTAATGTTGTAGTTCACCAATGTTGGCTGTCTCATTCCTTTTATGTTCCCTTGGTAAACACAGTTCTGATGCTAAACTAATGATTGTGATTTTCTGCTCTGATTTTCCCACAGTGTCCACTACAATCTCAACAACAATACCAACAATGTATAAAACAAGAGCGATAACTGTAGACACTACAACATCGCAAAGAGCAACAACGATGTCTACAACAGCGACAACCATAGACACAACACCAGTGCAAACAGCAGCACCAGAATCAGACCTTCTAGCTACTACCACCCCTGCCGTATCTGTAGACTACACACTGCGTAACATCATAATCATCAGCTGTGCTGTTGGCGTTCCTCTGCTACTCGTTGCAGTACTGCTATTCATCGTGCTTCTTAAACTGCAAAGACTTCAGAAGTATGCATTGTTTTTCCTTTCTACGTTTATTTTTTTCTACATTATTTTACGCTTTAAAACTTATGGTTTCTTTCACTGTTTCTGTTCTCAGATTGCTGGAAATACAAAGAGTCTGAGAATCTGATGAAGATTCGTAAAGGAGAATGTCGCTTTATATGTCGCTTGTACCTGCTAACGTACTTCAGCCACCTGGTTATCTCTTGGCTGCTGTGAACAGTTGTGTTGAGATCAGTGCTCCATCACTTCAGTGGCGAACCAGTCTTCTTTCTACTACTCTGTCACCTGAGTCCTGGTCCCTGCCTGTGTGACCATAAATGCGCACATTTCCACAATTATGTCTGTGTACTCTAACCATAGGCTGACAATAGCGCTATTATTTCATCACACAACCTATGGCGGCACCAGCTAACAGTCCTCCCATCCTTACTGTTAGGTATGTGCACAAACAACTGCACATATGTTTATGGGCATCACGGTGGCTCAGTGGTTAGCACTGTTGTCTTGCAGTATTGGGGTCCTGAATTTGAGTCTGACCAAGGACAACATCTGCATTGAGTTTGTATGTTCTCCCCGTGTTTGCGTGGGTTTCCTCCGGGTATTCCGGTTTCCTCCCACATTCCAAAAACATTCTGATAGGGTAATTGGCTTCCTATAATATTGGCCATAAAGTATCTGTGTTTTCACATAGTTCATTATCAATTACAAACTTCAACAACTAAAACATCTGTGTGGTGTTTTCTTATAAAATATGTTTTCAGAGTGTAAGAATATATAGCAATCCTCTTAAAAACTGCTATAGAACCTTTACAATAAGAAGATATGTAAGTGGCTGATATGAGTGCAGAGTGAATGTCATGAGTGCATAGTGGCAGGCATAGTGGCTGTCATGGGGCCATTAGGCTGGCATAGGGGCATTGTGGCTGTAATGCAGGAATTGTATCTGTCATGGGGGCACTGTGGCTGTTATAGGGGAATTAAAAGTATTCTTGTTGTCATGAGGCATTGTGGCATAGGGAGCACGGACGGTAGAGGTGAGGGACATTGTGGCTTTCATAGGAACAGTCTGTGGCATAAAGAATCCACAGGATAGGTCATAATTATTTGATCGCTGGGGGCTCCTCCACTGGGACCCCACCGATTGCAAGAATAGGGGTCCAGGACCACTCCTGCTCACTACATCCCCCAGTGATGAGAAACTTGAATGAAGCAGCGGTCGATCGCTGGTACATTCAATGTCTATATGACTATAAATCTGCCTGACTAAGACAATTCTAAACAACTTTATTGACTCTTATCATTAACAGCTGTGAGCTACTAGTCCATTTGGACTTTTCAGTTTCTTGACAGAAGTACTCAATACAGGAGAGGTAGTTAGTTATTCAGGGTTACTGTTCTGTCCCTATTCACATTCCACCTCCTAATGCAGTGTCCCAGATACACTGCAGAAATGTACTGTGATTTCTGACATTGTATGTAAAAATATGAGTTTGAGGCCTCATTTACACGAGCGTGTGCGTTTTGAGCACGCAAAACCCACGGCATTTTGCGTGCGCAAAAGGCACTTAACAGCTCCGTGTGTCATCAGCGTATGATGCGCGGCTGCGTGATTTTCATCATTATGACACTTCGTTTGGATGTTTGTAAACAGAAAAGCACGTGGTGCTTTTCTGTTTACATTCACAGTTTGACAGCTGTTGCGCGAATCCCGAAGTGCTTCCGTGTGGTGCGCGTGATTTTCACGCACACATTGACTTCAATGGGTGCGTGATGCGCGAACAGCGCACAAAGATAGGACATGTCGTGAGTTTTTTTCAGCCGACTCACGCTGAGCAAAACTCACGGACTATCTGCATGTCCCCATAGACTAATATTGGTGCGTACGACATGCGTGAAAAGAACCCGCGTCGCATGCACGTATATCACGCTCGTGTAAATGAGGCCTAAAAATGTTCCTTTAAGGCTGGACTGAGGGGAGGAGTCAAGGCGGATCCCTTGTAAATTTGAATCAGTCAGTTAGTGCTGAGAGAGCCAAGTAACGGTTGGAGTGAGGAGTAGTTCCTAAGTAGGGAGAAACCCTGCAGTTCTGAGGAGAAAATCCAGTTTAGAGATCTTGGATTAAACCTGGAGAAACAAACACAACTAATCCAGTTGTGTAATTACCACAGAGAGTGAATCCAGCTCATGATAGAATCAAAGGTGGAAATTCAGAAGGAATCCTCTGCCTTGTCTCCTCACCTGCCAGCCTGCAGCCATTGTATCTGTACCATACCAAGCCTGAAGTAAAGGACCGTCTCCCGTGTATTCAATCTGCACCCACGTTACCAACAAGGGCACCCCAAATACCATCAGACCGGGAGGCTGTACAACAGGGTGTGCCCCACGGGGAAACTACAACCATCAACATTCACCATACAGTGCAGACCCCTCCATTTTCCCTGTAACGGCTCCGCAGGGAGTGCTTGAAGGCCCAGCCATTGTGTCCCTATACCGCCCTCGCACTACCCAATCACCACCGGGCCGTTGCATTAAATTGGCGTCACGAACAGGATTGTTATATCACCTCTGTGCCTCCTGAAGAAATTTGCTAAGAGACTTTATTGCTGTTGTAAAATCGCTGCAGAGAGAATTGCAACCAGCAAAACAGGGGTTAATCAGCCATCTTGGAAAACCCAGTGTTTAAGCAGCAGCAGTGTGATTTCAGAGACTTTGTGTGTGAAATTTACTGTGGCCCCTCCAGGGTGCATGACGAGACTGTTACAAGAAGATATTGCTGTTTGTGTGAAGGAAAAAGTGGCATTAGAGACTGTAGTTGATTAGAAATTGTCTTCTGCGTCACGACCGCATTTTGTTCCAGCCCACGAGGGGTTAACCAGTCGACAGTGTTACAGCGGGAAAGCGGAGACCAGAATAACCACCAAGTAACAGCCCGCCCACTTCCTGGGGGGAAGAGACAGAATCTGCCTAGCAACAGTGAAACATCACGTGAACAGCGGAACCAAAGTTCCTACCTCTTGTTGTGCCAGGGACGGAAAACACCAGCCGGAACTACCAGAAGTCCCTTGGCGCCGCCATCTTGAAAATTACCCAGCCGGAGCCGCAATAGCCGCCGCTGCTGAGAAAGATAAAGAATTTATTCCCACTTAGCCCTGCGAGAGTGGAAGTGCCATACAGCCGTGGAAGCCACCACGCCACTGCCAGAGACCGCGGTGAGCAGATAAGAGACTCAGTTTGAAAAGAAATCGCACAGCGTTGCTAAGGGCAACGGACCACAAATATAGCAGAAATGTCTGACGATGGGGAAGAAGTTTCTCCCAGCAACAGTGGATTACCCCACCTGCCCAGGTTATGCCAATCACAATGCCCTACTACTTTGGAGCACCATGGCTCCCCCACTACCAGGGAGAAAATCATTCCCTAAAAGATTTTAGACAGAAGATGTTGTCCATGTTTCGCTTGTATCCTCTTTCCACAGAACAGAAGGTTGAGATATTAACTGGACAGCTAGAAGGCGCAGCTTTGAGAGTAGAGAAATCCTGGCCCAGAACAGAGAGAAAGACAGTTGAACAAATTCTGGATCGGCTGCGCGCCATTTTTGAAGTGAGAACTGTGGCAGAAATCAAGATGAGATTTTTTGGGAAAAAACAGTAGCCTGGTGAGTCATTGAGAGACTTTGCTTTATCCCTGCAGAAGGCGCTACGAGCAATTATGCAGGTAGAACCCATGGAGGCTGCCGCTGCTGACAAGGCCTTAAGAGAGCAATTTGTGGAGGGAGCTGGATCTGAAGCCCTAAAAAGCCAGCTCAGAATGTTGGCCTCCCAGAACACAGACTGTACTTTCCTTGACTTTAAAGAACTAGTCATAAGGATCCTGGGGACTGAAGCTGCATCGACTCCAACTAAAGTTTGTCCCTATTCCATAGAAACACCCCATGAGCTTCCCGCTGACTACCGAGTTACCTTGGGAAGCCAAGCTACCATTGCTCCATCAACCCCCAAGCCAGAGCCAGATTCAGTTGCTGAACTGAGAGAACAAGTTGCTGTTTTGACCAAAAGCCTCACTAAAGTGTGTCAGAGCTTGGAAAATCTGAAGCAGCACCAAGAGGAAAGCCACAGTTACACCAGTAACAGATTCCGTGATAGACCTGTTAGGAGAACGTTAACTTACCAGAATCCGGGTAGGCTCCCTACTGACAAGTTTGATGCTAAGGGAAGACCCATTTGCCGCAGATGCCAAGGAGCTGGCCATGTTGACAGAGAATGCCGTCAGTTAAACGACAAACCCCCGGAGGCAATGGACCGCCCCTCGGGAGGAAGGCCACTAGGTCCATCAATTCCAGAAAGCATACCCCGCTATGTTGGGCAGTGTCCAGTGATCATCATCCACAAAGAGGGAGTCCCGATTCACGCCTTACTGGACACTGGCTCACAGGTCACCACGCTGCAAAGAGGGAGGTTTGAGAAATATTGGGACACTGATCAGCTAATACAACCTCCAGACCCATGGCTGAAAGTCATAGCTGGTAATGGACAGTCAATACCATTACATGGTTACTGGGAACCTACACTCTAGGTGAGAGAGATGCAACTACCACAGCAAGGCGTAATTGTGATAGATCTGAAGGATGATGAATTTCCACCAATGGTGCTTGGCATGAACATACTCCACAACTGCTATGAAGAAATGAAAGATGCCCTACCTGGCGCCCTTCCTACAGCTTCTACCTCTAAGCAAGTTGCACTTCAGAACGCCATACGTCGCCTGACTGCTCAACAGAGATTCTGCAATGAAAAGGGTGAGATTTGCTGTGCTCGTATTATGGACAACCAACCAGTGACTCTGCAGCCAGAGGCAGAAACCATGGTGTGGTGCAGAGCTCGTTCAGGTTTACACGGTAAGACTATCAAGCTCTAGTGGAACCTCTTCCACCGGAAGTACATCCAACAGTACAGGCAGCTAGAAGCCTAGTGACCGTTTCCAATGGGAGGGTACCCATCCGCCTCCTGAATCTTGGCGATCAAGCTGTGGAGCTGAAGAAGCATTACCCAATTGCCAAGATGTCACAGATCTTTGTGGAAGACATCTGGAGTCCAGAAACTGTTGTGTCCCTACATGCTAACCTGAGTCGTGTCACGCCTGGGAAGACAACAAAACCCTGGTGGACCGAGATCCACGTTGGCGATGCCAATACACAAGAAGAACAGATTGAAGGAGTCCTAACAGTAGCCCAAGATCACCAGCAAGCTTTCAGTAAGCATTGCATGGATTTTGGAAAAGCTACCATCATACAGCATACCATTCCAACGGGTTCACATCCACCCATCAAGGAAAGGTACCGTACTATTCCACCTGCTATGTACCAACAGGTGAAGAAAAAGCTTCGGGAGATGAAGGATGCTGATGTGATTTGGGAAAGTTACAGTCCATGGGCTGAACCCCTAGTACTGGTGAAAAAGAAGGATGGTTATATCAGGTTCTGTGTGGACTACCGGAAACTCAATAAGATCACCCACAAGGATGCGTATCCCTTGCCACGCATTGAAGAATCCTTGACTGCCTTGGGGTCTGCTGCCTATTTCTCTACTTTGGACTTGACCAGCGGGTATTGGCAAGTACCCATGGCCCCTGAAGACAAAGAAAAGACTGCTTTCACTACTCCTTTGGGATTGTTCGAGTTCAATGACATGCCCATTGCACTCTGCAATGCCCCAGGGACTTTCCAGAGACTGATGGAACGCTGCCTGGGTCATCAGAACTTTGAGACCATCCTCTTGTACCTAGACGATATCATCATCTACTCAAAGACGTATGAAGACGATTTGTAGCATCTGGCTGAAGTATTCCAGACCCTCATAAAGTACAGCCTGAAAGTGAAACCCTCTAAGTGTCATCTCCTGAAACCAGAAGTCCGTTACTTGGGTCATGTCGTCAGTGCAGATGGGGTGCTTCCTGATCCAGAGAAAGTGGCAGCTGTGAAGAACTGGCCAACTCCCAAGACCGTCAAAGAGGTGAGAAGTTTTCTTGGGTTTGCCGGATACTACAGGCGTTTCATCCCACACTTCGCCCAGTTTGCAGATCCGCTCCAGGGATTGTTAAGAGGCCAGTCCAAAGAAGCCCTGAAGAGAAGAATCCCAATTAAGTGGGCTGAAGCCCATGAAACTGCCTTCAAGAAGCTAAAACAACTGCCTATTGAACCACCAATCTTGGGGTATCCTGACTATCAGCAACCCTTCAAATTGTACACAAATGCCAGCAACAAAGGGTTGGGAGCAGTCCTGTCGCAGGTACAAGACAAAAAGGAGAGCGTCATTGCTTATGCCAGCAGAGCTCTTCGTGGAGCTGAGAGGAACGATCAGAATTATAGTTCCTTCAAGCTGGAGTTCCTAGCTCTTGTGTGGGCCGTCACCGAGAAGTTTAAAGACTGCCTTGCTGCGACACCCTTCATTGTCTATACAGATAACAATCCGCTAGCCCACCTTGACACCGCCAGACTCGGAGCTCTTGAACAGCGATGGGCATCCAGACTGGCAAACTACCAGTTCGTAATCAAGTACCGGTCTGCTACATCCAATAAGAATGCTGACGCCCTGTCCAGATTGCCCGTTAATGATGATGAAATCGCCTAAAGTCAAGATGAGTGGGAAGAAGTAGAGATGCCAACTTTCTACGCCCAGTTTGCTGCACAAAATACGCTGATCGCCAGAGAAAGAAAAGATCACTCTGAGCCAGAGTTTCCTGATCCTTCTAAGGATCCGAGACAATGGGTTAAGATCCAAAGAGAAAGTCGAACTCTCCGAGAACTTCAGACTTTTCTTCTACAGCACAAGACTCCTGACCGAATACGAAGCGGTAAAGCTGATCTAGAATTGATTCGTCTATGGAAACAAAAGAATCGCCTCTTCGTGTCAAGAGGGCTTGTACAGAGAAACGCTCTAGATCAGTGGTTCTTAACCTTGTTGGAGGTACTGACCCCCACCAGTTTCATATGCGCATTCACCGAACCCTTCTTAATTGGAAAAATACAATTCAAAACATAGGTATATATTTTACTGGTGCACAAAATGAACCGTGCATCAACATCAGTATTCAAAGAACAAAACCATTAAAACATGATTTTCACACAAAAACAAAAACATAATAATGAATATTTACTGGAAATCAGTGTGACTTCTGCTGTTGCCTTTCAGAGACCAGTTCAGAAATGCGCGGCTTCACCTTGGCAAGTGCCACTCTCATGTCATTTTCGCAACAAAGTCTGTTCCTTTTCTTCGTTTTTATGTCCAGCATCCTCGAAAAGGATTGCTCGCAAAGATATGTTGTAACAAACGGTATGAAAATCTCCAGAGCTTTCTTAGCAATAACAGGGTACGTTACCATTTGTTGACAACAAAACATTGAGAGCGTTGTTGTTCTGAAGAGTTGCTGTTGAACCTGGCTCTGCTGAATTTCAATGATTTCATCGAGGTATTTATCATTGACATCTGTTGTCTCAACACTAAACGTGAACGGCTGTCTCACCCATGCTGGATATGACTCTCTTGTAGGGAAGTATCCGTCGAGAGACTTTGCAAGCTCATCTAAGTGCGTGGCTATTGCTTGCTTCAGTTCCGCGGGTACAGAAATGTCTCCGATTCCAGATACATCTTCGATCTTACTTACACAGTCGTCCAGCAGGGGAAAGTTTGCGAAGTTATCGTTCTCTGTTCGTCGTTTCCATAACGATAGCTTTTTTTTAAAAGCCTTCAGGTTTTCTTCCGCTTCGATGATGTTGACTCCACCGCCCTGCATCTGTTGATTGAGATGATTGAGAGCTGCGAAGATATCAGCCATGTACGCTAAAATGAGAATGAACTCAGAATTTTTTAAGCAATCTGCATGACGATGTTGGTGCTCTTGCAAAAACAGGGCTAATTCCACACGCACGGCAAAAACACGATTCAGCACCTATCCCCGGGATAACCACCAAACGTTAGAATGGTACAGAAGTACCTCGAATTCAGAGCCCATTTCTTTACACAGCTCACTGAAGATGCGGTGCCTCAGAGCACTATTTCGCACATAGTTCACGCATTCCACTACAATTTTTAATACTTCTGCCAGTTTTGGAGGCAAGGTTTTTGTTGCCAACGCATGCCTGTGCAGAATACAATGCGTAACAATGATGTGTGGTGCATCGGCTTTCACTAGCGCACCAAAACCAGACTTTCTTCCCAGCATGACTGGAGCTCCGTCCGAACAAACTGCAGAAACCATATCCCACGAAAGATTGTTGTCTTTGAAGAAGTCATCCACAAGTTTCTTCACATTGGCTGCCTTAGTTGTTGTCGTAAGAGGTTTACAAAATAAAAAATCTTCCTTTATCACGTCGTCTTTCACATAGCGCACAAATACAGCAAGCTGGCTTAGATTGGAAACGTCTGTGGTCTCGTCGAGTTGAAGGCTGAATTTTGCCGGGCTTGAAATCAGATCTGCAACTACTTGAGCCAAGATGTCTTTGCTCATGTCCTCTATTCTGTCGCTAATGGTGTCATTTGAAAGAGGAATTTGGGATAGCTTAACTTCAGCCGCTTTTCCCAGCATGATATTCGCCATCTTCAACACAGCTGGTTTTATGAGTGTTTCACCAATGGTGTGTGGTTTGCCCTGCTTTGCGATCAGGTAAGCAACTTCGTACGATGATGTGAGGATCGGTTTGTTGATGGGTACAAAGCCGAGAACAGGCAGAGTAGCCTTTTCATCGAATCTGGCTCTCTTCACCTTGAATTCAGCGAGCGTTGTGTTCTTGTATTGTCCATCTCCATGCAGCTTAAGGAAGTGTTCTCTTAGTTTTGCCGGTGCTAGACTAGAATTGCTCATCCTAGCATTGCAAATCATGCAGTTAGGACGCTGACTCCCATCACGTTCCGTTATACATGTGAATCCATATTGTACATATTCGTCCGACCACTTTCTTTTTTTGCTCGACATAGTTAGTATGAAGGGATTAAAATATTAAGAAAGAAATCACACGACGTACCATCACGACAGTCACAATTCGACTACTAGGCCAAGCGATGTTGCGTGATCACCTGCAGCCAATGCTGGCTAAGCGGGGCGTGTCATCACGAATCATATGAGTCGGATGTCTGTCTTGACCTCCGCCGAACCCCTGAGACTGACTCACCGAACCCCTGGGGTTCGATCGAACCCAGGTTAAGAACCACTGCTCTAGATCCTATTACCGGTGAACGTTTGCATCAAATTGTAGTACCCCGGCGAGATGCCAAAAGAGTGTTGGAAGCCAATCATGACCGATCAGGACACTTTGGGGTTCAGAAAACTGAAGCTACCAACCACAGACGATTTTACTGGACGGGTGTGAGAAGTGACATAGAGAAGTAGTGCCGGGAATGTCCTATTTGTGCCCAGAGTAAAGGACAGTCTTCAGACCAGAAAGCCCCACTCCATTCTATCATCAGCCATAAACCTCTGAAGCTCATAGCCATTGACCATGTCAAGCTGGAACCAAGTCGTTCACGTTATGCCTATGCCATTACAATCATTGACCAAGTTTGTTATTGCTTTGCCTGTGAAAGACCTGACTGCCAAGTCAACTGCTGCTATCGTTTGGAAGAATTTTGTGCTTCCTTATGGCTGCCCAGACAAGATTCTGACTGATCGTTTATCTGCCTTCGAGTCCCAACTGTTCCACGAGATGTGTTCCTTACATGGCTGTCAGAAGCTCAGAACCACCGCTTTTCATCCACAAGGAAATGGCCTGTGTGAGAAGATGAACCAGACGCTCATTCAGATGCTGAGAACTGTTCCATCCCAGAGAAGAGCTGATTGGCCAAGTCTACTGCCTGAACTGGTGTACCTGTACAATAATACCATCCATTGTTCCACAGGGTACACTCCCTACTATCGCTGTTTGGCCGACAAGGAAAGTTACCGTCAGATATGGCCTTGGATGTCGAGGTGCCAGACACCATCAATCGCCTGCCAAAGATTGAGTGGGTGAGTGATCACCAACGTCGCCTGGCTGAAGCGAACGAGATTGTGGAAAATCGGATGGAAGATACTCGTCAAAAGCAACAGGTAGATTTTGACAAGAATGCCCGTGCAAAACCACTCCAAATCGGAGACCGGGTATGGCTGAAAAACAACCATCGCACCAGCAAGTTAGACAGCAAGTGGGAGAAAGAACCCTACACTGTAAAGTCTATCCCATATCCATGTACTGATGTCTACAAGATTGAGCGAGAGGGCCGAGATCCTCAAGTTGTACATCGCAACAGGCTTAAACCCTACCAGAAGGAAGACAGATCTACAGAACCACAGTCGGCTGAAGAACTTCCTACAGCTGGAGAAGCCCCACAGCCCATACAGGAATCTCCTCCAACTAAAGATTCTCAGCCCTCAAAAGATGAGCCAATGTTCCATCCTTTTGATTGGTTCCTCAAGCCATGGATGTCCGTGTTCATCCCCAGGGTTGTTCCTGCAGTGAATACCATCCCACCGCCTTCGGCAACAGAGTTCAGACCTTGTCAGGAAGAATCCATAAACCATGAGGTTGTGACAGAAGAGCCCCTGAGAAGATCCGAGAGAGTTAACAGAGGTAAGATGCCAGCCAGATATCAGGATTGAACTATTATGGAACTCTCGTACTGCGTTTGTTAGTCAGTGTTCATTCATTCAATTGGCTGACTAAAGCTTAAGAGAGACCAATAACATTTGCCTCTGCTACGTCCCAGATGGGCCTAAGCGCCCATGTTTCCAGTTTAGTGCCGGACTATGGACACTACCCCAGTTACGTTGATTGATTGATCTACGACCCTGTTCCCCTTCTAGAAGAGTCGTCGTCCCATTACCTACACCTTTGTGCCTTTAAAGATTTAAAGGACTTATAAATGTTTGCCGTATATATGTATATTTCATGTTTTACAGGTCCACAGACGCTTTCTTCAAAAAGAGGGTGTATGCAGTGTCCCAGATACACTGCAGCAATGTACTGTGATTTCTGATATTGTATGTAAAAATATGTGTTTAAAACTGTTCCTTTAAGGCTGGGCTGAGGGGAGGAGTCAAGGCAGATCCCTTGTAGTTTTGAATCAGTCAGTTAGTGCTGAGAGAGCCAAGTAACGGTTGGAGTGAGGAGCAGTTCCTGTGTAGGAGAAAACCTGCAGCTCTGAGGAGAAAATCCAGTTTAGAGATCTTGGATCAAACCTGGAGAAACACACAACTAATCCAGTTGTGTAATTACCACAGAGAGCAAATCCTGCTGAGAGAATCAAAGGAGGAAATTCAGAAGGAATCCTCTGCCTTGTCTCCTCACCTGCCAGCCTGCAGCCATTGTATCTGTACCCTACCAAGAGTTATATCATTTAAACTAATCACACTTCCATTTCCCATAGTCGTTTGGCTCAGGATATACGGTCTCATTTTCTCAATTGGTTATGATTAATAATTAGGTACCACCCCACATTACATTAACCCATTAGGATTGTGACACAAGGAATTAGATGAAGCATGCATAAGATATCTGAAGATATCTGGTCATTTAGGTCCAATGGTGTAACCATATTTAACCTAAAAATCCATTGCGCCACACGCTGGAGCACCCTCCTATCGAAGTCCCCTCTTACATTTGGTTTAACCAGTTCTATTCCTTGGAACCTGATCTTTGAGGAGTCTCAATTATGACATTCCCATATATGGCAAGGTATGGGCTTTTCCTCCTTCCTTTCTATGTCACAAATGTGGTCTCTTATGCGCATACGGAACTCCAGAATGGAGTCCACTTATAATGAGGTATACGATACCTTTGCTAATGCAGTTGATGAAAGACCTACACATGTATAACTGACCAGTAGACTTACTGATAAATTTCTTCCCTGTCAAAATCGAGCTACAGGCCATACAGGACCCACACCTGTATGTACCCGTGACTTTTTGTGACATCCACTTACCTCGGGGTTCCTCCTGCATCAGGTGACTGTGCACTAATCTGTCGCACACATTTGTCCCCCTTCTGTATGTAATACCAAGTTCATCTCCCAAGTACTCCCCTACGTCCGGGCCAGCCTTGAGTACTCCCCAGTACGTGCGGATGACATCTCACACCTGGGAGTGAGCTAAATCATAGGTTGCAATGATCCTCAATTGTGGGTTTACCTCAGCTCACTCCCTAGGGTTTAAGAGTTGGTCACAATTAACTGACAGCGAATTTTGGTATTCCCCTTTGAGGACATTTTCTGGGTAACCTCTCCTACGAAACCACTGTTTAAGATCACATGCAGCAGTTTTGAAGTCCGTAATTGTGGAGCAATTGTGGCGAGCCCTCAAATCCTGTCCATTTGGGATGCCCCTACGAAATGACTATGGGTGCCAGCTCTCCCATTTAAGCAAGCTATTCGTCACTGTGGGCTCTCTGTAGATGTTAGTTCTGAGATTGCCCCCCCCCCCTCCCAGATAAGTTAATAGATAAATCCAAGAAGGCAATACTTCTCTCTTGGATTTCTGAGGTGAAGAACAATCCCAGTGTGTTGTTATTAAGTACCCCCACAAAGTCCTCAAACTTCTTCTTAGTGTCCAGCCATATGATGAAAACATAATTATGAATCTAAATCAGACTGATACAGAGGATGTCCATGACTCCATATCCTCGCATAAAACGACCTTTTGCTCCCACTAGAAATTTGCGTAGGTGGGCGCACAGGGGCTGCCCTTCGCAACTCCCCTGAGCTGGTGGAAGAATCTGCATTTAAATTTGCAATAGTTATGCTCTAAGATGTACCTGAGCAATTCCCCTACAAAGATGTTATGTCCCTGAAAATGCACACCTTTAGTTGATAGGAAGTGCTCCATAGCTCAACAGCCTCATGCGGAAATTGAGCTGTAGAGGGCCGCCACATCCAAGCTAGCCAGCCAACACTCCCCTTTACATTGGAAGCCCTCTGGTCTTCTAAGGACATTCATCGTATCCCTCAGATAAGATGGGAGGGCTGTGACATAGGGGCGTAAGATACAGTCTAGATCAGGCGTGGGGAACCTTTTTTCTGCCAAGGGCCATTTGGATATTTATAACATCATTCGCGGGCCATACAAAATTATCAACTTAAAACTTCGCCTGTTATATGTGGTAAAACATCTAATTAACTCACCCCTAATGTGATGGCTGGAACTGCTTTACTTTGGTGAGGCATGTGCTGTTAGCCAGTATTGATGATGTTGCTACTCGACTCTTTGCAATGGTAAGTTTTGAAAAGAACTGCCCGCTGCAGTAAGTTGTTCCGACTTACTTAAAGGGGTTTTCCCATCAGGGACATTTATGACCTATCCACTGGATAGGTCATAAATTTGAGATAGATGCAAGTCCCACCTCTGGGACCCGCACTTATCTCTAGAACAGGGCCCCCTAAACCCCGTTCTACCACTCGGTGTTCCGGCTGATTTCCGACCATGAAGAAGGGAACATCTATTGAAAGAACAGGAGAATCCCGATACAGGTGGGATACCATCGTCAATAAGCAAACTTTCAACCAAATTTCCACAATTTGCATTGTGCCTACCAATTGATTTGTTTGTACAGTTAGTGTCTCATGAGTTTGAGAAAATATCAACATCAATTGGCGGCGACAATCTTACACCAGCCGAATGAATTAGCCTCAAGAAATTAAGATCTTTGGAAGACACTGTATTTAACCCCTTTGCGCTCAGTGACGTACTATTCCGTCATGCTGACCGCACCGTTCGCGCTCAGTGACGGAATAGTACGTCATGGGGAAAATGCATTGCCATTTTCCGCCGGCGCGTTCACGAGCTGTGACAACTGCTGATTCGGACAGCAGTCTATCACCGCTCAATACACCGGGACTTATCATGATGGTCCCGCCTCTTCGATTGCCGCTATCGGTCAATCAGTGACTAACTGTCCAGTAGCGGAGATCGGTCTCTTCACTTCCTCTCCCTGACATCACATCCTGCTGCAATCACCCTGAATGCCTCTGTTGGAAATAGAGAGGCGTTCAGAGTGGTTGTGAGAAAAGCAAAGTGCAAAAAAATGTAAAAAAAAACTTCTTTTTGCTTATTTGATCTCCTATCACTGACCACTTCTTAGTCTTCAGGACCAATTTCTTGGTCCCTGGGGATTATTTTTCTCATTTTTTTCTTTATAAAATATATAAAACAAAAAAAATCTAATAGATAAATAAATTGTTAGTTTAGACAATTTATCTAGTTAAGTATTAGGCTTAGTTAGTGTCAGGGAACTCAAAACCACAAAAAAGGCCATACTCACTAGGTAGGTGGGTGGGTGAAAACCCGTTCCCATCAGGACGCAGACGGGTCAAAGAATGCTGCAGAAGGAGTGTGCATTAAGTAGTGATAGCCCCTCCCACTAGTCTTGAGGGGAGTGGCGGACTAAGTGCTCAAAGGTGTGCGATAAATGAGTGTCAGTGTAGTGCTAGGGTGTAAATGGATGGTAAAAAATAAATATGTATGTATGAAAGTGTGTAATAATGTAAAAAAAATAGTACTGACACCCCATGTACTATTCACAGCACTGACCCCTATTTATCACATTTATTTATTTATTTATTTTTTTTACATTATTACACACTTTCATACATACATATTTATTTTTTACCATCCATTTACACCCTAGCACTACACTGACACTCATTTATCGCACACCTTTGAGCACTTAGTCCGCCACTCCCCTCAAGACTAGTGGGAGGGGCTATCACTACTTAATGCACACTCCTTCTGCAGCATTCTTTGACCCGTCTGCGTCCTGATGGGAACGGGTTTTCACCCACCCACCTACCTAGTGAGTATGGCCTTTTTTGTGGTTTTGATGATCTTTATGTCCCATTTTTTCTGTTTGTGTTTTTAAATTAGGAACGAAAAGTTCTGGTTAGGGACTCGCAAGGCACTGGGGACCCTTGACGTTGGGTTGCGAGCTTTGCGTATTTTGGCCAAAATAACAACTAATACCCCATGTTTCATGGATATTTCTTACTACGTATACTACACTTTTTTTCAGGACGCAGCCGGGTCTTATATGCTGGGAGGGCATGATGTGCTGGCGTTTGGTTTGGAATGCAGAGCAGCCCGCTTTAGCTAACACTAGCGGCGTTACAAATAGGCTGTTATTCGGCAAGATACGCCATGCCTGACGACCAGCACATTATCCCTCCACGTATTACACATAGTACTGACACCCCATGTACTATTCACAGCACTGACCCCTATTTATCACATTTATTTATTTATTTATTTTTTTTACATTATTACACACTTTCATACATACATATTTATTTTTTACCATCCATTTACACCCTAGCACTACACTGACACTCATTTATCGCACACCTCTGAGCACTTAGTCCGCCACTCCCCTCAAGACTAGTGGGAGGGGCTATCACTACTTAATGCACACTCCTTCTGCAGCATTCTTTGACCCGTCTGCGTCCTGATGGGAACGGGTTTTCACCCACCCACCTACCTAGTGAGTATGGCCTTTTTTGTGGTTTTGATGATCTTTATGTCCCATTTTTTCTGTTTGTGTTTTTAAATTAGGAACGAAAAGTTCTGGTTAGGGACTCGCAAGGCACTGGGGACCCTTGACGTTGGGTTGCGAGCTTTGCGTATTTTGGCCAAAATAACAACTAATACCCCATGTTTCATGGATATTTCTTACTACGTATACTACACTTTTTTTCAGGACGCAGCCGGGTCTTATATGCTGGGAGGGCATGATGTGCTGGCGTTTGGTTTGGAATGCAGAGCAGCCCGCTTTAGCTAACACTAGCGGCGTTACAAATAGGCTGTTATTCGGCAAGATACGCCATGCCTGACGACCAGCACATTATCCCTCCACGTATTACACATAGTACTGACACCCCATGTACTATTCACAGCACTGACCCCTATTTATCACATTTATTTATTTATTTATTTTTTTTACATTATTACACACTTTCATACATACATATTTATTTTTTACCATCCATTTACACCCTAGCACTACACTGACACTCATTTATCGCACACCTTTGAGCACTTAGTCCGCCACTCCCCTCAAGACTAGTGGGAGGGGCTATCACTACTTAATGCACACTCCTTCTGCAGCATTCTTTGACCCGTCTGCGTCCTGATGGGAACGGGTTTTCACCCACCCACCTACCTAGTGAGTATGGCCTTTTTTGTGGTTTTGATGATCTTTATGTCCCATTTTTTCTGTTTGTGTTTTTAAATTAGGAACGAAAAGTTCTGGTTAGGGACTCGCAAGGCACTGGGGACCCTTGACGTTGGGTTGCGAGCTTTGCGTATTTTGGCCAAAATAACAACTAATACCCCATGTTTCATGGATATTTCTTACTACGTATACTACACTTTTTTTCAGGACGCAGCCGGGTCTTATATGCTGGGAGGGCATGATGTGCTGGCGTTTGGTTTGGAATGCAGAGCAGCCCGCTTTAGCTAACACTAGCGGCGTTACAAATAGGCTGTTATTCGGCAAGATACGCCATGCCTGACGACCAGCACATTATCCCTCCACGTATTACACATAGTACTGACACCCCATGTACTATTCACAGCACTGACCCCTATTTATCACATTTATTTATTTATTTATTTTTTTTACATTATTACACACTTTCATACATACATATTTATTTTTTACCATCCATTTACACCCTAGCACTACACTGACACTCATTTATCGCACACCTTTGAGCACTTAGTCCGCCACTCCCCTCAAGACTAGTGGGAGGGGCTATCACTACTTAATGCACACTCCTTCTGCAGCATTCTTTGACCCGTCTGCGTCCTGATGGGAACGGGTTTTCACCCACCCACCTACCTAGTGAGTATGGCCTTTTTTGTGGTTTTGATGATCTTTATGTCCCATTTTTTCTGTTTGTGTTTTTAAATTAGGAACGAAAAGTTCTGGTTAGGGACTCGCAAGGCACTGGGGACCCTTGACGTTGGGTTGCGAGCTTTGCGTATTTTGGCCAAAATAACAACTAATACCCCATGTTTCATGGATATTTCTTACTACGTATACTACACTTTTTTTCAGGACGCAGCCGGGTCTTATATGCTGGGAGGGCATGATGTGCTGGCGTTTGGTTTGGAATGCAGAGCAGCCCGCTTTAGCTAACACTAGCGGCGTTACAAATAGGCTGTTATTCGGCAAGATACGCCATGCCTGACGACCAGCACATTATCCCTCCACGTATTACACATAGTACTGACACCCCATGTACTATTCACAGCACTGACCCCTATTTATCACATTTATTTATTTATTTATTTTTTTTACATTATTACACACTTTCATACATACATATTTATTTTTTACCATCCATTTACACCCTAGCACTACACTGACACTCATTTATCGCACACCTTTGAGCACTTAGTCCGCCACTCCCCTCAAGACTAGTGGGAGGGGCTATCACTACTTAATGCACACTCCTTCTGCAGCATTCTTTGACCCGTCTGCGTCCTGATGGGAACGGGTTTTCACCCACCCACCTACCTAGTGAGTATGGCCTTTTTTGTGGTTTTGATGATCTTTATGTCCCATTTTTTCTGTTTGTGTTTTTAAATTAGGAACGAAAAGTTCTGGTTAGGGACTCGCAAGGCACTGGGGACCCTTGACGTTGGGTTGCGAGCTTTGCGTATTTTGGCCAAAATAACAACTAATACCCCATGTTTCATGGATATTTCTTACTACGTATACTACACTTTTTTTCAGGACGCAGCCGGGTCTTATATGCTGGGAGGGCATGATGTGCTGGCGTTTGGTTTGGAATGCAGAGCAGCCCGCTTTAGCTAACACTAGCGGCGTTACAAATAGGCTGTTATTCGGCAAGATACGCCATGCCTGACGACCAGCACATTATCCCTCCACGTATTACACATAGTACTGACACCCCATGTACTATTCACAGCACTGACCCCTATTTATCACATTTATTTATTTATTTATTTTTTTTACATTATTACACACTTTCATACATACATATTTATTTTTTACCATCCATTTACACCCTAGCACTACACTGACACTCATTTATCGCACACCTTTGAGCACTTAGTCCGCCACTCCCCTCAAGACTAGTGGGAGGGGCTATCACTACTTAATGCACACTCCTTCTGCAGCATTCTTTGACCCGTCTGCGTCCTGATGGGAACGGGTTTTCACCCACCCACCTACCTAGTGAGTATGGCCTTTTTTGTGGTTTTGATGATCTTTATGTCCCATTTTTTCTGTTAGTGTCAGGGAACTGTCAAAAAGCGTAGTTCGGTATAGCGTCAGGGAATTTAGCATCAGGAATCCATCACCGTAGTTAGGTTTATCATCAGGGAAGCTCGGAATAATCTAGTTAGGTTTAGTGTCAGGGAATAGTCGCCGTAGTTAGATTTAGTCTCAGGGAAGTTCAAATAAAATCTAGTTAGGTTTAGTGTTAGGAACCCTCGCCCTAGTTAGGTTTAGTCTCAGGGAGGCCCACTCGTTCTATAAAAACACCAATTTTTTTGGGCTGGTTTAGGTAGCAGCCTATTGCTCCTAGTTAGGGAAGCAAACAAACATATCCCAACATTTACTGCCGAAGAGGCATATTAATTTCTTGCCTCAGACACAGACTTGTCGGATGGTGAGACTCTATTTTATTTATCCACCTCCTTATCCAGTGACGAAGAAGAGGAACCCTCTAGGAGACACCCTAGGACCACCACTACAGTTCAAACCCCCGAGCGAAATGAACCCGTCGCAGTTGAAACCCCCGAGCGAAGTGATCCCTCCGCAGTTGAAACCCCAGAGCGAAGTGACCCCATTTGGACCCCCCACACCAGACATTTATGAGCCCAAGAGGTGGTGTTAGAAGAATTTTCCATACTTAGCAATAATGATTCAAGTTTTTATCCCAATAAGAGTTTTATTCTCATCGATGAGGAGACTGTATGTCTGACTTAATTCCATAAGCACAGGTTTATAGACACATATCAATGCATATTGCAGTACAGACCAACTGAAAAACTGTTTGTGGCTTTCCTGTCACATGAAATGTTACACTTCAAAATGAGAGTAGGTCAGTTGGACTTCCTCTGGAGATTGCAATCTTTATTAAGAAGTCCAACTGCCTCATACACTTAGAGAGACTGTCATTTAACTCTTTGTCAACTAAAGTATTTTCTGAGAAACCTGCATGCACATTTAATATCTATTACATGAAGTAACAATAAATTTAAAATAAAACTTTTCTAACAGGTGGTTATCAAGAACCTAATCTTTAGGGACCAAGAAGAGGGGCCACCCAGTACTTCTGGAAGCGAGGCCACATGCATCGTACCAGGGCAACACTTTCCAGATGAAGTTCCCCAAACTGGCAAGAAGGGAAAAAGTCATAAGAGGTGCAAAGTCTGCTATAAGAGGGGGAAAAGGAAGGACAAAATATATATATGTGCCACGTGTTCCGAAAAACCAGGGCTCTGTATGAAAGAAAGTTATCATACATCCATTGATTTTTAATCTACCCCAGTTTTACTTACCCTGATGCACTCCGCACAGCTTATCCCCCTCATCTTTTTCTTCTGCGTCCTGCTGTGTGCCCAGGCAGCTGTTAACAGCCACTTGTAGGGTATTGCCATACCCGGGAGAACCCACATTACAGTTTTTTTGGGTGAATGTCTCCGATGGCACATGCTTGACACAATATATCGGACACTGAATTGGCATATATGCATAGAAAATTGCAAATCTCATTCTGCACTATCTGCTGCGCATTATCTTTTACACAATACCTGTGGGGCCAAAATGCTCACTACAAGAAAATCCCCAGTGGCCAAATGGTGGTCCCTCTAAGCCCTCCCATGGTCCCAAACGGCAGTTTATCACCACAAATGGGGTATTGCCGCACTCAGGACAAATTGGGCAACAAAATGGGTTATTTTATTCCTTGTGAAAATAAGAAATTTTGAGGCAAAACTACATCTTATTGGAAAAAAATATTTTTTTTTAGTTTACAATCCAATTCAAATAAATTCTGTGAAAAAACTGTGGGGTCTAAATGGTCACAACACCCATAAATGAATTCCTTGAGGGGTGTAATTTACAAAATGGGGTCACTTCTGGTGGGTTTCCATTGCTTTGATACCTCTGGGGCTCTGCAAATGTGACATGGCACCCGAAAACCAATCCAGCAAAATCTGGACTCCAAAGAACACATAGCGCTCCTTTCCTTCTGAGCCCTCCCATGGGTCCAAATGGCAGTTTATCACCACAAATGGGGTATTGCCGCACTCAGGACAAATTGGGCAACAAAATGGGGTATTTTATTTCTTGTGAAAATAAGAAATTTTGATAAAAAATGACATCTTATTGGAAAACATGTCATTTTTTAAATTTTACAGCCCAATTTAAATACGTGCTGTGAAAAACCTGTGTGGTCAAAATGGTAACAACAACCATATATGAATTCCTTGAGGGGTGTAGTTTCCAAAATGGGGTCACTTTTGGGGATTTTCTACTATTTTGGCACCTCAACACCTCTTCAAACCTGGCATGCTGGCTAAAATATATTCTAATATAATAGAGGCCCCAAAATGCACTAGGTACTTCTTAGCTTCTGGGGCTTGTGTTTTAGTCCACGAGCACACTAGAGCCAAATGTGGGACATTTCTAAAAACTGCAGAATCTGGACAATACATATTTAGTAGTGTTTCTCTGGTAAAACCTTCTGTGTTACAGAAAAAAAAAATTGAATAAAATTGAAATTCAGCAAGAAAAATGAAATTTGCTAATTTCACCTCCACTTTGCTTTAATTCCTGTGAAATGACTAAAGGGTTAACAAACTTTCTAAATGCTGTTTTGAATACTTTGAGGGGTCTAGTTTTTAAAATGGGGTGTTTTATGGGGGTGTATAATACATAGGCCTCTCAAAGCCACTTCAGAATTGAACAGGTATCTTAAAAAAAAGGCTTTTGAAATTCTCTTTAAAATATGAGAAATTTCTGTTTATGTTCTAAGCCTTGTGACGTCCAAGAAAAATAAAAGAATGTTAAAAAAAACGATGCCAATCTAATGTACACATATGGGAAATGTGAACTAGTAACTATTTTGGGTGGTATAACCATCTGTTTTACAAGCAGATGCATTTAAATTCTGAAAACTTCAATTGTTTTATAAATTTTCTCTAAATGTTGCAATTTTTCACCAATAAACACTAAATATATCGTCCAAATTTTGCCACTAACATAAAGCCCAATGTGTCACGAGAAAACCATCTCAGAATCGCTTGGATAGGTTTAAGCATTCCGACATTATTACCACATAAAGTGAAATATGTCAGATTTCAAAAATGGGCTCTGATCCTTAAGGCCAAAACAAGGCTGCGTCCTTAAGGGGTTAAGGACATTTGTTCTTCCCCGTTTGAAATATCCTTGTTTATAGTGGCCTTTGCTTTGGTCTTTTTTGGAGCATTACGTATTTCGGAATTGATTGCCATGTCTGCAGCCCGCCCGGGTGGTTTGTTTTTTTTAAACTCGTTTTATTGAAAAAAATTGCACAATACAAATGTCCGTAGTAAAGAATAGCAAAGAAACACATTTAGGTAATAATAACTTACATGATCATAGAGGCATAGTAGTAATGGTAGTAATTAACAGGTCATGACATATTTAGATCACATATTAATCTTCAATAAGGACATCCCAGCGGACACCATACATTTTAAGGTCAATTTCCAATTTATTTCAGACAAAATATAGAAGTCCTGCAAGTAACCACTCGTATGCCATCAGCCCTCCTCAAGGTTGCAACAACTGGTCCCTCAGATCTGTGAATCTATGCGGAGTGTACAGAGTGCATGGTGAATCACACCAAATCTGCAATATTTTATAAAATGTACTAATACACCCTCTTTTCTTATATAAAACTCGCTCATATGGAATAATGGAATTGATCAGCGATTTCCATTTTGCCACCCTAGGTGGTCTCTGATCCATCCATCTTAGTGCGATGGTTTTCCTTACCATAAACAATACCTCTTGCAGAAGAATGCGCAGGTGGAATGGCCACTGTTCTTCAGTCAGCACCCCAAATAGACAGACCTTTGGTGAAAGGGGGATCGGCTGCTTCACCACTTCCTCAACCACTCCCATCACATCCCCCCAAAAGGAGGCCACCATTGGACAATCCCAAATCATATGCCAGAAATCTGATCTGGGAAAACGACATCTATGGCATTCAGTGCTGGGGTATCTGCCCTTCTGTGCAATCTCACCGGCGTGAGATAGCTCTGGTGAACTATGGATAATTGAATCATTTTGTTATTTGCCGCCGGTGAGACCGAGAGAGGAGATGAGAGTATATCCTCCCATTCCTCCCCCGTCAGATCTGGTATAGGGCCCTCCCATTTATCCTTCATCGGTAACGTGACATTGGCCAATTTAGCATGTATAAGAGCAGTGTAGACAGCAGAGATCAGCCCCCGGGGGCCCTGTGATCTAAAAACACCAATCAGAGGGAATCGTGAGAATTCGTGATCTGACCTAGGGTATTGACTTGCGAGAGCATGTCGCAGCTGCAGATATCGATAGAAACCTTCTCTAGGAATTTGGAAGTCCTCTTGCATTTGTGTAAAGGATTTAAAGACGTTATCAACATACACATCTCCAATTCTACGCACCTCAAAGCCACACCAAAAAGGGGGGCTTGCCCTTCCATTAGATGAGGAAGAAGGGGGTCATCCCACAGTGGCATGTCCACCTGTATATCCGCATATGCATACATATGTTTGGCAGCCATCCAGGCCTGCACTGCCACCCTATGGACTGGAAGCATTGCCTTATAGGTTCCCAGGGGAACTTTCCAGCACTGGCCAAAGATGTGTGAGATGCAAATATGTAGCGAGGTGCTGTTCCCGCGTTGGTAACGGATCCGGCCCTGTCCATAGCTGCAGGTACCTCAGCTGCCCAGCTAGATAATACATGAACAGGTCCGGTAATGCCATCCCTCCCGCATGCTTAGGTCTCTGCAGGGTAGACAAACTAAGTTTGGATCTATTGGATCCCCAGATAAAGGCTGGGAATAAGGCATGAAGGTATTTAAAAAAGACCTTATATACTGGTATGGCTGCGTGCTCCAGGACATATAGACATTTTGGCAGAATAACCATTTTAATTAAGTACATTTAATTACATTAGGAAGCCAAGCTGCCATCACTACATCAACCCCCAAGCAAGAGCCAGATTCAGTTGCTGAACTGAGAGAACAAGTCGCTGTTTTGACCAAAAGCCTCACTAAAGTGTGTCAGAGCTTGGAAGATCTGAGGCAGCACCAAGAGGAAAGCCACCGGTACACCAGTAACAGGTTCCGTGATAGACCTGTTAGAAGGAGGTTAACTTTCCAGAATCCGGGTAGGCTCCCTATTGACAAGTTTGATGCTAATGGAAGACCCATTTGCCGCAGGTGCCAAAGAGCTGGCCATGTTAAGAGAGAATGCTGTTAGTTAAATATAATAATTAATAACAGAAAGCATACCCTGCTACGTTGGCTGGCTCACAAGTCACCATGTTGCAAAGAGGTTGGTTTGAGAAACATTGATCAGCTGATACAACCTCCAGACCCTTGGCTGAAAGTCATAGCCAGTAATGGACAGTTAATACCTCTACATTGTTACTGGGAACCTACAATCCAGGTGAGGGAGATACAACTACCTCAGCAAGGCGTGATTGTAATAGATCTAAAGGATAACGAATTTCCACCAATGGTGCTGGGCAAGAACATACTCCACAACTGCTATGAAGAAATGCTAGATGCCCTACATGGCGCCCTTCCTACAGCTTCTACCTCTAAGCAAGTTGCGCTTCATAACTCCATACGTCACCTGACTGCTTAACAGAGATTCTCCAATGAAAAGGGTGAGATTTGCCGTGCTCGTATTATGGACAACCAACCAGTGACTCTGCAGCCAGAGGCAGAAACCATGGTGTGGTGCAGAGCTCAGTCTTTACCTTGTAAACCTGAACATCAAGCTCTAGTGGAACCTCTTCCAATGGAAGAACACCCAACAATGCAAGCAGCCAGAAGCCTAATGACTGTTTACAATGGGAGGGTACCCATCCGCCTCCTGAATCTTGGCGGGGGAGTTCCCTGCTTCAGCATTAGATTCAACTGTATCTGCGTCCTAAGGAACCTTTCACCAGGGGTATATGTCTGGAAATATTCGATTTTGACGGGAGATTCAAACGCAGTGTGAATAGAGCCTAAATCTGGTGTAAGACGGTCCAAAAAACTGTTGCAGGTGACATACTTATCAAACAGATAAGATTTTTTTAAATCCCAAAGCTGCTTAACCAGTTCAGGACCGGGCTATTTTGAGCCTTCAGGACCAGACACTGTTTAGCCCTTTTTAGCACGTGTTAAATGGCTATAACTTTTTTATTTGTTGGGCTAACGACGGTATTTTTTTTGCAATGTTTTTTTCCGTAGACAATGCAGGTTTCTTTTTTTATCGTTTTTATACACATCCTTTTTGCTATTTTAGAATTTTTATTTTTAAAGTTTGAAAATAATAGTAAAAAAATAAGCTTTTTTACATTTCAGCTATTTTTTTTTGGTAATAACATAGTTTTACCCTAAAATGGACCTTTTATTTGTGATCATCATTGTCTACCATAAATTTTAATATATAACATGTCTATATTAGGGTAATTGGGTCAGCGCTAGCGTTACAACAATTATAGGCGGGGGGAACGTTTTTTTGGGGGTGGGTATTTTATGTGTATTTATTATAAAACATTTTTTTGCACTTTACTTTACTTTTATTTTTTTATTACTATGGTCTGTCCCTCAAAGGTCAAAAAAGACCTTTGGGGAACTTTATATATATTTTTTCTTTCTTTTACACCATGTTTTTCCACTGGAGCTGCACAGCAGCCCCAGTTACAGGGGAAATCAGCCCTCTCATAGTGACGATTGTCACTAATAGGGCTGTGCTGGGTCTAGTAAGACCCACCAGCAGTCTGTCACTAACGGCACCCGGCGATCATGTGACCAGTCACATGAAAACCGGGAGCAATAGAGACAGTGGCATGGCCGCTGCCTCTATTCCTATACACAGCGTTCATTGAGCGCTGTGTACAAGTGATCAGAGAAGACAGAAGCAGCGAAAGCTGCTTCTATCCTCTCCTCAGGGTCCCCGGCAGTCACTGACAGCCGGAGACCCGACATTCAGCTGCCCGATCGCGCGGGCAGCAAGTTAAAACCCGAGCCGTAAAAAGTATATGGCTCGGGTTTTAAGAACCCTGACCGCTGGCTGTAAAAACACAGCCAGCGGTCGGGAACCAGTTAAGACATTTATGGATTTTGTCATTCAGTTGCGTAAAGGGTTGTAATGGTGGTGCGGCTGGTTAGGATTAGCTATGCAACATATTTATCCTGAATTTTATTTTTACAAAAGTGGAGCACATGTGCAGCAGTTCAGACCTGTGTCTGCTCTATTGTAGTCTTTAGTATAAGGCCTAGTTTACACAGGGTTTTTTGCAGGACGAAAAAGTCTGCCTCAAAATTGCTTCAGGCATTTTGAGGCCGATTTTGTCGCCTGTGTAACACAGCTGTCACCCGCTGTGTATGGAGCAAGCTCAGCCCGTGAGCCCCCTCCATACTTCCCCTTAACGGCTGCCACGTACCAGTACCTGACATCTCGTTAAGGGGTTAATAGAAATAGGTGCGATACAGGCGACAAGACTGACACAGGGTGTCATGAACTGCTGACAAGTATTACTATAGCAGTAAAGTGAGAACTTGAGTAGCGGGACATCACAAAGTGGGTGTGGTGTGATTTGAAGGGACATTTCTGAGCATAAGTGGGTATTCCCAAATAATACTATACAGCTTCTAGAAAATAATTTCGTATGTCCAACAAACTAGGTATGCAATTGATTACATACAAAAGTAGAGCTGAAGGAGTTAAAGGCTGTGCACTTTGCAATTTTTCTCTTTTTAATTCTCCAATTAGTTTTTTAAATTGCTACAATCTCTTTAAAATAAAAATGAAACAAAATCTTGGTATACATTTTATTGTTTTGCGTCTAGAGCTAGTGCAAAGACCTATTTGTCTCCATGGAAACCAACTACAAACAAACATAAGTCCTGCAAAATGTGTTATTCCACGTTACACTTGCCATTGGACCAGAATCACATAATGTAATCCAAGGTAAGGTGCTGGATAACACAGACAAGATATGACAATAAAAAAATCCTTGTTTTTTTGTCCATGTGTTATCCCGGAGACGAAAAAGGAGAGGGGTGCCATGCTGGTGACTGAGGAGAGGGGTGCCATTGTGGTGACTATGAAGGATACTGTACAGTGTTCTTTAACCTATGGCTGTCTAGTTGTTATGAAACTAAAATTCCCATCATGCACTCATGCACTACAGGTCTCCGGTAGGGTAAAATGGGAAGTCACAGGTAGAAGACCTCTGCAGTGTAATGTTTGGTAATTAAGTTTACCGGTTACACATCAATTACAAGACTAGGTATGGGCAGGACTTTAACTTGATTTTCTCAATGGCTTTTCAATATCTTTTGTTGTGTTGAGTGATAAGTTTTTACGCTGCAGAAAGTAATCCGGGTGAATTGCTACATCTGTATATGAGAACAGTGTCATTAATAACATGATTTTGGGCTGTTTTATCATTTTGTGAATTTATTCATGTACTCTGGATGTTTGCTGACTGCATTAAACACTTTAACTAGCAGTCTGTATACTTTTTTCTTTAAAAAGACCATCCCCACAATTTTGGTGGTCGTCTTGAGCTTTCACTAAAATATACACCTCCTTCTCATTTCGTCATGGCATCATCCTTGTACATGCAAGTGTCAGAATGTGATGACATCATAAGGCAGTTATAAATTACCATACCCTCCTCTAAGCTGTTCTCAGAATGTGATGACATCATAAAGCAGTTATAAATTACCATACCATCCTCTATGCTGTTCTCAGAATGTGATGACATCATAAAGCAGTCCTAGGTTAAGTTATCACTCATTCAGTGATTTCCCCCTTTTTTGTCATGGCGAATAAACAGAGCATAGCTGTTATTTTCCTGGCGATTCTTGCTGTATTTGTGGACATTGCGCTTGGTCGTGAGACTTCCGGTAATGTGACTGTTATTTATTTCATTCTAATACTAGTTTAATCATATCTATCCAGTTATTATATTACTTACAATCTCTTACATATGTGTCGTATAACTTACACTTTACCTCTGTCTCCTTCTGTCTATACCTCTGTCTGGCTTAGTGAATGAGAAATCATGTAACGCCATTTGAGAAAAACATGGCGGTTACTGTGATTTCTGTTACTAGAATGAGCTCCACAAAGCTTAGCTGTGATCTTATTGTACCAGTGAAGTGAATGAGACAGATACACAATGTTGTAGATTATTTCATAATTGCTACTTGTCTAAAATCGAAATGATAATTTCTTAAAATCCAAATTATCTGTTCTTCAATCTCTTATAAACAGTTGGGTTGTTCATGTGAATATTCCTGGACTTTTATTGCCAACTTTACTATTAAAGAGGTTATCCCATCAAAACAACCCACTCTTTAAGGACAGTCCCGTCCCCCCCCCCCCACCCCGTGTCCAGCTGGTATAAGACTGTTGAAACTCTGTATCGAAGTTACAGGCGGCCACATACTGTTCAATGGATGGCAGAGAAGGATCTATTGGCTCTCTAGTATGGCTAATAGACGGGATCCTAAGTAGATGTCCAAGAAGCTAGAGAATTATATATAAAAGGCTATTAGAAATAATGTATATGAGAATTCCATTCTGCAACAGATTGATGTCAGTCAGGGAGACTGAGGGGAGATGATATAATACAATCTTCTCCTCAATATTAAAGTTATCACCAGTGTGTGCACATATTAGCGTCAATGGTAGAACATCCCAGCACCACAGAATACAGAGATACTATGGACCTGTCACGTGTTGTATAGATTTATATAGCTGCTTATGTGTGTGTGTGTGTGTGTGTGTGTGTGTGTGTGTGTGTGTGTGCGCCCTATGTACGATTTTTCAGAGTCTTCTACAAGGAATATTAGAATTTTGCAGTATAATAATCCCAGTTATTTAAATAAAGTATATACAGAAAAGTATATTTTTTAATATTGTTTTGATTTTATTTATCTTATTTATTGCAGCAACAACTCCTGGTGAGATTGATATAACATCGAAGTCTCACACTGTTCCAGCATATGCTGAAGGTAAGAATAAAACGATATAACTAATATACTTGTAATATACCTGTTTGCCATCAGTGAATGAGAACATGGGAACCTGCTCTCCGCTGAGAAGTGGATACAACTGTACACAGTCTTAGGCAATGCTCTGTGCGCTAAATACATCAGCAGCAGCGCCACAAACCTCACTCATAGTTTGTTTCTAAATGTAGATAATATAACAAATGAATGTAATTTTTTTCATACAGGTCCATCTGATGGACAAAAAAAAATACCTAAAACGCGTTTGAGAAAAATTGTGGTGACTCCGCGTTCAAACATCAATGGTAAGTGTATTGTGAATATGTTATTATTACAATATCCTCCTCCATATTCTGTCATTTACTAGAACTGTGCCCTAAGATTAAAAAGTTTCCTCAAACCATTATAAAGACTGTCATGTTCTATGTGGTGTCATGATGTGATTATTATGTTGGGCCCATGTTATATCCAGTATGTGGCCTTCTACAAGGAAATGTTTCCCCACATTCCCACCAATGAAGATTTCAGGAATAGGGAATCCATCAATGTCCATTACTGTTCCCAATGACAGAAATATCTTTCTATAGATATAGAGAATATGTTTATAATGTTGATTTTCTCTTTGTTTCTTATAGACAAGACATCTGGTGTGATAATAAAGACAACATTGTCTATCACCACACCACCACCCCCTGAAGGTAATATAATAACTTATTATAGAGAGAGAATCCATCTAGTAATGACAAACATACAAGTATATCAGCGGATTAGCATGTTCAGTCGGCTTAGATGTTGGTATTGATGGCACGGGACTCAAGTTTAGAGTCTATACATTGATGGAAATATTGGGGGATTTATATATTATTTAGAAAAGAATTAAAATAGACTAAATTCCCATTACTTTATCACAAAGAACCAAGTAAGAAATACTGCTACACCAGTGTATACGAGACGTTTAATAGATCCATGTACATTATTTATATATAACGCTAATGCACAATATACACTCTAGGGTTAATATTGATTGTATGAGGCTATTACTACCATTCTTTCAGAGAACCAATATATTTATTTAGGGTAATACTAAGTATAAATACAAGTCACAAATTATAATGTAGTTTACAAGGGGTGTTCAAGTCAATGCATCACAACATCTATCCGCATCGTTTATACATTGGGATAGTAGGAAACAAATTACAATTAGGTATATACTATATCTGCAGAAGACAACTAGGGCTTTCTATTGAGATATGAGGTTACAAGTGTTAAATCTTTATATTCACATTTTCATACAAACCCATAATAGATATGAAGACCTCCTGGCTATAGACAAAAACCATAAAATACCCCAAAATATACTATCGTTTCATGATAATAGAAATCTGCCTTACATTTAATTTCACTGTAATGAAAATAATGAGCAAAATGTCATCAATGCACAATAGATATAATATAACTGATGGTGTCTCAATAATATTGCTGTCAGTGAATGACTCTTTGCTGTGTGCCGGACATCAGAAGGTTTCACTATTATTAGTATTATTAACACGTTCTCTGTACTGTGTTATAGATCTAGTTAGTGCAGACATTACAACTACAACACAAGGGTCTACACCCCCAACTGAGAATGATCTGCAGGGGACCGGTGAGTTCTCTGAATAAATATATTGTCTGATACTGGATTGTTATTATCCATATACTATGATCGGATCATGATTTGTTCTTCATCCTTTCCATAATGTAATATTTTCTTTATTATAGATAAAACGTCTGCTGCAACAGTTACATCACTGCCCAGTACCACAACAACATATACTGAAGGTAATGCACAATACTTATAATGTTAGCTATGCAGGGTATGACTATCGGAGGTGTAGGGGCGATCACAGACACAGGCTCTGGAGTCCGAGGGGGTCCATAAGGTTCATCTGCCTCAGACCAGGAGACAACCCCTACCCATAATGCTGTTCTCCTTGACAGAAGCTTACCCTGTCTGGTCTTAAGAAGGATCTACCATATTTAATAGAATAGTTTAATCAATTATTAATACATAATGTACAATTATAATGGGTAATGTGTGTATTTTTGTCTTGTAGGTGTCTCAAATGGAATTTCCACAAAAGTGAAAAAAATTAAGAAAATCATTGTTCCTCGTGGAAATTTCCATGGTAAGTTATAGAATAGTATAATAGGTTACTATATAATGTACAGTTATAATGGTTAATTTGTGTATTTTTCTCATGTAGGTGTCTCATATGGAATTGCCACAAAGGAAAAACAATTAAAGAAAATCATTGTCCCGCGTGGCAATTTCCATGGTAAGTTATAGAATAGTATAATAGATTATTATTATATAATGTACAGTTATAATGGTTAATTTGTGTATTTTTCTCATGTAGGTGTCTCCTATAGAATTCCCACAAAAGAAAAACAATTAAAGAAAATCATTGTACCGCGTGGAAATTTCCATGGTAGGTTAATCTAGAAGTTCTTATTATGATGAGTAGTATAAAAAATGGCTGTTAATATTTCTACCTATGTTCTCATTTTTATTAGGTTTTTTAAAACAAAACTCCTGGTTATTAGAAAGATTAATATTTGCCTTTATATGACCTTATTTCAAGAACATTTTGTGTTTTATGTTGTGGATTTTGGTGCGTTTTTTCTACATTTGTCAGATACAGTTCGCAAGCGGAAACGCAAGAGAAATTCAGATCCTGCAGATTGTAAAATACGCACCGAAGGTTAATTGATGTGCGGAAAAATTCTGCAACGTGTAGATGAGAACTTGGAATCTTGCTTCGCTGATACTGTATTACATTGCGGATTTGCCGCAGGATAATTTGCATGGCAAATCCGTGTGTAATATGCATCCGTGTGCATTTGGTCTAAAGGTGAAAAGGAAAGTCAAGAGGCAGTGTTCAGTTGTTTCCATATCTCCCTTAGGTTATATTGAAGTATTACATCTCTTGTTACTTCATGATCACAAGACTTTATATAATTTATAAAACTATTACAATTATGACACATTTATGTCAATGATGAGTATTATTACTTTTTCAGAACGTAAGATCAGTGCAGGACTGCGATATCCTAAGAAAAGAGTAGAGACACCTTATCCTGAAGGTAAAGATCCATTCCTCATTCACTTGTATTTTATGCTACTTTGCTGTGGACTTTTTTGTACATGTTTTATTTATAATAAGTTAATGTGGGTATTTTTGCCATTCAGTGGAGACAGACTTTGACAGAGACTTAAAAGCATTGAAAAAAATGTTGGCTCGACCTAGAAAGATACAAGGTAAGACCATTCTTCTAATATACTTATACACTTATAGTATAAAGTCACATCTCATATAATAAGGGTTTATAGGTTCTTACATTATATTACACTATTATAATCATCACATAGTTATGATTATGATGTCCAGGGTCAGATATACCATATGTGCAACCTGTCTAACTGCACCGGGGCCCTGCAGGCAAGAGGGCCCACTCCTACCTTAAGGAAAATAGTGCCCCCTACTGTCTATCGGTCACATGTAAGGGGTTTTACTTATTCCCATCCATGCCCCACAATTACTGCTGGATTGGCACACTGTGAAGGATTTTCTGGGGAGCAGTGGATGAGGTGATCTATCGCTAGCACCCCGCTGTCATGAAATTCGTCTTTGGATAACAAGGGGCTCATACACTTGTCTTGCACAGGGGGCCTCCGTTATTTGTATCTGCCCCTGATGATATCACAATATCAGGATTTACATTTCTTGTGCACACAATATAATTGTTTGCAATATTTTCATTATTATATTTTCAGGTCGTAAGATCAATGCAGGATTACAACATCCTGAAAAGACAGAAGAAACAACCTATCGTCAAGGTATAAATCTTTACTACATTATAGCAATTATATTATAAACGATATAAACACAAACATAACAAGCATAACTCTGTTCACATCCGTGTTCAGGGGTTTCTGACAAGCTTCCCAGTATTTTAGAAAGGGAAAATAGCGAAGTCTGCAGCACTATTCTTGTCAAAAATACCATTAAAAAAAATTATACATGGCCGATAATATATTCTCCAGATCTTGTTCTCTTGTCATTGACTTTTTAAAATAGTTTATGCATAAAAATAAGGGTATATTCACACATTGCAGATTTGTTGCAGGAATTTTTACGAGTGAAAATCTGTTCCATATATCTAAATGCGGTTGTTTCTGCACATCGATTTCTGCAATCCACATTCAGATAAAGGGGACAGTATACGCTCGTTCTAAGGCTCAATGCACACGATGCGTATTACAGGCGGTTTTGCCACGCGGATTTGCATGTAGCGAAACCGCAGCATAATGAAGTACCAGCATAGTCTGAGAGATTCCAGGAAATCTCATGTACACGCTGCAATGTTTTTCCGGACAGAAATTGACCTGCGGTGCATTTTTTAGATTCCACAGCACGTCAATTTATCTTGCGTTTCTGCTTGTGAATTGTATCTGCCTAGTGCTGTGGAAAATCGCACCAAAACCGCAGCAGGAAAACGCGCCAAAGAACGCATCAAAACGTAAAAACTGAACCGGAAAACGCATGGAAATACACACGATTAGGTGCGGTTTTTACCTACCAATTGCTACGGTTTTGGTGCATATTTTCCTCAGCAAAATAAGCTACATGCCCACGTTGTGTAAAACTCAAACATAGAAATGTGATCCAATCTGTGTAGGAAAGATTAGAATGACACTTCCAGCTATAATAAATAGTCTGCATAGGAATATATTTATTACAGGTTAACCGTGTAATACACTTCTTATTTCCAGAATTAGAACAAGCTCCACCAGATGACGATGAGGAGGAATCATATCCTTGGATGCTTGACACAACAACTGAAGGTAAGCTGTTATATTACCGCATATCTCCCAGTCTATGACACTGAACATCATACATTGTAGGGTAGAGGTCTCCTAAATATTTATGTGATCAGCTGTAAATGTGGGAAATTTTATGGTTTCTAATAGCAGGACCATCACCTGGAGCGACAGAGGTAAAAACTGACATTAAAATGTATAACATTATCTAACAAAAGAGATAAAATGAGACAACCACCTGATTGGATGACAGCTGTCAACCAATAATCACGACTCTTCTTATTTGTACGTACCAAACCCGTCAAAAAGCATGAAAGAAATGCATGTAAAATAATCGTTTTTACATGTATTTTTGCTGGCATTTGTTATTTTGAAAAACGTCATACACAGATGATGACTTTTGATAAAAACTAAACTGACGGAAAATATGCTACAAAAATGGAAAAAAACAAACACCCCACTGTGTATAAAGGCTTTCTTATATTTTACTATAAACTTTAAACCAACATCTGGCCGCATCATTCTTGTCCCACCAAAAAACACGCAAAAAACACCATGGAAAAAACATCAAAACATTATGGGGCAGATGAACTATAACAAATGCATGCCGTTTGCCAATTTTGTTTACGTGGTTTAGAATTTTTTTTGCTTCTTACTATGTACTGTTCAAAAATCCTAGAAAAGTGGAGTCCTAAAATGTGCCAAATTTATTATTGACATGCACCACAACTTTGGCGAAAAATACAGGTCTAAATTAAGCCAACCAAAAGGGGGTGTAAGTTAGAGAAAAGTTTCTAACATGTCTATCAAGATGCGCCAAATCTCTGATACAGCATGCACCAATGTAATAAAATCTTCTGCCTGTCTCCTCTAGGTTTATGCCGTCCTTATTTTACACGATATTAATAAATCTGCCCCATTGTGTGACACTGGCCTAAAGCAGTTATCTGATGGGGTCACACATGGAGAATCATAATAGTAGACAGTTAGACTGCATAAGATTGAGGACGGATGACAGTCTGCTGCTTAATGTTGTAGTTCACCAATGTTGGCTGTCTCATTCCTTTTATGTTCCCTTGGTAAACAAAGTTCTGATGCTAAACTAATGATTGTGATTTTCTGCTCTGATTTTCCCACAGTGTCCACTACAATCTCAACAACAATACCAACAATGTATAGAACAAGAGCGATAACTGTAGACACTACAACATGGCAAAGAGCAACAACGATGTCTACAACAGCGACAACCATAGACACAACACCAGTGCAAACAGCAGCACCAGAATCAGACCTTCCAGCTACTACCACCCCTGCCGTATCTGCAGACTACACACTGCGTAACATCATAATCATCAGCTGTGCTGTTGGCGTTCCTCTGCTACTCGTTGCAGTACTGCTATTCATCGTGCTTCTTAAACTGCAAAGACTTCAGAAGTATGCATTGTTTTTCCTTTCTACCTTTATTTTTTTCGACATTATTTTACGCTTTAAAACTTATGGTTTATTTCACTGTTTCTGTTCTCAGATTGCTGGAAATACAAAGAGTCTAAGGATCTGCTGAAGATTCGTAAAGGAGAATGTCGCTTTATATGTCGCTTGTACCTGCTAACGTACTTCAGCCACCTGGTTATCTCTTGGCTGCTGTGAACAGTTGTGTTGAGATCAGTGCTCCATCACTTCAGTGGCGAACCAGTCTTCTTTCTACTACTCTGTCACCTGAGTCCTGGTCCCTGCCTGTGTGACCATAAATGCGCACATTTCCACCATTATGTCTGTGTACTCTAACCATAGGCTGACAATAGCGCTATTATTTCATCACACAACCTATGGCGGCACCAGCTAACAGTCCTCCCATCCTTACTGTTAGGTATGTGCACAAACAACTGCACATATGTTTATGGGCATCACGGTGGCTCAGTGGTTAGCACTGTTGTCTTGCAGTACTGGGGTCCTGAATTTGAGTCTGACCAAGGACAACATCTGCATGGAGTTTGTATGTTCTCCCCGTGTTTGCGTGGGTTTCCTCCAGGTACTCCGGTTTCTCCCACATTCGAAAAACATTCTGATAGGGTAATTGGCTTCCTATAATATTGGCCATAAAGAATCTGTGTTTTCACATAGTTCATTATCAATTACAAACTTCAACAACTAAAACATCTGTGTGGTGTTTTCTTATAAAATATGTTTTCAGAGTGTAAGAATATATAGTAATCCTCTTAAAAACTGCTATAGAACCTTTACAATAAGAAGATATGTAAGTGGCTGATCTGAGTGCAGAGTGAATGTCATGAGTGCATAGTGGCAGGCATAGTGGCTGTCATGGGGCCATTAGGCTGGCATAGGAGCATTGTGGTTGTAATGCAGGAATTGTAGCTGTCATGGGGGCACTGTGGCTGTTATAGGGGAATTAAAAGCATTCTTGTTGTCATGAGGCATTGTGGCATAGGGAGCACGGACGGTAGAGGTGAGGGACATTGTGGCTTTCATAGGAACAGTCTGTGGCTTAAAGAATCCACAGGATAGGTGATAATTATTTGATCGCTGGGGGCTCCTCCACTGGGACCCCACCGATTGCAAGAATAGGGGTCCAGGACCACTCCTGCTCACTACATCCCCCAGTGATGAGAAACTTGAATGAAGCAGCGGTCGATCGCTGGTCCATTCAATGTCTATATGACTATAAATCAACCTGCTTTAGACAATTCTAAACAACTTTATTGACTCTTATCATTAACAGCAGTGAGCTACTAGTCCGTTTGGACTTTTCAGTCTCTTGACAGAAGTACTCGATACAGGAGAGGTAGTTATTCAGGGTTACTGTTCTGTCCCTATTCACATTCCACCTCCTAATGCAGTGTCCCAGATACACTGCAGAAATGTACTGTGATTTCTGACATTGTATGTAAAAATATGAGTTTGAGGCCTCATTTACAAGAGCGTGTGCGTTTTGAGCACGCAAAACCCGCAGCGTTTTGCGTGTGCAAAAGGCACTTAACAGCTCCGTGTGTCATCAGCGTATGATGCGCGGCTGCGTGATTTTCATCATTATGACACTTCGTTTGGATGTTTGTAAACAGAAAAGCACGTGGTGCTTTTCTGTTTACATTCACAGTTTGACAGCTGTTGCGCGAATCCCGAAGTGCTTCCGTGTGGTGCGCGTGATTTTCACACACACATTGACTTCAATGGGTGCGTGATGCGCGAACAGCGCACAAAGATCGGACATGTCGTGAGTTTTTTTCAGCGGACTCACGCTGAGCAAAACTCACGGACTATCTGCATGTCCCCATAGACTAATATAGGTGCGTACGACACGCGTGAAAAGAACCCGCGTCGCATGCACGTATATCACGCTCGTGTAAATGAGGCCTAAAAATGTTCCTTTAAGGCTGGACTGAGGGGAGGAGTCAAGGCGGATCCCTTGTTATTTTGAATCAGTCAGTTAGTGCTGAGAGAGCCAAGTAACGGTTGGAGTGAGGAGTAGTTCCTATGTAGGGAGAAACCCTGCAGCTCTGAGGAGAAAATCCAGTTTAGAGATCTTGGATCAAACCTGGAGAAACACACAACTAATCCAGTTGTGTAATTACCACAGAGAGCAAATCCTGCTGAGAGAATCAAAGGAGGAAATTCAGAAGGAATCCTCTGCCTTGTCTCCTCACCTGCCAGCCTGCAGCCATTGTATCTGTACCATACCAAGCCTGAAGTAAAGGACCATTTCCCGTGTATTCAATCTGCACCCACGTTACCAACAAGGGCACCCCAAATACCATCAGACCGGGAGGCTGTACAACAGGGTGCGCCCCAGGGGGAAACTACAACCATCAACATTCACCATACAGTGCAGACCGCTCCATTTTCCCTGTAACGGCTCCGCAGGGAGTTCTTGAAGGCCCAGCCACTGTGTCCCTATACCGCCCTCGCACTACCCAATCACCACCGGGTCGTTGCATTAAAGTGGCGTCACGAACAGGATTATTATATCACCTCTGTGCCTCCTAAAGAAATTTGCTAAGAGACTTTATTGCTGTTGTAAAATCGCTGCAGAGAGAATTGCAACCAGCAAAACAGGGGTTAATCAGCCATCTTGGAAAACCCAGTGTTTAGGCAGCAGCAGTGTGATTTCAGAGACTTTGTGTGTGAAATTTACTGTGGCCCCTCCAGGGTGCATGACGAGACTGTTACAGGAAGATATTGCTGTTTGTGTGAAGGAAAAAGTGGCATTAGAGACTGTAGTTGATTAGAAATTGTCTGCTGCGTCACGACCGCATTTTGTTCCAGCCAACGAGGGGTTAACCAGTCGATAGTGTTACAGCGGGAAAGCGGAGACCAGAATAACCACCAAGTAACAGCCCGCCCACTTCCTGGTGGGAAGAGACAGAATCTGCCTAGCAACAGTGAAACATCACGTGAACAGCGGAACCAAAGTTCCTACCTCTTGTTGTGCCAGGGACGGAAAACACCAGCCGGAACTACCAGAAGTCCCTTGGCGCCGCCATCTTGAAAGTTACCCAGCCGGAGCCGCAATAGACGCCGCTGCTAAGAAAGATAAAGAATTTATTCCCACTTAGCCCTGCGAGAGTGGAAGTGCCATACAGCCATGGAAGCCACCACGCCACTGCCAGAGACCGCGGTGAGCAGATAAGAGACTCAGTTTGAAAAGAAATCACACAGCGTTGCTAAGGGCAACGAACCACAAATATAGCAGAAATGTCTGACGATGGGGAAGAAGTTTCTCCCAGCAACAGTGGATTACCCCCACCTGCCCAGGTTATGCCAATCACAATGCCCTACTACTTTGGAGCACCGTGGCTCCCCCGCTACCAGGGAGAAAATCATTCACTGAAAGATTTTAGACAGAAGATGTTGTCCATGTTTCGCTTGTATCCTCTCTCCACAGAACAGAAGGTTGAGATATTAACTGGACAGCTAGAGGGCGCAGCTTTGAGAGAAGTGAAATCCTGGCCCAGAACTGAGAGAAAGACAGTTGAACAAATTCTGGATCGGCTGCGTGCCATTTTTGAAGTGAGAACTGTGGCAGAAATCAAGATGAGATTCTTTGGGAAAAAAACAGTAGCCTGGTGAGTCATTGAGAGACTTTGCTTTATCCCTGAAGGAGGCGCTACGAGCAATTATGCAGGTAGAACCCATGGAGGCTGCCGCTGCTGACAAGGCCTTAAGAGAGCAATTTGTGGAGGGAGCTGGATCTGAAGCCCTAAAAAGCCAGCTCAGAATGTTGGCCTCCCAGAACACAGACTGTACTTTCCTTGACTTTAAAGAACTAGTCATAAGGATCCTGGGGACTGAAGCTGCATCGACTCCAACTAAAGTTTGTCCCTATTCCATAGAGACACCTCATGAGCTTCCCGCTGACCACCGAGTTACCTTGGGAAGCCAAGCTACCATTGCTCCATCAACCCCCAAGCCAGAGCCAGATTCAGTTGCTGAACTGAGAGAACAAGTTGCTGTTTTGACCAAAAGCCTCACTAAAGTGTGTCAGAGCTTGGAAGATCTGAAGCAGCACCAAGAGGAAAGCCCACCGGTACACCAGTAACAGATTCCGTGATAGACCTGTTAGGAGAACATTAACTTACCAGAATCCGGGTAGGCTCCCTACTGACAAGTTTGATGCTAAGGGAAGACCCATTTGCCACAGATGCCAAGGAGCTGGCCATGTTGACAGAGAATGCCGTCAGTTAAACGACAAACCCCCGGAGGCAATGGACCGCCCCTCGGGAGGAAGGCCACTAGGTCCATCAACTCCAGAAAGCATACCCCGCTATGTTGGGCAGTGTCCAGTGATCATCATCCACAAAGAGGGAGTCCCGATTCACGCCTTACTGGACACTGGCTCACAGGTCACCACGCTGCAAAGAGGGAGGTTTGAGAAACATTGGGACACTGATCAGCTGATTCAACCTCCAGACCCATGGCTGAAAGTAATAGCTGTTAATGGACAGTCAATACCACTACATGGTTACTGGGAACCTACACTCTAGGTGAGAGAGATGCAACTACCACAGCAAGGCGTAATTGTGATAGATCTGAAAGATACCCTACCTGGCGCTCTTCCTACAGCTTCTACCTCTAAGCAAGTTGCGCTTCAGAACGCCATACGTCGCCTGACTGCTCAACAGAGATTCTGCAATGAAAAGGGTGAGATTTGCTGTGCTCGTATTATGGACAACCAACCAGTGACTCTGCAGCCAGAGGCAGAAACCATGGTGTGGTGCAGAGCTCGTTCAGGTTTACACGGTAAGACTATCAAGCTCTAGTGGAACCTCTTCCACCGGAAGTACATCCAACAGTACAGGCAGCTAGAAGCCTAGTGACCGTTTCCAATGGGAGGGTACCCATCCGCCTCCTGAATCTTGGCAATCAAGCTGTGGAGCTGAAGAAGCATTACCCAATTGCCAAGCTGTGACAGATCTTTGTGGAAGACATCTGGAGTCCAGAAACTGTTGTGTCCCTACATGCTAACCAGAGTCGTGTCACGCCTGGGAAGACAACAAAACCCTGATGGACCGAGATCCACGTTGGCGATGCCAATACACAAGAAGAACAGATTGAAGGAGTCCTAACAGTAGCCCAAGATCACCAGCAAGCTTTCAGTAAGCATTGCATGGATTTTGGAAAAGCTACCATCATACAGCATACCATTCCAACGGGTTCACATCCACCCATCAAGGAAAGGTACTTTTCACCTGCTATGTACCAACAGGTGAAGAAAAAGCTTCGGGAGATGAAGGATGCTGATGTGATTTGGGAAAGTTACAGTCCATGGGCTGAACCCCTAGTACTGGTGAAAAAGAAGGATGGTGATATCAGGTTCTGTGTGGACTACCGGAAACTCAATAAGATCACCCACAAGGATGCGTATCCCTTGCCACGCATTGAAGAATCCTTGACTGCCTTGGGGTCTGCTGCCTATTTCTCTACTTTGGACTTGACTAGCGGGTATTGGCAAGTACCCATGGCCCCTGAAGACAAAGAAAAGACTGCTTTCACTATTCCTTTGGGATTGTTCGAGTTCAATGACATGCCCTTTGCACTCTGCAATGCCCCAGGGACTTTCCAGAGACTGATGGAATGCTGCCTTAGTCATCAGAACTTTGAGACCATCCTCCTGTACCTAGACGATATCATCATCTACTCAAAGACGTATGAAGACGATTTGTAGCATCTGGCTGAAGTATTCCAGACCCTCATAAAGTACAGCCTGAAAGTGAAACCCTCTAAGAGTCATCTCCTGAAACCAGAAGTCCGTTACTTGGGTCATGTCGTCAGTGCAGATGGGGTGCTTCCTGATCCAGAGAAAGTGGCAGCTGTGAAGAACTGGCCAACTCCCAAGACCGTCAAAGAGGTGAGAAGTTTTCTTGGGTTTGCCGAATACTACAGGCGTTTCATCCCACACTTTGCCCAGTTTGCAGATCCGCTCCAGGGATTGTTAAGAGGCCAGTCCAAAGAAGCCCAGAAGAGAAGAATCCCAATTAAGTGGGCTGAAGCCCATGAAACTGCCTTCAAGAAGCTAAAACAACTGCCTATTGAACCACCAATCTTGGGGTATCCTTACTATCAGCAACCCTTCAAATTGTACACAAATGCCAGCAACAAAGGGTTGGGAGCAGTCCTGTCGCAGGTACAAGACAAAAAGGAGAGCGTCATTGCTTATGCCAGCAGAGCTCTTCGTGGAGCTGAGAGGAACGATCAGAATTATAGTTCCTTCAAGCTGGAGTTCCTAGCTCTTGTGTGGGCCGTCACCGAGAAGTTTAAAGACTACCTTGCTGCGACACCCTTCATTGTCCAGACTGGCAAACTACCAGTTCGTAATCAAGTACCGGTCTGCTACATTCAATAAGAATGCTGACGCCCTGTCCAGATTGCCCGTTGATGATGATGAAATCGCCTAAAGTCAAGATGAGTGGGAAGAAGTAGAGATGCCAACTTTCTACGCCCAGTTTGCTGCACAAAATACGCTGATCGCCAGAGAAAGAAAAGATCACTCTAAGCCAGAGTTTCCTGATCCTTCTAAGGATCCGAGACAATGGGTTAAGATCCAAAGAGAAAGTCGAACTCTCCGAGAACTTCAGACTTTTCTTCTACAGCACAAGACTCCTGACCGAATACGAAGCGGTAAAGCTGATCTAGAATTGATTAGTCTATGGAAACAAAAGAATCACCTCTTTGTGTCAAGAGGGCTGGTACAGAGAAACGCTCTAGATCCTATTACCGGTGAACGTTTGCATCAAATTGTAGTACCCCGGCGAGATGCCAAAACAGTGTTGGAAGCCTATCATGACCGATCAGGACACTTTGGGGTTCAGAAAACTGAAGCTACCAACCACAGACGATTTTACTGGACGGGTGTGAGAAGTGACATAGAGAAGTGGTGCCGGGAATGTCCTATTTGTGCCCAGAGTAAAGGACAGTCTTCAGACCAGAAAGCCCCACTCCATTTTATCATCAGCCATAAACCTCTGAAGCTCATAGCCATTGACCATGTCAAGCTGGAACCAAGTCGCTCAGGTTATGCCTATGCCATTACAATCATTGACCATTACAGCAAGTTTGTTGTTGCTTTGCCTGTGAAAGACCTGACTGCCAAGTCAACTGCTGCTATCGTTTGGAAGAATTTTGTGCTTCCTTATGGCTGCCCAGACAAGATTCTGACTGATCGTTTATCTGCCTTCGAGTCCCAACTGTTCCACGAGATGTGTTCCTTACATGGCTGTCAGAAGCTCAGAACCACCGCTTATCATCCACAAGGAAATGGCCTGTGTGAGAAGATGAACCAGACGCTCATTCAGATGCTGAGAACTGTTCCATCCCAGAGAAGAGCTGATTGGCCAAGTCTACTGCCTGAACTGGTGTACCTGTACAATAATACCATCCATTGTTCCACAGGGTACACTCCCTACTATCTCCTGTTTGGCCGACAAGAAAAGTTACCGTCAGATATGGCCTTGGATGTCGAGGTGCCAGACACCATCAATCCCCTGCCAAAGATTGATTGAGTGGGTGAGTGATCACCAACGTCGCCTGGCTGAAGCGAACGAGAGTGTGGAAAATCGGATGGAAGATACTCGTCAAAAGCAACAGGTAGATTTTGACAAGAATGCCCGTGCAAAACCACTCCAAATCGGAGACCGGGTATGGCTGAAAAACAACCATCGCACCAGCAAGTTAGACAGCAAGTGGGAGAAAGAACCCTACACTGTAAAGTCTATCCCATATCCAGGTACTGATGTCTACAAGATTGAGCGAGAGAGCCGAGATCCTCAAGTTGTACATCGCAACAGGCTTAAACCCTACCAGAAGGAAGACAGATCTACAGAACCACAGTCGGCTGAAGAACTTCCTACAGCTGGAGAAGCCCCACAGCCCATACAGGAATCTCCTCCAACTAAAGATTCTCAGCCCTCAAAAGATGAGCCGATGTTCCGTCCTTTTGATTGGTTCCTCAAGCCATGGATGTCCGTGTTCATCCCCAGTGTTGTTCCTGCAGTGAATACCATCCCACCGCCTTCGGCAACAGAGTTCAGAACTTGTCAGGAAGAATCCATAGACCATGAGGTTGTGACAGAAGAGCCCCTGAGAAGATCCGAGAGAGTTAACAGAGGTAAGATGCCAGCCAGGTATCAGGATTGAACTATTATGGAACTCTCGTACTGCGTTTGTTAGTCAGTGTTCATCCATTCAATTGGCTGACTAAAGCTTAAGAGAGACCAAGAACATTTGCCTCTGCTACGTCCCAGATGGGCCTAAGCGCCCATGTTTCCAGTTTAGTGCCGGACTATGGACACTACCCCAGTTACGTTGATTGATTGATCTACGACCCTGTTCCCCTTCTAGAAGAGTCGTCGTCCCATTACCTACACCTTTGTGCCTTTAAAGATTTAAAGGACTTATAAATGTTTGCCGTATATATGTATATTTCATGTTTTACAGGTCCACAGACGCCCATGTACTGTGATTTCTGATATTGTATGTAAAAATATGTGTTTAAAACTGTTCCTTTAAGGCTGGGCTGAGGGGAGGAGTCAAGGCGGATCCCTTGTAGTTTTGAATCAGTTAGTTAGTTCTGAGAGAGCCAAGTAACGGTTGGAGTGAGGAGCAGTTCCTGTGTAGGAGAAAACCTGCAGCTCTGAGGAGAAAATCCAGTTTAGAGATCTTGGATCAAACCTGGAGAAACACACAACTAATCCAGTTGTGTAATTACCACAGAGAGCAAATCCTGCTGAGAGAATTAAAGGAGGAAATTCAGAAGGAATCCTCTGCCTTGTCTCCTCACCTGCCAGCCTGCAGCCATTGTATCTGTACCCTACCAAGAGTTATATCATTTAAACTAATCACACTTCCATTTCCCATAGTCGTTTGGCTCAGGATATACGGTCTCATTTTCTCAATTGGTTATGATTAATAATTAGGTACCACCCCACATTACATTAACCCATTAGGATTGTGACACAAGGAATTAGATGCAGCATGCATAAGATATCTGAAGATATCTGGTCATTTAGGTCCAATGGTGTAACCATATTTAACCTAAAAATCCATTGCGCCTCACGCTGGAGCACCCTCCTATCGAAGTCCCCTCTTACATTTGGTTTAACCAGTTCTATTCCTTGGAACCTGATCTTTGAGGAGTCTCATTTATGACATTCCCATATATGGCGAGGTATGGGCTTTTCCTCCTTCCTTTCTATGTCACAAATGTGGTCTCTTATGCGCCTACGGAACTCCCGAATGGAGTCCACTTATAATGAGGTATATGATACCTTTGCTACTGCAGTTGATGAAAGACCTACACATGTATAACTGACCAGTAGACTTACTGATAAATTGCTTCCCTGTCAAAATCGAGCTACAGGCCATACAGGACCCACACCTGTACGTACCCGTGACTTTTTGTGACATCCACTTACCTCTGGGTTTCTCCTGCATCAGGTGACTGTGCACTAATCTGTCGCACACATTTGTCCCCCTTCTGTATGTAATACCAGGTTCATCTCCCAAGTACTCCCCTACGTCCGGGCCAGCCTTGAGTACTCCCCAGTACATGTGGATGACATCTCACACCTGGGAGTGAGCTAAATCATAGGTTGCAATGATCCTCAATTGTGGGTTTACCTCAGCTCGCTCCCTAGGGTTTAAGAGTTGGTCACAATTAACTGACAGCGAATTTCGGTATTCCCCTTTGAGGACATTTTCTGGGTAACCTCTCCTACGAAACCACTGTTTAAGATCACATGCAGCAGTTTTGAAGTCCGTAATTGTGGAGCAATTGTGGCGAGCCCTCAAATCCTGTCCATTTGGGATGCCCTTACGAAATGACTATGGGTGCCAGCTCTCCCATTTAAGCAAGCTATTCGTCGCTGTGGGCTCTCTGTAGATGTTAGTTCTGAGATTGCCCCCCCCCCCCTCCCAGATAAGTTAATATATAAATCCAAGAAGGCAATACTTCTCTCTTGGATTTCTGAGGTGAAGAACAATCCCAGTGTGTTGTTATTAAGTACCCCCACAAAGTCCTCAAACTTCTTCTTAGTGTCCAGCCATATGATGAAAACATAATTATGAATCTAAATCAGACTGATACAGAGGATGTCCATGACTCCATATCCTCGCATAAAACAAACTTTTGCTCCCACTAGAAATTTGCGTAGGTGGGCGCACAGGGGCTGCCCTTCGCAACTCCCCTGAGCTGGTGGAAGAATCTGCATTTAAATTTGCAATAGTTATGCTCTAAGATGTACCTGAGCAATTCCCCTACAAAGATGTTATGTCCCTGAAAATGCACACCTTTAGTTGATAGGAAGTGCTCCATAGCTCAACAGCCTCATGCGGAAATTGAGCTGTAGAGGGCCGCCACATCCAAGCTAGCCAGCCAACACTCCCCTTTACATTGGATGCCCTCTGGTCTTCTAAGGACATTCACCGAATCCCCCACATACGATGGGAGGGCTGTGACATAGGGGCGTAAGGTACAGTCTAGATCAGGCGTGGGGAACCTTTTTTCTGCCAAGGGCCATTTGTATATTTATAACATAATTCGCGGGCCATACAAAATTATTAACTTAAAACTTCGCCTGTTATATGTGGTAAAACATTTTATTAACTCACCCCTAATGTGATGGCTGGAACTGCTTTACTTTGGTGAGGCATGTTAGCCAGTATTGATGATGTTGCTACTGCGTCGATTAGTCTGGAGTGCAGTCGACTCTTTGCAATGGTAAGTTTTGAAAAGAACTGCTTGCTGCAGTAAGTTGTTCCGACTTACTTAAAGGGGTTTTCCCATCAGGGACATTTATGACCTATCCACTGGATAGGTCATAAATTTGAGATAGATGCAAGTCCCACCTCTGGGACCCGCACTTATCTCTAGAACAGGGCCCCCTAAACCCCGTTCTACCACTCGGTGTTCCGGCTGATTTCCGACCATGAAGAAGGGAACATCTATTGAAAGAACAGGAGAATCCCGATACAGGTGGGATACCATCGTCAATAAGCAAACTTTCAACCAAATTTCCACAATTTGCATTGTGCTTACCAATTGATTTGTTTGTAAAGTTAGTGTCTCATGAGTTTGAGAAAATATCAACATCAATTGGCGGCGACAATCTTACACCAGCCGAATTAATTAGCCTCAAGAAATTAAGATCTTTGGAAGACACTGTATTTAACCCCTTTGCGCTCAGTGACGTACTATTCCGTCATGCTGACCGCACCGTTCGCGCTCAGTGACGGAATAGTACATCATGGGGAAAATGCATCGCCATTTTCCGCCGGCGCGTTCACGAGCTGTGACAACTGCTGATTCGGACAGCAGGCTATCACCGCTCAATACACCGGGACTTATCACGATGGTCCCGCCTCTTCGATTGCCGCTATCGGTCAATCAGTGACTAACTGTCCAGTAGCGGAGATCGGTCTCTTCACTTCCTCTCCCTGACATCACATCCTGCTGCAACCACCCTGAATGCCTCTGTTGGAAATAGAGAGGCGTTCAGAGTGGTTGTGAGAAAAGCAAAGTGCAAAAAAATTTTTAAAAAAACTTCTTTTTGCTTATTTGATCTCCTATCACTGACCACTTCTTAGTCTTCAGGACCAATTTCTTGGTCCCTGGGGATTATTTTTCTCTTTTTTTTTAAATTAAATATATAAAACAAAAAAAAATTAATAGATAAATAAATCGTTAGTTTAGACAATTTATCTGGCTAGTTAAGTATTAGGCTTAGTTAGTGTCAGGGAACTGTCAAAAAGCGTAGTTCGGTATAGCGTCAGGGAATTTAGCATCAGGAATCCATCACCGTAGTTAGGTTTAGCATCAGGGAAGCTCGGAATAATCTAGTTAGGTTTAGTGTCATTCACCCGTTACCGTAGTAAGGTTTAGTGTCAGGGAAACTCGGAATAATCTAGTTAGGTTTAGTGTCAGGGAATAGTCGCAATAGTTAGATTTAGTCTCAGGGAAGTTCAAATAAAATCTAGTTAGGTTTAGTGTTAGGAACCCTCGCCCTAGTTAGGTTTAGTCTCAGGGAAGCGCACTCGTTCTATAAAAACACCAATTTTTGGGACTGGTTTAGGTAGCAGCCTATTGCTCCTAGTTAGGGAAGCAAACAAACATATCCCAACATTTACTGCCGAAGAGGCATATTAATTTCTTGCCTCCGACACAGACTTGTCGGATGGTGAGACTCTATTTTATTTATCCACCTCCTCATCCAGTGACGAAGAAGAGGAACCCTCTAGGAGACGCCCTAGGACCACCACTACAGTTCAAACCCCCGAGCGAAATGATCCCTCCGCAGTTGAAACCCCAGAGCGAAGTGACCCCATTTGGACCCCCCACACCAGACATTTATGAGCCTAAGAGGTGGTGTTAGAAGAATTTTCCATACTTAGCAATAATGATTCAAGTTTTTATCCCAATAAGAGTTTTATTCTCATCGATGAGGAGTCTGACTTAATTCCATAAGCACAGGTTTATAGACACATATCAATGCATATTGCAGTACAGACCAACTGAAAAACTGTTTGTGGCTTTCCTGTCACATGAAATGTTACACTTCAAAATGAGAGTAGGTCAGTTGGACTTCCTCTGGAGATTGCAATCTTTATTAAGAAGTCCAACCGCCTCATACACTTAGAGAGACTGTCATTTAACTCTTTGTCAACTAAAGTATTTTCTGAGAAACCTGCATGCACATTTAATATCTATTACATAAAGTAACAATAAATTAAAAATAAAACTTTTCTAACAGGTGGTTATCAAGAACCTAATCTTTAGGGACCAAGAAGAGGGGGCACCCAGTACTTCTGGAAGCGAGGCCACATGCATCGTACCAGGGCAACACTTTCCAGATGAAGTTCCCCAAACTGGCAAGAAGGGAAAAAGTCATAAGAGGTGCAAAGTCTGCTATAAGGGGGGAAAAGGAAGGACAAAATATATATATGTGCCACGTGTTCCGAAAAACCAGGGCTCTGTATGAAAGAAAGTTATCATACATCCATTGATTTTTAATCTACCCCAGTTTTACTTACCCTGATGCACTCCGCACAGCTTATCCCCCTCATCTTTTCCTTCTGCGTCCTGCTGTGTGCCCAGGCAGCTGTTAACAGCCACTTGTAGGGTATTGCCATACCCGGGAGAACCCACATTACAGTTTTTTGGGGTGAATGTCTCCGGTGGCACATGCTTGACACAATATATCGGACACTGAATTGGCATATATGTATAGAAAATTGCAAATCTCATTCTGCACCATCTGCTGCGCATTATCTTTTACACAATACCTGTGGGGCCAAAATGCTCACTACAAGAAAATCCCCAGTGGCCAAATGGTGGTCCCTCTAAGCCCTCCCATGGTCCCAAACGGCAGTTTATCACCACAAATGGGGTATTGCCGCACTCAGGACAAATTGGGCAACAAAATGGGGTTTTATTCCTTGTGAAAATAAGAAACTTTGAGCCAAAACTACATCTTATTGGAAAAAAATATTTTTTTTTCGTTTACAATCCAATTCAAATAAATTCTGTGAAAAAACTGTGGGGTCTAAATGGTCACAACACCCATAAATGAATTCCTTGAGGGGTGTAGTTTACAAAATGGGGTCACTTCTGCTGGATTTCGATTGCTTTGATACCTCTGGGGCTCTGCAAATGTGACATGGCACCCGAAAACCAATCCAGCAAAATCTGGACTCCAAAGAACACATAGCGCTCCTTTCCTTCTGAGCCCTCCCATGGGTCCAAATGGCAGTTTATCACCACAAATGGGCTATTACTGCACTCAGGACAAATTGGGCAACAAAATAGGTTATTTTATTTCTTGTGAAAATAACAAATTTTGATAAAAAATGACATCTTATTGGAAAACATGTCATTTTTTAAATTTTACAGCCCAATTTAAATACGTGCTGTGAAAAACCTGTGTACTCAAAATGGTAACAACAACCATATATGAATTCCTTGAGGGGTGTAGTTTCCAAAATGGGGTCACTTTTGGGGATTTTCTACTATTTTGGCACCTCAACACCTCTTCAAACCTGGCATGCTGGCTAAAATATATTCTAATATAAAAGAGGCCCCAAAATGCACTAGGTACTTCTTAGCTTCTGGGGCTTGTGTTTTAGTCCACGAGCACACTAGAGCCAAATGTGGGACATTTCTAAAAACTGCAGAATCTGGACAATACATATTTAGTAGTGTTTCTCTGGTAAAACCTTCTGTGTTACAGGAAAAAAAATTGAATAAAATTGAAATTCAGCAAGAAAAATGAAATTTGCTAATTTCACCTCCACTTTACTTTAATTCCTGTGAAATGACTAAAGGGTTAACAAACTTTCTAAATGCTGTTTTGAATACTTTGAGGGGTCTAGTTTTTAAAATGGGGTGTTTTATGGGGGTGTATAATACATAGGCCCCTCAAAGCCACTCAGGAACTGAACAGGTATCTTAAAAAAAAGGCTTTTGACATTTTCTATAAAATATGAGAAATTGCTGTTTATGTTCTAAGCCTTGTGACGTCCAAGAAAAATAAAAGAATGTTCAAAAAACGATGCCAATCTAAAGTACACATATGGGAAATGTGAACTAGTAACTATTTTGGGTGGTATAACCATCTGTTTTACAAGCAGATGCATTTAAATTCTGAAAACTTCAATTGTTTTATAAATTTTCTCTAAATGTTGCAATTTTTCACAAATAAACACTAAATATATCGTCCAAATTTTGCCACTAACATAAAGCCCAATGTGTCACAAGAAAACCATCTCAGAATCGCTTGGATAGGTTTAAGCATTCCGACGTTATTACCACATAAAGTGAAATATGTCAGATTTCAAAAATGGGCTCTGATCCTTAAGGCCAAAACAAGGCTGCGTCCTTAAGGGGATAAGGACATTTGTTCTTCCCCGTTTGAAATATCCTTGTTTATAGTGGCCTTTGCTTTGGTCTTTTTTGTAGCATTACGTATTTCGGAATTGATTGCCATGTCTGCAGCCCGCCCGGGTGGTTTGTTTTTTTTAAACTCGTTTTATTGAAAAGATTGCACAATACAAATGTCCGTAGTAAAGAACAGCAAAGAAACACATTTAGGTAATAATAAATTACATGAACATAGAGGCATAGTAGTAATGGTAGTAATTAACAGGTCATGACATATTTAGATCACATATTAATCTTCAATAAGGACATCCCAGCGGACACCATACATTTTAAGGTCAATTTCCAATTTATTTCAGACAAAATATAGAAGTCCTGCAAGTAACCACTCGTATGCCATCAGCCCTCCTCAAGGTTGCAACAACTGGTCCCTCAGATCTGTGAATCTATGCGGAGTGTACAGAGTGCATGGTGAATCACACCAAATCTGCCATATTTTATAAAATTTACTAATACACCCTCTTTTCTTATATAAAACTCGCTCATATGGAATAACGGAATTGATCAGCGATTTCCATTTTGCCACCCTAGGTGGTCTCTGATCCATCCATCTTAGTGCGATGGTTTTCCTTGCCATAAACAATACCTCTTGCAGAAGAATGCGCAGGTGGAATGGCCACTGTTCTTCAGTCAGCACCCCAAATAGACAGACCTTTGGTGAAAGGGGGATCGGCTGCTTCACCACTTCCTCAACCACTCACATCACATCCCCCCAAAAGGAGGCCACCATTGGACAATCCCAAATCATATGCCAGAAATCAGATCTGGGAAAACGACATCTATGGCATTCAGTGCTGGGGTATCTGCCCTTCTGTGCAATCTCACCGGCGTGAGATAGCTCTGGTGAACTATGGATAATTGAATCATTTTGTTATTTGCCGCCGGTGAGACCGAGAGAGGAGATGAGAGTATATCCTCCCATTCCTCCCCCGTCAGATCTGGTATAGGGCCCTCCCATTTATCCTTCATCTGTAACGTGACATTGGCCAATTTAGCATGTATAAGAGCAGTGTAGACAGCAGAGATCAGCCCCCGGGGGCCCTGTGATCTAAAAACACCAATCAGAGGGAATCGTGAGAATTCGTGATCTGACCTAGAGTATTGACTTGCGAGAGCATGTCGCAGCTGCAGATATCGATAGAAACCTTCTCTAGGAATTTGGAAGTCCTCTTGCATTTGTGTAAAGGATTTAAAGACGTTATCAACATACACATCTCCAATTCTACGCACCTCAAAGCCACACCAAAAAGGGGGGCTTGCCCTTCCATTAGATGAGGAAGAAGGGGGTCATCCCACAGTGGCATGTCCACCTGTATATCCGCATATGCATACATTTGTTTGGCAGCCATCCAGGCCTGCACTGCCACCCTATGGACTGGAAGCATTGCCTTATAGGTTCCCGGGGGAACTTTCCAGCACTGGCCAAAGATGTGTGAGATGCAAATATGTAGCGAGGTGCTGTTCCCGCGTTGGTAACGGATCCGGCCCTGTCCATAGCTGCAGGTACCTCAGCTGCCCAGCTAGATAATACATGAACAGGTCCGGTAATGCCATCCCTCCCGCATGCTTAGGTCTCTGCAGGGTAGACAAACTAAGTTTGGATCTATTGGATCCCCAGATAAAGGCTGGGAATAAGACATGAAGGTATTTAAAAAAGGCCTTATATACTGGTATGGCTGCGTGCTCCAGGACATATAGACATTTTGGCAGAATAACCATTTTAATTAAGTTTACTCGGCCCGTCACTGCCAATGGAAGGACCCCCCACACCCTGAACTTGAGTCTGATATAATCCAACAGAGGCAGTATATTGGTGATTCGGTCCTGCCTATGGTCTCGGTTTATAATAATGCCTAGATATTTAAAGGATGACACCACCTGCAAACCGTACTCAGCATCCGCCCACCCTACCCCCTTCAAAAGCATGAAAAAAGATTTATTCCAATTAACGTGTAGGCCAGAAAATCTTCCAAACTGGTTCAGAATTTCAATAGCTAGCCCCAAAGTGTCCCTCGGGTATAACATGTACAATATCACATCGTCTGCATACAAACTGATCCTCTCCACCCTTCCCCCCAACACATTCCCTGATATTTTGGGTGCGTTCTGATACGGATCGCCAAAGGTTCAATAGCTACTGCAAACAATAGCGGGTAGAGAGGGCACCCCCGCCTAGTACCTCTACGGAGTTGAAAATAGGGGGACATTACACCATTAATCAAAATTTGTGCCCTCGGGTCCTTATACAGGATTGTTATCCATTTAATGAAAGCCGGGCCAAAACCAAACCTCTGTAACGTTTCAAACAAATATGCCCACGCAACGGAATCGAAGGCCTTGGCCGCATCAAGAGATGCCATTGCCCAGTCCTCCTTTAGTGCCTCACCTATTTGAGCCAAAACTTGAACCTTGCGTATATTGTCAGAAGTGGACCTCCCAGGCATAAAGCCCGCCTGGTCCGGGTGGATGATTTGTAACATCACCTTATTCAATCTATTTGCTAGTACCTTTGCAAGTAGCTTGTAATCCAGATTCAATAATGAGATAGGTCGGTAAGAACTACATTCTCTAGGGTCTTTGTCAGGCTTTAGTAACACTACAATCGTGTCATCATAGAAACTATCCGGGAGTTTACACTCCCTCAGAACGTGAGAATACATGGAGCATAGCGGGGAAATTAGCTGGTCTGAATAACGAAGGTATACCTCCAGTGGAACCTCGTCCGGGCCCGATGCCTTACCCTTCGACATATCCCTCAATGCCTGTATAACCTCGTCTTCCGTAATGTCAAGTTCTAGCATGTCCCTGCCTGCCACATCCAACTGCGGAAAGTTCAAATCTTCCAGATATGATATACACTCGGACCAATCATACGTAGACTGGGAGGAGTATAAGTCCCTATAGAATTGAGTGAAGCAAGCAGCTATGCTGGGAGTATCAGTCAAGTAACGTCCCTGACCATCCTTAATCTTTAGTATTGCTGAGCTCTGAGAGCTGTGGTGAATTAAATGAGCCAACAATTTGCTAGATTGGTTACCCAATTCAAAGTAGATTTGCCGAGCAAAAAATAATTTCCTATCAGCTTTTTCTTGTAGCAATAATAAGTATCTGCGGCCCACCGTCAGCCATGCATGCTTGTTTGCCTCCGAGGGGTTCTCTATGTACTCGCCCTCCAATGTTTTACATTGATGCGCCAACTGACCCTCTTCCTTTGCCGCTTCACGTTTTATGTAAGATATTGTAGATCGCAAGCACCCTCTCAGATAGGCCTTTAGGGTATCCCACAAAATATTTAAATTATCGCACGAGCTATTAGTGTCTTGAAAAACCTCTAATTGATCCGGTATGCGATCTTGCAGCCCTATCAGGGTGAGCCAAAATGGGTGAATTTTCCAGTTGCCAGTTCTCACAGGCCCTGGGTGATTGAAATCGCGCCACCACCGGAGAGTGATCCGACACCCCCCTAGTTTCATAAGAGATATCCGTTACCATAGGGACCATTAGGGCGTTCCCAAAGATATAATCTATATGGGACAGGGAGTTTCTACCGAGAGAGTGACATGAGTATACCTTTGCATTCGGATGCCTACACCTGAAGATATCTATCCAACCCATTTCTTGAAACAGCAAGCTCAACGATGTCGGAACCACCGATGCAGCGCCAGAGTCCACTTCCCCCCTGAATCTATCACATCTGGGATCCAAGACCATATTGAGGTCCCCCATACCCAATACCGTAGCCTGCGGATATGCGGCAGCAAATGCAGCGGCCTTATGTAAAATCTGTGCATTCGCCAGGGGAGGAACATATAGACCCAGTAATACAAATGGTATAGTGTTGATGTAAGCATGTATAAACACATATCTACCTTCCTTATCCACTTTAAGTTTGACCACTTCCCACCGTAGAGATTTGTGAACTAATACATAGACCCCCCGGGAATAAGACGTATGAAAGGAGTGCGAAGACCATTGGATCCAAGGTCTGCGCAATAATCTCATTTTATCTGGGATTAAATGCGTCTCTTGCAGACATATTATAGAGGGATTCAATTTACGGATACATGCAAAAATGGCCGCCCTCTTCCGCGGGGTGCCCAACCCCCGTACGTTCCAAGACATGATCGGTATTGACGCCATTAGTGGACTCGGAAACTAAGTCTACATCGGAGGGAAGTTGTCTCCCGACTCCTGCATAATACTAATATATGTTCTCTAGTGACCTTTATCACACCTCGTTGTACTATATGATCTCTTAGACATTTGCATTCATAAATGAGTATAATTCCGCCTACATACGGCATTGAAAACATGAACGACAGAACTAACATATAAACAGTGAACTGTATCGGCAATGCGATATGACACATAGGCCATTGCCGAAACATGCCCTCCTCGTGGCACTAAAGAGTAGCGGGGAAGGCCCCGTGCTATTAGGCAGTATTAAAGTATCCTTCCCTATCTGCAGCCCTACACATCACATTGCATCATGAGCCCTTTCCAAAAACTCGCTATGGAGAGCTATAAATCAAACATCAGTATAAGCTATACATCAGTAATATTCAACCATCAAATGCTTTCCGGCCAGATACCAGGAACACTCCTGCGTTCTCTCGACTGAGGCCCATTCTTCACATCAACCGATTCACTCCTTCCCAGTACAGGATAAGTACCTCAAGCAGAATGGGAACGGATTGGCAGTCCCGGCAGTCCATCCAAAATAAATGGGGAGGATGAGAATAACCCCTTTCAAGGCCTCCAGAACTATCAATCCACCGGATAAATCCTCAACAGTGGCATCCATCCTTAAACGCAGGAGACCAACCCGAAGCTTTAGCCTGCATCAGGCACATGAGCCGCACGGGTGGTTTGTTAGCTAATGATGTTGCGTTATCCAGCTCAGGGGTTCGATTCCGCATATACGGAAATCCAAGACAGATATATTTGGCAGGGGTTGTTGGGTTTCTTTAAGGCCGGTTTCAGGGCCAGCCTGCCCTGTCCGGGCCATCACGCTTTATATAAATATTCTTGTGTCAGGTACCCAATTTTTCTCCCATGCCGATGGAAAACCACTCACTAGCTTTCAGTTCACAGCAATATTTCGGTCAACATTAACCCATGCTGACTGCCCCCCCAAGGATTTCGGAACACATTAATTCTGCATTGGAGCCGCTACCACGGCCAGCGGTTTGGGCATATCTGATGAGGATGTTTGGTGTATCGGGCGGTGGCGTTCATATTGTTTCGCCGGTTATATCCGTCCGGATTTAATTTTGCATTAAGTTTATTTGGTTCTTTCTAGGTTCACGCCCTGTGATATGGATCCTCGGGCATTCCAACATCTTCTGGACAGAACGGAGAGCGGCAATATGACCAGGCGGTCTCTAGCTGGGCATGCTGGGAGCCAACTTCCATTGGCGTGGTCTGCGAGGCCTGAGATGGCTAGATGTATTGCCCGAGGTGGCGGCCATAAGCAGGCAACGAGTCGGACCTACGGTACTGGTGATCCATGTCGGGGGGAAAGACCTATGTTCTGTTCGATTGGGTGAGCTTATAGCACTAATCCAGTCCGACCTGGAAAGGTTTACTTCGTTTTTTCAACGAACTGGTTCTAGTTTGGTCGGAGGTCATTCCCAGGGCAGTATGGCAAGGGGCCCGTGACGAGGCTGCAATTGAAAAGGGTAGGCGGCTGCTTAACACCAGGGTGTCCAGGTATGTCACGGCTGGTGGAGGTGTGGTAATTTGGCACAGGCAGTTGGAAGGTGATAATAGGTCCCTGCTGCTACAGGACGGGGTGCACCTCATGGATATCGGATTGGATATCTTTTTATCTGGACTTCAGGATGGTATGGAGGAGGCTCTGTTTCGGTTGACCTGGGGTCGGGGGGGTGGAGGTGTGTGCAGTTAAGGATGCTCACCCTCCTCGTGGTGGTATTTATATGGAAAAGGTACGACCTACATGCCCTTCCTTAGGCGGGCTGGCATACGGTTATATTAAAATGTGTTATGGTTTATGGTTATATTGCTAAATATGCAAATAATAAATTAAATAAAGCTGTGGCCGACCCTTCGTGTCAACCCACGTTTAAAAGTTCATTGGTTGTTGGTCAAGTTATTTTAAAAAAAGGTGCATAATCCAACCAAGCGGATTATAAAAGGTTTAGCATGCACACATTCTTGAAGGCACTCAGGCTTATTGGCCGTTGTGCTCATGACTGGGTGGCAATGAAGGGGTTAACTAAGCCACATTATGCTAGGGGGATTGTTCCATACAGTGTTTATATTAGTGGGGCCTATAGGGTATGGGGTACCCGCCTACAGGGCGTTTTTTGGGGGGATATAGGGCGGTCTTACCCACCCTCCCCGTTCTGGAGTTTATAAGGGCATGGAGGGAAGACATCTTCCTCTTTTAGCCGTTACTACTCAGGGATTTGTTATTACTGAATTGTGAGTACACTTACCTGATTGTCCCACCCTCTCTGCCAATTTGGTTTGTTTGTTTTAGAAAAAAAAAAAAAAAAATCGGTTACGTTTGTGTATATATCATGGAAGTAAGAAAAAAATTTTTTAGGAATGGAATAAAAAAATAAAAAAGGGTGAGAGAGAAGAATCGCAAGCACTTCCAAAGATTTCTGCTTATTAAATGCAATCCAATGTTGGATGCTAAAGTATTTGTCTGTTAGCCGTTGGGCTACCATAATTTTCGTATTCTAACAGTATGTTTTGTTAAAATTTTTCATATCACAGCAGGCGGTATTTTTATGGAAAAGGTGCGATCCAACATGCCCTTCCCTAGGTGGGCTGGCATACAGTTATATTAAAATGTGTTATGGTTTATGTTTATATTGATAAATATGCAAATAATAAATTAAATAAAGCTGTGGCCGAACCTTCGTGTCAACTCAAGTTTAAAAGTACATTGGTTGTTGGTCAAGTTATTTTAAATAAAGGTGTCATAATCCAACCTAGCGGATTATAAAAGGTTTAGCATGCACACAGTCTTTAATTTTTAGGTTTGTTAAGTCACACTAAAATAAAGAGTTAGGTCCTGTTCACACAGTGTTTTTTGCAGGCAGAAAAAGATTAACTCAGAATTCCTTCAGGAAAAACGCTCAGAGGCGGAAACTGCGGCAAGAAAGGACTTGGCACTTTTTTCCGTGTGAGCGGCCAAAAGTTGCCCGGAGGAAAAAAAGTCTCTGCCTCTCATTGAAATCAATATTCTGAACATCTTGATTTATTCAGTATCGAGTATCGCAGAAATACACACACTTACATGGCTTGGCATGCTATCAATGAGGTTATTAATGGCTGTCTGAGGAATTTTATGCCACGGTGAATGCACTTGAGCACGCAAATTACCAAGATTGGCTGCTGGCAGCACCCTTTGTAATTGCCGACCAATGACGTCCCAGATGTGCTCGATGGGAGACAAGTCCGGAGGTGCTGCAGGCCTTGGTAGCACGTTTAGGCCATGCAGGATGCTCAAAGTAGCAGTAGCAACATGCGGCCTGGAGTTGTCCTTTTAAAAAACTGCTTCTGAGAAACTTTGGAGAAAAGGCCGTACCACTGGTTTCACGACCAAATCAATTTAACGCTGAGTTGTTAGTGTACCTGAAATGAAGACTAGAGGGGTCAAGCTACCATACATAATGCCACCTCACATCATAATCCCGGGAGCAGGACCAATGTGATATTGCCTTGTGAAAAGCTCTTCATAGCATTTCCCTCGTGGTCTCCAGACCAATCTCTGCTATCATTGCGTCCAAGACAAAAGCGGGACTCATTGCTGAAGAGAATAGACCTCCATTCCAGCCCCCATTGCCATCTTGCTGTGCACCATGATAGCCCTTAAGAGTGGTGGCGTGTGGTCAATGGAACACCTGTAGCTGGATGCCTGGCTCGTACCCCAATGTCGTGCAAACTTCTTCTGATCGTTGTGTTGACACGGATTGCCACCCTAGGCTTGGGATGTGACGTTCAATTTCACTTGCAGTACAGAATGGATCACTAAGCACCATTCTTCCAATCAGATGATCTGTCCGTGCAGAGGTTCACTTCCGAGCACCTCTTAAAGTCATTCCCGTTTGCTGTTGCTCTCCCAACCTCCGGGACTAGTAGACCTAACCACTGGGTCTTTGACTGCAGGTAACGTGGGTAAAAAACTAATAGGGCCCTAGCTAGGGATTCAGCTATTTGTTGTGTGCCCAGCAAGGGTAGGGGTTAATACGTTTCTTACCTCTGGCTGCTGCTCTTAGCCCCCTCCGTCCGGGGGGGAGGGGTTATGGTCCTTCTCCTTCCTCCCTCCTTCCTGGTGGATTTAAGGAGCTGTTTTCTGGGTCTCGGCCTCTTTTGGCCGTTACATTGCAATCTCCCACCCTCCCGCCATTTTTAAAATTTATATTAGGTGTTTTATTAAAAAAATAAAAAAATAAAAATATTGTACCATCACAGGCATTTGTAGGGTCAGGGTAGCTGGTTTACCATGCGGTTAGCAATACTTCAAGGTTGCAGTGGCAGATGGCACTGCCTCCGAGTGGGGTTTTTCTACAATTTTATTGTGTGGTATTTTGCACTTTTCTTTTGTTTTACTAATTTATGTTTTGTTCCTGGGTGAAATGTGTTTTGTCACAGCTGGAGGTTTGGTAAGGTGAATTACTTACATACCCACCTATGTTGGTAGGCTGGCATACGGGTGTTTACCTTAAAAAATTTTACATTATTTTTGTTATATTTATAACAAAAGCTGTGGCCGACCCCGAGTCAACCCACGTTAAAGGAACGTTCATGTTGTCCTGTGTCAATTTACTATTAGGCTATCCCTAGCTATATTATTATTGGTTATGGTATACATGCAGTCACACTTGAACAGTGCTGACATCTCCGCCTGGGCGCCTAGGGATCTGTCTGAGTGATGAACCAAGGTCTTTTAGTTCAAGGATTCTGTTCCTTTCAGTTTGCGGCAAGTGGCAATAATTGGCACGTCGACGAACAGGAGGCATCGCACAATCATCCCACACCACTTGATCTGATTTTTGAGGTTTCATGTGGCTAAAAAAAATTTCATTCAATCTGGCTTTTGTGCCTCTCCTGCATGCCACGGATTGGAGTTAGGAGCTTGAAAATGTGATCATTTGCAGATTTTAGCGACACCTGCTACTTCTTCGATTTGCATAACCTTACGGCTTGCCCTTCTTGGTGTTGCCATTTCAATGTTGAGGAGTGATATATATATATATATATATATATATATATATATATATATACACACAATCTCTCCCCCAAGAGGCCATAAAAGATCTCTAGGGGACGATCATTTTTTTGCAGTCTTCCTCAGTAACTAGAGCATCCATAAAAGCCCTAGCTACAGGGGAAAACAGCCCCCTGTGGTGACAGTAGTCTCTGGCAAAGCTGATCTGAGTCTATTAAGAAGCAGCAGCACTGCCTTGCTAGTTGGCGCCCTCGTTGATCATTTAATCGCCGAGTCCAATAGAGGCAGTGGTATTACCGCTGCCTCTATTCACTACACAGTAAATAGAAAGCTGAATAGCTGAATCGATAAGACAACAGAACCACCTATCTTGTTTTTTTTTACGTGGTTTGGAGATATCTGACCTCTGGACACCTGATCTGCTCCTGCTTTAAAGCCCAGGACATTTGGGGCTTGTCCACTTGTAACGAATTTGCTGCATAATTTTCGTCCGGAATTGCGGAGGGAACATATGCATCGGTATACAGTAGCAGCGATGTGGGTATGATTTAACATATGTCATCTAGTCCAGGAATACACCTGCGGTGCGTTATTTTAGTACCACAGCATGTCAATTACTGCTGCGGAAAGTGGACTAATTTCCTGCATTTTTCTGATGTACTGCGGAATTTGCTGCAGAATTTCTTACAGGGGCGGAAATGACATCACCGGAAGAAGAAATATCACCATTACACAGCCCTTGAAGAGAACGCACAAAAAAAACGAAAGCAATAATCTGCACTCTGCACTATATTTCTTAGTAAAAGAAGCATGAAATGGTGCGGATTTTCCGCAGCAGAATGTCTGCTAGTTGATGTGTAAAAGCTGTGGAAATTTTCTGCAGCAAATCCGTTATGTGTGAACAAGCCATAACAGGTGAAGCTATGCTCATGGACATGACTGTACTAATACGGTGGTAATACATTACATGAGGGTCGTATGTACCATGAGGCCAGAGTCGTGTGGCTTTCTGCCACACCATTACCGCTGTGTAAATGTTCAGTCCTGGTGTTCTGTTGCTTTTACATTTTACACAATGGAGTAGATTTACTAATATGGTGTCCCAGATACACTGCAGCAATGTACTGTGATTTCTGACATTGTATGTAAAAATTTGTTTAAAACTGCTCCTTTAAGGCTGGGCTACAGAGGAGGAGTCAAGGCGGATCCCTGGTGGTTTTTGAATCCATTAGTTCTGGGAGAACTCAGTAAGGCCTCATGCACACGACCGTAGCCGCGGCCATTATTTTCTATGAGCCTGGACCGCAGAACACGGCCGTAATAAGACTTGTCCTTTCTTGCTGCGGTCCAGGCTCCTGGGCCATGCACGGACCGTGGAAACCACAGTCGTATGCATGGCCCCATAGAAATGAATATGGCCGCAATTCTCCCGTAGATTTTCGAGGGAATTGCGGCCGCAAAAGCACGTTCGTGTGCATGGGGCCTAAGGGGTGGAGTGAGTAGTAGCTCCTGTGTAGAATGAAACCCTGCAGCTCTGAGGAGAAAGTCCAGTTTAGGAATCTCTGATCAAACCTGGAGAAACAAACACAACTAATCCAGTTGTGTAATTATCACAGAGAGTGAATCCAGCTCATGAGAGAATCAAAGGAGGAAATTCAGAAGGAATCCTGCCTTGTCTCCTCACCTGCCAGCCTGCAGCCATTGAATCTGTACCCTACCAAACCTGAAGTAAAGGACCGTAAGTTACTATTTACAAGTTATTCAACCGTCTCCCGTGTATTCAAACTGCACCCACGTTACCAACAAGGGCACCCCAAATACCATCATACCGGGAGGCTGTACAACATGGTGTGCCCCGGGGGGAAACTACAACCATCAACATTCACCTGACAGTGCAGACCCCTCCATTTTCCCTGTAACAGCTCCGCAGGGAGTGCTTGAAGGCCCAGCCACTGTGTCCCTATACCGCCTCGCACTACCCCATCACCACCGGGCCGTTGGATCCTTAAATTTGGCCTCACGAACAGGATTGTTATATCACCTCTGTACCTCCTAAAGAAATTTGCTAAGAGACTTTATTGCTGTTGAAAAATCACTGCACAGAGAATTGTACCTAGCAAAACAGGGGTTAATCAGCCATCTTGGAAAACCCAGTTTTTAAACAGCAGTAGGGGGATTTCAGAGACTTTGTGTGAGAAATGTACTGTGGCCCCTCCAGGGTGCATTACGACACTGTTACATGAAGATATTGCTCTCTGTATGAAGGAAAACGCGGTAACATTAGATACTGTGTTTGATTAGAAATTGTCTGCTGCATTTTGTTCCAGCCCACGAGGGGTTAACCAGATGACAGCGTTACAGCGTGAAAGCGGAGACGAGAATAACCGCCAAGTAACAGCCCGCCCACTTCCTGGCGGGAAGAGCCAGAATCTGCCTAGCAATAGTGAAACATCACGTGGACAGCGGAACCAAAGTTCCTACCTCTTGTTGTGCCGGGGACGAAAACACCAGCCGGAACTACCAGAAGTCCCTTGGCGCCGCCATCTTGAAAGTTATCCAGGCAAAGCCGCAATAGACGCCGCTGCTAAGAAAGATAAAGAATTTATTCCCACTCAAACCTGTGAGAGTGAAAGTGCCATACAGCCGCGGAAGCCACAACGCCACTGCCAGAGACTGCAGTGAGCAAATAAGAGACTCAGTTTGCAAAATTCGCACAGCGTTGCTAAGGGCAACAAACCACAAATATAGCAGAAATGTCTGATGACGGGGATAACTTTTCTCCCAGCAACAGTGAATTACCCCCAGCAACCCAGGTGATGCCAATCACAATGCCCTACTACTTTGGAGCACCATGGCTCCCCCACTACCAGGGAGAAAATCATTCCCTAAAAGATTTTAGACAGAAGATGTTGTCCATGTTTCGCTTGTATCCTCTTTCCACAGAACAGAAGGTTGAGATATTAACTGGACAGCTAGAAGGCGCAGCTTTGAGAGAAGAGAAATCCTGGCCCAGAACAGAGAGAAAGACAGTTGAACAAATTCTGGATCGGCTGCGCGCCATTTTTGAAGTGAGAACTGTGGCAGAAATCAAGATGAGATTCTTTGGGAAAAAACAGTAGCCTGGTGAGTCATTGAGAGACTTTGCTTTATCCCTGCAGGAGGCGCTACGAGCAATTATGCAGGTAGAACCCATGGAGGCTGCCGCTGCTGACAAGGCCTTAAGAGAGCAATTTGTGGAGGGAGCTGGATCTGAAGCCCTAAAAAGCCAGCTCAGAATATTGGCCTCCCAGAACACAGACTGTTCTTTCCTGGACTTTAAAGAACTAGTCATAAGGATCCTGGGGACTGAAGCTGCATCGACTCCAACTAAAGTTTGTCCCTATTCCATAGAGACACTCCATGAGCTTCCCACTGACTACCGAGTTACATTAGGAAGCCAAGCTGCCATCACTACGTCAACCCCCAAGCAAGAGCCAGGTTCAGTTGCTGAACTGAGAGAACAAGTCGCTGTTTTGACCAAAAGCCTCACTAAAGTGTGTCAGAGCTTGGAAGATCTGAGGCAGCACCAAGAGGAAAGCCACCGGTACACCAGTAACAGGTTCCGTGATAGACCTGTTAGAAGGAGTTTAACTTACCAGAATCCGGGTAGGCTCCCTATTGACAAGTTTGATGCTAATGGAAGACCCATTTGCCGCAGGTGCCAAAGAGCTGGCCATGTTAAGAGAGAATGCTGTCAGTTAAATATAATAATTAATAACAGAAAGCATACCCCGCTACGTTGGCTGGCTCACAAGTCACCATGTTGCAAAGAGGTTGGTTTGAGAAACATTGATCAGCTGATACAACCTCCAGACCCTTGGCTGAAAGTCATAGCCAGTAATGGACAGTTAATACCTCTACATTGTTACTGGGAACCTACAATCCAGGTGAGGGAGATACAACTACCTCAGCAAGGCGTGATTGTAATAGATCTAAAGGATAACGAATTTCCACCAATGGTGCTGGGCAAGAACATACTCCACAACTGCTATGAATAAATGCTAGATGCCCTACATGGCGCCCTTCCTACAGCTTCTACCTCTAAGCAAGTTGCGCTTCAGAACTCCATACGTCACCTGACTGCTTAACAGAGATTCTCCAATGAAAAGGGTGAGATTTGCCGTGCTCGTATTATGGACAACCAACCAGTGACTCTGCAGCCAGAGGCAGAAACCATGGTGTGGTGCAGAGCTCAGTCTTTACCTTGTAAACCTGAACATCAAGCTCTAGTGGAACCTCTTCCAATGGAAGAACACCCAACAATGCAAGCAGCCAGAAGCCTAATGACTGTTTACAATGGGAGGGTACCCATCCGCCTCCTGAATCTTGGCGGGGGAGTTCCCTGCTTCAGCATTAGATTCAACTGTATCTGCGTCCTAAGGAGCCTTTCACCAGGGGTATATGTCTGGAAATATTCGATTTTGACGGGAGATTCAAACGCAGTGTGAATAGAGCCTAAATCTGGTGTAAGACGGTCCAAAAAACTGTTGCAGGTGACATACTTATCAAACAGATAAGATTTTTTTAAATCCCAAAGCTGCTTAACCAGTTCAGGACCGGGCTATTTTGAGCCTTCAGGACCAGACACTGTTTAGCCCTTTTTAGCACGTGTTAAATGGCTATAACTTTTTTATTTGTTGGGCTAACGACGGTATTTTTTTTGCAATGTTTTTTTCCGTAGACAATGCAGGTTTCTTTTTTTATCGTTTTTATACACATCCTTTTTGCTATTTTAGAATTTTTATTTTTAAAGTTTGAAAATAATAGTAAAAAAATAAGCTTTTTTACATTTCAGCTATTTTTTTTTGGTAATAACATAGTTTTACCCTAAAATGGACCTTTTATTTGTGATCATCATTGTCTACCATAAATTTTAATATATAACATGTCTATATTAGGGTAATTGGGTCAGCGCTAGCGTTACAACAATTATAGGCGGGGGGAACGTTTTTTTGGGGGTGGGTATTTTATGTGTATTTATTATAAAACATTTTTTTGCACTTTACTTTACTTTTATTTTTTTATTACTATGGTCTGTCCCTCAAAGGTCAAAAAAGACCTTTGGGGAACTTTATATATATTTTTTCTTTCTTTTACACCATGTTTTTCCACTGGAGCTGCACAGCAGCCCCAGTTACAGGGGAAATCAGCCCTCTCATAGTGACGATTGTCACTAATAGGGCTGTGCTGGGTCTAGTAAGACCCACCAGCAGTCTGTCACTAACGGCACCCGGCGATCATGTGACCAGTCACATGAAAACCGGGAGCAATAGAGACAGTGGCATGGCCGCTGCCTCTATTCCTATACACAGCGTTCATTGAGCGCTGTGTACAAGTGATCAGAGAAGACAGAAGCAGCGAAAGCTGCTTCTATCCTCTCCTCAGGGTCCCCGGCAGTCACTGACAGCCGGAGACCCGACATTCAGCTGCCCGATCGCGCGGGCAGCAAGTTAAAACCCGAGCCGTAAAAAGTATATGGCTCGGGTTTTAAGAACCCTGACCGCTGGCTGTAAAAACACAGCCAGCGGTCGGGAACCAGTTAAGACATTTATGGATTTTGTCATTCAGTTGCGTAAAGGGTTGTAATGGTGGTGCGGCTGGTTAAGATTAGCTATGCAACATATTTATCCTGAATTTTATTTTTACAAAAGTGGAGCACATGTGCAGCAGTTCAGACCTGTGTCTGCTCTATTGTAGTCTTTAGTATAAGGCCTAGTTTACACAGGGTTTTTTGCAGGACGAAAAAGTCTGCCTCAAAATTGCTTCAGGCATTTTGAGGCCGATTTTGTCGCCTGTGTAACACAGCTGTCACCCGCTGTGTATGGAGCAAGCTCAGCCCGTGAGCCCCCTCCATACTTCCCCTTAACGGCTGCCACGTACCAGTACCTGACATCTCGTTAAGGGGTTAATAGAAATAGGTGCGATACAGGCGACAAGACTGACACAGGGTGTCATGAACTGCTGACAAGTATTAGGGCGGGTTCACACATGGCGGAATTTCACTTAAATTCCGCTGCGGACACTCCGCAGCGTTAATCCGCAGCGGAGCCGTTTCTCCATTGACTTTCACTTTAATTTAGCAGTGTTCGTTTACACGATGCGTACAATTCCGCTGCGGAGCATAGGCTGCGGAGCGGAATTTGGTGTCCGCAGCATGCTCTGTCTGTTGCGGAGCAGTGGCGGACTGGTTGCGGACTCATGGCGGAATTTCTCCATTGACTTCAATGGAGAGTCAAAATTCCGCAATGAAGTCCGCAGATCTTATGTGTGCTGCGGAGCGTATTGTTTTTACTACCATGACATTTCTTCATTCTGGCTGGACCTATGTATTTCTAGGTCTACAGCCAGACTGAGGAAGTCAATGGGGCTCCCGTAATGACGGGAGCGTTGCTAGGAGACGTCTGTAAATAGTCACTGTCCAGGGTGCTGAAAGAGTTACGCGATCGGCAGTAACTGTTTCTGCACCCGGGACAGTGACTACCGATCTCAATATACATGTATCTGTAAAAAAAAATATAAGTTCATACTTACCGAGAACTCCCTGCGTCTGTCTCCAGTCCGGCCTCCCAGGATGACGTTTCAGTGTAAGTGACGGCTGCAGCCAATCACAGGCCAAGCACAGGCTGCAGCGGTCACATGGACTGGAGCGTCATCCAGGGAGGTCGGGCCGGATGCCGAAAGAGGGACGCGTCACCAAGACAACGGGCGGTAAGTATGAATTTCTTTGACTTTCACTAGGGAAAGTGCTGTCCCTTCTCTCTATCCTGCACTGAATAGGGAGAAGAGAAGCACTTTTCCTGCAGTCCGCAGCGGCCAGTCCGCATCAATTTTCTGCACATTTTGTGCAGATCCGCTGCAGAATCTGCAACGCAGATTCTGTGCGGCATTGATGCGGACAGTTGCGGAGGAATTCCGCCATGTGTGGTCATGCCCTTACTATAGCAGTAAAGTGAGAACTTGAGTAGCGGGACATCACAAAGTGGGTGTGGTGTGATTTGAAGGGACATTTCTGAGCATAAGTGGGTATTCCCAAATAATACTATACAGCTTCTAGAAAATAATTTTGTATGTCCAACAAACTAGGTATGCAATTGATTACATACAAAAGTAGAGCTGAAGGAGTTAAAGGCTGTGCACTTTGCAATTTTTCTCTTTTTAATTCTCCAATTAGTTTTTTAAATTGCTACAATCTCTTTAAAATAAAAATGAAACAAAATCTTGGTATACATTTTATTGTTTTTGCGTCTAGAGCTAGTGCAAAGACCTATTTGTCTCCATGGAAACCAACTACAAACAAACATAAGTCCTGCAAAATGTGTTATTCCACGTTTCACTTGCCATTGGACCAGAATCACGTAATGTAATCCAAGGTAAGGTGCTGGATAACACAGACAAGATATGACAATAAAAAAATCCTTGTTTTTTTGTCCATGTGTTATCCCGGAGACGAAAAAGGAGAGGGGTGCCATGCTGGTGACTGAGGAGAGGGGTGCCATTGTGGTGACTATGAAGGATACTGTACAGTGTTCTTTAACCTATGGCTGTCTAGTTGTTATGAAACTAAAATTCCCATCATGCACTCATGCACTACAGGTCTCCGGTAGGGTAAAATGGGAAGTCACAGGTAGAAGACCTCTGCAGTGTAATGTTTGGTAATTAAGTTTACCGGTTACACATCAATTACAAGACTAGGTATGGGCAGGACTTTAACTTGATTTTCTCAATGGCTTTTCAATATCTTTTGTTGTGTTGAGTGATAAGTTTTTACGCTGCAGAAAGTAATCCGGGTGAATTGCTACATCTGTATATGAGAACAGTGTCATTAATAACATGATTTTGGGCTGTTTTATCATTTTGTGAATTTATTCATGTACTCTGGATGTTTGCTGACTGCATTAAACACTTTAACTAGCAGTCTGTATACTTTTTTCTTTAAAAAGACCATCCCCACAATTTTGGTGGTCGTCTTGAGCTTTCACTAAAATATACACCTCCTTCTCATTTCGTCATGGCATCATCCTTGTACATGCAAGTGTCAGAATGTGATGACATCATAAGGCAGTTATAAATTACCATACCCTCCTCTAGGCTGTTCTCAGAATGTGATGACATCATAAAGCAGTTATAAATTACCATACCATCCTCTATGCTGTTCTCAGAATGTGATGACATCATAAAGCAGTCCTAGGTTAAGTTATCACACATTCAGTGATTTCCCCCTTTTTTGTCATGGCGAATAAACAGAGCATAGCTGTTATTTTCCTGGCGATTCTTGCTGTATTTGTGGACATTGCGCTTGGTCGTGAGACTTCCGGTAATGTGACTGTTATTTATTTCATTCTAATACTAGTTTAATCATATCTATCCAGTTATTATATTACTTACAATCTCTTACATATGTGTCGTATAACTTACACTTTACCTCTGTCTCCTTCTGTCTATACCTCTGTCTGGCTTAGTGAATGAGAAATCATGTAACGCCATTTGAGAAAAACATGGCGGTTACTGTGATTTCTGTTACTAGAATGAGCTCCACAAAGCTTAGCTGTGATCTTATTGTACCAGTGAAGTGAATGAGACAGATACACAATGTTGTAGATTATTTCATAATTGCTACTTGTCTAAAATCGAAATGATAATTTCTTAAAATCCAAATTATCCGTTCTTCAATCTCTTATAAACAGTTGGGTTGTTCATGTGAATATTCCTGGACTTTTATTGCCAACTTTACTATTAAAGAGGTTATCCCATCAAAACAACCCACTCTTTAAGGACAGTCCCGTCCCCCCCCCCCCACCCCGTGTCCAGCTGGTATAAGACTGTTGAAACTCTGTATCGAAGTTACAGGCGGCCACATACTGTTCAATGGATGGCAGAGAAGGATCTATTGGCTCTCTAGTATGGCTAATAGACGGGATCCTAAGTAGATGTCCAAGAAGCTAGAGAATTATATATAAAAGGCTATTAGAAATAATGTATATGAGAATTCCATTCTGCAACAGATTGACGTCAGTCAGGGAGACTGAGGGGAGATGATATAATACAATCTTCTCCTCAATATTAAAGTTATCACCAGTGTGTGCACATATTAGCGTCAATGGTAGAACATCCCAGCACCACAGAATACAGAGATACTATGGACCTGTCACGTGTTGTATAGATTTATATAGCTGCTTATGTGTGTGTGTGTGTGTGTGTGTGTGTGTGTGTGTGTGTGCGCCCTATGTACGATTTTTCAGAGTCTTCTACAAGGAATATTAGAATTTTGCAGTATAATAATCCCAGTTATTTAAATAAAGTATATACAGAAAAGTATATTTTTTAATATTGTTTTGATTTTATTTATCTTATTTATTGCAGCAACAACTCCTGGTGAGATTGATATAACATCGAAGTCTCACACTGTTCCAGCATATGCTGAAGGTAAGAATAAAACGATATAACTAATATACTTGTAATATACCTGTTTGCCATCAGTGAATGAGAACATGGGAACCTGCTCTCCGCTGAGAAGTGGATACAACTGTACACAGTCTTAGGCAATGCTCTGTGCGCTAAATACATCAGCAGCAGCGCCACAAACCTCACTCATAGTTTGTTTCTAAATGTAGATAATATAACAAATGAATGTAATTTTTTTCATACAGGTCCATCTGATGGACAAAAAAAAATACCTAAAACGCGTTTGAGAAAAATTGTGGTGACTCCGCGTTCAAACATCAATGGTAAGTGTATTGTGAATATGTTATTATTACAATATCCTCCTCCATATTCTGTCATTTACTAGAACTGTGCCCTAAGATTAAAAAGTTTCCTCAAACCATTATAAAGACTGTCATGTTCTATGTGGTGTCATGATGTGATTATTATGTTGGGCCCATGTTATATCCAGTATGTGGCCTTCTACAAGGAAATGTTTCCCAACATTCCCACCAATGAAGATTTCAGGAATAGGGAACCCATCAATGTCCATTACTGTTCCCAATGACAGAAATATCTTTCTATAGATATAGAGAATATGTTTATAATGTTGATTTTCTCTTTGTTTCCTATAGAAGAGACGTCTGGTGTGATAATAAAGACAACATTGTCTATCACCACACCACCACCCCCTGAAGGTAATATAATAACTTATTATAGAGAGAGAATACATCTAGTAATGGCAAACATACAAGTATATCAGCGGATTAGCATGTTCAGTCGGCTTAGATGTTGGTATTGATGGCACGGGACTCAAGTTTAGAGTCTATACATTGATGGAAATATTGGGGGATTTATATATTATTTAGAAAAGAATTAAAATAGACTAAATTCCCATTACTTTATCACAAAGAACCAAGTAAGAAATACTGCTACACCAGTGTATACGAGACGTTTAATAGATCCATGTACATTATTTATATATAACTCTAATGCACAATATACACTCTAGGGTTAATATTGATTGTATGAGGCTATTACTACCATTCTTTCAGAGAACCAATATATTTATTTAGGGTAATACTAAGTATAAATACAAGTCACAAATTATAATGTAGTTTACAAGGGGTGTTCAAGTCAATGCATCACAACATCTATCCGCATCGTTTATACATTGGGATAGTAGGAAACAAATTACAATTAGGTATATACTATATCTGCAGAAGACAACTAGGGCTTTCTATTGAGATATGAGGTTACAAGTGTTAAATCTTTATATTCACATTTTCATACAATCCCATAATAGATATGAAGACCTCCTGGCTATAGACAAAAACAATAAAATACCCCAAAATATACTATCGTTTCATGATAATAGAAATCTGCCTTACATTTAATTTCACTGTAATGAAAATAATGAGCAAAATGTCATCAATGCACAATAGATATAATATAACTGATGGTGTCTCAATAATATTGCTGTCAGTGAATGACTCTTTGCTGTGTGCCGGACATCAGAAGGTTTCACTATTATTAGTATTATTAACACGTTCTCTGTACTGTGTTATAGATCCAGTTAGTGCAGACATTACAACTACAACACAAGGGTTTACACCCCCAACTGAGAATGATCTACAGGGGACCGGTGAGTTCTCTGAATAAATATATTGTCTGATACTGGATTGTTATTATCCATATACTATGATCGGATCATGATTTGTTCTTCATCCTTTCCATAATGTAATATTTTCTTTATTATAGATAAAACGTCTGCTGCAACAGTTACATCACTGCCCAGTACCACAACAACATATACTGAAGGTAATGCACAATACTTATAATGTTAGCTATGCAGGGTATGACTATCGGAGGTGTAGGGGCGATCACAGACACAGGCTCTGGAGTCCGAGGGGGTCCATAAGGTTCATCTGCCTCAGACCAGGAGACAACCCCTACCCATAATGCTGTTCTCCTTGACAGAAGCTTACCCTGTCTGGTCTTAAGAAGGATCTACCATATTTAATAGAATAGTTTAATCAATTATTAATACATAATGTACAATTATAATGGGTAATGTGTGTATTTTTGTCTTGTAGGTGTCTCAAATGGAATTTCCACAAAAGTGAAAAAAATTAAGAAAATCATTGTTCCTCGTGGAAATTTCCATGGTAAGTTATAGAATAGTATAATAGGTTACTATATAATGTACAGTTATAATGGTTAATTTGTGTATTTTTCTCATGTAGGTGTCTCATATGGAATTGCCACAAAGGAAAAACAATTAAAGAAAATCATTGTCCCGCGTGGCAATTTCCATGGTAAGTTATAGAATAGTATAATAGATTATTATTATATAATGTACAGTTATAATGGTTAATTTGTGTATTTTTCTCATGTAGGTGTCTCCTATAGAATTCCCACAAAAGAAAAACAATTAAAGAAAATCATTGTACCGCGTGGAAATTTCCATGGTAGGTTAATCTAGAAGTTCTTATTATGATGAGTAGTATAAAAAATGGCTGTTAATATTTCTACCTATGTTCTCATTTTTATTAGGTTTTTTAAAACAAAACTCCTGGTTATTAGAAAGATTAATATTTGCCTTTATATGACCTTATTTCAAGAACATTTTGTGTTTTATGTTGTGGATTTTGGTGCGTTTTTTCTACATTTGTCAGATACAGTTCGCAAGCGGAAACGCAAGAGAAATTCAGATCCTGCAGATTGTAAAATACGCACCGAAGGTTAATTGATGTGCGGAAAAATTCTGCAACGTGTAGATGAGAACTTGGAATCTTGCTTCGCTGATACTGTATTACATTGCGGATTTGCCGCAGGATAATTTGCATGGCAAATCCGTGTGTAATATGCATCCGTGTGCATTTGGTCTAAAGGTGAAAAGGAAAGTCAAGAGGCAGTGTTCAGTTGTTTCCATATCTCCCATAGGTTATATTGGAGTGTTACATCTCTTGTTACTTCATGATCACAAGACTTTATATAATTTATAAAACTATTACAATTATGACACATTTATGTCAATGATGAGTATTATTACTTTTTCAGAACGTAAGATCAATGCAGGACTGGGATATCCTAAGAAAAGAGTAGAGACACCTTATCCTGAAGGTAAAGATCCATTCCTCATTCACTTGTATTTTATGCTACTTTGCTGTGGACTTTTTTGTACATGTTTTATATATAATAAGTTAATGTGGGTATTTTTGCCATTCAGTGGAGACAGACTTTGACAGAGACTTAAAAGCATTGAAAAAAATGTTGGCTCGATCTAGAAAGATACAAGGTAAGACCATTCTTCTAATATACTTATACACTTATAGTATAAAGTCACATCTCATATAATAAGGGTTTATAGGTTCTTACATTATATTACACTATTATAATCATCACATAGTTATGATTATGATGTCCAGGGTCAGATATACCATATGTGCAACCTGTCTAACTGCACCGGGGCCCTGCAGGCAAGAGGGCCCACTCCTACCTTAAGGAAAATAGTGTCCCCTACTGTCTATCAGTCACATGTAAGGGGTTTTACTTATTCCCATCCATGCCCCACAATTACTGCTGGATTGGTACACTGTGAAGGATTTTCTGGGGAGCAGTGGATGAGGTGATCTATCGCTAGCACCCCGCCTGTCATGAAATTCATCTTTGGATAACAGGGGGCTCATACACTTGTCTTGCACAAGGGGCCTCCGTTATTTGTATCTGCCCCTGATGATATCACAATATCAGGATTTACATTTCTTGTGCACACAATATAATTGTTTGCAATATTTTCATTATTATATTTTCAGGTCGTAAGATCAATGCAGGATTACAACATCCTGAAAAGACAGAAGTCACAACCTATCGTCAAGGTATAAATCTTTACTACATTATAGCAATTATATTATAAACGATATAAACACAAACATAACAAGCATAACTCTGTTCACATCCGTGTTCAGGGGTTTCTGACAAGCTTCCCAGTATTTTAGAAAGGGAAAATAGCGAAGTCTGCAGCACTATTCTTGTCAAAAATACCATTAAAAAAAATTCAACATGGCCGATAATATATTCTCCAGATCTTGTTCTCTTGTCATTGACTTTTTAAAATAGTTTATGCATAAAAATAAGGGTATATTCACACATTGCAGATTTGTTGCAGGAATTTTTACGAGTGAAAATCTGTTCCATATATCTAAATGCGGTTGTTTCTGCACATCGATTTCTGCAATCCACATTCAGATAAAGGGGACAGTATACGCTCGTTCTAAGGCTCAATGCACACGATGCGTATTACAGGCGGTTTTGCCACGCGGATTTGCATGTAGCGAAACCGCAGCATAATGAAGTACCAGCATAGTCAGAGAGATTCCAGGAAATCTCATGTACACGCTGCAATGTTTTTCCGGACAGAAATTGACCTGCGGTGCATTTTTTAGATTCCACAGCACGTCAATTTATCTTGCGTTTCTGCTTGTGAATTGTATCTGCCTAGTGCTGTGGAAAATCGCACCAAAACCGCAGCAGGAAAACGCGCCAAAGAACGCATCAAAACGTAAAAACTGAACTGGAAAACGCATGGAAATACGCACGATTAGGTGCGGTTTTTACCTACCAATTGCTACGGTTTTGGTGCATATTTTCCTCAGCAAAATAAGCTACATGCCCACGTTGTGTAAAACTCAAACATAGAAATGTGATCCAATCTGTGTAGGAAAGATTAGAATGACACTTCCAGCTATAATAAATAGTCTGCATAGGAATATATTTATTACGGGTTAACCGTGTAATACACTTCTTATTTCCAGAATTAGAACAAGCGCCACCAGATGACGATGAGGAGGAATCATATCCTTGGATGCTTGACACAACAACTGAAGGTAAGCTGTTCTATTACCGCATATCTCCCAGTCTATGACACTGAACATCATACATTGTAGGGTAGAGGTCTCCTAAATATTTATGTGATCAGCTGTAAATGTGGGAAATTTTATGGTTTCTAATAGCAGGACCATCACCTGGAGCGACAGAGGTAAAAACTGACATTAAAATGTTATGTTGTTATAACATTATCTGACAAAAGAGATAAAATGAGACAACAACCTGATTGGATGACAGCTGTCAACCAATAATCACGACTCTTCTTATTTGTACGTACCAAACCCGTCAAAAAGCATGAAAGAAATGCATGTAAAATAATCGTTTTTACATGTATTTTTGCTGGCATTTGTTATTTTGAAAAACGTCATACCCAGATGATGACTTTTGATAAAAACTAAACTGACGGAAAATATGCTACAAAAATGGAAAAAAACAAACACCCCACTGTGTATAAAGGCTTTCTTATATTTTACTATAAACTTTAAACCAACATCTGGCCGCATCATTCTTGTCCCACCAAAAAACACGCAAAAAACACCATGGAAAAAACATCAAAACATTATGGGGCAGATGAACTATAACAAATTCATGCCGTTTGCCAATTTTGTTTACGTGTTTTAGAAATTTTTTTGCTTCTTACTATGTACTGTTCAAAAATCCTAGAAAAGTGGAGTCCTAAAATGTGCCAAATTTATTATTGACATGCACCACAACTTTGGCGAAAAATACAGGTCTAAAGTAAGCCAACCAAAAGGGGGTGTAAGTTAGAGAAAAGTTTCTAACATGTCTATCAAGATGCGCCAAATCTCTGATACAGCATGCACCAATGTAATAAAATCTTCTGCCTGTCTCCTCTAGGTTTATGCCGTCTTTATTTTACACGATATTAATAAATCTGCCCCATTGTGTGACACTGGCCTAAAGCAGTTATCTGATGGGGTCACACATGGAGAATCATAATAGTAGACAGTTAGACTGCATAAGATTGAGGACGGATGACAGTCCGCTGCTTAATGTTGTAGTTCACCAATGTTGGCTGTCTCATTCCTTTTATGTTCCCTTGGTAAACACAGTTCTGATGCTAAACTAATGATTGTGATTTTCTGCTCTGATTTTCCCACAGTGTCCACTACAATCTCAACAACAATACCAACAATGTATAAAACAAGAGCGATAACTGTAGACACTACAACATCGCAAAGAGCAACAACGATGTCTACAACAGCGACAACCATAGACACAACACCAGTGCAAACAGCAGCACCAGAATCAGACCTTCTAGCTACTACCACCCCTGCCGTATCTGTAGACTACACACTGCGTAACATCATAATCATCAGCTGTGCTGTTGGCGTTCCTCTGCTACTCGTTGCAGTACTGCTATTCATCGTGCTTCTTAAACTGCAAAGACTTCAGAAGTATGCATTGTTTTTCCTTTCTACGTTTATTTTTTTCTACATTATTTTACGCTTTAAAACTTATGGTTTATTTCACTGTTTCTGTTCTCAGATTGCTGGAAATACAAAGAGTCTGAGGATCTGATGAAGATTCGTAAAGGAGAATGTCGCTTTATATGTCGCTTGTACCTGCTAACGTACTTCAGCCACCTGGTTATCTCTTGGCTGCTGTGAACAGTTGTGTTGAGATCAGCGCTCCATCACTTCAGTGGCGAACCAGTCTTCTTTCTACTACTCTGTCACCTGAGTCCTTGTCCCTGCCTGTGTGACCATAAATGCGCACATTTCCACCATTATGTCTGTGTACTCTAACCATAGGCTGACAATAGCGCTATTATTTCATCACACAACCTATGGCGGCACCAGCTAACAGTCCTCCCATCCTTACTGTTAGGTATGTGCACAAACAACTGCACATATGTTTATGGGCATCACGGTGGCCCAGTGGTTAGCACTGTTGTCTTGCAGTATTGGGGTCCTGAATTTGAGTCTGACCAAGGACAACATCTGCATTGAGTTTGTATGTTCTCCCCGTGTTTGCGTGGGTTTCCTCCGGGTATTCCGGTTTCCTCCCACATTCCAAAAACATTCTGATAGGGTAATTGGCTTCCTATAATATTGGCCATAAAGTATCTGTGTTTTCACATAGTTCATTATCAATTACAAACTTCAACAACTAAAACATCTGTGTGGTGTTTTCTTATAAAATATGTTTTCAGAGTGTAAGAATATATAGTAATCCTCTTAAAAACTGCTATAGAACCTTTACAATAAGAAGATATGTAAGTTGCTGATATGAGTGCAGAGTGAATGTCATGAGTGCATAGTGGCAGGCATAGTGGCTGTCATGGGGCCATTAGGCTGGCATAGGGCCATTGTGGCTGTAATGCAGGAATTGTATCTGTCATGGGGGCACTGTGGCTGTTATAGGGGAATTAAAAGTATTCTTGTTGTCATGAGGCATTGTGGCATAGGGAGCACGGACGGTAGAGGTGAGGGACATTGTGGCTTTCATAGGAACAGTCTGTGGCATAAAGAATACACAGGATAGGTCATAATTATTTGATCGCTGGGGGCTCCTCCACTGGGACCCCACCGATTGCAAGAATAGGGGTCCAGGACCACTCCTGCTCACTACATCCCCCAGTGATGAGAAACTTGAATGAAGCAGCGGTCGATCGCTGGTCCATTCAATGTCTATATGACTATAAATCTGCCTGACTAAGACAATTCTAAACAACTTTATTGACTCTTATCATTAACAGCTGTGAGCTACTAGTCCATTTGGACTTTTCAGTTTCTTGACAGAAGTACCCAATACAGGAGAGGTAGTTAGTTATTCAGGGTTACTGTTCTGTCCCTATTCACATTCCACCTCCTAATGCAGTGTCCCAGATACACTGCAGAAATGTACTGTGATTTCTGACATTGTATGTAAAAATATGAGTTTGAGGCCTCATTTACACGAGCGTGTGCGTTTTGAGCACGCAAAACCCGCGGCGTTTTGCGTGCGCAAAAGGCACTTAACAGCTCCGTGTGTCATCAGCGTATGATGCGCGGCTGCTTGATTTTCATCATTATGACACTTCGTTTGGATGTTTGTAAACAGAAAAGCACGTGGTGCTTTTCTGTTTACATTCACAGTTTGACAGCTGTTGCGCGAATCCCGAAGTGCTTCCGTGTGGTGCGCGTGATTTTCACGCACACATTGACTTCAATGGGTGCGTGATGCGCGAACAGCGCACAAAGATAGGACATGTCGTGAGTTTTTTTCAGCCGACTCACGCTGAGCAAAACTCACGGACTATCTGCATGTCCCCATAGACTAATATTGGTGCGTACGACATGCGTGAAAAGAACCCGCGTCGCATGCACGTATATCACGCTCGTGTAAATGAGGCCTAAAAATGTTCCTTTAAGGCTGGACTGAGGGGAGGAGTCAAGGCAGATCCCTTGTAAATTTGAATCAGTCAGTTAGTGCTGAGAGAGCCAAGTAACGGTTGGAGTGAGGAGTAGTTCCTAAGTAGGGAGAAACCCTGCAGCTCTGAGGAGAAAATCCAGTTTAGAGATCTTGGATTAAACCTGGAGAAACAAACACAACTAATCCAGTTGTGTAATTACCACAGAGAGTGAATCCAGCTCATGATAGAATCAAAGGTGGAAATTCAGAAGGAATCCTCTGCCTTGTCTCCTCACCTGCCAGCCTGCAGCCATTGTATCTGTACCATACCAAGCCTGAAGTAAAGGACCGTCTCCCGTGTATTCAATCTGCACCCACGTTACCAACAAGGGCACCCCAAATACCATCTGACCGGGAGGCTGTACAACAGGGTGTGCCCCACGGGGAAACTACAACCATCAACATTCACCATACAGTGCAGACCCCTCCATTTTCCCTGTAACGGCTCCGCAGGGAGTGCTTGAAGGCCCAGCCATTGTGTCCCTATACCGCCCTCGCACTACCCAATCACCACCGGGCCGTTGCATTAAAGTGGCGTCACGAACAGGATTATTATATCACCTCTGTGCCTCCTAAAGAAATTTGCTAAGAGACTTTATTGCTGTTGTAAAATCGCTGCAGAGAGAATTGCAACCAGCAAAACAGGGGTTAATCAGCCATCTTGGAAAACCCAGTGTTTAAGCAGCAGCAGTGTGATTTCAGAGACTTTGTGTGTGAAATTTACTGTGGCCCCTCCAGGGTGCATGACGAGACTGTTACAAGAAGATATTGCTGTTTGTGTGAAGGAAAAAGTGGCATTAGAGACTGTAGTTGATTAGAAATTGTCTTCTGCGTCACGACCGCATTTTGTTCCAGCCCACGAGGGGTTAACCAGTCGACAGTGTTACAGCGGGAAAGCGGAGACCAGAATAACCACCAAGTAACAGCCCGCCCACTTCCTGGGGGGAAGAGACAGAATCTGCCTAGCAACAGTGAAACATCACGTGAACAGCGGAACCAAAGTTCCTACCTCTTGTTGTGCCAGGGACGGAAAACACCAGCCGGAACTACCAGAAGTCCCTTGGCGCCGCCATCTTGAAAATTACCCAGCCAGAGCCGCAATAGCCGCCGCTGCTGAGAAAGATAAAGAATTTATTCCCACTTAGCCCTGCGAGAGTGGAAGTGCCATACAGCCGTGGAAGCCACCACGCCACTGCCAGAGACCGCGGTGAGCAGATAAGAGACTCAGTTTGAAAAGAAATCGCACAGCGTTGCTAAGGGCAACGGACCACAAATATAGCAGAAATGTCTGACGATGGGGAAGAAGTTTCTCCCAGCAACAGTGGATTACCCCACCTGCCCAGGTTATGCCAATCACAAGGCCCTACTACTTTGGAGCACCATGGCTCCCCCACTACCAGGGAGAAAATCATTCCCTAAAAGATTTTAGACAGAAGATGTTGTCCATGTTTCGCTTGTATCCTCTTTCCACAGAACAGAAGGTTGAGATATTAACTGGACAGCTAGAAGGCGCAGCTTTGAGAGTAGAGAAATCCTGGCCCAGAACAGAGAGAAAGACAGTTGAACAAATTTTTGAAGTGAGAACTGTGGCAGAAATCAAGATGAGATTTTTTGGGAAAAAACAGTAGCCTGGTGAGTCATTGAGAGACTTTGCTTTATCCCTGCAGAAGGCGCTACGAGCAATTATGCAGGTAGAACCCATGGAGGCTGCCGCTGCTGACAAGGCCTTAAGAGAGCAATTTGTGGAGGGAGCTGGATCTGAAGCCCTAAAAAGCCAGCTCAGAATGTTGGCCTCCCAGAACACAGACTGTACTTTCCTTGACTTTAAAGAACTAGTCATAAGGATCCTGGGGACTGAAGCTGCATCGACTCCAACTAAAGTTTGTCCCTATTCCATAGAGACACCCCATGAGCTTCCCGCTGACTACCGAGTTACCTTGGGAAGCCAAGCTACCATTGCTCCATCAACCCCCAAGCCAGAGCCAGATTCAGTTGCTGAACTGAGAGAACAAGTTGCTGTTTTGACCAAAAGCCTCACTAAAGTGTGTCAGAGCTTGGAAAATCTGAAGCAGCACCAAGAGGAAAGCCACAGTTACACCAGTAACAGATTCCGTGATAGACCTGTTAGGAGAACGTTAACTTACCAGAATCCGGGTAGGCTCCCTACTGACAAGTTTGATGCTAAGGGAAGACCCATTTGCCGCAGATGCCAAGGAGCTGGCCATGTTGACAGAGAATGCCGTCAGTTAAACGACAAACCCCCGGAGGCAATGGACCGCCCCTCGGGAGGAAGGCCACTAGGTCCATCAATTCCAGAAAGCATACCCCGCTATGTTGGGCAGTGTCCAGTGATCATCATCCACAAAGAGGGAGTCCCGATTCACGCCTTACTGGACACTGGCTCACAGGTCACCACGCTGCAAAGAGGGAGGTTTGAGAAACATTGGGACACTGATCAGCTAATACAACCTCCAGACCCATGGCTGAAAGTCATAGCTGGTAATGGACAGTCAATACCATTACATGGTTACTGGGAACCTACACTCTAGGTGAGAGAGATGCAACTACCACAGCAAGGCGTAATTGTGATAGATCTGAAGGATGATGAATTTCCACCAATGGTGCTTGGCATGAACATACTCCACAACTGCTATGAAGAAATGGTAAGACTATCAAGCTCTAGTGGAACCTCTTCCACCGGAAGTACATCCAACAGTACAGGCAGCTAGAAGCCTAGTGACCGTTTCCAATGGGAGGGTACCCATCCGCCTCCTGAATCTTGGCGATCAAGCTGTGGAGCTGAAGAAGCATTACCCAATTGCCAAGATGTCACAGATCTTTGTGGAAGACATCTGGAGTCCAGAAACTGTTGTGTCCCTACATGCTAACCTGAGTCGTGTCACGCCTGGGAAGACAACAAAACCCTGGTGGACCGAGATCCACGTTGGCGATGCCAATACACAAGAAGAACAGATTGAAGGAGTCCTAACAGTAGCCCAAGATCACCAGCAAGCTTTCAGTAAGCATTGCATGGATTTTGGAAAAGCTACCATCATACAGCATACCATTCCAACGGGTTCACATCCACCCATCAAGGAAAGGTACCGTACTATTCCACCTGCTATGTACCAACAGGTGAAGAAAAAGCTTCGGGAGATGAAGGATGCTGATGTGATTTGGGAAAGTTACAGTCCATGGGCTGAACCCCTAGTACTGGTGAAAAAGAAGGATGGTTATATCAGGTTCTGTGTGGACTACCGGAAACTCAATAAGATCACCCACAAGGATGCGTATCCCTTGCCACGCATTGAAGAATCCTTGACTGCCTTGGGGTCTGCTGCCTATTTCTCTACTTTGGACTTGACCAGCGGGTATTGGCAAGTACCCATGGCCCCTGAAGACAAAGAAAAGACTGCTTTCACTACTCCTTTGGGATTGTTCGAGTTCAATGACATGCCCTTTGCACTCTGCAATGCCCCAGGGACTTTCCAGAGACTGATGGAACGCTGCCTGGGTCATCAGAACTTTGAGACCATCCTCTTGTACCTAGACGATATCATCATCTACTCAAAGACGTATGAAGACGATTTGTAGCATCTGGCTGAAGTATTCCAGACCCTCATAAAGTACAGCCTGAAAGTGAAACCCTCTAAGTGTCATCTCCTGAAACCAGAAGTCCGTTACTTGGGTCATGTCGTCAGTGCAGATGGGGTGCTTCCTGATCCAGAGAAAGTGGCAGCTGTGAAGAACTGGCCAACTCCCAAGACCGTCAAAGAGGTGAGAAGTTTTCTTGGGTTTGCCGGATACTACAGGCGTTTCATCCCACACTTCGCCCAGTTTGCAGATCCGCTCCAGGGATTGTTAAGAGGCCAGTCCAAAGAAGCCCTGAAGAGAAGAATCCCAATTAAGTGGGCTGAAGCCCATGAAACTGCCTTCAAGAAGCTAAAACAACTGCCTATTGAACCACCAATCTTGGGGTATCCTGACTATCAGCAACCCTTCAAATTGTACACAAATGCCAGCAACAAAGGGTTGGGAGCAGTCCTGTCGCAGGTACAAGACAAAAAGGAGAGCGTCATTGCTTATGCCAGCAGAGCTCTTCGTGGAGCTGAGAGGAACGATCAGAATTATAGTTCCTTCAAGCTGGAGTTCCTAGCTCTTGTGTGGGCCGTCACCGAGAAGTTTAAAGACTGCCTTGCTGCGACACCCTTCATTGTCTATACAGATAACAATCCGCTAGCCCACCTTGACACCGCCAGACTCGGAGCTCTTGAACAGCGATGGGCATCCAGACTGGCAAACTACCAGTTCGTAATCAAGTACCGGTCTGCTACATCCAATAAGAATGCTGACGCCCTGTCCAGATTGCCCGTTAATGATGATGAAATCGCCTAAAGTCAAGATGAGTGGGAAGAAGTAGAGATGCCAACTTTCTACGCCCAGTTTGCTGCACAAAATACGCTGATCGCCAGAGAAAGAAAAGATCACTCTGAGCCAGAGTTTCCTGATCCTTCTAAGGATCCGAGACAATGGGTTAAGATCCAAAGAGAAAGTCGAACTCTCCGAGAACTTCAGACTTTTCTTCTACAGCACAAGACTCCTGACCGAATACGAAGCGGTAAAGCTGATCTAGAATTGATTCGTCTATGGAAACAAAAGAATCGCCTCTTCGTGTCAAGAGGGCTTGTACAGAGAAACGCTCTAGATCAGTGGTTCTTAACCTTGTTGGAGGTACTGACCCCCACCAGTTTCATATGCGCATTCACCGAACCCTTCTTAATTGGAAAAATACAATTCAAAACATAGGTATATATTTTACTGGTGCACAAAATGAACCGTGCATCAACATCAGTATTCAAAGAACAAAACCATTAAAACATGATTTTCACACAAAAACAAAAACATAATAATGAATATTTACTGGAAATCAGTGTGACTTCTGCTGTTGCCTTTCAGAGACCAGTTCAGAAATGCGCGGCTTCACCTTGGCAAGTGCCACTCTCATGTCATTTTCGCAACAAAGTCTGTTCCTTTTCTTCGTTTTTATGTCCAGCATCCTCGAAAAGGATTGCTCGCAAAGATATGTTGTAACAAACGGTATGAAAATCTCCAGAGCTTTCTTAGCAATAACAGGGTACGTTACCATTTGTTGACACCAAAACATTGAGAGCGTTGTTGTTCTGAAGAGTTGCTGTTGAACCTGGCTCTGCTGAATTTCAATGATTTCATCGAGGTATTTATCATTGACATCTGTTGTCTCAACACTAAACGTGAACGGCTGTCTCACCCATGCTGGATATGACTCTCTTGTAGGGAAGTATCCGTCGAGAGACTTTGCAAGCTCATCTAAGTGCGTGGCTATTGCTTGCTTCAGTTCCGCGGGTACAGAAATGTCTCCGATTCCAGATACTCCTCGATCTTACTTACACAGTCGTCCAGCAGGGGAAAGTTTGCGAAGTTATCGTTCTCTGTTCGTCGTTTCCATAACGATAGCTTTTTTTTAAAAGCCTTCAGGTTTTCTTCCGCTTCGATGATGTTGACTCCACCGCCCTGCATCTGTTGATTGAGATGATTGAGAGCTGCGAAGATATCAGCCATGTACGCTAAAATGAGAATGAACTCAGAATTTTTTAAGCAATCTGCATGACGATGTTGGTGCTCTTGCAAAAACAGGGCTAATTCCACACGCACGGCAAAAACACGATTCAGCACCTGTCCCCGGGATAACCACCAAACGTTAGAATGGTACAGAAGTACCTCGAATTCAGAGCCCATTTCTTTACACAGCTCACTGAAGATGCGGTGCCTCAGAGCACTATTTCGCACATAGTTCACGCATTCCACTACAATTTTTAATACTTCTGCCAGTTTTGGAGGCAAGGTTTTTGTTGCCAACGCATGCCTGTGCAGAATACAATGCGTAACAATGATGTGTGGTGCATCGGCTTTCACTAGCGCACCAAAACCAGACTTTCTTCCCAGCATGACTGGAGCTCCGTCCGAACAAACTGCAGAAACCATATCCCACGAAAGATTGTTGTCTTTGAAGAAGTCATCCACAAGTTTCTTCACATCGGCTGCCTTAGTTGTTGTCGTAAGAGGTTTACAAAATAAAAAATCTTCCTTTATCACGTCGTCTTTCACATAGCGCACAAATACAGCAAGCTGGCTTAGATTGGAAACGTCTGTGGTCTCGTCGAGTTGAAGGCTGAATTTTGCCGGGCTTGAAATCAGATCTGCAACTACTTGAGCCAAGATGTCTTTGCTCATGTCCTCTATTCTGTCGCTAATGGTGTCATTTGAAAGAGGAATTTGGGATAGCTTAACTTCAGCCGCTTTTCCCAGCATGATATTCGCCATCTTCAACACAGCTGGTTTTATGAGTGTTTCACCAATGGTGTGTGGTTTGCCCTGCTTTGCGATCAGGTAAGCAACTTCGTACGATGATGTGAGGATCGGTTTGTTGATGGGTACAAAGCCGAGAACAGGCAGAGTAGCCTTTTCATCGAATCTGGCTCTCTTCACCTTGAATTCAGCGAGCGTTGTGTTCTTGTATTGTCCATCTCCATGCAGCTTAAGGAAGTGTTCTCTTAGTTTTGCCGGTGCTAGACTAGAATTGCTCATCCTAGCATTGCAAATCATGCAGTTAGGACGCTGACTCCCATCACGTTCCGTTATACATGTGAATCCATATTGTACATATTCGTCCGACCACTTTCTTTTTTTGCTCGACATAGTTAGTATGAAGGGATTAAAATATTAAGAAAGAAATCACATGACGTACCATCACGACAGTCACAATTCGACTACTAGGCCAAGCGATGTTGCGTGATCACCTGCAGCCAATGCTGGCTAAGCGGGGCGTGTCATCACGAATCATATGAGTCGGGTGTCTGTCTTGACCTCCGCCGAACCCCTGAGACTGACTCACCGAACCCCTGGAGTTCGATCGAACCCAGGTTAAGAACCACTGCTCTAGATCCTATTACCGGTGAACGTTTGCATCAAATTGTAGTACCCCGGCGAGATGCCAAAAGAGTGTTGGAAGCCAATCATGACCGATCGGGACACTTTGGGGTTCAGAAAACTGAAGCTACCAACCACAGACGATTTTACTGGACGGGTGTGAGAAGTGACATAGAGAAGTGGTGCCGGGAATGTCCTATTTGTGCCCAGAGTAAAGGACAGTCTTCAGACCAGAAAGCCCCACTCCATTCTATCATCAGCCATAAACCTCTGAAGCTCATAGCCATTGACCATGTCAAGCTGGAACCAAGTCGTTCACGTTATGCCTATGCCATTACAATCATTGACCAAGTTTGTTATTGCTTTGCCTGTGAAAGACCTGACTGCCAAGTCAACTGCTGCTATCGTTTGGAAGAATTTTGTGCTTCCTTATGGCTGCCCAGACAAGATTCTGACTGATCGTTTATCTGCCTTCGAGTCCCAACTGTTCCACGAGATGTGTTCCTTACATGGCTGTCAGAAGCTCAGAACCACCGCTTTTCATCCACAAGGAAATGGCCTGTGTGAGAAGATGAACCAGACGCTCATTCAGATGCTGAGAACTGTTCCATCCCAGAGAAGAGCTGATTGGCCAAGTCTACTGCCTGAACTGGTGTACCTGTACGATAATACCATCCATTGTTCCACAGGGTACACTCCCTACTATCGCTGTTTGGCCGACAAGGAAAGTTACCGTCAGATATGGCCTTGGATGTCGAGGTGCCAGACACCATCAATCCCCTGCCAAAGATTGAGTGGGTGAGTGATCACCAACGTCGCCTGGCTGAAGCGAACGAGATTGTGGAAAATCGGATGGAAGATACTCGTCAAAAGCAACAGGTAGATTTTGACAAGAATGCCCGTGCAAAACCACTCCAAATCGGAGACCGGGTATGGCTGAAAAACAACCATCGCACCAGCAAGTTAGACAGCAAGTGGGAGAAAGAACCCTACACTGTAAAGTCTATCCCATATCCATGTACTGATGTCTACAAGATTGAGCGAGAGGGCCGAGATCCTCAAGTTGTACATCGCAACAGGCTTAAACCCTACCAGAAGGAAGACAGATCTACAGAACCACAGTCGGCTGAAGAACTTCCTACAGCTGGAGAAGCCCCACAGCCCATACAGGAATCTCCTCCAACTAAAGATTCTCAGCCCTCAAAAGATGAGCCAATGTTCCATCCTTTTGATTGGTTCCTCAAGCCATGGATGTCCGTGTTCATCCCCAGGGTTGTTCCTGCAGTGAATACCATCCCACCGCCTTCGGCAACAGAGTTCAGACCTTGTCAGGAAGAATCCATAAACCATGAGGTTGTGACAGAAGAGCCCCTGAGAAGATCCGAGAGAGTTAACAGAGGTAAGATGCCAGCCAGATATCAGGATTGAACTATTATGGAACTCTCGTACTGCGTTTGTTAGTCAGTGTTCATTCATTCAATTGGCTGACTAAAGCTTAAGAGAGACCAATAACATTTGCCTCTGCTACGTCCCAGATGGGCCTAAGCGCCCATGTTTCCAGTTTAGTGCCGGACTATGGACACTACCCCAGTTACGTTGATTGATTGATCTACGACCCTGTTCCCCTTCTAGAAGAGTCGTCGTCCCATTACCTACACCTTTGTGCCTTTAAAGATTTAAAGGACTTATAAATATTTGCCGTATATATGTATATTTCATGTTTTACAGGTCCACAGACGCTTTCTTCAAAAAGAGGGTGTATGCAGTGTCCCAGATACACTGCAGCAATGTACTGTGATTTCTGATATTGTATGTAAAAATATGTGTTTAAAACTGTTCCTTTAAGGCTGGGCTGAGGGGAGGAGTCAAGGCAGATCCCTTGTAGTTTTGAATCAGTCAGTTAGTGCTGAGAGAGCCAAGTAACGGTTGGAGTGAGGAGCAGTTCCTGTGTAGGAGAAAACCTGCAGCTCTGAGGAGAAAATCCAGTTTAGAGATCTTGGATCAAACCTGGAGAAACACACAACTAATCCAGTTGTGTAATTACCACAGAGAGCAAATCCTGCTGAGAGAATCAAAGGAGGAAATTCAGAAGGAATCCTCTGCCTTGTCTCCTCACCTGCCAGCCTGCAGCCATTGTATCTGTACCTTACCAAGAGTTATATCATTTAAACTAATCACACTTCCATTTCCCATAGTCGTTTGGCTCAGGATATACGGTCTCATTTTCTCAATTGGTTATGATTAATAATTAGGTACCACCCCACATTACATTAACCCATTAGGATTGTGACACAAGGAATTAGATGAAGCATGCATAAGATATCTGAAGATATCTGGTCATTTAGGTCCAATGGTGTAACCATATTTAACCTAAAAATCCATTGCGCCACACGCTGGAGCACCCTCCTATCGAAGTCCCCTCTTACATTTGGTTTAACCAGTTCTATTCCTTATGACATTCCCATATATGGCAAGGTATGGGCTTTTCCTCCTTCCTTTCTATGTCACAAATGTGGTCTCTTATGCGCATACGGAACTCCAGAATGGAGTCCACTTATAATGAGGTATACGATACCTTTGCTAATGCAGTTGATGAAAGACCTACACATGTATAACTGACCAGTAGACTTACTGATAAATTTCTTCCCTGTCAAAATCGAGCTACAGGCCATACAGGACCCACACCTGTATGTACCCGTGACTTTTTGTGACATCCACTTACCTCGGGGTTCCTCCTGCATCAGGTGACTGTGCACTAATCTGTCGCACACATTTGTCCCCCTTCTGTATGTAATACCAAGTTCATCTCCCAAGTACTCCCCTACGTCCGGGCCAGCCTTGAGTACTCCCCAGTACGTGCGGATGACATCTCACACCTGGGAGTGAGCTAAATCATAGGTTGCAATGATCCTCAATTGTGGGTTTACCTCAGCTCACTCCCTAGGGTTTAAGAGTTGGTCACAATTAACTGACAGCGAATTTTGGTATTCCCCTTTGAGGACATTTTCTGGGTAACCTCTCCTACGAAACCACTGTTTAAGATCACATGCAGCAGTTTTGAAGTCCGTAATTGTGGAGCAATTGTGGCGAGCCCTCAAATCCTGTCCATTTGGGATGCCCCTACGAAATGACTATGGGTGCCAGCTCTCCCATTTAAGCAAGCTATTCGTCACTGTGGGCTCTCTGTAGATGTTAGTTCTGAGATTGCCCCCCCCCCCTCCCAGATAAGTTAATAGATAAATCCAAGAAGGCAATACTTCTCTCTTGGATTTCTGAGGTGAAGAACAATCCCAGTGTGTTGTTATTAAGTACCCCCACAAAGTCCTCAAACTTCTTCTTAGTGTCCAGCCATATGATGAAAACATAATTATGAATCTAAATCAGACTGATACAGAGGATGTCCATGACTCCATATCCTCGCATAAAACGACCTTTTGCTCCCACTAGAAATTTGCGTAGGTGGGCGCACAGGGGCTGCCCTTCGCAACTCCCCTGAGCTGGTGGAAGAATCTGCATTTAAATTTGCAATAGTTATGCTCTAAGATGTACCTGAGCAATTCCCCTACAAAGATGTTATGTCCCTGAAAATGCACACCTTTAGTTGATAGGAAGTGCTCCATAGCTCAACAGCCTCATGCGGAAATTGAGCTGTAGAGGGCCGCCACATCCAAGCTAGCCAGCCAACACTCCCCTTTACATTGGAAGCCCTCTGGTCTTCTAAGGACATTCATCGTATCCCTCAGATAAGATGGGAGGGCTGTGACATAGGGGCGTAAGATACAGTCTAGATCAGGCGTGGGGAACCTTTTTTCTGCCAAGGGCCATTTGGATATTTATAACATCATTCGCGGGCCATACAAAATTATCAACTTAAAACTTCGCCTGTTATATGTGGTAAAACATCTAATTAACTCACCCCTAATGTGATGGCTGGAACTGCTTTACTTTGGTGAGGCATGTGCTGTTAGCCAGTATTGATGATGTTGCTACTCGACTCTTTGCAATGGTAAGTTTTGAAAAGAACTGCCCGCTGCAGTAAGTTGTTCCGACTTACTTAAAGGGGTTTTCCCATCAGGGACATTTATGACCTATCCACTGGATAGGTCATAAATTTGAGATAGATGCAAGTCCCACCTCTGGGACCCGCACTTATCTCTAGAACAGGGCTCCCTAAACCCCGTTCTACCACTCGGTGTTCCGGCTGATTTCCGACCATGAAGAAGGGAACATCTATTGAAAGAACAGGAGAATCCCGATACAGGTGGGATACCATCGTCAATAAGCAAACTTTCAACCAAATTTCCACAATTTGCATTGTGCCTACCAATTGATTTGTTTGTACAGTTAGTGTCTCATGAGTTTGAGAAAATATCAACATCAATTGGCGGCGACAATCTTACACCAGCCGAATGAATTAGCCTCAAGAAATTAAGATCTTTGGAAGACACTGTATTTAACCCCTTTGCGCTCAGTGACGTACTATTCCGTCATGCTGACCGCACCGTTCGCGCTCAGTGACGGAATAGTACGTCATGGGGAAAATGCATTGCCATTTTCCGCCGGCGCGTTCACGAGCTGTGACAACTGCTGATTCGGACAGCAGTCTATCACCGCTCAATACACCGGGACTTATCATGATGGTCCCGCCTCTTCGATTGCCGCTATCGGTCAATCAGTGACTAACTGTCCAGTAGCGGAGATCGGTCTCTTCACTTCCTCTCCCTGACATCACATCCTGCTGCAATCACCCTGAATGCCTCTGTTGGAAATAGAGAGGCGTTCAGAGTGGTTGTGAGAAAAGCAAAGTGCAAAAAAATGTAAAAAAAAACTTCTTTTTGCTTATTTGATCTCCTATCACTGACCACTTCTTAGTCTTCAGGACCAATTTCTTGGTCCCTGGGGATTATTTTTCTCATTTTTTTCTTTATAAAATATATAAAACAAAAAAAATCTAATAGATAAATAAATTGTTAGTTTAGACAATTTATCTAGTTAAGTATTAGGCTTAGTTAGTGTCAGGGAACTGTCAAAAAGCGTAGTTCGGTATAGCGTCAGGGAATTTAGCATCAGGAATCCATCACCGTAGTTAGGTTTATCATCAGGGAAGCTCGGAATAATCTAGTTAGGTTTAGTGTCAGGGAATAGTCGCCGTAGTTAGATTTAGTCTCAGGGAAGTTCAAATAAAATCTAGTTAGGTTTAGTGTTAGGAACCCTCGCCCTAGTTAGGTTTAGTCTCAGGGAGGCCCACTCGTTCTATAAAAACACCAATTTTTTTGGGCTGGTTTAGGTAGCAGCCTATTGCTCCTAGTTAGGGAAGCAAACAAACATATCCCAACATTTACTGCCGAAGAGGCATATTAATTTCTTGCCTCAGACACAGACTTGTCGGATGGTGAGACTCTATTTTATTTATCCACCTCCTTATCCAGTGACGAAGAAGAGGAACCCTCTAGGAGACACCCTAGGACCACCACTACAGTTCAAACCCCCGAGCGAAATGAACCCGTCGCAGTTGAAACCCCCGAGCGAAGTGATCCCTCCGCAGTTGAAACCCCAGAGCGAAGTGACCCCATTTGGACCCCCCACACCAGACATTTATGAGCCCAAGAGGTGGTGTTAGAAGAATTTTCCATACTTTGCAATAATGATTCAAGTTTTTATCCCAATAAGAGTTTTATTCTCATCGATGAGGAGACTGTATGTCTGACTTAATTCCATAAGCACAGGTTTATAGACACATATCAATGCATATTGCAGTACAGACCAACTGAAAAACTGTTTGTGGCTTTCCTGTCACATGAAATGTTACACTTCAAAATGAGAGTAGGTCAGTTGGACTTCCTCTGGAGATTGCAATCTTTATTAAGAAGTCCAACTACCTCATACACTTAGAGAGACTGTCATTTAACTCTTTGTCAACTAAAGTATTTTCTGAGAAACCTGCATGCACATTTAATATCTATTACATGAAGTAACAATAAATTTAAAATAAAACTTTTCTAACAGGTGGTTATCAAGAACCTAATCTTTAGGGACCAAGAAGAGGGGCCACCCAGTACTTCTGGAAGCGAGGCCACATGCATCGTACCAGGGCAACACTTTCCAGATGAAGTTCCCCAAACTGGCAAGAAGGGAAAAAGTCATAAGAGGTGCAAAGTCTGCTATAAGAGGGGGAAAAGGAAGGACAAAATATATATATGTGCCACGTGTTCCGAAAAACCAGGGCTCTGTATGAAAGAAAGTTATCATACATCCATTGATTTTTAATCTACCCCAGTTTTACTTACCCTGATGCACTCCGCACAGCTTATCCCCCTCATCTTTTTCTTCTGCGTCCTGCTGTGTGCCCAGGCAGCTGTTAACAGCCACTTGTAGGGTATTGCCATACCCGGGAGAACCCACATTACAGTTTTTTTGGGTGAATGTCTCCGATGGCACATGCTTGACACAATATATCGGACACTGAATTGGCATATATGCATAGAAAATTGCAAATCTCATTCTGCACTATCTGCTGCGCATTATCTTTTACACATTACCTGTGGGGCCAAAATGCTCACTACAAGAAAATCCCCAGTGGCCAAATGGTGGTCCCTCTAAGCCCTCCCATGGTCCCAAACGGCAGTTTATCACCACAAATGGGGTATTGCCGCACTCAGGACAAATTGGGCAACAAAATGGGTTATTTTATTCCTTGTGAAAATAAGAAATTTTGAGGCAAAACTACATCTTATTGGAAAAAAATATTTTTTTTTAGTTTACAATCCAATTCAAATAAATTCTGTGAAAAAACTGTGGGGTCTAAATGGTCACAACACCCATAAATGAATTCCTTGAGGGGTGTAATTTACAAAATGGGGTCACTTCTGGTGGGTTTCCATTGCTTTGATACCTCTGGGGCTCTGCAAATGTGACATGGCACCCGAAAACCAATCCAGCAAAATCTGGACTCCAAAGAACACATAGCGCTCCTTTCCTTCTGAGCCCTCCCATGGGTCCAAATGGCAGTTTATCACCACAAATGGGGTATTGCCGCACTCAGGACAAATTGGGCAACAAAATGGGGTATTTTATTTCTTGTGAAAATAAGAAATTTTGATAAAAAATGACATCTTATTGGAAAACATGTCATTTTTTAAATTTTACAGCCCAATTTAAATACGTGCTGTGAAAAACCTGTGTGGTCAAAATGGTAACAACAACCATATATGAATTCCTTGAGGGGTGTAGTTTCCAAAATGGGGTCACTTTTGGGGATTTTCTACTATTTTGGCACCTCAACACCTCTTCAAACCTGGCATGCTGGCTAAAATATATTCTAATATAATAGAGGCCCCAAAATGCACTAGGTACTTCTTAGCTTCTGGGGCTTGTGTTTTAGTCCACGAGCACACTAGAGCCAAATGTGGGACATTTCTAAAAACTGCAGAATCTGGACAATACATATTTAGTAGTGTTTCTCTGGTAAAACCTTCTGAGTTACAGAAAAAAAAAATTGAATAAAATTGAAATTCAGCAAGAAAAATGAAATTTGCTAATTTCACCTCCACTTTGCTTTAATTCCTGTGAAATGACTAAAGGGTTAACAAACTTTCTAAATGCTGTTTTGAATACTTTGAGGGGTCTAGTTTTTAAAATGGGGTGTTTTATGGGGGTGTATAATACATAGGCCTCTCAAAGCCACTTCAGAATTGAACAGGTATCTTAAAAAAAAGGCTTTTGAAATTCTCTTTAAAATATGAGAAATTTCTGTTTATGTTCTAAGCCTTGTGACGTCCAAGAAAAATAAAAGAATGTTAAAAAAAACGATGCCAATCTAATGTACACATATGGGAAATGTGAACTAGTAACTATTTTGGGTGGTATAACCATCTGTTTTACAAGCAGATGCATTTAAATTCTGAAAACTTCAATTGTTTTATAAATTTTCTCTAAATGTTGCAATTTTTCACCAATAAACACTAAATATATCGTCCAAATTTTGCCACTAACATAAAGCCCAATGTGTCACGAGAAAACCATCTCAGAATCGCTTGGATAGGTTTAAGCATTCCGACATTATTACCACATAAAGTGAAATATGTCAGATTTCAAAAATGGGCTCTGATCCTTAAGGCCAAAACAAGGCTGCGTCCTTAAGGGGTTAAGGACATTTGTTCTTCCCCGTTTGAAATATCCTTGTTTATAGTGGCCTTTGCTTTGGTCTTTTTTGGAGCATTACGTATTTCGGAATTGATTGCCATGTCTGCAGCCCGCCCGGGTGGTTTGTTTTTTTTAAACTCGTTTTATTGAATAAAATTGCACAATACAAATGTCCGTAGTAAAGAATAGCAAAGAAACACATTTAGGTAATAATAACTTACATGATCATAGAGGCATAGTAGTAATGGTAGTAATTAACAGGTCATGACATATTTAGATCACATATTAATCTTCAATAAGGACATCCCAGCGGACACCATACATTTTAAGGTCAATTTCCAATTTATTTCAGACAAAATATAGAAGTCCTGCAAGTAACCACTCGTATGCCATCAGCCCTCCTCAAGGTTGCAACAACTGGTCCCTCAGATCTGTGAATCTATGCGGAGTGTACAGAGTGCATGGTGAATCACACCAAATCTGCAATATTTTATAAAATGTACTAATACACCCTCTTTTCTTATATAAAACTCGCTCATATGGAATAATGGAATTGATCAGCGATTTCCATTTTGCCACCCTAGGTGGTCTCTGATCCATCCATCTTAGTGCGATGGTTTTCCTTACCATAAACAATACCTCTTGCAGAAGAATGCGCAGGTGGAATGGCCACTGTTCTTCAGTCAGCACCCCAAATAGACAGACCTTTGGTGAAAGGGGGATCGGCTGCTTCACCACTTCCTCAACCACTCCCATCACATCCCCCCAAAAGGAGGCCACCATTGGACAATCCCAAATCATATGCCAGAAATCTGATCTGGGAAAACGACATCTATGGCATTCAGTGCTGGGGTATCTGCCCTTCTGTGCAATCTCACCGGCGTGAGATAGCTCTGGTGAACTATGGATAATTGAATCATTTTGTTATTTGCCGCCGGTGAGACCGAGAGAGGAGATGAGAGTATATCCTCCCATTCCTCCCCCGTCAGATCTGGTATAGGGCCCTCCCATTTATCCTTCATCGGTAACGTGACATTGGCCAATTTAGCATGTATAAGAGCAGTGTAGACAGCAGAGATCAGCCCCCGGGGGCCCTGTGATCTAAAAACACCAATCAGAGGGAATCGTGAGAATTCGTGATCTGACCTAGGGTATTGACTTGCGAGAGCATGTCGCAGCTGCAGATATCGATAGAAACCTTCTCTACGAATTTGGAAGTCCTCTTGCATTTGTGTAAAGGATTTAAAGACGTTATCAACATACACATCTCCAATTCTACGCACCTCAAAGCCACACCAAAAAGGGGGGCTTGCCCTTCCATTAGATGAGGAAGAAGGGGGTCATCCCACAGTGGCATGTCCACCTGTATATCCGCATATGCATACATATGTTTGGCAGCCATCCAGGCCTGCACTGCCACCCTATGGACTGGAAGCATTGCCTTATAGGTTCCCAGGGGAACTTTCCAGCACTGGCCAAAGATGTGTGAGATGCAAATATGTAGCGAGGTGCTGTTCCCGCGTTGGTAACGGATCCGGCCCTGTCCATAGCTGCAGGTACCTCAGCTGCCCAGCTAGATAATACATGAACAGGTCCGGTAATGCCATCCCTCCCGCATGCTTAGGTCTCTGCAGGGTAGACAAACTAAGTTTGGATCTATTGGATCCCCAGATAAAGGCTGGGAATAAGGCATGAAGGTATTTAAAAAAGACCTTATATACTGGTATGGCTGCGTGCTCCAGGACATATAGACATTTTGGCAGAATAACCATTTTAATTAAGTACATTTAATTACATTAGGAAGCCAAGCTGCCATCACTACGTCAACCCCCAAGCAAGAGCCAGATTCAGTTGCTGAACTGAGAGAACAAGTCGCTGTTTTGACCAAAAGCCTCACTAAAGTGTGTCAGAGCTTGGAAGATCTGAGGCAGCACCAAGAGGAAAGCCACCGGTACACCAGTAACAGGTTCCGTGATAGACCTGTTAGAAGGAGGTTAACTTTCCAGAATCCGGGTAGGCTCCCTATTGACAAGTTTGATGCTAATGGAAGACCCATTTGCCGCAGGTGCCAAAGAGCTGGCCATGTTAAGAGAGAATGCTGTTAGTTAAATATAATAATTAATAACAGAAAGCATACCCTGCTACGTTGGCTGCCTCACAAGTCACCATGTTGCAAAGAGGTTGGTTTGAGAAACATTGATCAGCTGATACAACCTCCAGACCCTTGGCTGAAAGTCATAGCCAGTAATGGACAGTTAATACCTCTACATTGTTACTGGGAACCTACAATCCAGGTGAGGGAGATACAACTACCTCAGCAAGGCGTGATTGTAATAGATCTAAAGGATAACGAATTTCCACCAATGGTGCTGGGCAAGAACATACTCCACAACTGCTATGAAGAAATGCTAGATGCCCTACATGGCGCCCTTCCTACAGCTTCTACCTCTAAGCAAGTTGCGCTTCATAACTCCATACGTCACCTGACTGCTTAACAGAGATTCTCCAATGAAAAGGGTGAGATTTGCCGTGCTCGTATTATGGACAACCAACCAGTGACTCTGCAGCCAGAGGCAGAAACCATGGTGTGGTGCAGAGCTCAGTCTTTACCTTGTAAACCTGAACATCAAGCTCTAGTGGAACCTCTTCCAATGGAAGAACACCCAACAATGCAAGCAGCCAGAAGCCTAATGACTGTTTACAATGGGAGGGTACCCATCCGCCTCCTGAATCTTGGCGGGGGAGTTCCCTGCTTCAGCATTAGATTCAACTGTATCTGCGTCCTAAGGAACCTTTCACCAGGGGTATATGTCTGGAAATATTCGATTTTGACGGGAGATTCAAACGCAGTGTGAATAGAGCCTAAATCTGGTGTAAGACGGTCCAAAAAACTGTTGCAGGTGACATACTTATCAAACAGATAAGATTTTTTTAAATCCCAAAGCTGCTTAACCAGTTCAGGACCGGGCTATTTTGAGCCTTCAGGACCAGACACTGTTTAGCCCTTTTTAGCACGTGTTAAATGGCTATAACTTTTTTATTTGTTGGGCTAACGACGGTATTTTTTTTGCAATGTTTTTTTCCGTAGACAATGCAGGTTTCTTTTTTTATCGTTTTTATACACATCCTTTTTGCTATTTTAGAATTTTTATTTTTAAAGTTTGAAAATAATAGTAAAAAAATAAGCTTTTTTACATTTCAGCTATTTTTTTTTGGTAATAACATAGTTTTACCCTAAAATGGACCTTTTATTTGTGATCATCATTGTCTACCATAAATTTTAATATATAACATGTCTATATTAGGGTAATTGGGTCAGCGCTAGCGTTACAACAATTATAGGCGGGGGGAACGTTTTTTTGGGGGTGGGTATTTTATGTGTATTTATTATAAAACATTTTTTTGCACTTTACTTTACTTTTATTTTTTTATTACTATGGTCTGTCCCTCAAAGGTCAAAAAAGACCTTTGGGGAACTTTATATATATTTTTTCTTTCTTTTACACCATGTTTTTCCACTGGAGCTGCACAGCAGCCCCAGTTACAGGGGAAATCAGCCCTCTCATAGTGACGATTGTCACTAATAGGGCTGTGCTGGGTCTAGTAAGACCCACCAGCAGTCTGTCACTAACGGCACCCGGCGATCATGTGACCAGTCACATGAAAACCGGGAGCAATAGAGACAGTGGCATGGCCGCTGCCTCTATTCCTATACACAGCGTTCATTGAGCGCTGTGTACAAGTGATCAGAGAAGACAGAAGCAGCGAAAGCTGCTTCTATCCTCTCCTCAGGGTCCCCGGCAGTCACTGACAGCCGGAGACCCGACATTCAGCTGCCCGATCACGCGGGCAGCAAGTTAAAACCCGAGCCGTAAAAAGTATATGGCTCGGGTTTTAAGAACCCTGACCGCTGGCTGTAAAAACACAGCCAGCGGTCGGGAACCAGTTAAGACATTTATGGATTTTGTCATTCAGTTGCGTAAAGGGTTGTAATGGTGGTGCGGCTGGTTAAGATTAGCTATGCAACATATTTATCCTGAATTTTATTTTTACAAAAGTGGAGCACATGTGCAGCAGTTCAGACCTGTGTCTGCTCTATTGTAGTCTTTAGTATAAGGCCTAGTTTACACAGGGTTTTTTGCAGGACGAAAAAGTCTGCCTCAAAATTGCTTCAGGCATTTTGAGGCCGATTTTGTCGCCTGTGTAACACAGCTGTCACCCGCTGTGTATGGAGCAAGCTCAGCCCGTGAGCCCCCTCCATACTTCCCCTTAACGGCTGCCACGTACCAGTACCTGACATCTCGTTAAGGGGTTAATAGAAATAGGTGCGATACAGGCGACAAGACTGACACAGGGTGTCATGAACTGCTGACAAGTATTACTATAGCAGTAAAGTGAGAACTTGAGTAGCGGGACATCACAAAGTGGGTGTGGTGTGATTTGAAGGGACATTTCTGAGCATAAGTGGGTATTCCCAAATAATACTATACAGCTTCTAGAAAATAATTTCGTATGTCCAACAAACTAGGTATGCAATTGATTACATACAAAAGTAGAGCTGAAGGAGTTAAAGGCTGTGCACTTTGCAATTTTTCTCTTTTTAATTCTCCAATTAGTTTTTTAAATTGCTACAATCTCTTTAAAATAAAAATGAAACAAAATCTTGGTATACATTTTATTGTTTTGCGTCTAGAGCTAGTGCAAAGACCTATTTGTCTCCATGGAAACCAACTACAAACAAACATAAGTCCTGCAAAATGTGTTATTCCACGTTACACTTGCCATTGGACCAGAATCACGTAATGTAATCCAAGGTAAGGTGCTGGATAACACAGACAAGATATGACAATAAAAAAATCCTTGTTTTTTTGTCCATGTGTTATCCCGGAGACGAAAAAGGAGAGGGGTGCCATGCTGGTGACTGAGGAGAGGGGTGCCATTGTGGTGACTATGAAGGATACTGTACAGTGTTCTTTAACCTATGGCTGTCTAGTTGTTATGAAACTAAAATTCCCATCATGCACTCATGCACTACAGGTCTCCGGTAGGGTAAAATGGGAAGTCACAGGTAGAAGACCTCTGCAGTGTAATGTTTGGTAATTAAGTTTACCGGTTACACATCAATTACAAGACTAGGTATGGGCAGGACTTTAACTTGATTTTCTCAATGGCTTTTCAATATCTTTTGTTGTGTTGAGTGATAAGTTTTTACGCTGCAGAAAGTAATCCGGGTGAATTGCTACATCTGTATATGAGAACAGTGTCATTAATAACATGATTTTGGGCTGTTTTATCATTTTGTGAATTTATTCATGTACTCTGGATGTTTGCTGACTGCATTAAACACTTTAACTAGCAGTCTGTATACTTTTTTCTTTAAAAAGACCATCCCCACAATTTTGGTGGTCGTCTTGAGCTTTCACTAAAATATACACCTCCTTCTCATTTCGTCATGGCATCATCCTTGTACATGCAAGTGTCAGAATGTGATGACATCATAAGGCAGTTATAAATTACCATACCCTCCTCTAAGCTGTTCTCAGAATGTGATGACATCATAAAGCAGTTATAAATTACCATACCATCCTCTATGCTGTTCTCAGAATGTGATGACATCATAAAGCAGTCCTAGGTTAAGTTATCACACATTCAGTGATTTCCCCCTTTTTTGTCATGGCGAATAAACAGAGCATAGCTGTTATTTTCCTGGCGATTCTTGCTGTATTTGTGGACATTGCGCTTGGTCGTGAGACTTCCGGTAATGTGACTGTTATTTATTTCATTCTAATACTAGTTTAATCATATCTATCCAGTTATTATATTACTTACAATCTCTTACATATGTGTCGTATAACTTACACTTTACCTCTGTCTCCTTCTGTCTATACCTCTGTCTGGCTTAGTGAATGAGAAATCATGTAACGCCATTTGAGAAAAACATGGCGGTTACTGTGATTTCTGTTACTAGAATGAGCTCCACAAAGCTTAGCTGTGATCTTATTGTACCAGTGAAGTGAATGAGACAGATACACAATGTTGTAGATTATTTCATAATTGCTACTTGTCTAAAATCGAAATGATAATTTCTTAAAATCCAAATTATCCGTTCTTCAATCTCTTATAAACAGTTGGGTTGTTCATGTGAATATTCCTGGACTTTTATTGCCAACTTTACTATTAAAGAGGTTATCCCATCAAAACAACCCACTCTTTAAGGACAGTCCCGTCCCCCCCCCCCCACCCCGTGTCCAGCTGGTATAAGACTGTTGAAACTCTGTATCGAAGTTACAGGCGGCCACATACTGTTCAATGGATGGCAGAGAAGGATCTATTGGCTCTCTAGTATGGCTAATAGACGGGATCCTAAGTAGATGTCCAAGAAGCTAGAGAATTATATATAAAAGGCTATTAGAAATAATGTATATGAGAATTCCATTCTGCAACAGATTGACGTCAGTCAGGGAGACTGAGGGGAGATGATATAATACAATCTTCTCCTCAATATTAAAGTTATCACCAGTGTGTGCACATATTAGCGTCAATGGTAGAACATCCCAGCACCACAGAATACAGAGATACTATGGACCTGTCACGTGTTGTATAGATTTATATAGCTGCTTATGTGTGTGTGTGTGTGTGTGTGTGTGTGTGTGTGTGTGTGCGCCCTATGTACGATTTTTCAGAGTCTTCTACAAGGAATATTAGAATTTTGCAGTATAATAATCCCAGTTATTTAAATAAAGTATATACAGAAAAGTATATTTTTTAATATTGTTTTGATTTTATTTATCTTATTTATTGCAGCAACAACTCCTGGTGAGATTGATATAACATCGAAGTCTCACACTGTTCCAGCATATGCTGAAGGTAAGAATAAAACGATATAACTAATATACTTGTAATATACCTGTTTGCCATCAGTGAATGAGAACATGGGAACCTGCTCTCCGCTGAGAAGTGGATACAACTGTACACAGTCTTAGGCAATGCTCTGTGCGCTAAATACATCAGCAGCAGCGCCACAAACCTCACTCATAGTTTGTTTCTAAATGTAGATAATATAACAAATGAATGTAATTTTTTTCATACAGGTCCATCTGATGGACAAAAAAAAATACCTAAAACGCGTTTGAGAAAAATTGTGGTGACTCCGCGTTCAAACATCAATGGTAAGTGTATTGTGAATATGTTATTATTACAATATCCTCCTCCATATTCTGTCATTTACTAGAACTGTGCCCTAAGATTAAAAAGTTTCCTCAAACCATTATAAAGACTGTCATGTTCTATGTGGTGTCATGATGTGATTATTATGTTGGGCCCATGTTATATCCAGTATGTGGCCTTCTACAAGGAAATGTTTCCCAACATTCCCACCAATGAAGATTTCAGGAATAGGGAACCCATCAATGTCCATTACTGTTCCCAATGACAGAAATATCTTTCTATAGATATAGAGAATATGTTTATAATGTTGATTTTCTCTTTGTTTCTTATAGACAAGACATCTGGTGTGATAATAAAGACAACATTGTCTATCACCACACCACCACCCCCTGAAGGTAATATAATAACTTATTATAGAGAGAGAATACATCTAGTAATGACAAACATACAAGTATATCAGCGGATTAGCATGTTCAGTCGGCTTAGATGTTGGTATTGATGGCACGGGACTCAAGTTTAGAGTCTATACATTGATGGAAATATTGGGGGATTTATATATTATTTAGAAAAGAATTAAAATAGACTAAATTCCCATTACTTTATCACAAAGAACCAAGTAAGAAATACTGCTACACCAGTGTATACGAGACGTTTAATAGATCCATGCACATTATTTATATATAACACTAATGCACAATATACACTCTAGGGTTAATATTTATTGTATGAGGCTATTACTACCATTCTTTCAGAGAACCAATATATTTATTTAGGGTAATACTAAGTATAAATACAAGTCACAAATTATAATGTAGTTTACAAGGGGTGTTCAAGTCAATGCATCACAACATCTATCCGCATCGTTTATACATTGGGATAGTAGGAAACAAATTACAATTAGGTATATACTATATCTGCAGAAGACAACTAGGGCTTTCTATTGAGATATGAGGTTACAAGTGTTAAATCTTTATATTCACATTTTCATACAAACCCATAATAGATATGAAGACCTCCTGGCTATAGACAAAAACCATAAAATACCCCAAAATATACTATCGTTTCATGATAATAGAAATCTGCCTTACATTTAATTTCACTGTAATGAAAATAATGAGCAAAATGTCATCAATGCACAATAGATATAATATAACTGATGGTGTCTCAATAATATTGCTGTCAGTGAATGACTCTTTGCTGTGTGCCGGACATCAGAAGGTTTCACTATTATTAGTATTATTAACACGTTCTCTGTACTGTGTTATAGATCTAGTTAGTGCAGACATTACAACTACAACACAAGGGTCTACACCCCCAACTGAGAATGATCTGCAGGGGACCGGTGAGTTCTCTGAATAAATATATTGTCTGATACTGGATTGTTATTATCCATATACTATGATCGGATCATGATTTGTTCTTCATCCTTTCCATAATGTAATATTTTCTTTATTATAGATAAAACGTCTGCTGCAACAGTTACATCACTGCCCAGTACCACAACAACATATACTGAAGGTAATGCACAATACTTATAATGTTAGCTATGCAGGGTATGACTATCGGAGGTGTAGGGGCGATCACAGACACAGGCTCTGGAGTCCGAGGGGGTCCATAAGGTTCATCTGCCTCAGACCAGGAGACAACCCCTACCCATAATGCTGTTCTCCTTGACAGAAGCTTACCCTGTCTGGTCTTAAGAAGGATCTACCATATTTAATAGAATAGTTTAATCAATTATTAATACATAATGTACAATTATAATGGGTAATGTGTGTATTTTTGTCTTGTAGGTGTCTCAAATGGAATTTCCACAAAAGTGAAAAAAATTAAGAAAATCATTGTTCCTCGTGGAAATTTCCATGGTAAGTTATAGAATAGTATAATAGGTTACTATATAATGTACAGTTATAATGGTTAATTTGTGTATTTTTCTCATGTAGGTGTCTCATATGGAATTGCCACAAAGGAAAAACAATTAAAGAAAATCATTGTCCCGCGTGGCAATTTCCATGGTAAGTTATAGAATAGTATAATAGATTATTATTATATAATGTACAGTTATAATGGTTAATTTGTGTATTTTTCTCATGTAGGTGTCTCCTATAGAATTCCCACAAAAGAAAAACAATTAAAGAAAATCATTGTACCGCGTGGAAATTTCCATGGTAGGTTAATCTAGAAGTTCTTATTATGATGAGTAGTATAAAAAATGGCTGTTAATATTTCTACCTATGTTCTCATTTTTATTAGGTTTTTTAAAACAAAACTCCTGGTTATTAGAAAGATTAATATTTGCCTTTATATGACCTTATTTCAAGAACATTTTGTGTTTTATGTTGTGGATTTTGGTGCGTTTTTTCTACATTTGTCAGATACAGTTCGCAAGCGGAAACGCAAGAGAAATTCAGATCCTGCAGATTGTAAAATACGCACCGAAGGTTAATTGATGTGCGGAAAAATTCTGCAACGTGTAGATGAGAACTTGGAATCTTGCTTCGCTGATACTGTATTACATTGCGGATTTGCCGCAGGATAATTTGCATGGCAAATCCGTGTGTAATATGCATCCGTGTGCATTTGGTCTAAAGGTGAAAAGGAAAGTCAAGAGGCAGTGTTCAGTTGTTTCCATATCTCCCATAGGTTATATTGGAGTGTTACATCTCTTGTTACTTCATGATCACAAGACTTTATATAATTTATAAAACTATTACAATTATGACACATTAATGCCAATGATGAGTATTATTACTTTTTCAGAACGTAAGATCAATGCAGGACTGGGATATCCTAAGAAAAGAGTAGAGACACCTTATCCTGAAGGTAAAGATCCATTCCTCATTCACTTGTATTTTATGCTACTTTGCTGTGGACTTTTTTGTACATGTTTTATTTATAATAAGTTAATGTGGGTATTTTTGCCATTCAGTGGAGACAGACTTTGACAGAGACTTAAAAGCATTGAAAAAAATGTTGGCTCGACCTAGAAAGATACAAGGTAAGACCATTCTTCTAATATACTTATACACTTATAGTATAAAGTCACATCTCATATAATAAGGGTTTATAGGTTCTTACATTATATTACACTATTATAATCATCACATAGTTATGACTATGATGTCCAGGGTCAGATATACCATATGTGCAACCTGTCTAACTGCACCGGGGCCCTGCAGGCAAGAGGGCCCACTCCTACCTTAAGGAAAATAGTGTCCCCTACTGTCTATCGGTCACATGTAAGGGGTTTTACTTATTCCCATCCATGCCCCACAATTACTGCTGGATTGGTACACTGTGAAGGATTTTCTGGGGAGCAGTGGATGAGGTGATCTATCGCTACCACCCCGCCTGTCATGAAATTCATCTTTGGATAACAGGGGGCTCATACACTTGTCTTGCACAAGGGGCCTCCGTTATTTGTATCTGCCCCTGATGATATCACAATATCAGGATTTACATTTCTTGTGCACACAATATAATTGTTTGCAATATTTTCATTATTATATTTTCAGGTCGTAAGATCAATGCAGGATTACAACATCCTGAAAAGACAGAAGACACAACCTATCGTCAAGGTATAAATCTTTACTACATTATAGCAATTATATTATAAACGATATAAACACAAACATAACAAGCATAACTCTGTTCACATCCGTGTTCAGGGGTTTCTGACAAGCTTCCCAGTATTTTAGAAAGGGAAAATAGCGAAGTCTGCAGCACTATTCTTGTCAAAAATACCATTAAAAAAAATTCAACATGGCCGATAATATATTCTCCAGATCTTGTTCTCTTGTCATTGACTTTTTAAAATAGTTTATGCATAAAAATAAGGGTATATTCACACATTGCAGATTTGTTGCAGGAATTTTTACGAGTGAAAATCTGTTCCATATATCTAAATGCGGTTGTTTCTGCACATCGATTTCTGCAATCCACATTCAGATAAAGGGGACAGTATACGCTCGTTCTAAGGCTCAATGCACACGATGCGTATTACAGGCGGTTTTGCCACGCGGATTTGCATGTAGCGAAACCGCAGCATAATGAAGTACCAGCATAGTCTGAGAGATTCCAGGAAATCTCATGTACACGCTGCAATGTTTTTCCGGACAGAAATTGACCTGCGGTGCATTTTTTAGATTCCACAGCACGTCAATTTATCTTGCGTTTCTGCTTGTGAATTGTATCTGCCTAGTGCTGTGGAAAATCGCACCAAAACCGCAGCAGGAAAACGCGCCAAAGAACGCATCAAAACGTAAAAACTGAACTGGAAAACGCATGGAAATACGCACGATTAGGTGCGGTTTTTACCTACCAATTGCTACGGTTTTGGTGCATATTTTCCTCAGCAAAATAAGCTACATGCCCACGTTGTGTAAAACTCAAACATAGAAATGTGATCCAATCTGTGTAGGAAAGATTAGAATGACACTTCCAGCTATAATAAATAGTCTGCATAGGAATATATTTATTACGGGTTAACCGTGTAATACACTTCTTATTTCCAGAATTAGAACAAGCGCCACCAGATGACGATGAGGAGGAATCATATCCTTGGATGCTTGACACAACAACTGAAGGTAAGCTGTTATATTACCGCATATCTCCCAGTCTATGACACTGAACATCATACATTGTAGGGTAGAGGTCTCCTAAATATTTATGTGATCAGCTGTAAATGTGGGAAATTTTATGGTTTCTAATAGCAGGACCATCACCTGGAGCGACAGAGGTAAAAACTGACATTAAAATGTTATGTTGTTATAACATTATCTGACAAAAGAGATAAAATGAGACAACAACCTGATTGGATGACAGCTGTCAACCAATAATCACGACTCTTCTTATTTGTACGTACCAAACCCGTCAAAAAGCATGAAAGAAATGCATGTAAAATAATCGTTTTTACATGTATTTTTGCTGGCATTTGTTATTTTGAAAAACGTCATACCCAGATGATGACTTTTGATAAAAACTAAACTGACGGAAAATATGCTACAAAAATGGAAAAAAACAAACACCCCACTGTGTATAAAGGCTTTCTTATATTTTACTATAAACTTTAAACCAACATCTGGCCGCATCATTCTTGTCCCACCAAAAAACACGCAAAAAACACCATGGAAAAAACATCAAAACATTATGGGGCAGATGAACTATAACAAATGCATGCCGTTTGCCAATTTTGTTTACGTGTTTTAGAAATTTTTTTGCTTCTTACTATGTACTGTTCAAAAATCCTAGAAAAGTGGAGTCCTAAAATGTGCCAAATTTATTATTGACATGCACCACAACTTTGGCGAAAAATACAGGTCTAAAGTAAGCCAACCAAAAGGGGGTGTAAGTTAGAGAAAAGTTTCTAACATGTCTATCAAGATGCGCCAAATCTCTGATACAGCATGCACCAATGTAATAAAATCTTCTGCCTGTCTCCTCTAGGTTTATGCCGTCTTTATTTTACACGATATTAATAAATCTGCCCCATTGTGTGACACTGGCCTAAAGCAGTTATCTGATGGGGTCACACATGGAGAATCATAATAGTAGACAGTTAGACTGCATAAGATTGAGGACGGATGACAGTCCGCTGCTTAATGTTGTAGTTCACCAATGTTGGCTGTCTCATTCCTTTTATGTTCCCTTGGTAAACACAGTTCTGATGCTAAACTAATGATTGTGATTTTCTGCTCTGATTTTCCCACAGTGTCCACTACAATCTCAACAACAATACCAACAATGTATAAAACAAGAGCGATAACTGTAGACACTACAACATCGCAAAGAGCAACAACGATGTCTACAACAGCGACAACCATAGACACAACACCAGTGCAAACAGCAGCACCAGAATCAGACCTTCTAGCTACTACCACCCCTGCCGTATCTGTAGACTACACACTGCGTAACATCATAATCATCAGCTGTGCTGTTGGCGTTCCTCTGCTACTCGTTGCAGTACTGCTATTCATCGTGCTTCTTAAACTGCAAAGACTTCAGAAGTATGCATTGTTTTTCCTTTCTACGTTTATTTTTTTCTACATTATTTTACGCTTTAAAACTTATGGTTTCTTTCACTGTTTCTGTTCTCAGATTGCTGGAAATACAAAGAGTCTGAGGATCTGATGAAGATTCGTAAAGGAGAATGTCGCTTTATATGTCGCTTGTACCTGCTAACGTACTTCAGCCACCTGGTTATCTCTTGGCTGCTGTGAACAGTTGTGTTGAGATCAGCGCTCCATCACTTCAGTGGCGAACCAGTCTTCTTTCTACTACTCTGTCACCTGAGTCCTGGTCCCTGCCTGTGTGACCATAAATGCGCACATTTCCACCATTATGTCTGTGTACTCTAACCATAGGCTGACAATAGCGCTATTATTTCATCACACAACCTATGGCGGCACCAGCTAACAGTCCTCCCATCCTTACTGTTAGGTATGTGCACAAACAACTGCACATATGTTTATGGGCATCACGGTGGCCCAGTGGTTAGCACTGTTGTCTTGCAGTATTGGGGTCCTGAATTTGAGTCTGACCAAGGACAACATCTGCATTGAGTTTGTATGTTCTCCCCGTGTTTGCGTGGGTTTCCTCCGGGTATTCCGGTTTCCTCCCACATTCCAAAAACATTCTGATAGGGTAATTGGCTTCCTATAATATTGGCCATAAAGTATCTGTGTTTTCACATAGTTCATTATCAATTACAAACTTCAACAACTAAAACATCTGTGTGGTGTTTTCTTATAAAATATGTTTTCAGAGTGTAAGAATATATAGCAATCCTCTTAAAAACTGCTATAGAACCTTTACAATAAGAAGATATGTAAGTGGCTGATATGAGTGCAGAGTGAATGTCATGAGTGCATAGTGGCAGGCATAGTGGCTGTCATGGGGCCATTAGGCTGGCATAGGGGCATTGTGGCTGTAATGCAGGAATTGTATCTGTCATGGGGGCACTGTGGCTGTTATAGGGGAATTAAAAGTATTCTTGTTGTCATGAGGCATTGTGGCATAGGGAGCACGGACGGTAGAGGTGAGGGACATTGTGGCTTTCATAGGAACAGTCTGTGGCATAAAGAATACACAGGATAGGTCATAATTATTTGATCGCTGGGGGCTCCTCCACTGGGACCCCACCGATTGCAAGAATAGGGGTCCAGGACCACTCCTGCTCACTACATCCCCCAGTGATGAGAAACTTGAATGAAGCAGCGGTCGATCGCTGGTCCATTCAATGTCTATATGACTATAAATCTGCCTGACTAAGACAATTCTAAACAACTTTATTGACTCTTATCATTAACAGCTGTGAGCTACTAGTCCATTTGGACTTTTCAGTTTCTTGACAGAAGTACTCAATACAGGAGAGGTAGTTAGTTATTCAGGGTTACTGTTCTGTCCCTATTCACATTCCACCTCCTAATGCAGTGTCCCAGATACACTGCAGAAATGTACTGTGATTTCTGACATTGTATGTAAAAATCTGAGTTTGAGGCCTCATTTACACGAGCGTGTGCGTTTTGAGCACGCAAAACCCGCGGCGTTTTGCGTGCGCAAAAGGCACTTAACAGCTCCGTGTGTCATCAGCGTATGATGCGCGGCTGCGTGATTTTCATCATTATGACACTTCGTTTGGATGTTTGTAAACAGAAAAGCACGTGGTGCTTTTCTGTTTACATTCACAGTTTGACAGCTGTTGCGCGAATCCCGAAGTGCTTCCGTGTGGTGCGCGTGATTTTCACGCACACATTGACTTCAATGGGTGCGTGATGCGCGAACAGCGCACAAAGATAGGACATGTCGTGAGTTTTTTTCAGCCGACTCACGCTGAGCAAAACTCACGGACTATCTGCATGTCCCCATAGACTAATATTGGTGCGTACGACATGCGTGAAAAGAACCCGCGTCGCATGCACGTATATCACGCTCGTGTAAATGAGGCCTAAAAATGTTCCTTTAAGGCTGGACTGAGGGGAGGAGTCAAGGCAGATCCCTTGTAAATTTGAATCAGTCAGTTAGTGCTGAGAGAGCCAAGTAACGGTTGGAGTGAGGAGTAGTTCCTAAGTAGGGAGAAACCCTGCAGCTCTGAGGAGAAAATCCAGTTTAGAGATCTTGGATTAAACCTGGAGAAACAAACACAACTAATCCAGTTGTGTAATTACCACAGAGAGTGAATCCAGCTCATGATAGAATCAAAGGTGGAAATTCAGAAGGAATCCTCTGCCTTGTCTCCTCACCTGCCAGCCTGCAGCCATTGTATCTGTACCATACCAAGCCTGAAGTAAAGGACCGTCTCCCGTGTATTCAATCTGCACCCACGTTACCAACAAGGGCACCCCAAATACCATCAGACCGGGAGGCTGTACAACAGGGTGTGCCCCACGGGGAAACTACAACCATCAACATTCACCATACAGTGCAGACCCCTCCATTTTCCCTGTAACGGCTCCGCAGGGAGTGCTTGAAGGCCCAGCCATTGTGTCCCTATACCGCCCTCGCACTACCCAATCACCACCGGGTCGTTGCATTAAAGTGGCGTCACGAACAGGATTATTATATCACCTCTGTGCCTCCTAAAGAAATTTGCTAAGAGACTTTATTGCTGTTGTAAAATCGCTGCAGAGAGAATTGCAACCAGCAAAACAGGGGTTAATCAGCCATCTTGGAAAACCCAGTGTTTAGGCAGCAGCAGTGTGATTTCAGAGACTTTGTGTGTGAAATTTACTGTGGCCCCTCCAGGGTGCATGACGAGACTGTTACAGGAAGATATTGCTGTTTGTGTGAAGGAAAAAGTGGCATTAGAGACTGTAGTTGATTAGAAATTGTCTGCTGCGTCACGACCGCATTTTGTTCCAGCCAACGAGGGGTTAACCAGTCGATAGTGTTACAGCGGGAAAGCGGAGACCAGAATAACCACCAAGTAACAGCCCGCCCACTTCCTGGTGGGAAGAGACAGAATCTGCCTAGCAACAGTGAAACATCACGTGAACAGCGGAACCAAAGTTCCTACCTCTTGTTGTGCCAGGGACGGAAAACACCAGCCGGAACTACCAGAAGTCCCTTGGCGCCGCCATCTTGAAAGTTACCCAGCCGGAGCCGCAATAGCCGCCGCTGCTGAGAAAGATAAAGAATTTATTCCCACTTAGCCCTGCGAGAGTGGAAGTGCCATACAGCCATGGAAGCCACCACGCCACTGCCAGAGACCGCGGTGAGCAGATAAGAGACTCAGTTTGAAAAGAAATCACACAGCGTTGCTAAGGGCAACGAACCACAAATATAGCAGAAATGTCTGACGATGGGGAAGAAGTTTCTCCCAGCAACAGTGGATTACCCCCACCTGCCCAGGTTATGCCAATCACAATGCCCTACTACTTTGGAGCACCGTGGCTCCCCCGCTACCAGGGAGAAAATCATTCACTGAAAGATTTTAGACAGAAGATGTTGTCCATGTTTCGCTTGTATCCTCTCTCCACAGAACAGAAGGTTGAGATATTAACTGGACAGCTAGAGGGCGCAGCTTTGAGAGAAGTGAAATCCTGGCCCAGAACTGAGAGAAAGACAGTTGAACAAATTCTGGATCGGCTGCGTGCCATTTTTGAAGTGAGAACTGTGGCAGAAATCAAGATGAGATTCTTTGGGAAAAAAACAGTAGCCTGGTGAGTCATTGAGAGACTTTGCTTTATCCCTGAAGGAGGCGCTACGAGCAATTATGCAGGTAGAACCCATGGAGGCTGCCGCTGCTGACAAGGCCTTAAGAGAGCAATTTGTGGAGGGAGCTGGATCTGAAGCCCTAAAAAGCCAGCTCAGAATGTTGGCCTCCCAGAACACAGACTGTACTTTCCTTGACTTTAAAGAACTAGTCATAAGGATCCTGGGGACTGAAGCTGCATCGACTCCAACTAAAGTTTGTCCCTATTCCATAGAGACACCTCATGAGCTTCCCGCTGACCACCGAGTTACCTTGGGAAGCCAAGCTACCATTGCTCCATCAACCCCCAAGCCAGAGCCAGATTCAGTTGCTGAACTGAGAGAACAAGTTGCTGTTTTGACCAAAAGCCTCACTAAAGTGTGTCAGAGCTTGGAAGATCTGAAGCAGCACCAAGAGGAAAGCCCACCGGTACACCAGTAACAGATTCCGTGATAGACCTGTTAGGAGAACATTAACTTACCAGAATCCGGGTAGGCTCCCTACTGACAAGTTTGATGCTAAGGGAAGACCCATTTGCCACAGATGCCAAGGAGCTGGCCATGTTGACAGAGAATGCCGTCAGTTAAACGACAAACCCCCGGAGGCAATGGACCGCCCCTCGGGAGGAAGGCCACTAGGTCCATCAACTCCAGAAAGCATACCCCGCTATGTTGGGCAGTGTCCAGTGATCATCATCCACAAAGAGGGAGTCCCGATTCACGCCTTACTGGACACTGGCTCACAGGTCACCACGCTGCAAAGAGGGAGGTTTGAGAAACATTGGGACACTGATCAGCTGATTCAACCTCCAGACCCATGGCTGAAAGTAATAGCTGTTAATGGACAGTCAATACCACTACATGGTTACTGGGAACCTACACTCTAGGTGAGAGAGATGCAACTACCACAGCAAGGCGTAATTGTGATAGATCTGAAAGATACCCTACCTGGCGCTCTTCCTACAGCTTCTACCTCTAAGCAAGTTGCGCTTCAGAACGCCATACGTCGCCTGACTGCTCAACAGAGATTCTGCAATGAAAAGGGTGAGATTTGCTGTGCTCGTATTATGGACAACCAACCAGTGACTCTGCAGCCAGAGGCAGAAACCATGGTGTGGTGCAGAGCTCGTTCAGGTTTACACGGTAAGACTATCAAGCTCTAGTGGAACCTCTTCCACCGGAAGTACATCCAACAGTACAGGCAGCTAGAAGCCTAGTGACCGTTTCCAATGGGAGGGTACCCATCCGCCTCCTGAATCTTGGCAATCAAGCTGTGGAGCTGAAGAAGCATTACCCAATTGCCAAGCTGTGACAGATCTTTGTGGAAGACATCTGGAGTCCAGAAACTGTTGTGTCCCTACATGCTAACCAGAGTCGTGTCACGCCTGGGAAGACAACAAAACCCTGATGGACCGAGATCCACGTTGGCGATGCCAATACACAAGAAGAACAGATTGAAGGAGTCCTAACAGTAGCCCAAGATCACCAGCAAGCTTTCAGTAAGCATTGCATGGATTTTGGAAAAGCTACCATCATACAGCATACCATTCCAACGGGTTCACATCCACCCATCAAGGAAAGGTACTTTTCACCTGCTATGTACCAACAGGTGAAGAAAAAGCTTCGGGAGATGAAGGATGCTGATGTGATTTGGGAAAGTTACAGTCCATGGGCTGAACCCCTAGTACTGGTGAAAAAGAAGGATGGTGATATCAGGTTCTGTGTGGACTACCGGAAACTCAATAAGATCACCCACAAGGATGCGTATCCCTTGCCACGCATTGAAGAATCCTTGACTGCCTTGGGGTCTGCTGCCTATTTCTCTACTTTGGACTTGACTAGCGGGTATTGGCAAGTACCCATGGCCCCTGAAGACAAAGAAAAGACTGCTTTCACTATTCCTTTGGGATTGTTCGAGTTCAATGACATGCCCTTTGCACTCTGCAATGCCCCAGGGACTTTCCAGAGACTGATGGAATGCTGCCTTAGTCATCAGAACTTTGAGACCATCCTCCTGTACCTAGACGATATCATCATCTACTCAAAGACGTATGAAGACGATTTGTAGCATCTGGCTGAAGTATTCCAGACCCTCATAAAGTACAGCCTGAAAGTGAAACCCTCTAAGAGTCATCTCCTGAAACCAGAAGTCCGTTACTTGGGTCATGTCGTCAGTGCAGATGGGGTGCTTCCTGATCCAGAGAAAGTGGCAGCTGTGAAGAACTGGCCAACTCCCAAGACCGTCAAAGAGGTGAGAAGTTTTCTTGGGTTTGCCGAATACTACAGGCGTTTCATCCCACACTTTGCCCAGTTTGCAGATCCGCTCCAGGGATTGTTAAGAGGCCAGTCCAAAGAAGCCCAGAAGAGAAGAATCCCAATTAAGTGGGCTGAAGCCCATGAAACTGCCTTCAAGAAGCTAAAACAACTGCCTATTGAACCACCAATCTTGGGGTATCCTTACTATCAGCAACCCTTCAAATTGTACACAAATGCCAGCAACAAAGGGTTGGGAGCAGTCCTGTCGCAGGTACAAGACAAAAAGGAGAGCGTCATTGCTTATGCCAGCAGAGCTCTTCGTGGAGCTGAGAGGAACGATCAGAATTATAGTTCCTTCAAGCTGGAGTTCCTAGCTCTTGTGTGGGCCGTCACCGAGAAGTTTAAAGACTACCTTGCTGCGACACCCTTCATTGTCCAGACTGGCAAACTACCAGTTCGTAATCAAGTACCGGTCTGCTACATTCAATAAGAATGCTGACGCCCTGTCCAGATTGCCCGTTGATGATGATGAAATCGCCTAAAGTCAAGATGAGTGGGAAGAAGTAGAGATGCCAACTTTCTACGCCCAGTTTGCTGCACAAAATACGCTGATCGCCAGAGAAAGAAAAGATCACTCTAAGCCAGAGTTTCCTGATCCTTCTAAGGATCCGAGACAATGGGTTAAGATCCAAAGAGAAAGTCGAACTCTCCGAGAACTTCAGACTTTTCTTCTACAGCACAAGACTCCTGACCGAATACGAAGCGGTAAAGCTGATCTAGAATTGATTAGTCTATGGAAACAAAAGAATCACCTCTTTGTGTCAAGAGGGCTGGTACAGAGAAACGCTCTAGATCCTATTACCGGTGAACGTTTGCATCAAATTGTAGTACCCCGGCGAGATGCCAAAACAGTGTTGGAAGCCTATCATGACCGATCAGGACACTTTGGGGTTCAGAAAACTGAAGCTACCAACCACAGACGATTTTACTGGACGGGTGTGAGAAGTGACATAGAGAAGTGGTGCCGGGAATGTCCTATTTGTGCCCAGAGTAAAGGACAGTCTTCAGACCAGAAAGCCCCACTCCATTTTATCATCAGCCATAAACCTCTGAAGCTCATAGCCATTGACCATGTCAAGCTGGAACCAAGTCGCTCAGGTTATGCCTATGCCATTACAATCATTGACCATTACAGCAAGTTTGTTGTTGCTTTGCCTGTGAAAGACCTGACTGCCAAGTCAACTGCTGCTATCGTTTGGAAGAATTTTGTGCTTCCTTATGGCTGCCCAGACAAGATTCTGACTGATCGTTTATCTGCCTTCGAGTCCCAACTGTTCCACGAGATGTGTTCCTTACATGGCTGTCAGAAGCTCAGAACCACCGCTTATCATCCACAAGGAAATGGCCTGTGTGAGAAGATGAACCAGACGCTCATTCAGATGCTGAGAACTGTTCCATCCCAGAGAAGAGCTGATTGGCCAAGTCTACTGCCTGAACTGGTGTACCTGTACAATAATACCATCCATTGTTCCACAGGGTACACTCCCTACTATCTCCTGTTTGGCCGACAAGAAAAGTTACCGTCAGATATGGCCTTGGATGTCGAGGTGCCAGACACCATCAATCCCCTGCCAAAGATTGATTGAGTGGGTGAGTGATCACCAACGTCGCCTGGCTGAAGCGAACGAGAGTGTGGAAAATCGGATGGAAGATACTCGTCAAAAGCAACAGGTAGATTTTGACAAGAATGCCCGTGCAAAACCACTCCAAATCGGAGACCGGGTATGGCTGAAAAACAACCATCGCACCAGCAAGTTAGACAGCAAGTGGGAGAAAGAACCCTACACTGTAAAGTCTATCCCATATCCAGGTACTGATGTCTACAAGATTGAGCGAGAGAGCCGAGATCCTCAAGTTGTACATCGCAACAGGCTTAAACCCTACCAGAAGGAAGACAGATCTACAGAACCACAGTCGGCTGAAGAACTTCCTACAGCTGGAGAAGCCCCACAGCCCATACAGGAATCTCCTCCAACTAAAGATTCTCAGCCCTCAAAAGATGAGCCGATGTTCCGTCCTTTTGATTGGTTCCTCAAGCCATGGATGTCCGTGTTCATCCCCAGTGTTGTTCCTGCAGTGAATACCATCCCACCGCCTTCGGCAACAGAGTTCAGACCTTGTCAGGAAGAATCCATAGACCATGAGGTTGTGACAGAAGAGCCCCTGAGAAGATCCGAGAGAGTTAACAGAGGTAAGATGCCAGCCAGGTATCAGGATTGAACTATTATGGAACTCTCGTACTGCGTTTGTTAGTCAGTGTTCATCCATTCAATTGGCTGACTAAAGCTTAAGAGAGACCAAGAACATTTGCCTCTGCTACGTCCCAGATGGGCCTAAGCGCCCATGTTTCCAGTTTAGTGCCGGACTATGGACACTACCCCAGTTACGTTGATTGATTGATCTACGACCCTGTTCCCCTTCTAGAAGAGTCGTCGTCCCATTACCTACACCTTTGTGCCTTTAAAGATTTAAAGGACTTATAAATGTTTGCCGTATATATGTATATTTCATGTTTTACAGGTCCACAGACGCCCAGGACGGCTTTCTTCAAAAAGAGGGTGTATGCAGTGTCCCAGATACACTGCAGCAATGTACTGTGATTTCTGATATTGTATGTAAAAATATGTGTTTAAAACTGTTCCTTTAAGGCTGGGCTGAGGGGAGGAGTCAAGGCGGATCCCTTGTAGTTTTGAATCAGTTAGTTAGTTCTGAGAGAGCCAAGTAACGGTTGGAGTGAGGAGCAGTTCCTGTGTAGGAGAAAACCTGCATCTCTGAGGAGAAAATCCAGTTTAGAGATCTTGGATCAAACCTGGAGAAACACACAACTAATCCAGTTGTGTAATTACCACAGAGAGCAAATCCTGCTGAGAGAATTAAAGGAGGAAATTCAGAAGGAATCCTCTGCCTTGTCTCCTCACCTGCCAGCCTGCAGCCATTGTATCTGTACCTTACCAAGAGTTATATCATTTAAACTAATCACACTTCCATTTCCCATAGTCGTTTGGCTCAGGATATACGGTCTCATTTTCTCAATTGGTTATGATTAATAATTAGGTACCACCCCACATTACATTAACCCATTAGGATTGTGACACAAGGAATTAGATGCAGCATGCATAAGATATCTGAAGATATCTGGTCATTTAGGTCCAATGGTGTAACCATATTTAACCTAAAAATCCATTGCGCCTCACGCTGGAGCACCCTCCTATCGAAGTCCCCTCTTACATTTGGTTTAACCAGTTCTATTCCTTGGAACCTGATCTTTGAGGAGTCTCATTTATGACATTCCCATATATGGCGAGGTATGGGCTTTTCCTCCTTCCTTTCTATGTCACAAATGTGGTCTCTTATGCGCCTACGGAACTCCCGAATGGAGTCCACTTATAATGAGGTATATGATACCTTTGCTACTGCAGTTGATGAAAGACCTACACATGTATAACTGACCAGTAGACTTACTGATAAATTGCTTCCCTGTCAAAATCGAGCTACAGGCCATACAGGACCCACACCTGTACGTACCCGTGACTTTTTGTGACATCCACTTACCTCTGGGTTTCTCCTGCATCAGGTGACTGTGCACTAATCTGTCGCACACATTTGTCCCCCTTCTGTATGTAATACCAGGTTCATCTCCCAAGTACTCCCCTACGTCCGGGCCAGCCGTGAGTACTCCCCAGTACATGTGGATGACATCTCACACCTGGGAGTGAGCTAAATCATAGGTTGCAATAAATCCTCAATTGTGGGTTTACCTCAGCTCGCTCCCTAGGGTTTAAGAGTTGGTCACAATTAACTGACAGCGAATTTTGGTATTCCCCTTTGAGGACATTTTCTGGGTAACCTCTCCTACGAAACCACTGTTTAAGATCACATGCAGCAGTTTTGAAGTCCGTAATTGTGGAGCAATTGTGGCGAGCCCTCAAATCCTGTCCATTTGGGATGCCCTTACGAAATGACTATGGGTGCCAGCTCTCCCATTTAAGCAAGCTATTCGTCGCTGTGGGCTCTCTGTAGATGTTAGTTCTGAGATTGCCCCCCCCCCCTCCCAGATAAGTTAATATATAAATCCAAGAAGGCAATACTTCTCTCTTGGATTTCTGAGGTGAAGAACAATCCCAGTGTGTTGTTATTAAGTACCCCCACAAAGTCCTCAAACTTCTTCTTAGTGTCCAGCCATATGATGAAAACATAATTATGAATCTAAATCAGACTGATACAGAGGATGTCCATGACTCCATATCCTCGCATAAAACAAACTTTTGCTCCCACTAGAAATTTGCGTAGGTGGGCGCACAGGGGCTGCCCTTCGCAACTCCCCTGAGCTGGTGGAAGAATCTGCATTTAAATTTGCAATAGTTATGCTCTAAGATGTACCTGAGCAATTCCCCTACAAAGATGTTATGTCCCTGAAAATGCACACCTTTAGTTGATAGGAAGTGCTCCATAGCTCAACAGCCTCATGCGGAAATTGAGCTGTAGAGGGCCGCCACATCCAAGCTAGCCAGCCAACACTCCCCTTTACATTGGATGCCCTCTGGTCTTCTAAGGACATTCACCGAATCCCCCACATACGATGGGAGGGCTGTGACATAGGGGCGTAAGGTACAGTCTAGATCAGGCGTGGGGAACCTTTTTTCTGCAAGGGCCATTTGTATATTTATAACATAATTCGCGGGCCATACAAAATTATTAACTTAAAACTTCGCCTGTTATATGTGGTAAAACATTTTATTAACTCACCCCTAATGTGATGGCTGGAACTGCTTTACTTTGGTGAGGCATGTTAGCCAGTATTGATGATGTTGCTACTGCGTCGATTAGTCTGGAGTGCAGTCGACTCTTTGCAATGGTAAGTTTTGAAAAGAACTGCTTGCTGCAGTAAGTTGTTCCGACTTACTTAAAGGGGTTTTCCCATCAGGGACATTTATGACCTATCCACTGGATAGGTCATAAATTTGAGATAGATGCAAGTCCCACCTCTGGGACCCGCACTTATCTCTAGAACAGGGCCCCCTAAACCCCGTTCTACCACTCGGTGTTCCGGCTGATTTCCGACCATGAAGAAGGGAACATCTATTGAAAGAACAGGAGAATCCCGATACAGGTGGGATACCATCGTCAATAAGCAAACTTTCAACCAAATTTCCACAATTTGCATTGTGCTTACCAATTGATTTGTTTGTAAAGTTAGTGTCTCATGAGTTTGAGAAAATATCAACATCAATTGGCGGCGACAATCTTACACCAGCCGAATTAATTAGCCTCAAGAAATTAAGATCTTTGGAAGACACTGTATTTAACCCCTTTGCGCTCAGTGACGTACTATTCCGTCATGCTGACTGCACCGTTCGCGCTCAGTGACGGAATAGTACATCATGGGGAAAATGCATCGCCATTTTCCGCCGGCGCGTTCACGAGCTGTGACAACTGCTGATTCGGACAGCAGGCTATCACCGCTCAATACACCGGGACTTATCACGATGGTCCCGCCTCTTCGATTGCCGCTATCGGTCAATCAGTGACTAACTGTCCAGTAGCGGAGATCGGTCTCTTCACTTCCTCTCCCTGACATCACATCCTGCTGCAACCACCCTGAATGCCTCTGTTGGAAATAGAGAGGCGTTCAGAGTGGTTGTGAGAAAAGCAAAGTGCAAAAAAATTTTTAAAAAAACTTCTTTTTGCTTATTTGATCTCCTATCACTGACCACTTCTTAGTCTTCAGGACCAATTTCTTGGTCCCTGGGGATTATTTTTCTCTTTTTTTTTAAATTAAATATATAAAACAAAAAAAAATTAATAGATAAATAAATCGTTAGTTTAGACAATTTATCTGGCTAGTTAAGTATTAGGCTTAGTTAGTGTCAGGGAACTGTCAAAAAGCGTAGTTCGGTATAGCGTCAGGGAATTTAGCATCAGGAATCCATCACCGTAGTTAGGTTTAGCATCAGGGAAGCTCGGAATAATCTAGTTAGGTTTAGTGTCATTCACCCGTTACCGTAGTAAGGTTTAGTGTCAGGGAAACTCGGAATAATCTAGTTAGGTTTAGTGTCAGGGAATAGTCGCAATAGTTAGATTTAGTCTCAGGGAAGTTCAAATAAAATCTAGTTAGGTTTAGTGTTAGGAACCCTCGCCCTAGTTAGGTTTAGTCTCAGGGAAGCGCACTCGTTCTATAAAAACACCAATTTTTGGGACTGGTTTAGGTAGCAGCCTATTGCTCCTAGTTAGGGAAGCAAACAAACATATCCCAACATTTACTGCCGAAGAGGCATATTAATTTCTTGCCTCCGACACAGACTTGTCGGATGGTGAGACTCTATTTTATTTATCCACCTCCTCATCCAGTGACGAAGAAGAGGAACCCTCTAGGAGACGCCCTAGGACCACCACTACAGTTCAAACCCCCGAGCGAAATGAACCCGTCGCAGTTGAAACCCCCGAGCGAAGTGATCCCTCCGCAGTTGAAACCCCAGAGCGAAGTGACCCCATTTGGACCCCCCACACCAGACATTTATGAGCCTAAGAGGTGGTGTTAGAAGAATTTTCCATACTTAGCAATAATGATTCAAGTTTTTATCCCAATAAGAGTTTTATTCTCATCGATGAGGAGTCTGACTTAATTCCATAAGCACAGGTTTATAGACACATATCAATGCATATTGCAGTACAGACCAACTGAAAAACTGTTTGTGGCTTTCCTGTCACATGAAATGTTACACTTCAAAATGAGAGTAGGTCAGTTGGACTTCCTCTGGAGATTGCAATCTTTATTAAGAAGTCCAACCGCCTCATACACTTAGAGAGACTGTCATTTAACTCTTTGTCAACTAAAGTATTTTCTGAGAAACCTGCATGCACATTTAATATCTATTACATAAAGTAACAATAAATTAAAAATAAAACTTTTCTAACAGGTGGTTATCAAGAACCTAATCTTTAGGGACCAAGAAGAGGGGGCACCCAGTACTTCTGGAAGCGAGGCCACATGCATCGTACCAGGGCAACACTTTCCAGATGAAGTTCCCCAAACTGGCAAGAAGGGAAAAAGTCATAAGAGGTGCAAAGTCTGCTATAAGGGGGGAAAAGGAAGGACAAAATATATATATATGTGCCACGTGTTCCGAAAAACCAGGGCTCTGTATGAAAGAAAGTTATCATACATCCATTGATTTTTAATCTACCCCAGTTTTACTTACCCTGATGCACTCCGCACAGCTTATCCCCCTCATCTTTTCCTTCTGCGTCCTGCTGTGTGCCCAGGCAGCTGTTAACAGCCACTTGTAGGGTATTGCCATACCCGGGAGAACCCACATTACAGTTTTTTGGGGTGAATGTCTCCGGTGGCACATGCTTGACACAATATATCGGACACTGAATTGGCATATATGTATAGAAAATTGCAAATCTCATTCTGCACCATCTGCTGCGCATTATCTTTTACACAATACCTGTGGGGCCAAAATGCTCACTACAAGAAAATCCCCAGTGGCCAAATGGTGGTCCCTCTAAGCCCTCCCATGGTCCCAAACGGCAGTTTATCACCACAAATGGGGTATTGCCGCACTCAGGACAAATTGGGCAACAAAATGGGGTTTTATTCCTTGTGAAAATAAGAAACTTTGAGCCAAAACTACATCTTATTGGAAAAAAATATTTTTTTTTCGTTTACAATCCAATTCAAATAAATTCTGTGAAAAAACTGTGGGGTCTAAATGGTCACAACACCCATAAATGAATTCCTTGAGGGGTGTAGTTTACAAAATGGGGTCACTTCTGCTGGATTTCGATTGCTTTGATACCTCTGGGGCTCTGCAAATGTGACATGGCACCCGAAAACCAATCCAGCAAAATCTGGACTCCAAAGAACACATAGCGCTCCTTTCCTTCTGAGCCCTCCCATGGGTCCAAATGGCAGTTTATCACCACAAATGGGCTATTACTGCACTCAGGACAAATTGGGCAACAAAATAGGTTATTTTATTTCTTGTGAAAATAACAAATTTTGATAAAAAATGACATCTTATTGGAAAACATGTCATTTTTTAAATTTTACAGCCCAATTTAAATACGTGCTGTGAAAAACCTGTGTACTCAAAATGGTAACAACAACCATATATGAATTCCTTGAGGGGTGTAGTTTCCAAAATGGGGTCACTTTTGGGGATTTTCTACTATTTTGGCACCTCAACACCTCTTCAAACCTGGCATGCTGGCTAAAATATATTCTAATATAAAAGAGGCCCCAAAATGCACTAGGTACTTCTTAGCTTCTGGGGCTTGTGTTTTAGTCCACGAGCACACTAGAGCCAAATGTGGGACATTTCTAAAAACTGCAGAATCTGGACAATACATATTTAGTAGTGTTTCTCTGGTAAAACCTTCTGTGTTACAGGAAAAAAAATTGAATAAAATTGAAATTCAGCAAGAAAAATGAAATTTGCTAATTTCACCTCCACTTTACTTTAATTCCTGTGAAATGACTAAAGGGTTAACAAACTTTCTAAATGCTGTTTTGAATACTTTGAGGGGTCTAGTTTTTAAAATGGGGTGTTTTATGGGGGTGTATAATACATAGGCCCCTCAAAGCCACTCAGGAACTGAACAGGTATCTTAAAAAAAAGGCTTTTGACATTTTCTATAAAATATGAGAAATTGCTGTTTATGTTCTAAGCCTTGTGACGTCCAAGAAAAATAAAAGAATGTTCAAAAAACGATGCCAATCTAAAGTACACATATGGGAAATGTGAACTAGTAACTATTTTGGGTGGTATAACCATCTGTTTTACAAGCAGATGCATTTAAATTCTGAAAACTTCAATTGTTTTATAAATTTTCTCTAAATGTTGCAATTTTTCACAAATAAACACTAAATATATCGAATCCAAATTTTGCCACTAACATAAAGCCCAATGTGTCACAAGAAAACCATCTCAGAATCGCTTGGATAGGTTTAAGCATTCCGACGTTATTACCACATAAAGTGAAATATGTCAGATTTCAAAAATGGGCTCTGATCCTTAAGGCCAAAACAAGGCTGCGTCCTTAAGGGGATAAGGACATTTGTTCTTCCCCGTTTGAAATATCCTTGTTTATAGTGGCCTTTGCTTTGGTCTTTTTTGTAGCATTATGTATTTCGGAATTGATTGCCATGTCTGCAGCCCGCCCGGGTGGTTTGTTTTTTTTAAACTCGTTTTATTGAAAAGATTGCACAATACAAATGTCCGTAGTAAAGAACAGCAAAGAAACACATTTAGGTAATAATAAATTACATGAACATAGAGGCATAGTAGTAATGGTAGTAATTAACAGGTCATGACATATTTAGATCACATATTAATCTTCAATAAGGACATCCCAGCGGACACCATACATTTTAAGGTCAATTTCCAATTTATTTCAGACAAAATATAGAAGTCCTGCAAGTAACCACTCGTATGCCATCAGCCCTCCTCAAGGTTGCAACAACTGGTCCCTCAGATCTGTGAATCTATGCGGAGTGTACAGAGTGCATGGTGAATCACACCAAATCTGCCATATTTTATAAAATTTACTAATACACCCTCTTTTCTTATATAAAACTCGCTCATATGGAATAATGGAATTGATCAGCGATTTCCATTTTGCCACCCTAGGTGGTCTCTGATCCATCCATCTTAGTGCGATGGTTTTCCTTGCCATAAACAATACCTCTTGCAGAAGAATGCGCAGGTGGAATGGCCACTGTTCTTCAGTCAGCACCCCAAATAGACAGACCTTTGGTGAAAGGGGGATCGGCTGCTTCACCACTTCCTCAACCACTCACATCACATCCCCCCAAAAGGAGGCCACCATTGGACAATCCCAAATCATATGCCAGAAATCAGATCTGGGAAAACGACATCTATGGCATTCAGTGCTGGGGTATCTGCCCTTCTGTGCAATCTCACCGGCGTGAGATAGCTCTGGTGAACTATGGATAATTGAATCATTTTGTTATTTGCCGCCGGTGAGACCGAGAGAGGAGATGAGAGTATATCCTCCCATTCCTCCCCCGTCAGATCTGGTATAGGGCCCTCCCATTTATCCTTCATCTGTAACGTGACATTGGCCAATTTAGCATGTATAAGAGCAGTGTAGACAGCAGAGATCAGCCCCCGGGGGCCCTGTGATCTAAAAACACCAATCAGAGGGAATCGTGAGAATTCGTGATCTGACCTAGAGTATTGACTTGCGAGAGCATGTCGCAGCTGCAGATATCGATAGAAACCTTCTCTAGGAATTTGGAAGTCCTCTTGCATTTGTGTAAAGGATTTAAAGACGTTATCAACATACACATCTCCAATTCTACGCACCTCAAAGCCACACCAAAAAGGGGGGCTTGCCCTTCCATTAGATGAGGAAGAAGGGGGTCATCCCACAGTGGCATGTCCACCTGTATATCCGCATATGCATACATTTGTTTGGCAGCCATCCAGGCCTGCACTGCCACCCTATGGACTGGAAGCATTGCCTTATAGGTTCCCGGGGGAACTTTCCAGCACTGGCCAAAGATGTGTGAGATGCAAATATGTAGCGAGGTGCTGTTCCCGCGTTGGTAACGGATCCGGCCCTGTCCATAGCTGCAGGTACCTCAGCTGCCCAGCTAGATAATACATGAACAGGTCCGGTAATGCCATCCCTCCCGCATGCTTAGGTCTCTGCAGGGTAGACAAACTAAGTTTGGATCTATTGGATCCCCAGATAAAGGCTGGGAATAAGGCATGAAGGTATTTAAAAAAGGCCTTATATACTGGTATGGCTGCGTGCTCCAGGACATATAGACATTTTGGCAGAATAACCATTTTAATTAAGTTTACTCGGCCCGTCACTGCCAATGGAAGGACCCCCCACACCCTGAACTTGAGTCTGATATAATCCAACAGAGGCAGTATATTGGTGATTCGGTCCTGCCTATGGTCTCGGTTTATAATAATGCCTAGATATTTAAAGGATGACACCACCTGCAAACCGTACTCAGCATCCGCCCACCCTACCCCCTTCAAAAGCATGAAAAAAGATTTATTCCAATTAACGTGTAGACCAGAAAATCTTCCAAACTGGTTCAGAATTTCAATAGCTAGCCCCAAAGTGTCCCTCGGGTATAACATGTACAATATCACATCGTCTGCATACAAACTGATCCTCTCCTCCCTTCCCCCCAACACATTCCCTGATATTTTGGGTGCGTTCTGATACGGATCGCCAAAGGTTCAATAGCTACTGCAAACAATAGCGGGTAGAGAGGGCACCCCCGCCTAGTACCTCTACGGAGTTGAAAATAGGGGGACATTACACCATTAATCAAAATTTGTGCCCTCGGGTCCTTATACAGGATTGTTATCCATTTAATGAAAGCCGGGCCAAAACCAAACCTCTGTAACGTTTCAAACAAATATGCCCACGCAACGGAATCGAAGGCCTTGGCCGCATCAAGAGATGCCATTGCCCAGTCCTCCTTTAGTGCCTCACCTATTTGAGCCAAAACTTGAACCTTGCGTATATTGTCAGAAGTGGACCTCCCAGGCATAAAGCCCGCCTGGTCCGGGTGGATGATTTGTAACATCACCTTATTCAATCTATTTGCTAGTACCTTTGCAAGTAGCTTGTAATCCAGATTCAATAATGAGATAGGTCGGTAAGAACTACATTCTCTAGGGTCTTTGTCAGGCTTTAGTAACACTACAATCGTGTCATCATAGAAACTATCCGGGAGTTTACCCTCCCTCAGAGCGTGAGAATACATGGAGCATAGCGGGGAAATTAGCTGGTCTGAATAACGAAGGTATACCTCCAGTGGAACCTCGTCCGGGCCCGATGCCTTACCCTTCGACATATCCCTCAATGCCTGTATAACCTCGTCTTCCGTAATGTCAAGTTCTAGCATGTCCCTGCCTGCCACATCCAACTGCGGAAAGTTCAAATCTTCCAGATATGATATACACTCGGACCAATCATACGTAGACTGGGAGGAGTATAAGTCCCTATAGAATTGAGTGAAGCAAGCAGCTATGCTGGGAGTATCAGTCAAGTAACGTCCCTGACCATCCTTAATCTTTAGTATTGCTGAGCTCTGAGAGCTGTGGTGAATTAAATGAGCCAACAATTTGCTAGATTGGTTACCCAATTCAAAGTAGATTTGCCGAGCAAAAAATAATTTCCTATCAGCTTTTTCTTGTAGCAATAATAAGTATCTGCGGCCCACCGTCAGCCATGCATGCTTGTTTGCCTCCGAGGGGTTCTCTATGTACTCGCCCTCCAATGTTTTACATTGATGCGCCAACTGACCCTCTTCCTTTGCCGCTTCACGTTTTATGTAAGATATTGTAGATCGCAAGCACCCTCTCAGATAGGCCTTTAGGGTATCCCACAAAATATTTAAATTATCGCACGAGCTATTAGTGTCTTGGAAAACCTCTAATTGATCCGGTATGCGATCTTGCAGCCCTATCAGGGTGAGCCAAAATGGGTGAATTTTCCAGTTGCCAGTTCTCACAGGCCCTGGGTGATTGAAATCGCGCCACCACCGGAGAGTGATCCGACACCCCCCTAGTTTCATAAGAGATATCCGTTACCATAGGGACCATTAGGGCGTTCCCAAAGATATAATCTATATGGGACAGGGAGTTTCTACCGAGAGAGTGACATGAGTATACCTTTGCATTCGGATGCCTACACCTGAAGATATCTATCCAACCCATTTCTTGAAACAGCAAGCTCAACGATGTCGGAACCACCGATGCAGCGCCAGAGTCCACTTCCCCCCTGAATCTATCACATCTGGGATCCAAGACCATATTGAGGTCCCCCATACCCAATACCGTAGCCTGCGGATATGCGGCAGCAAATGCAGCGGCCTCATGTAAAATCTGTGCATTCGCCAGGGGAGGAACATATAGACCCAGTAATACAAATGGTATAGTGTTGATGTAAGCATGTATAAACACATATCTACCTTCCTTATCCACTTTAAGTTTGACCACTTCCCACCGTAGAGATTTGTGAACTAATACATAGACCCCCCGGGAATAAGACGTATGAAAGGAGTGCGAAGACCATTGGATCCAAGGTCTGCGCAATAATCTCATTTTATCTGGGATTAAATGCGTCTCTTGCAGACATATTATAGAGGGATTCAATTTACGGATACATGCAAAAATGGCCGCCCTCTTCCGCGGGGTGCCCAACCCCCGTACGTTCCAAGACATGATCGGTATTGACGCCATTAGTGGACTCGGAAACTAAGTCTACATCGGAGGGAAGTTGTCTCCCGACTCCTGCATAATACTAATATATGTTCTCTAGTGACCTTTATCACACCTCGTTGTACTATATGATCTCTTAGACATTTGCATTCATAAATGAGTATAATTCCGCCTACATACGGCATTGAAAACATGAACGACAGAACTAACATATAAACAGTGAACTGTATCGGCAATGCGATATGACACATAGGCCATTGCCGAAACATGCCCTCCTCGTGGCACTAAAGAGTAGCGGGGAAGGCCCCGTGCTATTAGGCAGTATTAAAGTATCCTTCCCTATCTGCAGCCCTACACATCACATTGCATCATGAGCCCTTTCCAAAAACTCGCTATGGAGAGCTATAAATCAAACATCAGTATAAGCTATACATCAGTAATATTCAACCATCAAATGCTTTCCGGCCAGATACCAGGAACACTCCTGCGTTCTCTCGACTGAGGCCCATTCTTCACATCAACCGATTCACTCCTTCCCAGTACAGGATAAGTACCTCAAGCAGAATGGGAACGGATTGGCAGTCCCGGCAGTCCATCCAAAATAAATGGGGAGGATGAGAATAACCCCTTTCAAGGCCTCCAGAACTATCAATCCACCGGATAAATCCTCAACAGTGGCATCCATCCTTAAACGCAGGAGACCAACCCGAAGCTTTAGCCTGCATCAGGCACATGAGCCGCACGGGTGGTTTGTTAGCTAATGATGTTGCGTTATCCAGCTCAGGGGTTCGATTCCGCATATACGGAAATCCAAGACAGATATATTTGGCAGGGGTTGTTGGGTTTCTTTAAGGCCGGTTTCAGGGCCAGCCTGCCCTGTCCGGGCCATCACGCTTTATATAAATATTCTTGTGTCAGGTACCCAATTTTTCTCCCATGCCGATGGAAAACCACTCACTAGCTTTCAGTTCACAGCAATATTTCGGTCAACATTAACCCATGCTGACTGCCCCCCCAAGGATTTCGGAACACATTAATTCTGCATTGGAGCCGCTACCACGGCCAGCGGTTTGGGCATATCTGATGAGGATGTTTGGTGTATCGGGCGGTGGCGTTCATATTGTTTCGCCGGTTATATCCGTCCGGATTTAATTTTGCATTAAGTTTATTTGGTTCTTTCTAGGTTCACGCCCTGTGATATGGATCCTCGGGCATTCCAACATCTTCTGGACAGAACGGAGAGCGGCAATATGACCAGGCGGTCTCTAGCTGGGCATGCTGGGAGCCAACTTCCATTGGCGTGGTCTGCGAGGCCTGAGATGGCTAGATGTATTGCCCGAGGTGGCGGCCATAAGCAGGCAACGAGTCGGACCTACGGTACTGGTGATCCATGTCGGGGGGAAAGACCTATGTTCTGTTCGATTGGGTGAGCTTATAGCACTAATCCAGTCCGACCTGGAAAGGTTTACTTCGTTTTTTCAACGAACTGGTTCTAGTTTGGTCGGAGGTCATTCCCAGGGCAGTATGGCAAGGGGCCCGTGACGAGGCTGCAATTGAAAAGGGTAGGCGGCTGCTTAACACCAGGGTGTCCAGGTATGTCACGGCTGGTGGAGGTGTGGTAATTTGGCACAGGCAGTTGGAAGGTGATAATAGGTCCCTGCTGCTACAGGACGGGGTGCACCTCATGGATATCGGATTGGATATCTTTTTATCTGGACTTCAGGATGGTATGGAGGAGGCTCTGTTTCGGTTGACCTGGGGTCGGGGGGGTGGAGGTGTGTGCAGTTAAGGATGCTCACCCTCCTCGTGGTGGTATTTATATGGAAAAGGTACGACCTACATGCCCTTCCTTAGGCGGGCTGGCATACGGTTATATTAAAATGTGTTATGGTTTATGGTTATATTGCTAAATATGCAAATAATAAATTAAATAAAGCTGTGGCCGACCCTTCGTGTCAACCCACGTTTAAAAGTTCATTGGTTGTTGGTCAAGTTATTTTAAAAAAAGGTGCATAATCCAACCAAGCGGATTATAAAAGGTTTAGCATGCACACATTCTTGAAGGCACTCAGGCTTATTGGCCGTTGTGCTCATGACTGGGTGGCAATGAAGGGGTTAACTAAGCCACATTATGCTAGGGGGATTGTTCCATACAGTGTTTATATTAGTGGGGCCTATAGGGTATGGGGTACCCGCCTACAGGGCGTTTTTTGGGGGGATATAGGGCGGTCTTACCCACCCTCCCCGTTCTGGAGTTTATAAGGGCATGGAGGGAAGACATCTTCCTCTTTTAGCCGTTACTACTCAGGGATTTGTTATTACTGAATTGTGAGTACACTTACCTGATTGTCCCACCCTCTCTGCCAATTTGGTTTGTTTGTTTTAGAAAAAAAAAATAAAAAATCGGTTACGTTTGTGTATATATCATGGAAGTAAGAAAAAAAATTTTTAGGAATGGAATAAAAAAATAAAAAAGGGTGAGAGAGAAGAATCGCAAGCACTTCCAAAGATTTCTGCTTATTAAATGCAATCCAATGTTGGATGCTAAAGTATTTGTCTGTTAGCCGTTGGGCTACCATAATTTTCGTATTCTAACAGTATGTTTTGTTAAAATTTTTCATATCACAGCAGGCGGTATTTTTATGGAAAAGGTGCGATCCAACATGCCCTTCCCTAGGTGGGCTGGCATACAGTTATATTAAAATGTGTTATGGTTTATGTTTATATTGATAAATATGCAAATAATAAATTAAATAAAGCTGTGGCCGAACCTTCGTGTCAACTCAAGTTTAAAAGTACATTGGTTGTTGGTCAAGTTATTTTAAATAAAGGTGTCATAATCCAACCTAGCGGATTATAAAAGGTTTAGCATGCACACAGTCTTTAATTTTTAGGTTTGTTAAGTCACACTAAAATAAAGAGTTAGGTCCTGTTCACACAGTGTTTTTTGCAGGCAGAAAAAGATTAACTCAGAATTCCTTCAGGAAAAACGCTCAGAGGCGGAAACTGCGGCAAGAAAGGACTTGGCACTTTTTTCCGTGTGAGCGGCCAAAAGTTGCCCGGAGGAAAAAAAGTCTCTGCCTCTCATTGAAATCAATATTCTGAACATCTTGATTTATTCAGTATCGAGTATCGCAGAAATACACACACTTACATGGCTTGGCATGCTATCAATGAGGTTATTAATGGCTGTCTGAGGAATTTTATGCCACGGTGAATGCACTTGAGCACGCAAATTACCAAGATTGGCTGCTGGCAGCACCCTTTGTAATTGCCGACCAATGACGTCCCAGATGTGCTCGATGGGAGACAAGTCCGGAGGTGCTGCAGGCCTTGGTAGCACGTTTAGGCCATGCAGGATGCTCAAAGTAGCAGTAGCAACATGCGGCCTGGAGTTGTCCTTTTAAAAAACTGCTTCTGAGAAACTTTGGAGAAAAGGCCGTACCACTGGTTTCACGACCAAATCAATTTAACGCTGAGTTGTTAGTGTACCTGAAATGAAGACTAGAGGGGTCAAGCTACCATACATAATGCCACCTCACATCATAATCCCGGGAGCAGGACCAATGTGATATTGCCTTGTGAAAAGCTCTTCATAGCATTTCCCTCGTGGTCTCCAGACCAATCTCTGCTATCATTGCGTCCAAGACAAAAGCGGGACTCATTGCTGAAGAGAATAGACCTCCATTCCAGCCCCCATTGCCATCTTGCTGTGCACCATGATAGCCCTTAAGAGTGGTGGCGTGTGGTCAATGGAACACCTGTAGCTGGATGCCTGGCTCGTACCCCAATGTCGTGCAAACTTCTTCTGATCGTTGTGTTGACACGGATTGCCACCCTAGGCTTGGGATGTGACGTTCAATTTCACTTGCAGTACAGAATGGATCACTAAGCACCATTCTTCCAATCAGATGATCTGTCCGTGCAGAGGTTCACTTCCGAGCACCTCTTAAAGTCATTCCCGTTTGCTGTTGCTCTCCCAACCTCCGGGACTAGTAGACCTAACCACTGGGTCTTTGACTGCAGGTAACGTGGGTAAAAAACTAATAGGGCCCTAGCTAGGGATTCAGCTATTTGTTGTGTGCCCAGCAAGGGTAGGGGTTAATACGTTTCTTACCTCTGGCTGCTGCTCTTAGCCCCCTCCGTCCGGGGGGGAGGGGTTATGGTCCTTCTCCTTCCTCCCTCCTTCCTGGTGGATTTAAGGAGCTGTTTTCTGGGTCTCGGCCTCTTTTGGCCGTTACATTGCAATCTCCCACCCTCCCGCCATTTTTAAAATTTATATTAGGTGTTTTATTAAAAAAATAAAAAAATAAAAATATTGTACCATCACAGGCATTTGTAGGGTCAGGGTAGCTGGTTTACCATGCGGTTAGCAATACTTCAAGGTTGCAGTGGCAGATGGCACTGCCTCCGAGTGGGGTTTTTCTACAATTTTATTGTGTGGTATTTTGCACTTTTCTTTTGTTTTACTAATTTATGTTTTGTTCCTGGGTGAAATGTGTTTTGTCACAGCTGGAGGTTTGGTAAGGTGAATTACTTACATACCCACCTATGTTGGTAGGCTGGCATACGGGTGTTTACCTTAAAAAATTTTACATTATTTTTGTTATATTTATAACAAAAGCTGTGGCCGACCCCGAGTCAACCCACGTTAAAGGAACGTTCATGTTGTCCTGTGTCAATTTACTATTAGGCTATCCCTAGCTATATTATTATTGGTTATGGTATACATGCAGTCACACTTGAACAGTGCTGACATCTCCGCCTGGGCTAAGGGATCTGTCTGAGTGATGAACCAAGGTCTTTTATTTCAAGGATTCTGTTCCTTTCAGTTTGCGGCAAGTGGCAATAATTGGCACGTCGACGAACAGGAGGCATCGCACAATCATCCCACACCACTTGATCTGATTTTTGAGGTTTCATGTGGCTAAAAAAAAATTCATTCAATCTGGCTTTTGTGCCTCTCCTGCATGCCACGGATTGGAGTTAGGAGCTTGAAAATGTGATCATTTGCAGATTTTAGCGACACCTGCTACTTCTTCGATTTGCATAACCTTACGGCTTGCCCTTCTTGGTGTTGCCATTTCAATGTTGAGGAGTGATATATATATATATATATATATATATATATATATATATATATATATATATATATATATATATATACACACAATCTCTCCCCCAAGAGGCCATAAAAGATCTCTAGGGGACGATCATTTTTTTGCAGTCTTCCTCAGTAACTAGAGCATCCATAAAAGCCCTAGCTACAGGGGAAAACAGCCCCCTGTGGTGACAGTAGTCTCTGGCAAAGCTGATCTGAGTCTATTAAGAAGCAGCAGCACTGCCTTGCTGGTTGGCGCCCTCGTTGATCATTTAATCGCCGAGTCCAATAGAGGCAGTGGTATTACCGCTGCCTCTATTCACTACACAGTAAATAGAAAGCTGAATAGCTGAATCGATAAGACAACAGAACCACCTATCTTGTTTTTTTTTACGTGGTTTGGAGATATCTGACCTCTGGACACCTGATCTGCTCCTGCTTTAAAGCCCAGGACATTTGGGGCTTGTTCACTTGTAACGAATTTGCTGCATAATTTTCGTCCGGAATTGCGGAGGGAACATATGCATCGGTATACAGTAGCAGCGATGTGGGTATGATTTAACATATGTCATCTAGTCCAGGAATACACCTGCGGTGCGTTATTTTAGTACCACAGCATGTCAATTACTGCTGCGGAAAGTGGACTAATTTCCTGCATTTTTCTGATGTACTGCGGAATTTGCTGCAGAATTTCTTACAGGGGCGGAAATGACATCACCGGAAGAAGAAATATCACCATTACACAGCCCTTGAAGAGAACGCACAAAAAAAACGAAAGCAATAATCTGCACTCTGCACTATATTTCTTAGTAAAAGAAGCATGAAATGGTGCGGATTTTCCGCAGCAGAATGTCTGCTAGTTGATGTGTAAAAGCTGTGGAAATTTTCTGCAGCAAATCCGTTATGTGTGAACAAGCCATAACAGGTGAAGCTATGCTCATGGACATGACTGTACTAATACGGTGGTAATACATTCCATGAGGGTCGTATGTACCATGAGGCCAGAGTCGTGTGGCTTTCTGCCACACCATTACCGCTGTGTAAATGTTCAGTCCTGGTGTTCTGTTGCTTTTACATTTTACACAATGGAGTAGATTTACTAATATGGTGTCCCAGATACACTGCAGCAATGTACTGTGATTTCTGACATTGTATGTAAAAATTTGTTTAAAACTGCTCCTTTAAGGCTGGGCTACAGAGGAGGAGTCAAGGCGGATCCCTGGTGGTTTTTGAATCCATTAGTTCTGGGAGAACTCAGTAAGGCCTCATGCACACGACCGTAGCCGCGGCCATTATTTTCTATGAGCCTGGACCGCAGAACACGGCCGTAAAAAGACTTGTCCTTTCTTTCTGCAGTCCAGGGTCCTGGGCCATGCACGGACCGTGGAAACCACGGTCGTATGCATGGCCCCATAGAAATGAATATGGCCGCAATTCTCCCGTAGATTTTCGAGGGAATTGCGGCCGCAAAAGCACGTTCGTGTGCATGGGGCCTAAGGGGTGGAGTGAGTAGTAGCTCCTGTGTAGAATGAAACCCTGCAGCTCTGAGGAGAAAGTCCAGTTTAGGAATCTCTGATCAAACCTGGAGAAACAAACACAACTAATCCAGTTGTGTAATTACCACAGAGAGCGAATCCAGCTCATGAGAGAATCAAAGGAGGAAATTCAGAAGGAATCCTGCCTTGTCTCCTCACCTGCCAGCCTGCAGCCATTGCATCTGTACCATACCAAGCCTGAAGTAAAGGACCGTAAGTTACTATTTACAAGTTATTCAACCGTCTCCCGTGTATTCAATCTGCACCCACGTTACCAACAAGGGCACCCCAAATACCATCATACCGGGAGGCTGTACAACAGGGTGTGCCCCGGGGGGAAACTACAACCATCAACATTCACCTGACAGTGCAGACCCCTCCATTTTCCCTGTAACAGCTCCGCAGGGAGTGCTTGAAGGCCCAGCCACTGTGTCCCTATACCGCCTCGCACTACCCCATCACCACCGGGCCGTTGGATCCTTAAATTTGGCCTCACGAACAGGATTGTTATATCACCTCTGTACCTCCTAAAGAAATTTGCTAAGAGACTTTATTGCTGTTGAAAAATCACTGCACAGAGAATTGCACCTAGCAAAACAGGGGTTAATCAGCCATCTTGGAAAACCCAGTTTTTAAACAGCAGTAGGGGGATTTCAGAGACTTTGTGTGAGAAATGTACTGTGGCCCCTCCAGGGTGCATTACGACACTGTTACATGAAGATATCGCTCTCTGTATGAAGGAAAACGCGTCACATTAGATACTGTGTTTGATTAGAAATTGTCTGCTGCATTTTGTTCCAGCCCACGAGGGGTTAACCAGATGACAGTGTTACAGCGGGAAAGCGGAGACCAGAATAACCGCCAAGTAACAGCCCGCCCACTTCCTGGCGGGAAGAGCCAGAATCTGCCTAGCAATAGTGAAACATCACGTGGACAGCGGAACCAAAGTTCCTACCTCTTGTTGTGCCGGGGACGAAAACACCAGCCGGAACTACCAGAAGTCCCTTGGCGCCGCCATCTTGAAAGTTATCCAGGCAAAGCCGCAATAGACGCCGCTGCTAAGAAAGATAAAGAATTTATTCCCACTCAAACCTGTGAGAGTGAAAGTGCCATACAGCCGCGGAAGCCACAACGCCACTGCCAGAGACTGCGGTGAGCAAATAAGAGACTCAGTTTGCAAAATTCGCACAGCGTTGCTAAGGGCAACAAACCACAAATATAGCAGAAATGTCTGATGACGGGGATAACTTTTCTCCCAGCAACAGTGAATTACCCCCAGCAACCCAGGTGATGCCAATCACAATGCCCTACTACTTTGGAGTACCATGGCTCCCCCACTACCAGGGAGAAAATCATTCCCTAAAAGATTTTAGACAGAAGATGTTGTCCATGTTTCGCTTGTATCCTCTTTCCACAGAACAGAAGGTTGAGATATTAACTGGACAGCTAGAAGGCGCAGCTTTGAGAGAAGAGAAATCCTGGCCCAGAACAGAGAGAAAGACAGTTGAACAAATTCTGGATCGGCTGCGCGCCATTTTTGAAGTGAGAACTGTGGCAGAAATCAAGATGAGATTCTTTGGGAAAAAACAGTAGCCTGGTGAGTCATTGAGAGACTTTGCTTTATCCCTGCAGGAGGCGCTACGAGCAATTATGCAGGTAGAACCCATGGAGGCTGCCGCTGCTGACAAGGCCTTAAGAGAGCAATTTGTGGAGGGAGCTGGATCTGAAGCCCTAAAATGCCAGCTCAGAATATTGGCCTCCCAGAACACAGACTGTTCTTTCCTGGACTTTAAAGAACTAGTCATAAGGATCCTGGGGACTGAAGCTGCATCGACTCCAACTAAAGTTTGTCCCTATTCCATAGAGACACTCCATGAGCTTCCCACTGACTACCGAGTTACATTAGGAAGCCAAGCTGCCATCACTACGTCAACCCCCAAGCAAGAGCCAGGTTCAGTTGCTGAACTGAGAGAACAAGTCGCTGTTTTGACCAAAAGCCTCACTAAAGTGTGTCAGAGCTTGGAAGATCTGAGGCAGCACCAAGAGGAAAGCCACCGGTACACCAGTAACAGGTTCCGTGATAGACCTGTTAGAAGGAGGTTAACTTTCCAGAATCCGGGTAGGCTCCCTATTGACAAGTTTGATGCTAATGGAAGACCCATTTGCCGCAGGTGCCAAAGAGCTGGCCATGTTAAGAGAGAATGCTGTCAGTTAAATATAATAATTAATAACAGAAAGCATACACCGCTACGTTGGCTGGCTCACAAGTCACCATGTTGCAAAGAGGTTGGTTTGAGAAACATTGATCAGCTGATACAACCTCCAGACCCTTGGCTGAAAGTCATAGCCAGTAATGGACAGTTAATACCTCTACATTGTTACTGGGAACCTACAATCCAGGTGAGGGAGATACAACTACCTCAGCAAGGCGTGATTGTAATAGATCTAAAGGATAACGAATTTCCACCAATGGTGCTGGGCAAGAACATACTCCACAACTGCTATGAAGAAATGCTAGATGCCCTACATGGCGACCTTCCTACAGCTTCTACCTCTAAGCAAGTTGCGCTTCATAACTCCATACGTCACCTGACTGCTTAACAGAGATTCTCCAATGAAAAGGGTGAGATTTGCCGTGCTCGTATTATGGACAACCAACCAGTGACTCTGCAGCCAGAGGCAGAAACCATGGTGTGGTGCAGAGCTCAGTCTTTACCTTGTAAACCTGAACATCAAGCTCTAGTGGAACCTCTTCCAATGGAAGAACACCCAACAATGCAAGCAGCCAGAAGCCTAATGACTGTTTACAATGGGAGGGTACCCATCCGCCTCCTGAATCTTGGCGGGGGAGTTCCCTGCTTCAGCATTAGATTCAACTGTATCTGCGTCCTAAGGAGCCTTTCACCAGGGGTATATGTCTGGAAATATTCGATTTTGACGGGAGATTCAAACGCAGTGTGAATAGAGCCTAAATCTGGTGTAAGACGGTCCAAAAAACTGTTGCAGGTGACATACTTATCAAACAGATAAGATTTTTTTAAATCCCAAAGCTGCTTAACCAGTTCAGGACCGGGCTATTTTGAGCCTTCAGGACCAGACACTGTTTAGCCCTTTTTAGCACGTGTTAAATGGCTATAACTTTTTTATTTGTTGGGCTAACGACGGTATTTTTTTTGCAATGTTTTTTTCCGTAGACAATGCAGGTTTCTTTTTTTATCGTTTTTATACACATCCTTTTTGCTATTTTAGAATTTTTATTTTTAAAGTTTGAAAATAATAGTAAAAAAATAAGCTTTTTTACATTTCAGCTATTTTTTTTTGGTAATAACATAGTTTTACCCTAAAATGGACCTTTTATTTGTGATCATCATTGTCTACCATAAATTTTAATATATAACATGTCTATATTAGGGTAATTGGGTCAGCGCTAGCGTTACAACAATTATAGGCGGGGGGAACGTTTTTTTGGGGGTGGGTATTTTATGTGTATTTATTATAAAACATTTTTTTGCACTTTACTTTACTTTTATTTTTTTATTACTATGGTCTGTCCCTCAAAGGTCAAAAAAGACCTTTGGGGAACTTTATATATATTTTTTCTTTCTTTTACACCATGTTTTTCCACTGGAGCTGCACAGCAGCCCCAGTTACAGGGGAAATCAGCCCTCTCATAGTGACGATTGTCACTAATAGGGCTGTGCTGGGTCTAGTAAGACCCACCAGCAGTCTGTCACTAACGGCACCCGGCGATCATGTGACCAGTCACATGAAAACCGGGAGCAATAGAGACAGTGGCATGGCCGCTGCCTCTATTCCTATACACAGCGTTCATTGAGCGCTGTGTACAAGTGATCAGAGAAGACAGAAGCAGCGAAAGCTGCTTCTATCCTCTCCTCAGGGTCCCCGGCAGTCACTGACAGCCGGAGACCCGACATTCAGCTGCCCGATCGCGCGGGCAGCAAGTTAAAACCCGAGCCGTAAAAAGTATATGGCTCGGGTTTTAAGAACCCTGACCGCTGGCTGTAAAAACACAGCCAGCGGTCGGGAACCAGTTAAGACATTTATGGATTTTGTCATTCAGTTGCGTAAAGGGTTGTAATGGTGGTGCGGCTGGTTAAGATTAGCTATGCAACATATTTATCCTGAATTTTATTTTTACAAAAGTGGAGCACATGTGCAGCAGTTCAGACCTGTGTCTGCTCTATTGTAGTCTTTAGTATAAGGCCTAGTTTACACAGGGTTTTTTGCAGGACGAAAAAGTCTGCCTCAAAATTGCTTCAGGCATTTTGAGGCCGATTTTGTCGCCTGTGTAACACAGCTGTCACCCGCTGTGTATGGAGCAAGCTCAGCCCGTGAGCCCCCTCCATACTTCCCCTTAACGGCTGCCACGTACCAGTACCTGACATCTCGTTAAGGGTTTAATAGAAATAGGTGCGATACAGGCGACAAGACTGACACAGGGTGTCATGAACTGCTGACAAGTATTACTATAGCAGTAAAGTGAGAACTTGAGTAGCGGGACATCACAAAGTGGGTGTGGTGTGATTTGAAGGGACATTTCTGAGCATAAGTGGGTATTCCCAAATAATACTATACAGCTTCTAGAAAATAATTTCGTATGTCCAACAAACTAGGTATGCAATTGATTACATACAAAAGTAGAGCTGAAGGAGTTAAAGGCTGTGCACTTTGCAATTTTTCTCTTTTTAATTCTCCAATTAGTTTTTTAAATTGCTACAATCTCTTTAAAATAAAAATGAAACAAAATCTTGGTATACATTTTATTGTTTTGCGTCTAGAGCTAGTGCAAAGACCTATTTGTCTCCATGGAAACCAACTACAAACAAACATAAGTCCTGCAAAATGTGTTATTCCACGTTTCACTTGCCATTGGACCAGAATCACGTAATGTAATCCAAGGTAAGGTGCTGGATAACACAGACAAGATATGACAATAAAAAAATCCTTGTTTTTTTGTCCATGTGTTATCCCGGAGACGAAAAAGGAGAGGGGTGCCATGCTGGTGACTGAGGAGAGGGGTGCCATTGTGGTGACTATGAAGGATACTGTACAGTGTTCTTTAACCTATGGCTGTCTAGTTGTTATGAAACTAAAATTCCCATCATGCACTCATGCACTACAGGTCTCCGGTAGGGTAAAATGGGAAGTCACAGGTAGAAGACCTCTGCAGTGTAATGTTTGGTAATTAAGTTTACCGGTTACACATCAATTACAAGACTAGGTATGGGCAGGACTTTAACTTGATTTTCTCAATGGCTTTTCAATATCTTTTGTTGTGTTGAGTGATAAGTTTTTACGCTGCAGAAAGTAATCCGGGTGAATTGCTACATCTGTATATGAGAACAGTGTCATTAATAACATGATTTTGGGCTGTTTTATCATTTTGTGAATTTATTCATGTACTCTGGATGTTTGCTGACTGCATTAAACACTTTAACTAGCAGTCTGTATACTTTTTTCTTTAAAAAGACCATCCCCACAATTTTGGTGGTCGTCTTGAGCTTTCACTAAAATATACACCTCCTTCTCATTTTGTCATGGCATCATCCTTGTACATGCAAGTGTCAGAATGTGATGACATCATAAGGCAGTTATAAATTACCATACCCTCCTCTAAGCTGTTCTCAGAATGTGATGACATCATAAAGCAGTTATAAATTACCATACCATCCTCTATGCTGTTCTCAGAATGTGATGACATCATAAAGCAGTCCTAGGTTAAGTTATCACACATTCAGTGATTTCCCCCTTTTTTGTCATGGCGAATAAACAGAGCATAGCTGTTATTTTCCTGGCGATTCTTGCTGTATTTGTGGACATTGCGCTTGGTCGTGAGACTTCCGGTAATGTGACTGTTATTTATTTCATTCTAATACTAGTTTAATCATATCTATCCAGTTATTATATTACTTACAATCTCTTACATATGTGTCGTATAACTTACACTTTACCTCTGTCTCCTTCTGTCTATACCTCTGTCTGGCTTAGTGAATGAGAAATCATGTAACGCCATTTGAGAAAAACATGGCGGTTACTGTGATTTCTGTTACTAGAATGAGCTCCACAAAGCTTAGCTGTGATCTTATTGTACCAGTGAAGTGAATGAGACAGATACACAATGTTGTAGATTATTTCATAATTGCTACTTGTCTAAAATCGAAATGATAATTTCTTAAAATCCAAATTATCCGTTCTTCAATCTCTTATAAACAGTTGGGTTGTTCATGTGAATATTCCTGGACTTTTATTGCCAACTTTACTATTAAAGAGGTTATCCCATCAAAACAACCCACTCTTTAAGGACAGTCCCGTCCCCCCCCCCCCACCCCGTGTCCAGCTGGTATAAGACTGTTGAAACTCTGTATCGAAGTTACAGGCGGCCACATACTGTTCAATGGATGGCAGAGAAGGATCTATTGGCTCTCTAGTATGGCTAATAGACGGGATCCTAAGTAGATGTCCAAGAAGCTAGAGAATTATATATAAAAGGCTATTAGAAATAATGTATATGAGAATTCCATTCTGCAACAGATTGATGTCAGTCAGGGAGACTGAGGGGAGATGATATAATACAATCTTCTCCTCAATATTAAAGTTATCACCAGTGTGTGCACATATTAGCGTCAATGGTAGAACATCCCAGCACCACAGAATACAGAGATACTATGGACCTGTCACGTGTTGTATAGATTTATATAGCTGCTTATGTGTGTGTGTGTGTGTGTGTGTGTGTGTGTGTGTGTGTGTGTGTGCGCCCTATGTACGATTTTTCAGAGTCTTCTACAAGGAATATTAGAATTTTGCAGTATAATAATCCCAGTTATTTAAATAAAGTATATACAGAAAAGTATATTTTTTAATATTGTTTTGATTTTATTTATCTTATTTATTGCAGCAACAACTCCTGGTGAGATTGATATAACATCGAAGTCTCACACTGTTCCAGCATATGCTGAAGGTAAGAATAAAACGATATAACTAATATACTTGTAATATACCTGTTTGCCATCAGTGAATGAGAACATGGGAACCTGCTCTCCGCTGAGAAGTGGATACAACTGTACACAGTCTTAGGCAATGCTCTGTGCGCTAAATACATCAGCAGCAGCGCCACAAACCTCACTCATAGTTTGTTTCTAAATGTAGATAATATAACAAATGAATGTAATTTTTTTCATACAGGTCCATCTGATGGACAAAAAAAAATACCTAAAACGCGTTTGAGAAAAATTGTGGTGACTCCGCGTTCAAACATCAATGGTAAGTGTATTGTGAATATGTTATTATTACAATATCCTCCTCCATATTCTGTCATTTACTAGAACTGTGCCCTAAGATTAAAAAGTTTCCTCAAACCATTATAAAGACTGTCATGTTCTATGTGGTGTCATGATGTGATTATTATGTTGGGCCCATGTTATATCCAGTATGTGGCCTTCTACAAGGAAATGTTTCCCAACATTCCCACCAATGAAGATTTCAGGAATAGGGAATCCATCAATGTCCATTACTGTTCCCAATGACAGAAATATCTTTCTATAGATATAGAGAATATGTTTATAATGTTGATTTTCTCTTTGTTTCTTATAGACAAGACATCTGGTGTGATAATAAAGACAACATTGTCTATCACCACACCACCACCCCCTGAAGGTAATATAATAACTTATTATAGAGAGAGAATCCATCTAGTAATGACAAACATACAAGTATATCAGCGGATTAGCATGTTCAGTCGGCTTAGATGTTGGTATTGATGGCACGGGACTCAAGTTTAGAGTCTATACATTGATGGAAATATTGGGGGATTTATATATTATTTAGAAAAGAATTAAAATAGACTAAATTCCCATTACTTTATCACAAAGAACCAAGTAAGAAATACTGCTACACCAGTGTATACGAGACGTTTAATAGATCCATGTACATTATTTATATATAACGCTAATGCACAATATACACTCTAGGGTTAATATTGATTGTATGAGGCTATTACTACCATTCTTTCAGAGAACCAATATATTTATTTAGGGTAATACTAAGTATAAATACAAGTCACAAATTATAATGTAGTTTACAAGGGGTGTTCAAGTCAATGCATCACAACATCTATCCGCATCGTTTATACATTGGGATAGTAGGAAACAAATTACAATTAGGTATATACTATATCTGCAGAAGACAACTAGGGCTTTCTATTGAGATATGAGGTTACAAGTGTTAAATCTTTATATTCACATTTTCATACAAACCCATAATAGATATGAAGACCTCCTGGCTATAGACAAAAACCATAAAATACCCCAAAATATACTATCGTTTCATGATAATAGAAATCTGCCTTACATTTAATTTCACTGTAATGAAAATAATGAGCAAAATGTCATCAATGCACAATAGATATAATATAACTGATGGTGTCTCAATAATATTGCTGTCAGTGAATGACTCTTTGCTGTGTGCCGGACATCAGAAGGTTTCACTATTATTAGTATTATTAACACGTTCTCTGTACTGTGTTATAGATCTAGTTAGTGCAGACATTACAACTACAACACAAGGGTTTACACCCCCAACTGAGAATTATCTACAGGGGACCGGTGAGTTCTCTGAATAAATATATTGTCTGATACTGGATTGTTATTATCCATATACTATGATCGGATCATGATTTGTTCTTCATCCTTTCCATAATGTAATATTTTCTTTATTATAGATAAAACGTCTGCTGCAACAGTTACATCACTGCCCAGTACCACAACAACATATACTGAAGGTAATGCACAATACTTATAATGTTAGCTATGCAGGGTATGACTATCGGAGGTGTAGGGGCGATCACAGACACAGGCTCTGGAGTCCGAGGGGGTCCATAAGGTTCATCTGCCTCAGACCAGGAGACAACCCCTACCCATAATGCTGTTCTCCTTGACAGAAGCTTACCCTGTCTGGTCTTAAGAAGGATCTACCATATTTAATAGAATAGTTTAATCAATTATTAATACATAATGTACAATTATAATGGGTAATGTGTGTATTTTTGTCTTGTAGGTGTCTCAAATGGAATTTCCACAAAAGTGAAAAAAATTAAGAAAATCATTGTTCCTCGTGGAAATTTCCATGGTAAGTTATAGAATAGTATAATAGGTTACTATATAATGTACAGTTATAATGGTTAATTTGTGTATTTTTCTCATGTAGGTGTCTCATATGGAATTGCCACAAAGGAAAAACAATTAAAGAAAATCATTGTCCCGCGTGGCAATTTCCATGGTAAGTTATAGAATAGTATAATAGATTATTATTATATAATGTACAGTTATAATGGTTAATTTGTGTATTTTTCTCATGTAGGTGTCTCCTATAGAATTCCCACAAAAGAAAAACAATTAAAGAAAATCATTGTACCGCGTGGAAATTTCCATGGTAGGTTAATCTAGAAGTTCTTATTATGATGAGTAGTATAAAAAATGGCTGTTAATATTTCTACCTATGTTCTCATTTTTATTAGGTTTTTTAAAACAAAACTCCTGGTTATTAGAAAGATTAATATTTGCCTTTATATGACCTTATTTCAAGAACATTTTGTGTTTTATGTTGTGGATTTTGGTGCGTTTTTTCTACATTTGTCAGATACAGTTCGCAAGCGGAAACGCAAGAGAAATTCAGATCCTGCAGATTGTAAAATACGCACCGAAGGTTAATTGATGTGCGGAAAAATTCTGCAACGTGTAGATGAGAACTTGGAATCTTGCTTCGCTGATACTGTATTACATTGCGGATTTGCCGCAGGATAATTTGCATGGCAAATCCGTGTGTAATATGCATCCGTGTGCATTTGGTCTAAAGGTGAAAAGGAAAGTCAAGAGGCAGTGTTCAGTTGTTTCCATATCTCCCTTAGGTTATATTGAAGTGTTACATCTCTTGTTACTTCATGATCACAAGACTTTATATAATTTATAAAACTATTACAATTATGACACATTTATGTCAATGATGAGTATTATTACTTTTTCAGAACGTAAGATCAGTGCAGGACTGCGATATCCTAAGAAAAGAGTAGAGACACCTTATCCTGAAGGTAAAGATCCATTCCTCATTCACTTGTATTTTATGCTACTTTGCTGTGGACTTTTTTGTACATGTTTTATTTATAATAAGTTAATGTGGGTATTTTTGCCATTCAGTGGAGACAGACTTTGACAGAGACTTAAAAGCATTGAAAAAAATGTTGGCTCGACCTAGAAAGATACAAGGTAAGACCATTCTTCTAATATACTTATACACTTATAGTATAAAGTCACATCTCATATAATAAGGGTTTATAGGTTCTTACATTATATTACACTATTATAATCATCACATAGTTATGATTATGATGTCCAGGGTCAGATATACCATATGTGCAACCTGTCTAACTGCACCGGGGCCCTGCAGGCAAGAGGGCCCACTCCTACCTTAAGGAAAATAGTGCCCCCTACTGTCTATCGGTCACATGTAAGGGGTTTTACTTATTCCCATCCATGCCCCACAATTACTGCTGGATTGGCACACTGTGAAGGATTTTCTGGGGAGCAGTGGATGAGGTGATCTATCGCTAGCACCCCGCTGTCATGAAATTCGTCTTTGGATAACAAGGGGCTCATACACTTGTCTTGCACAGGGGGCCTCCGTTATTTGTATCTGCCCCTGATGATATCACAATATCAGGATTTACATTTCTTGTGCACACAATATAATTGTTTGCAATATTTTCATTATTATATTTTCAGGTCGTAAGATCAATGCAGGATTACAACATCCTGAAAAGACAGAAGAAACAACCTATCGTCAAGGTATAAATCTTTACTACATTATAGCAATTATATTATAAACGATATAAACACAAACATAACAAGCATAACTCTGTTCACATCCGTGTTCAGGGGTTTCTGACAAGCTTCCCAGTATTTTAGAAAGGGAAAATAGCGAAGTCTGCAGCACTATTCTTGTCAAAAATACCATTAAAAAAAATTCAACATGGCCGATAATATATTCTCCAGATCTTGTTCTCTTGTCATTGACTTTTTAAAATAGTTTATGCATAAAAATAAGGGTATATTCACACATTGCAGATTTGTTGCAGGAATTTTTACGAGTGAAAATCTGTTCCATATATCTAAATGCGGTTGTTTCTGCACATCGATTTCTGCAATCCACATTCAGATAAAGGGGACAGTATACGCTCGTTCTAAGGCTCAATGCACACGATGCGTATTACAGGCGGTTTTGCCACGCGGATTTGCATGTAGCGAAACCGCAGCATAATGAAGTACCAGCATAGTCTGAGAGATTCCAGGAAATCTCATGTACACGCTGCAATGTTTTTCCGGACAGAAATTGACCTGCGGTGCATTTTTTAGATTCCACAGCACGTCAATTTATCTTGCGTTTCTGCTTGTGAATTGTATCTGCCTAGTGCTGTGGAAAATCGCACCAAAACCGCAGCAGGAAAACGCGCCAAAGAACGCATCAAAACGTAAAAACTGAACCGGAAAACGCATGGAAATACACACGATTAGGTGCGGTTTTTACCTACCAATTGCTACGGTTTTGGTGCATATTTTCCTCAGCAAAATAAGCTACATGCCCACGTTGTGTAAAACTCAAACATAGAAATGTGATCCAATCTGTGTAGGAAAGATTAGAATGACACTTCCAGCTATAATAAATAGTCTGCATAGGAATATATTTATTACAGGTTAACCGTGTAATACACTTCTTATTTCCAGAATTAGAACAAGCTCCACCAGATGACGATGAGGAGGAATCATATCCTTGGATGCTTGACACAACAACTGAAGGTAAGCTGTTATATTACCGCATATCTCCCAGTCTATGACACTGAACATCATACATTGTAGGGTAGAGGTCTCCTAAATATTTATGTGATCAGCTGTAAATGTGGGAAATTTTATGGTTTCTAATAGCAGGACCATCACCTGGAGCGACAGAGGTAAAAACTGACATTAAAATGTATAACATTATCTAACAAAAGAGATAAAATGAGACAACCACCTGATTGGATGACAGCTGTCAACCAATAATCACGACTCTTCTTATTTGTACGTACCAAACCCGTCAAAAAGCATGAAAGAAATGCATGTAAAATAATCGTTTTTACATGTATTTTTGCTGGCATTTGTTATTTTGAAAAACGTCATACACAGATGATGACTTTTGATAAAAACTAAACTGACGGAAAATATGCTACAAAAATGGAAAAAAACAAACACCCCGCTGTGTATAAAGGCTTTCTTATATTTTACTATAAACTTTAAACCAACATCTGGCCGCATCATTCTTGTCCCACCAAAAAACACGCAAAAAACACCATGGAAAAAACATCAAAACATTATGGGGCAGATGAACTATAACAAATGCATGCCGTTTGCCAATTTTGTTTACGTGTTTTAGAAATTTTTTTGCTTCTTACTATGTACTGTTCAAAAATCCTAGAAAAGTGGAGTCCTAAAATGTGCCAAATGTATTATTGACATGCACCACAACTTTGGCGAAAAATACAGGTCTAAAGTAAGCCAACCAAAAGGGGGTGTAAGTTAGAGAAAAGTTTCTAACATGTCTATCAAGATGCGCCAAATCTCTGATACAGCATGCACCAATGTAATAAAATCTTCTGCCTGTCTCCTCTAGGTTTATGTCGTCTTTATTTTACACGATATTAATAAATCTGCCCCATTGTGTGACACTGGCCTAAAGCAGTTATCTGATGGGGTCACACATGGAGAATCATAATAGTAGACATTTAGACTGCATAAGATTGAGTACGGATGACAGTCTGCTGCTTAATGTTGTAGTTCACCAATGTCGGCTGTCTCATTCCTTTTATGTTCCCTTGGTAAACACAGTTCTGATGCTAAACTAATGATTGTGATTTTCTGCTCTGATTTTCCCACAGTGTCCACTACAATCTCAACAACAATACCAACAATGTATAAAACAAGAGCGATAACTGTAGACACTACAACATCGCAAAGAGCAACAACGGTGTCTACAACAGCGACAACCATAGACACAACACCAGTGCAAACAGCAGCACCAGAATCAGACCTTCCAGCTACTACCACCCCTGCCGTATCTGTAGACTAAAGCAGAAAATTACCACAGCACTGGACCACAAGTGGGTGCACGCCTCAATAGGACTGGATCCGTGGTCCCCAATATCAGATAGACAAAATAGACGAGGAGACAGCACTTCCAAAATATGTCAGCTTTTTAATCACCCGTGCGACGTTTCAGTCCAGCAGGACTTTTCTCAAGCATAGTGAACACAGCAGTACAGGAGTATTTAAGGACTCACAGAGTCAACAGTAATAAAAAATGTGATTAATACAAAAACAGTTTAAAAAGATCTGTGTATAATAAAGCAGTGTAATTTTAAATCACAATCAGACCACCTAGGTGCTTATGCATAGAACTATATAAGTTTTAAGGGACTGGTACATCAATAAGCAGTCCGAATAAACAAAAAATAATAATGAATAACAAACTCACCAAGTGTGTGTATAATCAAAAACGATTACAGGATATTGTATCAAGATGCCAGATGGAACTACTTCTAATGGATAACGGCGTCCTGGAAGTCCAGATATCCACGTGTATAGGTTGAATAACATTCTATACTTCCTGTATTCAAAATGTGCATACTCTCGCGAGACTATGCTAATTAGTTCCTGCACATGTGCAGTGCATCTAGTGACTGCACGGCGGCCATTTTGGAAAGTGGCAATGACGAACATTAGAGGAAAATAGGGAAAAATTGTCAGTATCATTTAAAAAGGGGGGGGGGGGAGAGAATACTCTATAGGACAACTAGGAGTTAGGGACAATGATATACTGATCAGTATTAAATTGTAAAAAACAGCACACACATGCTAATGTATAAACATTCTGACAGGGTGTGTGTGTAAACCAATATCATTGAGTATATGTCCCACATAATCTCACAAAAAGTGTCTACTCCCACCAAAATGACAATATATATTTATATCCCTTGGCCTCATACGTATGGAAAAAATTATTATATCTAGCCACACATGTTTCACAAATATGGTCGCCACAGGAAGAAAAGTATTCGCAGGATTCCGAAAACCAGAGAAAGCAGTCCATTCAACAAATCGAATCTGTAATAATAATAAAAAAATATGTATATGTATATATAGTAATAAGACATCATTAAGAATGTGTTCAATTCACATAAAAAGAGATGATGCATAAAAAAATCAAGCAAGGTACATAAGGGAAAAATACGTTACAATATATGACATACTTAAGTGACTACACCGACTTTAAAATCAATGTTCAAACCATGTGGGGCAAGGCAATTTAACTTGAAAATCCATTCAAGTTCTCTCCGTTTGAGTCTGGAGACCCTGTCCCCACCCCTACGGTGTAGGGGAATATGGTCAATGATCCAAAATTTAAGGTCGCTGACCACATGCCCCGCTGATACAAAATGTGCGGACACTGGGAGATCCAATTTTTTAGTTCTAATAGTCGATCTATGTTTATTAAGACGAGCCCGACATTCCTGGGTAGTCTCCCCCACATATAGCAACTTGCATGGACACTGTAAAACATAAATGACATGAGATGATGCACATGTCAGAAAATGTTTAATGGGGTAAGTCTTGCCATTAGTCGGATGAACCAACGTGTTCCCTTTAATCATATTATTGCAATTGACGCAATTAAGACACGGGAAACATCCCAATTTTTTGGGAGCCAGAGTCAACTGGCGGTTCATTTGAAAGGATCCGACATCAGCATGAACAAGACGATCCCTTAGATTTTTTTGTCGTCTAAATGCCATCCTAGGAGGACAACCAAATTCAGGACCAGATTTAGTAAGATTTGTAAAAATATGCCACTCCTGGCGAATAATACTAGAAACTCTATTACTAATATCTGAATATGTAGAGACAAAAGTTAATCTATCAGATGATTCTCGTCTATGTGGTATAAGCAATTCTTCCCTAGTGATGGTTTGAACTCTGTCCCTCTGTTTTTGTAAGAGGGACAAAGGATATTTACGTCTGGCAAATTTGTCACTCATTTCATCTAAACGTAGTGTAAGTTGTTGGGGTTCAGTCACTATACGTTTAACCCTTAACATCTGACTAAAAGGTAAGGACTGTACCATTCGGCGGGGATGTTGACTATCGTATCGCAATAAACTGTTGCGATCAGTCACTTTGTTGTAAAGATCAGTAATTAACTTGTCACCCTCCCTATAAACTAGGGTATCCAAAAAATGTAGGTGTGTAGTTGATGATTCCATCGTAAATTTTATGTCATCATCGATGGAATTAAGGAACCCAAAAAAGTCTTCCAATTGTGACGTATTACCGGTCCAAATCACGAACACATCGTCTATGTACCTCCACCACCTCAGAACATGGCTGAAGTGGTGGGATACATAGACGTGGCGCTCCTCGAGGGCCGCCATGAACATGTTGGCATATGTGGGAGCCACATTCGAGCCCATGGCGGTCCCCCTCCTCTGAACATAGAAGGAGTCAGCAAACAGAAAATAATTTTCCGTGAGAATCACCTCCAAGAGGTCCATCAAAAATTGTATGCCTTCAGCCGAGTGTTCTGACCTCCCCAGGGCGTCCTTCACTACACTAAGACCCCGGCTATGGTTAATGGATGTATATAAATTACAGACGTCAAAAGACACCAAAATGATCTCACTACTCAGGGAAATGTGTGTTAATTTCACTATAAAATCAGATGTATCCTGTATATATGATGACGCTGAAATGGCATACACTCTAAGTATCTTATCCAAGAATATTGCTATAGGGTTAAAGATAGAATCTCTCCCCGAAACTATAGGACGTCCTGGGGGTTTATTTAGACACTTATGGATCTTGGGAAGACAGTAGATGACAGGAGTAACTGGATGTGTAACGACAAGGAATTCTGACAACTCTTTATCAATTTTTTTTTTTTTTTTTTTTTTTTATTTTTTTTTTTTTTTTTTTTTTATTTTTTTTTTTTTTTTTTTTTTTTATTATTATTACAGATTCGATTTGTTGAATGGACTGCTTTCTCTGGTTTTCGGAATCCTGCGAATACTTTTCTTCCTGTGGCGACCATATTTGTGAAACATGTGTGGCTAGATATAATAATTTTTTCCATACGTATGAGGCCAAGGGATATAAATATATATTGTCATTTTGGTGGGAGTAGACACTTTTTGTGAGATTATGTGGGACATATACTCAATGATATTGGTTTACACACACACCCTGTCAGAATGTTCATACATTAGCATGTGTGTGCTGTTTTTTACAATTTAATACTGATCAGTATATCATTGTCCCTAACTCCTAGTTGTCCTATAGAGTATTCTCTCCCCCCCCCCCCTTTTTAAATGATACTGACAATTTTTCCCTATTTTCCTCTAATGTTCGTCATTGCCACTTTCCAAAATGGCCGCCGTGCAGTCACTAGATGCACTGCACATGTGCAGGAACTAATTAGCATAGTCTCACGAGAGTATGCACATTTTGAATACAGGAAGTATAGAATGTTATTCAACCTATACACGTGGATATCTGGACTTCCAGGACGCCGTTATCCATTAGAAGTAGTTCCATCTGGCATCTTGATACAATATCCTGTAATCGTTTTTGATTATACACACACTTGGTGAGTTTGTTATTCATTATTATTTTTTGTTTATTCGGACTGCTTATTGATGTACCAGTCCCTTAAAACTTATATAGTTCTATGCATAAGCACCTAGGTGGTCTGATTGTGATTTAAAATTACACTGCTTTATTATACACAGATCTTTTTAAACTGTTTTTGTATTAATCACATTTTTTATTACTGTTGACTCTGTGAGTCCTTAAATACTCCTGTACTGCTGTGTTCACTATGCTTGAGAAAAGTCCTGCTGGACTGAAACGTCGCACGGGTGATTAAAAAGCTGACATATTTTGGAAGTGCTGTCTCCTCGTCTATTTTGTCTATCTGATATTGGGGACCACGGATCCAGTCCTATTGAGGCGTGCACCCACTTGTGGTCCAGTGCTGTGGTAATTTTCTGCTTTGGATATATCTGATCCCATCCACTTTGCACGGACTTATTTGGCCATTTGAGCTATCTTTCAAGCTTTTGAATATGGAATCGTCACCCACAGTATTTGCATATACGGATGATGATGTTGACAGGATCATGCAGGGTATTTCAGGTGATGTGTCTTTCCTTTGTGCCCCATCTGTTGACCATGTTAAAAGAAAATGGGAGATGGAGTCTAAGCGAGCGATTACCACCTATCTGCATTTGGTGACTTTGGGGGAATACTTTAAAGCGGATCGTATACCCCGGGGAATGAGATCAAGCTTGACACCCAACCTTTTTCCTAATAATGCGGACTTCTGCCAGCGCTTCCGTCAGATATCTAATAGATATTCCCGTGATATCATCCTACTTAACATAGAATTTTTGCAAATAGAATTACGGAGTGTCAATGCCCGGATTCTTGACCTCGATACATCATTGGCATCCTTGTTATCAACAGATGAGTTGCAGAAATACAAGGATGGTGCTAGGGAATCCTTTGGCAAATTTAGATCGCATCTGGAGAACACTAAAAGATTGAAATGGATACGTGATGTTGAAGATTATGCTGATGGGAGGATTTATAACTGGCAGAAGGAGCCCAGAAATACGACAGGGGCAATATATGGCAAGGGAGCCCCTCAGAACAGGAGACGCCTACAGTCTACATTTGGTGACCCCATGGAAGTTCCAGATTCTTTTTTAGGGGGAACCATGGACGCACAAGAAGAGGAGGGCGCAAACATAGGAGGAGGTACAAAACCAAGACCGGAGAGAACCAGACGTCAATGGCAGTCGGCACGTGGCAAGGAGAAGAAAGCCAATTAGAATCACTTGCGGTAAATATCTCCTCACGTCCTCTATCCGACACTGAGTTAAAGTTGTTGAACAAGGGACTGTCTTTTTGCCCCGCGTCTAAAATAGACTGGTTCCAGTTAGAACTAGATTTATATGCCTTTTTCCGCAGGATAAAATTGAAACATTTTTTTGGCACCCATAGTATGCCTCAGGGTAGTGGGGCACAATGTGAATTTGCGTTGAATAAAGTAGGGCTTTTTAAAAAATCAGTTTGGCAACCATATGTCTGTGAACCAATTATAGATGCATTTACAAGTATAGTCAAACAAAAAGTAAACAAACTTCGTGATGAGTTGGGTGAATCGTCATTGTTTCACCCTAATTTAACCAGTGCCGAATTGAGTGCTTTGAAGGACCTGTCTGGTGACGTGTCCCTGACGATCAAACCGGCCGACAAAGGCGGGGCCTTGGTCGTCATGGATACGTCGCTATACTTGGATGAAATCAGAGGCCAAGTTCATGACATTAATGTATACACAAAGGTCTCGGGTGACCCCAAGTTCAGGATCCAAAATAGGATCACACATATTCTCTCACAGGCTTTGTCAGTAGGGATTATTGATAAAGAGTTGTCAGAATTCCTTGTCGTTACACATCCAGTTACTCCTGTCATCTACTGTCTTCCCAAGATCCATAAGTGTCTAAATAAACCCCCAGGACGTCCTATAGTTTCGGGGAGAGATTCTATCTTTAACCCTATAGCAATATTCTTGGATAAGATACTTAGAGTGTATGCCATTTCAGCGTCATCATATATACAGGATACATCTGATTTTATAGTGAAATTAACACACATTTCCCTGAGTAGTGAGATCATTTTGGTGTCTTTTGACGTCTGTAATTTATATACATCCATTAACCATAGCCGGGGTCTTAGTGTAGTGAAGGACGCCCTGGGGAGGTCAGAACACTCGGCTGAAGGCATACAATTTTTGATGGACCTCTTGGAGGTGATTCTCACGGAAAATTATTTTCTGTTTGCTGACTCCTTCTATGTTCAGAGGAGGGGGACCGCCATGGGCTCGAATGTGGCTCCCACATATGCCAACATGTTCATGGCGGCCCTCGAGGAGCGCCACGTCTATGTATCCCACCACTTCAGCCATGTTCTGAGGTGGTGGAGGTACATAGACGATGTGTTCGTGATTTGGACCGGTAATACGTCACAATTGGAAGACTTTTTTGGGTTCCTTAATTCCATCGATGATGACATAAAATTTACGATGGAATCATCAACTACACACCTACATTTTTTGGATACCCTAGTTTATAGGGAGGGTGACAAGTTAATTACTGATCTTTACAACAAAGTGACTGATCGCAACAGTTTATTGCGATACGATAGTCAACATCCCCGCCGAATGGTACAGTCCTTACCTTTTAGTCAGATGTTAAGGGTTAAACGTATAGTGACTGAACCCCAACAACTTACACTACGTTTAGATGAAATGAGTGACAAATTTGCCAGACGTAAATATCCTTTGTCCCTCTTACAAAAACAGAGGGACAGAGTTCAAACCATCACTAGGGAAGAATTGCTTATACCACATAGACGAGAATCATCTGATAGATTAACTTTTGTCTCTACATATTCAGATATTAGTAATAGAGTTTCTAGTATTATTCGCCAGGAGTGGCATATTTTTACAAATCTTACTAAATCTGGTCCTGAATTTGGTTGTCCTCCTAGGATGGCATTTAGACGACAAAAAAATCTAAGGGATCGTCTTGTTCATGCTGATGTCGGATCCTTTCAAATGAACCGCCAGTTGACTCTGGCTCCCAAAAAATTGGGATGTTTCCCGTGTCTTAATTGCGTCAATTGCAATAATATGATTAAAGGGAACACGTTGGTTCATCCGACTAATGGCAAGACTTACCCCATTAAACATTTTCTGACATGTGCATCATCTCATGTCATTTATGTTTTACAGTGTCCATGCAAGTTGCTATATGTGGGGGAGACTACCCAGGAATGTCGGGCTCGTCTTAATAAACATAGATCGACTATTAGAACTAAAAAATTGGATCTCCCAGTGTCCGCACATTTTGTATCAGCGGGGCATGTGGTCAGCGACCTTAAATTTTGGATCATTGACCATATTCCCCTACACCGTAGGGGTGGGGACAGGGTCTCCAGACTCAAACGGAGAGAACTTGAATGGATTTTCAAGTTAAATTGCCTTGCCCCACATGGTTTGAACATTGATTTTAAAGTCGGTGTAGTCACTTAAGTATGTCATATATTGTAACGTATTTTTCCCTTATGTACCTTGCTTGATTTTTTTATGCATCATCTCTTTTTATGTGAATTGAACACATTCTTAATGATGTCTTATTACTATATATACATATACATATTTTTTTATTATTATTACAGATTCGATTTGTTGAATGGACTGCTTTCTCTGGTTTTCGGAATCCTGCGAATACTTTTCTTCCTGTGGCGACCATATTTGTGAAACATGTGTGGCTAGATATAATAATTTTTTCCATACGTATGAGGCCAAGGGATATAAATATATATTGTCATTTTGGTGGGAGTAGACACTTTTTGTGAGATTATGTGGGACATATACTCAATGATATTGGTTTACACACACACCCTGTCAGAATGTTTATACATTAGCATGTGTGTGCTGTTTTTTACAATTTAATACTGATCAGTATATCATTGTCCCTAACTCCTAGTTGTCCTATAGAGTATTCTCTCCCCCCCCCCCCTTTTTAAATGATACTGACAATTTTTCCCTATTTTCCTCTAATGTTCGTCATTGCCACTTTCCAAAATGGCCGCCGTGCAGTCACTAGATGCACTGCACATGTGCAGGAACTAATTAGCATAGTCTCGCGAGAGTATGCACATTTTGAATACAGGAAGTATAGAATGTTATTCAACCTATACACGTGGATATCTGGACTTCCAGGACGCCGTTATCCATTAGAAGTAGTTCCATCTGGCATCTTGATACAATATCCTGTAATCGTTTTTGATTATACACACACTTGGTGAGTTTGTTATTCATTATTATTTTTTGTTTATTCGGACTGCTTATTGATGTACCAGTCCCTTAAAACTTATATAGTTCTATGCATAAGCACCTAGGTGGTCTGATTGTGATTTAAAATTACACTGCTTTATTATACACAGATCTTTTTAAACTGTTTTTGTATTAATCACATTTTTTATTACTGTTGACTCTGTGAGTCCTTAAATACTCCTGTACTGCTGTGTTCACTATGCTTGAGAAAAGTCCTGCTGGACTGAAACGTCGCACGGGTGATTAAAAAGCTGACATATTTTGGAAGTGCTGTCTCCTCGTCTATTTTGTGTATCTGTAGACTACACACTGCGTAACATCATAATCATCAGCTGTGCTGTTGGCGTTCCTCTGCTACTCGTTGCAGTACTGCTATTCATCGTGCTTCTTAAACTGCAAAGACTTCAGAAGTATGCATTGTTTTTCCTTTCTACCTTTATTTTTTTCTCCATTATTTTACGCTTTAAAATTTATGGTTTCTTTCACTGTTTCTGTTCTCAGATTGCTGGAAATACAAAGAGTCTGAGGATCTGCTGAAGATTTGTAAAGGAGAATGTCGCTTTATATGTCGCTTGTACCTGCTAACGTACTTCATACACCTGGTTATCTCTTGGCTGCTGTGAACAGTTGTGTTGAGATCAGCGCTCCATCACTTCAGTGGCGAACCAGTCTTCTTTCTACTACTCTGTCACCTGAGTCCTGGTCCCTGCCTGTGTGACCATAAATGCGCACATTTCCACCATTATGTCTGTGTACTCTAACCATAGGCTGACAATAGCGCTATTATTTCATCAGACAACCTATGGCGGCACCAGCTAACAGTCCTCCCATCCTTACTGTTAGCTATGTGCACAAACAACTGAACATATGTTTATGGGCATCACGGTGGCCCAGTGGTTAGCACTGTTGTCTTGCAGTACTGGGGTCCTGAATTTGAGTCTGACCAAGGACAACATCTGCATTGAGTTTGTATGTTCTCCCCGTGTTTGCGTGGGTTTCCTCCGGGTACTCCGGTTTCCTCCCACATTCCAAAAACATTCTGATAGGGTAATTGGCTTCCTATAATATTGGCCATAAAGAATCTGTGTTTTTACATAGTTCATTATCAATTACAAACTTCAACAACTAAAACATCTGTGTGGTGTTTTCTTATAAAATATGTTTTCAGAGTGTAAGAATATATAGTAATCCTCTTAAAAACTGCTATAGAACCTTTACAATAAGAAGATATGTAAGTGGCTGATATGAGTGCAGAGTGAATGTCATGAGTGCATAGTGGCAGGCATAGTGGCTGTCATGGGGCCATTAGGCTGGCATAGGAGCATTGTGGCTGTAATGCAGGAATTGTAGCTGTCATGGGGGCACTGTGGCTGTTATAGGGGAATTAAAAGCATTCTTGTTGTCATGAGGCATTGTGGCATAGGGAGCACGGACGGTAGAGGTGAGGGACATTGTGGCTTTCATAGGAACAGTCTGTGGCTTAAAGAATCGACAGGATAGGTGATAATTATTTGATCGCAGGGGGCTCCACCGCTGGGACCCCAACAATTGCAAGAATAGGGGTCCAGGACCACTCCTGCTCACTACATCCCCCAGTGAGGAGAAACTTGAATGAAGCAGCGGTCGAGCGCTGGTCCATTCAATGTCTATATGACTATAAATCTGCCTGACTAAGACAATTCTAAACAACTTTATTGACTCTTATCATTAACAGCTGTGAGATACAAGTCCATTTGGACTTTTTCAGTCTCTTGACAGAAGTACTCGATACAGGAGAGGTAGTTATTCAGGGTTACTGTTCTGTCCCTATTCACATTCCACCTCCTAATTTTTCCCTAATACCATGTACACCTTATCGACTAGTATGTTTGTGTCCTACACGTTTCAGTAGCAGTATTATCAAGCTACATCCTCAGGGGTATCATTAAAACTCCCGGTGCTGCATTTCGCCCATTTTAGTTTTGTTTGGCAGAGTGATGGCGTGTTGGCAGGACAGTTATGAAGTCCATACTGTCCAGTGCCTGTATTTAGGCTCGAGCCCCGCCCATCTAGATGGAGCTGCCTAATTGGATGACCAATCTGCTATTCAGACGTCAGGTGATGGCTGATCACCCAATCAACAGGCAGCAGGACAAGCATGTGTCACTACTTCCCTGTAGCATCCTGATACCTAGGGAACTCCCAAGCGGCTGCTTCCAATTCGCTGATCGCTGCACATAGGTAAATAAAAACAAGGGAGTGATCAGCTGGGAAAAAAAACAGCCGCAAACAGAAGTAATAGCTTACCTATCCTCACAACAGCCCAAGAAATAGGTTGCTGCAGGAATGATCTTGTTCTTTTAACTCCTTACCAGCATATATTCCGTCCATCCTCACTGAATCAGGGCTGGTACACTGTCTCTCACAGGTGGGGCATTTTTAGCTCTATTAGGGCTTATTCAGACAAACGTGATATACGTCCGTGCTATGTTAGTCAATGGGGCCGTTCAGGCTTCAGTGATTTTCACGCAGTGTATGTCCACTGCGTAAAACTCACGACATGTCCTATATTTGGCCGTTTTTCACGCATCACACACCTATTGAAGTTAATGAGTGCGTGAAAACCGTGCACGGCACACGGACGCACTTCCATATGCCGCGCATGATGCGCGATACAGTAGACAAAACTATGAATGAAAACAGAAAAGCACCACGTGCTTTTCTGTTTACAAACATAAAAACAGAGTGTCATAATGATGGCGGCTGCGCGAATATCACGCAGCCGCGCACCATATGATGATGCCACACGGAGCTTTTGAAGACCTTTTGCCCGCGCAAAACTCACACGCTCGTGTGAATCCGGCCTAATGTATATGATAACAAAACGCCTAATATAAGCGGAGAATGATGTTCTTATTCATCTACCACAAGGCTGTCATTATAAGGGTATGTTCACACGGCAACGCAAATTACGTCTGAAATTACAGAGCTGTTTTCAGGCGAAAACTGCTCCTGAATTTCAGACGTAATTGCAAGTACTCGCGTTTTTCGCGGCGTCCATTACGGACGTAATTGGAGCTGTTTTTCAATGGAGTCAATGAAAAACTGCTCCAATTACGTCCCAAGAAGTGACACGCACTTCTTCGAGGCGGCCGTCTTTTTACGCGCCGTCTGGACAGAACACCGTAAGACCCATTGAATTCAATGGCCAGATGTTTGCCGACGCTTTGGAGCCGTTTTTTAGGGCGTATTGCGAGGCGTAAAACGCCTGAATTACGTCCGTAAATAGGGCGTGTTAACATACCCTTAGGACTATTTAAACACTATCGGTTGACGCCATTTTTTAACATTGTATGACTCATAATTTTTAATCTTGTTTGTATCTATCTGTTAATAAAATGAACTTCTATTTATTTGTTACATTTGTATTAGTTTTTTGACTATTCTCTATAGGTTCTCTCTCGGACTATTTAAACACAGTAGATGTAATTGCAGAAGCCATAATAAATAGTCACATATTGTAGGACACAAATTTAAGATAGTATGTAATCCGCAGTATAATTTCACTTTTTAAAGGGCCAGTAACATTAAAATATCCATGAGTTATATAATTTAAATGAATCACACCTCCATTACCCATAGTCGTCTGGCTCAGGATATACGGTCTCATTTTCTGAATTGGTTATGAATAATAATTTGGTACCACCCCACATTACATTAACCCATTAGGATTGTGACACAAGGAATTAGATGAAGCATGCATAAGATATCTGAAGATATCTGGTCATTTAGGTCCAATGGTTTAACCATATTTAACCTAAAAATCCATTGCGCCTCGCGCTGGAGCACCCTCCTATCAAAGTCACCTCCTCCTACATTTGGTTTAACAAGTTAGTGACCGGCCCATAGTGTTTCTACGTCGGTCACTAACCGGCCTTATTCCGATGCAATAGACTTTTTACGTCGCTGCACCGGAATAAGTAAACAGAGCAGGGAGTTGTCAAGTCTCCCTGCTCTCAGCTGCCAGAGGCAGCTGAGGGCTGGAGGCGTCCCTGCTCGACAGGGTGAGATCGATATTAGTATCAATCTCACCCGTTTAACCCCTCAGATGCGGTGCGCAATAGCGTGCACCGCATCTGAGTGGTTTTGGAGAGAGGGAGGGAGCACCCTCTCATCCCACTGACACCCGGCGATACGATCACCGAGTGTCTGTGTCTCCGATGGCAGCCGGGGGCCTAATAAAGGCCCCCAGGTCTGCCTGTAGTGAATGCCTGCTAGATCATGCCTCTGGCATGACCTAGCAGATGCCTGTCCGTTTTACACGGACAGGCATAATACACTGCAATACAGAAGTATTGCAGTGTATTATAAATGCGATCGGATAATCGCATAGTGAAGTCCCCTAGTGGGACTAGTAAAAAAGTTTCATAAAAAGTTTCATAAAAAGTGAAAAAAAAAAAAAGTGAAAAAAAAAATTAAAAACCCACTTTTCCCCCTTACAAACGACTTTATTATTAACAAACAAAATAAAGTAAAAAAGTTACACATATTTGGTATCGCCGCGTCCGTAGCGACCCCGACTATAAACTTATTACATCATTTAACCCGCACCGTGAACGTCGTAAAAAATAAAATAAAAAACCATCCAAAAATTGCTGTTTTCTTTGAATCCAGCCTTAAAAAATATGTGATAAAAAGTGATTAAAATATCGCATCTACTCCAAAATGATACCGATAAAAACTACAAGTCGTCCCGCAAAAAAATGCCCTCCTACAATTGAATCGGCGAAAAAATAAAAACGTTACGGCTCTTTAAATATGGAGACACAAAAACAAATAATTTTGAAAAAAATGTGTTTTCACTGTGTAAAAGTAGAAAAACATACAAAAACTATACAAATTTGGTGTCGTTGCAATCGACAAAACCCACTGAATAAAGTTATTGTGTTATTTAGGATGAAAATTTAGGACGCAAAAAAGTGTGGCAAAATTGCTTCTTTTTTTCTATTCCCCCCCAAGAAAAGTCAATAAAAGTTAATCAATAAATTCTATGTACCCCAAAAATGGTGCTATTAAAAATTACAACTTGTCCCGCAAAAAACTAGACCTTATAGAGCTATGGCAACGCAAAAATGAAAAGGCTATAGCTCTTGGAATGCGACAATGGAAAAACGTAAAAAATGGCTTGGTCAATTAAGGTCTAAAAGAGGCTGGTCATTAAAGAGGCTCTGTCACCAGATTTTGCAACCCCTATCTGCTATTGCAGCAGATAGGCGCTGCAATGTAGATTACAGTAACGTTTTTATTTTTAAAAAACGAGCATTTTTGGCCAAGTTATGACCATTTTCGTATTTATGCAAATGAGGCTTGCAAAAGTACAACTGGGCGTGTTGAAAAGTAAAAGTACAACTGGGCGTGTATTATGTGCGTACATCGGGGCGTGTTTACTACTTTTACTAGCTGGGCGTTGTGTATAGAAGTGTCATCCACTTCTCTTCACAACGCCCAGCTTCTGGCAGTGCAGCACTGTGACGTCACTCACAGGTCCTGCATCGTGTCGGCACCAGAGGCTACAGATGATTCTGCAGCAGCATCGGCGTTTGCAGGTAAGTCGATGTAGCTACTTACCTGCAAATGCTGATGCTGCTGCAGAATCAAGTGTAGCCTCTGGTGCCGACACGATGCAGGACCTGTGAGTGACGTCACAGATCTGCACTGCCAGAAGCTGGGCGTTGTGAAGAGACGTGGATGATACGTCTCATCAGAACGCCCAGCTAGTAAAAGTAGTAAACACACCCCGATGTACGCACATAATACACGCCCAGTTGTACTTTTACTTTTCAACACGCCCAGTTGTACTTTTGCAAGCCTCATTTGCATAAATACGAAAATGGTCATAACTTGGCCAAAAATGCTCGTTTTTTAAAAATAAAAACGTTACTGTAATCTACATTGCAGCGCCGATCTGCTGCAATAGCAGATAGGGGCTGCAAAATCTGGTGACAGAGCCTCTTTAAGGGGTTAACCAGTTCTATTCCTTGGAACCTGATCTTTGAGGAGTCTCAATTATGACATTCCCATATATGGCGAGTTGTGGGCTTTTCCTCCTTCCTTTATATGTCAGAAATGTGGTCTCTTATGCGCCTGCGGAGCTCCCGAATGGAGCCCGCATGTAATGAGGTATACGATACCTTTGCTACTGCAGTTGATGAAAGACCTACACAGGTATAACTGGCCAGTAGACTTACTGATAAATTGCTTCCCTGTCAAAATCGAGCTACAGGCCATACAGGACCCACACCCAGTGGAGTACCTTCCGCCGTAGCAGCAGTAGCGGCTGCTACGGGGTCCGCGGCATGAGGGGGCCCGTGTCGCCCGCCGGCACGAGCCCCCACCATGGCCGGAGGCTCCGCTAGCTGCCGCTATGGCTGCTACAGCGGGACGCCACTGAACACTACGGCAGAGCAGGGAGGTATCTGCCCGCTCTGCCATTAACTGGTTCCCGACCGCTGGCTGTATTTTTACGGCCAGCGGTCAGGGTCCTTAAAACCCGAGCCATAGACTTTCTACGGCTCAGGTTTTAATTTGCTGCCCGCGCGATCGGGCAGCTGAATGTCGGGTCTCCGGCTGTCAGTGACTGCCGGGGACCCTGAGGAGAAGATAGAAGCAGCTTTCGCTTTCGTTTTGTCTTCTCTGATCACTTGTACACAGCGCTGAATGCGCGCTGTGTACAGGAATAGAGACAGCATCAGCGGCGCTGTCTCTATTCCTCCCAGTGGTCATGTGACTGGTCACATGATCGCCGGGTGCCGTTAGTGGCAGACTGTTGCTGGGTCTTACAAGACAACATATATACAAAATATATATAAAGTTCCCCTAAGGTCTTCTTTGACCTTTGGGGGACAGACCATAGTAATAAAAAACTAATAAAGTAAAGTGCAAAAAAAATGTAAATAATAAATACACATAAAATACCCACCCCAAAAAAAAACGTTCCCCCCGCCAATCATTGTTGTAACGCTAGCGCTGACCCAATTACCCTAATATAGACATGTAATATATAAAAATTTACGGTAGACAATGACGATCACAAATAAAAGGTCTATTTTAGGGTAAAACTATGTTATTACCAAAAAAAAATAGCTGAAACGTAAAAAAGCTTATTTTTTTACTATTATTTTCAAACTTTATGAATAAAAATTCTAAAATAGCAAAAAAGGTGTGTATAAAAACGATAAAAAATGAAACCTGCATTGTCTACGGAAAAACCGTCGCAAAAATCACGTCGTTAGCCCAACAAATATAAAAGTTATAGCCATTTAACTAACGCGTGCTAAAAAGGGCTAAACAGTGTCTGGTCCTGAAGGCGCAAAATAGAGCAAAAGACATGTATCCCCCCCCTCTCCACAGGACATGTATCCCCTCTCCACAGGACATGTATCCCCTCTCCACAGGACATGTATCCCCTCTCCACAGGATCTCCACAGGATAGGGGATACATGTGTGATCGCTGGCATTGATAGGGAGAACGGGGGACTGAAAGTCCCCTGAAGTTCTCCATCACAAACCTCGGACTTCCGGGGTCTGTGTCGGCAGCTCCGTAGAAATGAATGGAGCGCCGGCCGTGCTTGTGCGCATGCGTGACCAGCGCTCCTTTCATTTTTATTGAGCTGCGCAGACGCCGGAAGTCAGAGGTTTGTCATGGAGAAGTTCAGGGGACTTTCAGTCCCCCGTTCTCCCTATCGCTGCCAGCGATCACACATGTATCCCCTATCCTGTGGAGATCCTGTGGAGAGGGGATACATGTATTTTGTAGGACACACTGTAGGTCGCATTTTTTTGGGAGGGGGGACGCTGTATGGCGTTCCCTACAGGGGGGGGGTACGCTGTATGGCGTTCCCTACAGGGGGGGTGGCTGTATGGCGCTCCCTACAGGGGGGGCTGTATGGCGTTCTCTACAGGGGGGCTGTATGGCGTTCCCTACAGGGGGGAGCTGTATGGCATTCCCTACAGGGGGGGGCTGTATGGCGGTCTCTACAGGGGGGGCTGTATGGCGTTCCCTACAGGGGGGCTGTATGGCGTTCTCTGCAGGGGGATGTATGGCATTCTCTACAGGGGGGCTGTATGGCGTTATCTACAGGGGGCTGTATGGCGTTCTCTACAGGGGGATGTATGGCGCTATCTACAGAGGGGGGCTGTATGGCGTTATCTACAGGGGGGGCTGTAAAAAAGGCACTATCTACAAGGGGGGGGTTGTGTGACACCCAGGGGAGGGGGGGCCCCAGTCAAAAGTTTGCTATGAGGCCCAGTCTTTCCTAGTTACGCCCCTGCCCACACCTGTACGTACCCGTGACTTTTTGTGACATCCACTTACCCCGGGGTTCCTCCTGCATCAGGTGACTGTGCACTAATCTGTCGCACACATTTGTTCCCCTCCAGTATGTAATACCAGGTTCATCTCCCAAGTACTCCCCTACGTCCGGGCCAGCCTTGAGTATCCCCCAGTACGTGCGGATGATATCTCACACCTGGGAGTGAGCTGAATCATAGGTTGCAATGGTCCTCAATTGTGGGTTTACCTCAGCTCACTCCCTAGGGTCAGGGCCGCCATCAGGAATTTCAGGGCTCCATACAGCTAAATTTTCTGGGCCCCCCTACCGTGGCACCGCCTGTTAACGGTACTCCGTCCAGCACTATATCATGCTACCCAGGGCCGCCATCAGGGGGTATTAGGGGTACCGATCGCGCGCACCCGCAAACTCCTGTGCGAGCATCCGCGAGCGCGCACCCGCGACCGCCTGGAACCGTGCACCGAATTTTGAGGCAGATTTTGACCTGACCACACTATCTTGCCGCGTTTTTTGCCCGCGGCGATTGAGGACAGCAGACAAAAAACGCAGCAAAAAATGCATTTTCTGCCTCCCATTGATTTCAATGGGAGGTCAGAGGCGGAACAGCGGCAAGAAAGGACGTGCTGCTTTTTCTTTTTTCCGCGACTGGCTCCCATTGATTTCAGATTAAATCAATGGGAGGCAGTTTTGGAAGTTGTTTGGTGCTGATTCTGACGCAGTGTCCGAGTCAATATCAAGGCCCAAAAACTCTGTGAACTGGGCCTTATTGTTAGGGCTTATTCAGATGAACGTGTAATACGTCCATGCAATGCGCATGATTTTCACGCGCCTCGCATGGACCTATGTTACTCTATGGGGCAGTGCAGACTGTCAATGATTTTCACGCAGCGTGTGTCCACTGCGTAAAACTCACGACATGTCCTATATTTGTGCATTGTTCGCGCATCACGCACCCATTGAAGTCAATGGGTGCGCGAAAATCACGCCCAGCACTTCCGCAGCTGTATAAACTATGAATGAAAACAGAAAAGCACCACGTGCTACAAACATACAAATAGAGTGTCATAATGATGGCGGCTGCGCGAAAATCACGCAGCCACGCATCATACGCTGCTGACACACGGAGCTGTTATGGACCTTTTGCATGCACAAAACGCCACGTTTTTTTGTGCGCGCAAAAAGCACACGCTCGTGTAAATCCGGCCTTAGGGTAGGAACACACTAGGCATGAACACTGCGGATTTTATGCAACACATTTTATTGCGGAAAATCCGCAGCGTATTACAGTCGCAGCAGAGTGGATGAGGTTTGAACAAATCTCATTTACACGCTGCAAAAAAAAATGGACCTGCAGTGTGGCTTTTGGCTTTTTAAGCCGCAGCATGTCAATTTATTCTGTGGAATCGCTGCTCCTCTGTTGCGGAAATGCTGCGGTTCTGCCGCAAAAATCACAAATGAGGAAAAAAAAAGGTACTTTTTTAAATTTATAAAAAAGTTTAGACTTACCCCGGCCGTAGTTTAGGCGACGCGATCCTCTATTCTTAGCATAGGCTGGCCTCCCGTCATGGCGTTTCATCCCATGTGACTGCTGCAGCGGTCACATAGTCTACAGCGTCATCCCAGGAGGAGGGGCTAAGTTAAGAAGAGAGAGATGCGTCACCTAAACTACGGCCGGGGCAAGTCTAAACTTTTTTTTCACTGCAGGATTCCCGCAGCGGACATGCCTCACGAAACCTGCGCCACTATTTGGTGCGGTTTTGCTGGCAGAATTCCCTGCGGCTACCGGGGCGGATAAGCTTTGTAGTTTTACTCACAATATCCGCCTAGTGTGTTCCTACCCTTATGATGTCGCTCCTGGAGCTGCTGCCAGTCTCTAAATAGGCAGTTGGTCCAGTAGAATTTGGAATCATTTTTTTTGGGGAACCAGCTTAAAAAAATACAAAACTTTTGTTTTAGGGCCTGTTCACATCACCGTTCGCTTCCGTTCCGGGGTTCCGTCTGAGGTTTCCGTCGGGTGAACCCCGCAACGGAAAGTGAAAGTGACAGCACAGCTTCCGTTTCAGTCACCATTGATCTCAATGGTGATGGAAACATCACTAATGTTTTCCGTTCGTCACCATACTACGCTATTGATTCCGTCGGAAAACCGAAAACCAGCCGGAATGGTGACGAACGGAAACCATTAGTGATGTTCCGTCGGAAAACCGAAAACCAGCAGTAATGGTGATGAACGGAAACCATTAGTGATGTTTCCGTCACCATTGAGATCAATGGTGACTGAAACGGAAGCTGTGCTGTCACTTTCACTTTCCGTTGCGGGGTTCACCCGACGGAAACCTTAGACGGAACCCCGGAGGGTAACCTCTCCTACAAAACCTCTGTTTAAGATCACATGCAGCAGTTTTACAGTCCGTAATTGTGGAGCATTTGTGGCGAGCCCTCAAATCCTGTCCATTTGGGATGCCCCTACAAAATGACGGAGGGTGCCAGCTCTCCCATTTAAGCAAGCTACCCGTCGCTCTGGGCTGTCTGTAGATGTTAGTTCTGAGATTGCCCCCTCCCCCCCCAGACAAGTTAATAGATAAATCCAAGAAGGCAATACCTCTCGCTTGGATTTCTGAGTTGAAGAACAATCCCAGTGTGTTGTTATTAAGTACCCCCACAAAGTCCTCAAGCTTCTTCTTACTGTCCAGCCATATGATGAAAACATAATCTATTAATCTAAATCAGACTGATGCAGACGATGTCCATGACTCCATCTCCTCGCATAACACGACCTTTTGCTCCCACCAGCCCAGGAAGAGATTTGCGTAGGTAGGCGCACAGGGGCTGCCCATTGCAACGCCCCTGAGCTTGTGGAAGAATCTGCATTTACATTTGAAATAGTTATGCTCTAAGATGTACCTGAGCAATTCCCCTACAAAGATGTTATGTCCCTGGAAATGCACACCTTTAGTTGATAGGAAGTGCTCCATCGCTCTACAGCCCAACTCATGCGGAAAATGAGCTGTAGAGTGCCTCCATATCCAAGCTAGCCAGCCAACACTCCCCTTTACATTAGATGCCCTCTGGTCTTCTAAGGACATTCATCGTATCCCTCAGATAAGATGGGAGGGCTGTGACATAGGGGTGTAAGATCCAGTCTAGATCATGGCGTGGGGAACCATTTTTCTGCCAAGGGCCATTTGGATATTTATAACATCATTCGCGGGTCATACAAAATTATCAACTTAAAAATTTGCCTGCTACATTTGGTAAAACATCTAATTAACTCACCCCTAATGGGATGGCTGGAACTGCTTCTCTTTGGTGAGGCATGTGCTGTTAGCTGGTATTGCTAATGTTGCTACTGCGTCGGTCAGTCTGGAGTGCAGTCGACTCTTTGCAATGGTAAGTTTTGAAAAGAACTGCTAGCAGCAGTTAGTTGTTCCGACTTACTTAAAGGGGTTTTCCCATCAGGGACCCGCACCTATCTCTAGAACGGGGCCCCCTAAACCCCGTTCTACCTCTCTGTTTTCCAGCTGATTTCCGACCATGTAGAAGAGAACATCTATTTGCATTGTGCCTACCAATTGATTTGTTTGTAAAGTTAGTGTCTCATGAGTTTATCAACATCAATTGGCGGCGACAATCTTACACCAGCCGAACGCATTAGCCTCAAGAAATTAAGGTCTTTGGAAGACACTGTATTTAAACCAGCTGATAAAGGTGGAAATGCAGTTGCTTGGTCAAAAGAAATGTATGAAAGGAAGGTCTATCGCCAATTGAGGAATACCATCTGCTACAAAAAGATTACTTTCAAACCTCTTTCGTCCTTTAGCATCCTATTGAATAGCATTTTGAAAACAGAATTGGATGAAGGCATCATTTCAGCAACTCTGATGGAGTGCCATGTTGTACAGGAACTGATAGTGGCATGTTTGTACCTACTACCAATGATACACAAGAATTCGACACAACCATCTGGTCGCCCGATCATTTCGGGTAAGGGGGAATTTATGTGATAATGTGTGTAAGTATATCGATGCAATTTTAAAACACTTGGTTGAGACGCTCCACTATTACCTTAGAGACTCTCCTGACCTACTCCGGCAGTTGGAGGAGGTTCAGCTAGAATCTAATATGTTACTTGCCACCTGTGATATAGAATCCCTGTACACTAACATTAGACACCAGGATGGATTACGGGCAGTAGCCTATTTTTTTGCGAATGACGGATATGGAACTGGCATTGTCACAGTCCATTCTTGTATTACTGGAATTTGCACTCCCACATGACTTTTTTTTACCTTCTATGGGTGGCAGAGTTGAATAATAACAACTACAATATTCGACTAACATGGAAAACTGATGATGGAGCTATTGGTTTTTTAGATGCCCGTATTATAACCACCTTGGCACTGCGTCTCCTTTCAATTTTAAAGCAATATTTGTATCAATAAAAGTGGGAACAGAGTATCCCTTTTATCCTTAAACAGCGCTGGATCATTTCTCCTTCTACTTCTACATTACTCACCGTGGGCCGTCGCGGGGATCCGAGCGAGGTTCGTGCTTGAGACGCAGGATTGGTGAGCTGGAGGTTTCCTCCTTTCTCTTTCTTCTCCATTTTTTAGATGTACTCATTAAATGTGATGACGATGGTTACATACAAACTGATGTTCATAGAAAGGAAACTGCAGTGAATTTATACCTACATTCCTCTTCTGCACACCCTAGGCACATGATCCGAACTATTCCAACAGGCCAGTTTTTAAGGATGAAGCACCTATGTTCATCCGAGGATGACTTTGGGAGACAAGCAGTACTTTTGAAGCAACAATTACGCGATAGAAAATGTATTAAAAAAAAGCTTATAATAGGGCCCGAAGACCCCACAAACACAATTACTACCTGTACCTAAGAAGTCTACAGCACAAGCTAGGTGTGTGACTACCTATAATGACAGATGTAGTGAAATGACTAAATGTCTATCTAGATACTGGCCCATTTTACAGGCTGATCTAATCCTATCTGAAATCCTTCTGAAAAGTCCGCTGTTGCCTCGAGAAGGGTGAGAAACTTAAGGGACACACTGGTCCACAGCTATTATAACTGCTCGGGGCTTTAAACCGATTTTTGGGGCAAAGAAGCCGAGGTGAAGCTGCCGCCCTTGTGGTCGGTGCATTGCTTGCCCCAATATAGATACGTGTGATGAATTTTGTGACTCCGATCGACTGATGAATTATAAGATCACTTGGCCCATAAACTGCAATACAAGTGGGGTCATTTATTATGCCCATTGCCCATGTCCTAAAATATCCTAGGTCTCTTAAGATACGAGCAAGGGAGCATGTGTATGGATTCAAGTCAGCCAGGGGTACCCAGCCAACTATGGTAGAACATCTTAAAACTCTGCCAAGGCATTTTTTCCTATACCATGATTGTGACTCTAAAGTGTTAAGGTATGTTCACACGGCAACGCCAATTACGTCTGAAATTACGGAGCTGTTTTCAGGCGAAAACAGCTCCTGAATTTCAGACGTTTTGACAAGTGCACGCGTTTTTCGCGGCGTCTTTTATGGACGTAATTGGAGCTGGTTTTCATTGGAGTCAATGAAAAACGGCTCAAATTACGTCCCAAAAAGTAACATGCACTTCATTGAGGCGGCCATCTTTTTACGCGCCATCTTTTTATTTTTTATTTTTTTATTTTCAACAAATTTTATTAAAAGGTTTTACAACAGGGTAAAGGGCATATTTCGAAAACACAAAGAAAAAATATAAAATATAAAAAATAAATCTTTACACTCAGCAAATTATATTGCAGTTATAAAGACAAAGTGTCGAACATTCATAGTTGGAGTGACAATAAAATGCAGGATCAATATAAGAAAAAGAAACATCATAAAAACAAGAGACAGAGAAGGGGGGAGTAGAAAGATTGGGAAGAATATAGCGGAAAGCTGGGAAAGGTAAGGGGGGTGTCGTTCAGAAATCTGGAATGAAAGAAGTCGTTGGACTTTAATAAGCAGTAATTATAGTGGCAGGCAGGTGAGGGTATGCGTAGCTAATCCAGGGTAGCCAGAGCGACTCAAAACCGGCAACTCTATCTAGTAAGATGCTTGTAAGTTTTTCGTTCACAAATATCTGGTCCATTCTAGTTTTGACCCCTGCAAAAGTTACTGTACGTTTTTTCCAGGAGTGGGCGATAGTTATTTTTGCAGCCAATAGGATATAAGAGAATAACCGAAATTGTGCGTTTGTGAGCTCTGGGGGTTTGTGATGGAGAAGACCTATCTTAGGGTCTTTTCGTATAATTATGCCAAATAAACTTTGGGCGAGGCCAAACACCCTACTCCAGAATCGTATAAGCCTTGGGCAGGACCACCAGATGTGGAGCATGTCACCAGGAGTGTGGCAACCACGAAAGCATGAGTCGGGGTAGGTGGGAAAAGCGCGTGCAAGTCGGCTAGGAACCAGATACCACCGCATCATGACTTTATAAGCTGATTCTAAAATATTCGTGTTAATCGAGCAGTGCGACACTGTGCTCCAGATATTGTGCCATTCTGCTGGTTCAAGCGTCACCCCCAGGTCCCGGTGCCATCGATCCACATATGTATGAGGAACAGGTGTGGGGTTGTTAAGGAGCCACTTATATAAGACTGATATGATCCCTTTAGTGTTAGGGCTAGTTTCGCAGATTCGCTCGAACTGAGAGTAAGAGTCAGAAGCAGTCTTTTTATGGAGAAGAGAAGTAATCCAATTCTTAAGTTGTAGATATCGGAACACTTCGCCATTGGGAATCTGCTGAGAGGTCTGAAGCTCACAGAACGAGAGAATCCGAGAGTGAGTGGGCGTTAGAAGGTGACGAACTCTGAGTATACCACTTGACCACCACCATTTAAAGGCATGGTAATTGTCTGCGCCTGGGGAGAACAGGGGGTTATGCCACAGGGAAAGGAGGGGAAGGTGCGGCGAGATCAATCTGCTAGAATATTTAACAGAGTCCCATACCGTTAAAATGTGCGTAAGTGGGGGGGTAGATGAGGAGAGCGAAGGGAGGGGGACAACCAGGGCAGTGATTGGATCGGGGTTGGCGACATCGCCGGGATATCCAGGTACACCCATAAAGGCATATTTGCAGAAACATGCAGTTTGGTTAAGGATGCTATCATAGCTGCTTGGTAATATTTGGAAACATTCGGAACCCCCAAACCCCCATCAACCTTTGGCGAGCAAAGGGTAGACCTGGATATTCTAGGGCGCGCTCCCTTCCAAATAAATGAAGAAATCCGGTTCGGAATGAGGCGCAAAATGTGTGGTGGGACTTTGATTGGCAGGGTTTGAAACAGGTAAAGGAGCTTTGGAAGGATGGTCATTTTGACTGCAGAGATGCGCCCCATCCAGGATAGATAGGTGGATTGCCAGGATGTCATCGAGGATGTTAGAGAGCGGATAAGGGAGGGGTAGTTAGCAGAATACAGCTGATCGTAGGAGGGGGTCAAATGAATACCCAGGTAATTCAGTGAATGTCTGGCCCACTGAAAGGGGAAATGACTTTGTAATGAGTGCAGAGTTTGTTGTGATAGGTTAATATTTAATGCGATGGATTTCGTGGGGTTTATAGCAAGTCCAGAGATTGAAGCGAATTCTGATAGAGTTTGCATTAAGTTAGGAAGGGAGACAAGGGGTTGGGAGAGCAGAAGTAGCATATCGTCAGCGAAGAGGGACAATTTGTGTTGCACGCCCCCTAACTCCAGACCCCTGATGTTCGGATTTTGGCGAATCATCATAGCTAGGGGTTCAAGTGCAAGCATAAATAGAATAGGGGATAGAGGGCATCCTTGTCTGGTGCCCCGTTCAATAGAAAAGGAAGCAGACTGGTAACCCGCATAACAAACTTTAGCAGTAGGGTTAGAATAGAGGGCGTGCACCCATGACATAAAGTGGCTACCAAAACCTCACTTCCCCAAGGCAAAATCCATGTAAGACCAGGATATTGTATCAAAGGCTTTTTGAATGTCGAGCGAAAGGAGCATTGAAGCCACATTTCTCTTACGTGCCAAATGAACCAGGGATATAACTCTCTTGGTACAATCGCTTGTTTGTCTGCCAGGGACAAAGCCTGCCTGGTCTCCATGTATAATCCCGTCAAGGAAGCGGTTGACTCTAGTCGCCAGAATTTTTGCTAAAATTTTTATATCGGTGTTCAGGAGGGATATAGGTCTATAATTAGTAATTTGAAGAGCGTCCTTTTGAGGTTTGGAGATCATTGCAATATGGGCCGTCAGGGTTGGTGCCCGAAGGGTCGTGCCAGTTCTGATAGTGTTAAAGAGTTGGGTTAAATACGGGCTTAGGAGCGGGGAAAGTTTTTTGTAATATAATGGGGAGAAACCATCTAGACCAGGAGATTTAGAAGGTTTTAACTCCTTGATAGCCGCCTGAACTTCCGTCTCAGATATCTCGGCCTCCAGGGCATCAAGATTGGCGGGGGTGATGCCCGGAAAGATCAGATTGGCTAACAGGCCTTCAGCCTTCAAGGGGTCAAAAGGTGGGGGGGGATGAGTACAATTTGGAAAGGAAATTTTTAAATTGGGAGACAATCTTATTAGGGTCTGCTGTTATTGTACCGGAGCCTGTCCGCAATCTAATAGGTTCTTTTGGCACCACTGGAACTCGCAGCTGGCGAGCTAAAAGTTTACCTGGTTTATTACTTTGCGAATAATAGCGCTGTTTGGACCATCTTAGTTTACGTTCAGCCTGTTCCGTTAATAAAAGATCGAGTTCTAATTTGGTGGCCTCAACCGAAGCTTTATTAGCAAGCGAAGGAGTCTGTTTCCAAGCATTTTCTTTTCCGTCTAACGTTCGGTATAAATCTGCTATCTTCTTTTCTCTGTTTTTCTTTTTAATGGACCCCATCCTAATGAGAGCCCCCCGCAGGGTGGCTTTATGGGCTTCCCATAGTATAATCGGCGATGACGTGGAGCCCACGAAGTATTCCTTGACAGCTACTTCAATCTGTGCAAATGAGTCTTTGGATGTCAATAGGGAGTCGTTTAGGCCCCAATTAAAGGAGAGCCCCCGTGGGACCAGAGAAGAGAAGGAGACCTCAACAGGGTTATGGTCAGACCAGGGTGTGCTAAGTATCTTTGCAGCGGAGCATAATGGTAATGAACGTTGAGACGTGAATATGTGATCAATGCGACTAAAAGAGGAGTGAGGGTTGGAGTAAAAAGTAAAATCTTTTGTAGTGGGATGGAGTTCCCTCCACAGGTCTTGGAGATCATGTGTGCGTAACATGTCACTAAACATAGATGAAGGAGTTTGAGATGTGGGTAAGGTCGGGGCTGGGGATTTATCTATAGAGGGATTGATTACCAGATTTGAATCGCCCATGACCACTAATAAGTTTACGCGCCATCTTTTGACAGCGGCGCGTAAAAAAAAAGTCAGTCTGCACAGAACACCGTAAAACCCATTGATTTCAATGAGAAGATGTTTGCAGATGGTTTGGAGTCGTTTTGTCGGGTGTAATTCCAGGCGTAAAACGCCTGAGTTCCGTCCGTAAATAGGGCGTGTGAACATACCCTAACAAGTAAAAGGAATTGATCATATTGAGTTGGATTTACGTGGTGGGTCAATGATGTAGATCAGGGGTCTCAAGCACGCGGCCCGCGGGCCGCATGTGGCCCCTGGGGCTGTCATCTGCGGCCCGCGGGACACAGAGCCGCTAGTATCGGCTCTGCTCTGAGACTCTGGAATTCCCTGACATCGCTGTTCATATGTGGACAGCGATGTCTGGGGCTTCCCCAGAGCCGGAGTCCCGAGCAGAGCGCTGGTGTCGGCTCTGCTCCAGGACTCTGTGGAATTCCCTGACATCGCTGCCCATATATGGACAGTGTGTCACGGTCTTGCCCAGAGCGGAGCAGAGCACTGGTGTCGGCTCTGCTACTGGACTCTGTGGAATTCCCTGACATCGCTGTCCACATATGAACAGCGATGTCTGGGGCTTCCCCAGAGCCGGAGTCCCGAGCAGAGCGCTGGTGTCAGCTCTGCTCCGGGACTCTGTGGAATTCCCTGACATCGCTGTCCACATATGAACAGTGATGTCTGGGGCTTCCCCAGAGCTGGAGTCCCGAGCAGAGCGCTGGTGTCAGTTCTGCTCCGGGACTCTGTGGAATTCCCTGACATCGCTGTCCACATATGAACAGCGATGTCTGGGGCTTCCCCAGAGCGGAGCAGAGCGCTGGTGTCGGCTCTGCTATTGGACTCTGTGGAATTCCCTGACATCGCTGTCCACATATGAACAGCGATGTCTGGGGCTTCCCCAGAGCCGGAGTCCCGAGCAGAGCGCTGGTGTTGGCTCTGCTCCGGGACTCTGTGGAATTCCCTGACATCGCTGTCCACATATGAACAGCGATGTCTGGGGCTTCCCCAGAGCCGGAGTCCCGAGCAGAGCGCTGGTGTCAGCTCTGCTCCGGGACTCTGTGGAATTCCCTGACATCGCTGTCCACATATGAACAGCGATGTCTGGGGCTTCCCCAGAGCGCTGGTGTCGGCTCTGCTCCTGGACTCTGTGGAATTCCCTGACATCGCTGTCCACATATGAACAGCGATGTCTGGGGCTTCCCCAGAGCCGGAGTCCCGAGCAGAGCGCTGGTGTCGGCTCTGCTCCGGGACTCTGTGGAATTCCCTGACATCGCTGTCCACATATGAACAGCGATGTCTGGGGCTTCCCCAGAGCCGGAGTCCCGAGCAGAGCGCTGGTGTCGGCTCTGCTCCGGGACTCTGTGGAATTCCCTGACATCACTGTCCATATATGGACAGTGTGTCAGGGTCTTGCCCAGAGCGGAGTCCCGGGCAGAGCGCTATTATCGGCTCTGCTCCGGGACTCTAGGGAAGCCTCTGACATCGCTGTCCATACATCAACAATGATGTCAGGGGCTTCCCCAGAGCATGAGTCCCAGTGATGTCAGGAGCACAGCTGGAGTCCCAGGAAGAGCCTACTAGCGCTCTGCCTGGGACTCCAGCTCTGGGCAAGCCCCTGACATCACTGGGGCAGCCTCTACAGAGGACACTGGAGCAGCCTCTACAGAGGGCACTGGGGCAGCCTCTACAGAGGGCACTGGGGCAGCCTCCACAGAGGGCACTGGGGCAGCCTCTACAGAGGGCACTGTGGCAGCCTCTACAGAGGGCACTGTGGCAGCCTCTACAGAGGGCACTGTGGCAGCCTCTACAGAGGGCACTGTGGCAGCCTCTACAGAGGGCACTGTGGCAGCCTCTACAGAGGACACTGTGGCGTTATCTACAAGTGGGTGTGTGACAGTATCTGAAAAGGACACTGGCATTATCTAGGGGTGTGTGGCCTTATCTACAGAGGGCGCTGTGGCCTTATCTACAGAGGGCGCTGTGGCCTTATCTACAGAGGGCGCTGTGGCCTTATCTACAGAGGGCGCTGTGGCCTTATCTACAGAGGGCGCTGTGGCCTTATCTACAGAGGGCGCTGTGGCCTTATCTACAGAGGGCGCTGTGGCCTTATCTATAGAGGGCGCTGTGGCCTTATCTACAGAGGGCGCTGTGGCCTTATCTACAGAGGGCGCTGTGGCCTTATCTACAGAGGGCGCTGTTGCCTTATCTACAGAGGGCGCTGTGGCCTTATCTAGGGGTGTGTTGCATTATCCACAGAGGGCACTGCGGCAGCATCCACAGAGGGCACTGCGGCAGCATCCACAGAGGGCACTGCGGCAGCATCCACAGAGGGCACTGCGGCAGCATCCCCAGAGGGCACTGCGGCAGCATCCCCAGAGGGCACTGCGGCACTATCTAAAAAGGGGCTGCCCAATCTTGACATGTGTGCTAACTGAATCGCCGGACTGCATTTAGCGACACTTAAACTGGAAAGCTGGATTGTTGAAATAAGCACGTGGAGAAATATCTCAAATTTTAAACCTAGCGCTATTATTATAGTAATATAGTGTTATAGTAGTTCAAATAACTAATTGATTAACAATAATTTTGTATTGCATCAAATCTGAAAGTAATGCGGCCCGTCAACTTCCCATTTTTTCTATATGCGGCCCACTTACCCGGCCGAGTTTGAGACCCCTGATGTAGATGGTGATATTTTCCACACTTTACTGATGTATAACTTAAGTGTCCAATTTACCCACACTTAATAGTTTATGTTCTATTTGTCTGTCACCTATCCTTAATATAGTAACATGTACACATTATATATCACACTCACATATATATTGTATGGTATATCACTAATATATTATTTTGTTATTATATTTGTTAATAATAGCTGTAATCATTTTATTAATGTCACTTACACATTTTTTCATGCTTCATTAGTTTTTGTTTTTCAGTTTTTATACATTAATACAATCTTGTGTTTGGCACAGGATTTTATTGCTATTAGTATATATTTTTCTCTAGTAGTTAGCATATGTACATGGTCATCACTTGGTTTACCATCTTTACTCGCCATCACTACTTTTTGTCTGCTGCTTTAGGATTTCACTTCCTTTCATTCACCGTTTTTTTGCTTGTATTCATTCATATTATATATTTCACATATGTGAATTGGATCATATGGTTAGGGTCAGATAGGGACAGACGTCTGTGTATGTTCTTTCTAGTGACTGTAATATAAATTTGTTTATACCACTGTGTCACTTATATATGTATATATATGGATGTATATAATCTGGATGAACCTTGTATTCGTGCTGTGCTATTTCCCAAAAGGATATTTGTCAGCATTTGTTTTGGTACAGCCAATTTTATAGACGTATAGGCGTGTGAATACACACATGCATATATATTATTCCATTACTTTAGGCATGCGCAGTGTGAACCACCTGTCATTCCGGGCTCTTCACCCCTCCTTCCGATGAGCGACGACACAGCTGTCTGCTCCGGGTGGAGTGGATTTTCGCATGCACGCTCGTCCCCCTTGCCCTCCACCATCAGTGGCCAGCTGATGCACCGGACGCGTAATTGCTTCGCGTCTGACGTCATCGCTGGCACCCAAATGTCGGCATGGCGGGGCTGACGGGTGCGCAGTGCATTGAGCCCGTTTGACTCATTAATATGCGCCTGATGTGAAGTCTCACTGGTCATTGTTCGATTGCCACGTCAGCCTCTTTTGGACTCCTTGACACCACCCAGAGACGAAGGCTCCAAAGCCAAAACACGCGTCGGTGTGTGACGCCAGGCAGTTTTTCAGTCCCCACGTACTAATGGGTAAGATATATGTATCTGTTCGCACTTTATATGTTAACTATACACTTAATAATAATAATAATAATAATCTTTATTTATATAGCGCCAACATATTACGCAGCACTTTACAATTTAGAGGGGACATGAAACAAACAATATCAGACATTACATAGTGACAAAGTTAATTTACAATTCAAATCTGGGGGGTGAGGACCCTGCTCGCAAGAGCTTACAATCTATGCATTTATCTCATCAAATGTTGCTGTTCAATAGTCATTTGACATTTTGTTACTCATATGGGCATATTCCCCATTGTTACAACTGTAAACTATACTTTATATTCGGATTTTTTTCATGTTAAATGGCATTGTTGTTAAGTGCTAGAGGCTGCTACGATTCAGTGTATATGCATGCTTGTTTAGCCTCTCTTTACGGTCTGGCATCCATTCTATCACATTTGTCGCTATCATCTCTGTTTTATAAATGTGTTTTTAGATCGGTAATCCAATAAAATTTATACATTTTATATTTAACATTGGTGGTAATAGACTCTCTCTCTTTTGTAGGTTGTGTATTTAAACTGTAAGTTTCCATCACTTACTACATGGGCAGCCTTGGGCTGTATAGGCCTGCCCCGTGGTAGATTATATTGTTATCAATATGTGACATCTGTTTACAATGGGGTGTGTGGCCTTGGTTGTCCTCTATATTGGTTGTGTCAAACAACAAGCTGGTATAGTTGTATATTATTCACCAATGCTACCTCGCAGCAGTTAAGGGGGTTTTACACTGGGCGATTATCGGGCAGACAAGCATTCATAGAACGCTCGTTGTCGATTGTAACCCTGTGTAAACAGGGCAGCGATCAGCAGATGAACGAGCAAACGCTTATTAATCTGCTGATGGTATGGTTTAAAAAAAGCAAAATATTATCATTGTCGGCAGCACATCTCCCTGTGTAAACAGGGAGACGCGCTGCCGACATGATAATAACGTATGGGGACGAGCGATCGCAGTAACGACCACTCGTTCCCATCCATAGCTCCGTGTGACAGGAGCAAAAGAGCGCTGATCAACGATGTCGCGTTGATTGGCGCTCGCTGCACCGGCTGATTATTGGCAGGTGTAAAAGAGCCTTTAGACTTTACCACATGGGTAGATTTGATTCTTCCAGTTGTCATAGATGCGGTGCCCTTAGAGCAGATTTTAATCATCTTATGTGGCTGTGTCCTATGGTATCTGCTTTTTGGAGGGATGTGGTTGCTTTACTGGGGGGTCATGGGAGATTGGTGCCACTATCACAGGGTGTTTGCTTGCTGGGTCTGACTCCTGGGAACGGGTGGTCACATCAAGAACGAGTTTTCCTTAGGGAGGCCTAGTTCATGGCGAGGAAAGTGATGGCAATACGTTGGATGGCGGATAGGCCACGATCACTTGTCCAATGGTGTAAATTGATTAATAATATTTTACCATACAAGAATATTGTGTATAAGAACTGCAGGTGCTCAGCCAAATTTCTTCTAATTTGGGGTACTTGGTGTTCCTCCCCTCTCACAAAATGTAGCATAAGGGGTTTACAAGACTTATTGGATAATGCTCTCAGACCATTTCTATAATATACATATACATATATATATATATATATATATATATATATATATATATATATATATACCTGTTTACGTGCTTTCTTATGTTATACTCTTCCTGTCTGCGAGTAATGTATTTGGCCCGTGTGCAACCCCTTTTTGTAATTTTGTATCTCGATGCTTTTATGTACATGTGTATATATATTTCTTTCTACTATATCGCTATATATGCATATACATGTGAACATACCCTTACAATGACTTAAAATATTAACATTTTTCAGCAGTCTGCAATATTGTAAATACTGCTATTAATGGAGAAGAGGGCCTCGCTACTATATGGGGGTTACCTATCCAACTATCTATTTCATGGGGACCTAACTACTACATGGGGGCCCAACTATTACTTGGGGCACCTATATACTATATGGGGGCACTTATCCAATATATATGGTCATCTATCTAAAATATGGGGGCCAACTACTATATAGGGACACCTAACTACAATATAGGGGTCACCTATCCATCATATGGGGCTATCTACTACATATGGGCACAAATCTAATATATGGGGCATCTATCTAATATATGTGCTTAACTACTATATAGGGGCACCTAACTACAATATAGGTGTCACCATTCTACTTCATCAGGGTAATCTAACTACTATTTGGGGTCAACAACCTAAAAGAATTGAGTCAAAGACCAAATTTAAATAAAGAATTATAATTTTTATTATTGCACAATACAAGAAATAAATATATTTACTCACAAGTTTAAAAAGACAAGGATGACTACCACAGTGTGGAAAAAGAAGCCAGACACATGTGTATAGTGGGGCTACTGTAATAGCATATGCATAACAAGGATATATATAAGAGACCAAGGTACATAAATAGATTAATAAATAAATAAATTAATTTGGGGTCACCTATCTTCAATATGAAGGCTTATCTACTATATGGTGGACCTAACTACTATATGGGGGTCTAACTACTAGATGGGGGCACAAAAGAGGACTACTACAGTATTGGGAAAAAATAGGGGGACATTACTACTGTGTGGTGGCACTATTGCTGTTTGGGGGCACTATTACTGTGTGAATCAATAAGGGCAGCACTATTACAGTGTGTGGCCTAAAGGGGGTGCTATTACTGCTATGGGAATATGTGGGGAGTGTGATGTAAAATCAAGGAGTCAAAGATGTCTGTGCTGTAAATTCTGCAGAATCAAGTAGTGGCTGGAAGAAGTTGTCATGGTGGTCTGGCACTGTTGAAGAAGAAAAGGAAAAGTGAACAACTCCAATTAGAGAAGACGTCACCTGTAAGTCACTGGATGTAACTGTACTATATTCGTATTCTGTATGTACTGTATGGTGGTAATATATAGTGGATTTTATTCAGTAACAGTAGGGTGGTATTATTCAGTCATTATGTGGTGGTAATATGTAGTCAAAGTATGGCTGTTTTATTCAGTCACTATGTGGTAGTAAAATGTGGTCATGGTGTGGCTGTATTATTCAGAAACAGTATGATTGTATTATTCAGTCACCAATTGGTGGTAATAGGTGGGGTATGATGTGGACGTATTATTCAGTAACACCATGGTGGTATTATTCAGTCACTACGTGGTGGAAATATGTGGTCATTGTGTAGAAATATTATTCAGTAACAGTATGGTAGTATTATTCAGTCACTATGTGGTAGTAATATGTGAACATGATGTGGAGGTATTGTTTGTCCCGTTTAGTGGTATCAGAAAATTTAATTAAGGAACTAGTTGGGGGATGCCCAGCTGCAAAACTTGCCCTGGTGGGTGTAGGACTCTAGTTACGCCACTGCCCTTACTGTATCATGGACTATAAATATAATGGATTAATACAATTCTCCAACTTGGAGATACAAGGTCCAATGCCACCACCAAGTCTGCTCCAAAATGATGTGGAAAGTGTACTTACCAAGAGATACACAATCCAGCTCTTGATCCTATTACCATCTTCCTGTCCCTGGCAGTCAGGACAGAAATGATTATGGTGCACATTCGTACTTCCTTCCAGCGCTTCTACTGAATATGAATGACAATGCCTATAAGAGTGTGGTAATCTCACAGGGGCAACTGCCAGCTGACGCCTCTATTACTAAGAAGCATTTGAAACATATTTGGGCAGTTCTTTGCAAACAGCACAGCTCCAATACAAATTTACGCTAGGAATTTTTTTAATGGAATTTCCATTTAAGGGGAATCAAATAGATATTATATGACTGTTGTTAGGGTGATGTAAGCATTCTGCTCTTCCCATCTCCTTGCTTGGGAATGATTCACAAGCAGGCCTTAAATTAACAATCTTTTCTTATTCCAGTTCCCTGGATAACCCCCTTCTTTAATGGGGTTATCCAGAAGTTTTCAAATTTTGCATGAAGGCAGGGGCGGTTATAAAATAGTAAACAAACAGGTACTCCCCTTTTGAAACACCACCCGCTCCAGCTAATGCGTTTCAAAATGTACGTACCAAGGGAGACGGAACTGTGATGTGTGAGTGCGTGCTTAATATGTTTTTATACGAAAGAATATCAGCATAAATATAAGGTGAGCAGAGGTTGCTGATGCATCCAGGTCCCATAACCTCTCTGCCATACAGTATATGGCTGATTCAGACGAATGAGTGTAAACTTGGACGTGAAAAACTGTAGCTTTTCACGTCCAAGTTGCACCCGTGTGGGACCCATTTTCACGGATCTCCATAGACTTGAGTCTATGGAGGGATCCGTGAAAACTGAAGAAAATAGGACATGTTCTATTCTTCAACGGACCATTCACACGGTCTGTTAAAACAACGGCCATTCATGGCCCCATTGAAATACGTGTGACGGCCGTTGTTTTAACAGGCGTCAGACGGACGTATTCTCTGTTCGTGTGAATAAGCCCTAAGAGTACAGCAGCTCAATGAATGGCACATGATGGTTGGAGGGCCGCTGGTACAGCTCAGGAGCTTTGAAGGCTTATTATGGTTTCAGCAAATAAAGGTAATTCATTATATATTGAAAATGTATACAATTTTCTAATATACTTTCTGTGGTTTTCAAGATTTCTGTTTGCTGTCATTCAATATGAACCTTAAAGGGAACCTGACATCACAATTTAGCTTGTTAGGCCAAATAAAACTATGTGCACACATATACATTTGTTTTCCTTCCTAGAGGATATAATGCACTTTATAGCATTATGTAAATGAGTTTGGAAGTACAGCGCTGGCAGTCCCTATCCTGGCAAGTGCTCCTGGCCTCGGCATCTAACCCTGCCCAACTCCTCCTCCTCCCTTATGATTGACCATGCCAGGCTGTGGACGACATTACTGTTACCTTCCCAGACATCTCGCTTCATAGAAGATTGCCTACAATGACGAGATGTGTTTTCAGTCTATGGATTATGGCCTTGTTTACACAGTGCAGATTTGCTGCAGATTTTGCATGTATTTTTTAAGCTAAGACAAGGAATGGTACCTAAACAGAAGAAATATATAAAGAATATAGGTCTTCTCTCCTGAATCCAATTCTGGTTTGGGCTTAAAAAAAAATGCATGCTAAATCTGCACTGTGTGAACAAGGCCTTTCAGTATTTACATTCAGTGAACAGATCAAAAATCTTGAAAATGGTAAGGAAATGAAACACAAGTATATTTGAAGTTGCAGAACTTTTTATGATACACTAATAAAGGTTTACATAAAATTGAACATACCCCTTTAAGGGGTCACTGATGTAGAAAGTCACTGACAACTGGGGATCGCTGATCATCAGAACATGCAAACCAGAGGACTAGAATGGTTTTAGCAGAACAAAAGATTCACCCAAACATACAGGCATAAAACAGGATTCTTACTCGTAATATGGTCAGCTTTTTTTGTTAATGACAAAATATTTAAAACATCTATAATATGATATAAAAGGGTTCTACATAACTTTCCGTTTAATGACAAATCTTACTACGGTGGCCAGTATATGATATATTTTACATTATTTATACACATATTGGAGCAACTTCTATGTTTTTTACTCTTCATAGCAGTGCTGTATAATACCGCTACCCAGCTCCTTCCTTACACAGCATCTTGTTAAGGTTATTACATTTCAGTTTTAGGTCACTAAATTATATTTGTGTAAGTACAGTATAGAAATAGGCAGTTGTAACATGAATATGGAATAGGACAGCATCTAATATACAGTATTAAGAACATCTTGAAAAGAGATGAAACTATTCTTCAGCATCAGGGTCATCGTAACCTAAATGCGATGCAATAGGAAAGTGAGCCCAGTAGATCCTGGCCATTTCATTTGTCTTGTCATAAGCAGCCAGTCTACGCAGTTCGTCCACCCAGCCATAGAAATCAGAAGCAGACATACTCCAGTTTGGCATGGATCGTTTCTCTCGAGTTTCAGCTAAAAGGCAAATGACAAAAAAAGTAATCAAAACCCAAGTGGCGGTGTTGTTATACTGTTCATCTCAAGTACATGTCTGTACAAATCAGTGAATCCCATAGTGACCTGTTGTCCAATGTGCCAGACTCTATATCTACTGTATATAAAATAAACTTGCCTTTTTTTGTGTGAATGATGTAAAGAAATCATCTATCCATTATGCTACAGAGGAGCAATTTAGGCCCGGCCATTACCACCATTCTGTGCATTTTGCATGTCAGGCTGGAACATTAGCAAATGTGCACCCACCTAGGCCACCAATAGGCCTTGTTCACACAGTGCAGATTTTGCATGCATTTTCTAAGCCATAACCAGGAACAGAACCTAAGCACACAGAATATATATATATATATATATATATATATATATATATATATATATATATATATATATATATATATATATATATATATATATATATTCAAAATATAGCAAAAATGAGCAGGTCTTATAGGTCTGCTCTCCTAGATCCAATTCTGGTTTTGGCTTAAAAAATGCATTCAAAATCTGAAGCCAATCTGCAGTGTGCGAACAATGCCTTAGGGTGCTAGTGATTGTGTACTTGTGCTGGACCTGACACCTCTTTAGTATCTGACCGCACTTTTGTCCCTTGGTTTTGCTGTGTTACACCACTGGCCTTTACCTAACTGACCCTTTTCATACCTGAATTGGTCCCGCGTTGCCATGCCATTGTTGACTCCTCCTGGCCACTATTCTTCCTGCTACTCACGAGATTTCATTATTGTCCTATTGCTGACCTAAACAAAACCACTACTATTCCTGTCCCATAACTAAAAGTAGCCACCTGCTCCAGCACATCAGAATTAGTTTGTTTATTACACCACTATGAGTGCATTCAGGGAATACAGATTGGGAAAAAATCTTGTGCTCAATTCCTGGGGCCAGCTGAGTACCTGTAACCCAAACCAAAGTCTACTGGTAATGAAGGCGGGGTTGAAATTAAGTGAAACACACAATCCTTTTTTTCCCCTTGCAGGACTGATCGTTTTAACACTAGGATTACCATATCTGTACATATGAAATAGATAACTTTAAATACCCCATAATCACATCCCAATTCTTTTAGAATACCAGTTATCATTATAACAGTTAGCATTATGCAGGGTTATATACAGAGATGATGGAGTCAGCATTCCTGTATATAACCCCCATCATCCCTGTATATAACCCCATTATCGCTGTGTATTAACCCCATTCCCTGTATATAACCGCCATCATCCCTGTATAGGGATATTGGGGGTTATAGGCAGGGATGTTGGGGGTAATATGCAGGGATGATGGGGGTAATAAATAGGGATGATGGGGGTTATATACAGGAATGATGGGGTAATACACAGGGATGATGGCGGTTATATACAGGGATGATGGGGTAATTACACAGGGATGATGGTGGTTATATACAGGGATGATTGGGGTTATACACAGGGATGATGGGGTTATATACAGGTTGTATGCAAGGATTATGGAGCTAAATCATCTCTGTGTATTACCCCATCATCCCTGTATATAACCACCTTCATCCCTGTGTATAACCCCCATCATCACTGCGTATAACCCCCATCATCCCTGTGTATAACCCCCATCATCCCTGTGTATAACCAAATCTTCCCTGTGTATTATCCCCATCATCCCTGTATATAATCCTATTATCCCTGAATATAACCCCCATCACCAATGTTTATAACCCCCATCATCCCTGTATATAACCCCCATCCCCCTGTGTGATTAATACTGGGTGTGTGGGACAGTGCAGGGAGCAGAACGACTGTAATTAGAGCAGGGAATGAACCTGTGAACATAAGGGGGTGTGGCAGTGTGCAAACAGCTGAGATGCTGTGGAGGAAGGGGCGGATGTAAGCTGTCTCCTCAGATGCAGCAGGGGTTCATGGGTATGGTGGGTTACAAGACAGGAAACAGCCAGGACCAGAAGCAAGGGATGTAAACAAACAGAATGAGCAGCAGTGACAATAGAGATCAAACAGAAACTGGTTAGAAGGTTAGCAGGGGGTTTTAGGGAAGGCAAACCAATGCTGGGGGACACTTTTTAGAAAATATTTTTTCCCTGGCCAACCCCTTTAAGGTTGTTCTCTGAGGATGTATACTGTGCAGGTAATATTTTAATATCAACGTTAATTTTTTAATAGAAATGGAATCTCTAAGATACAGCCTTGGAATATCACAAATTCTATATATCTTCAGGCAGCTGTCAAGATCTAAACATACTGCTTTTGTAGTGTAAAGGCCCTTTTACACTGGCCAAGAGCCATATATGGATAGTGACGTCAGAGGCTTCTCCAGGAGCGGAATCCCCGTCCAGAGCGTCGGCAACGTTCTGGCCGGGGATTCCACTTCAGGAAGAGCCCCTGACGTCACTGTCCATATATGGATAGTGATGTCAGGGCCTCCTCCAGGAGCGGAATCCCCGTCCAGAGCGTCGGCAATGCTCTGGTCGGGGATTCCGCTTCTGGAGGGAGACCCTGACATCACTACAGTGATGTCAAGGGCTCCCTCTAAGAGCAAAATACCCAGCCAGAGCGTCGTTAACGCTCTGGCCGCGGATTGTACTCCAGGAGGAGCCTCTGATATCATTGTCCATATATGGACAGTGACGTAAAGGCTTTAAGATCTTGGAATCCGCGGCAACGCTCTGGTCAGGGATTCCGCTGCTGGAGGACCCACTGACGTTACTGTCCATATATGGACAGTGTTGTCAAGGGCTTTTCCAAGACAGGAATCCCGTTGTCGGCGTTGAGATTGGGGGCTGTATGGAACTGTCTACAAGGGGGAGGTGGGGGATTATGGCACTGTCTACAGGGAGGCTGTATGGCATAATCTACAGGGGGCACTATCTATAAGGGGGAATGTGTGTGGCAGCCAGGGGGGGGGCATTATACTGTGTAGGGGCACTACAGGGGGTAATATACTGTGTGTGGCACTTAGGGGGCATAATACTGTGCGTCCACAGAGGACAAAATACTGTGTCCTTGAAGGGGTTATAATATATTATTATAGTGTATGGGGGGCACTAAAGTTGCATTATACTGTGCGGGGACACTATATAGGGCATTATACTGTGGGGGGATTATACTTTTTTTATGGGGCATTTTGAAGATAATTTTGCATGGGGTGCCATCTATCCTAAGGCCAGCCCTGGGCACGATGCTTATATTGCTCTAGCATTACGCATGGTATTAAGGAAATTAGGTCTACCTTTACACAAGAAAAGTTCCCCATCAAGACTTTTCTTAATTGCGGTTCCGAATACGTCATTTACCTTATTGAATGTACCTGTAAACTTCAATATGTTGGACTCACTATCAATACTTTATGAAATAGAGTGAATAGGCATCGTTCCAATGTCACTAATAGGTTTCTAGAGCACAGCGTATCAAGACATTGTGCCACTCGACATAATGCTGACATTAGCACTATTAGAATCACACCGATATAACAAGTAGCCATCGGTGCCCCTAACAGGTTTTTAAAGCTTAAACCACGAGAGTTATACTAGATTTTTCAACTTTCAACCCTTGTACCACTATTTTCCAATGAGAGACATTTTTGACATATCCATAGGATATGGGACTCTGGGACCCACCCCTATCTCTAGAACAGGGCCCCCTAAGCCCCGTTCTGCCGCTCTGTGTTGCGGCTGAAGCAAGTGAATTCCGACCATGAAAAAGGTTATATGGTTGTGAGTTAAAAAAACAGTGGTGCTCACTGAACTACGCTGTTTCCGTAAGTACCATAGTACCTACTGCAATAGGCAGATCAAATGTGAAGACTCACCCAGCACGGATCCCCTCATTCAAATAGCATGCATATGGCTTGAAGAATTACGAATATCGACTGTTACCATACTCATTTCTATACCTCAATGTTTATCTCTAAATAGCAAATCTGAAAGTGATTGAAAACCTTGAACTAACACAAAATTTGTGTCTAATCTAGGACATAGTCCTGCTTCTAATTTCCCCCTCATGAGTGGTTGTAATGGCTCTCCTGGGATGACGTATGCACGATCTGTGTAAAACGGATCGGGCATTGTGCCATGTCCCATCAAGGGTGAAATGTCTCCGTTCCAAGGAGACTGTCGCCTCTTGTTGAGCCTTAAATTAACCCAGAGGATAGAAGCTTCATATATTTTTGTTTTTCAAACAATAAAAAATAATTGACTTATACTGGGTTGTTCCTGAACGGGACATATAAGGTTAAACTATTACGAATTAGATCAGTCCATTAGAGCATGCGCGAGATGCGCTCCACTTCCCAGTGCGTGTCATGACTCAGGATGGAATGAAAGGGTAGGAATAGTCATGTGCGAGATATCAGGCTTAGCGCAAGCGCACTTGTTCTCGGAAGTTACCGAGAAATCAAAACAGCATGGGGGAAGTGAGGGGATCCGCCGGTAGGTGAGCCCAATATTAATGAATAAAAGCTTTTTAATGTTTTGTATGTTATACACTAGCACTTTATTTATTGGCACTTATTTAATTAGATCATATTTAGATCTTTTTATACAGTATGGGCGATATGCCCTCGTAATAACTTTTGTACACAGTGATTACTAGACCATATGGAAACGCACTGTAGATTTTTTATTGTAAACTTTGTATTTGAATCAGAGAACCATGCAATATTACGTATATTGTATTTTTATTGCTCAATTATGTATTTTGACAAATCATGTATTTAAATGTGCACTGTTCACTGAGATGTATTGCTTGAGAAAGGCCCCATGGAGTAGGGTTGAAACGTCGCAAGGGGTGATTAAAGTGATCCTATTTTTCACTACAAGTGGAGTGCTGTCTTGTGTCTTGGAGTGTGCTGGTTATTTGGGACACTGGTCGTGTGTCTGAACAGGAACTTTTGCACCCTATACTGAAGGAACGGTGCAGCTTTTTTTGGTTATATATATATATATATATATATATATATATATATATATATATGTATATATATACACATACATACACATACACATACTGGCTTTAGGTTGCCCTGATTGTTCAAAGAAACACTAGTAAGTTGTAAACCAGAAAGACTTTTTTTAACCTGTCAAGTAATTATTATGTAACCTGTTATGTCACTGTAAGGCTATGTTCACACTGAGTTTTTTGCAGGTGGAATTTCTGCCTCAAAATTCCGTTTGGAAGTTTGAGGCAGATTTTCCTCTCCCTGCACGCCGATTTTCGCTGCGTTTTTCACCCGCGGCCATTGAGCACCGCGGGCATAAAACGCTGCGAAATAGGCTTTCTCTGCCTCCCATTGAAGTCAATGGGAGGTCAGAGGCGTAAACACCCGAAGATAGGGCATGTCGCTTCTTTTTCCCGCGAGGTGGTTTTACCGCTCGCGGGAAAAAGACGCCTCCGCCTCACATTGAAATGAATGGGAGGTATTTTCGGGCCGTTTTTGACTAGTTTTTTGGCGCAGTGTGAACATAGCCTTATACAAACTGCAATGAAAAACTCAAGCACTTCCTCGGTTGAAATATGCAAGATAGGTTTATTTATAAATAAGGCAATGTAAGAGAAAAGGTGTAACGTTTCGGCCACAATCCGGCCTTTATCAAACTCTATTGCCGCTGGTCAATAGAAAAAACCTAATAGGAAATGACGCTGTGAAGATGGGTAGCTTGTACCATGGGTAAGCGTGTTATACAACCTGCACTGTCACCTGTGTCTGTAACACTTTGACCCCACTTTACCCACCATTTGAACTGCACTTGTCCATGTGTATATGTATATTTGCCTGTTCTATGGGCTGGCACTAGGACCTGATGACGGTTCCGGTTCGGAGCTGAAACGCGTTGTCCGTTATTTCCCAATAAATAGCGCTATCTTTACCTGGAAGTCCGTTTGTGATGTTTAGCAGCGCTACAATCGCCCTATTTTTTCTACCTATTGGTTGCAATATTACACAATTGGTGTTTAGACCGCTCGCCGGTCTTGAGTGGAAAAGACAGGTGAATGGGACAATGTTGTATAAAAGATCATATTTTAGAGTCATTTTAAAAACCGGTTCTATTATAAATGGTATCCTGGGGGAAAGACAGATTTTTGCAATATAAAAGTATTTTTTTCTGTCGATCCTTCCTCCTCCTGGGGTATTGGGGGTGGGCTGATTTTGTGGTAAGGTTTATTGTAGGTTCATGTAGGATGTTATTCCTGCTTTTGCGTCAGCATATTATTTATATTGATAATTCTCTAATTTAAAATGCTAAAAGATATACAGATAAAAATTACATATTAAACAGGTGACAGATGTTTCATGTAAAAAAATGAAACAATTAGGTAAGATTTTATTATTACTAGTGCTGCAAGACGGTAACAGAGTACAAGGCTCCATCTTGTGGATATAAGGTATCATTGCTAATCTGTAAAATCAGAGAAATGTGATATAAACAGAGATGATTTAATCTGAATATAAAAACATTCTGCGGTGATTATAAATTGACACTTCTATATTGGGGAAAAATGCTAATAGAGAATTCCTCTATACAGTCCACTTACTGGAATCACTCCCTTATTGTTTGATTGTATAATCAAGAAAGCCTAAGTCTGGGTTCACACCACCTATTTTCAGACGTAATGGAGGCGTTTTACGCCTCGAATTACGTCTGAAAAAACGGCTCCAATACATCGGCAAACATCTGCCCATTACTTTCAATGGGCTTTACGATGTAATGTGCCGACGACCTGTCATTTTACACGTCGCTGTCAAAAGACGGCGCGTAAAATTACAGCCTCGTCAAAAGAAGTGCAGGGCACTTCTTGGGATGTTTTTGGAGCCGTTTTCTCATAGACTCCAATGAAAACAGCTCCAAAAACGGCCACGAAAAACGCGAGTTGCTCAAAAAACGTCTGAAAATCAGGGGCTGTTTTCCCTTGAAAACAGGTCCGTATTTTGAGAAGTTTTTGACTCTACGTGTGAACATAGCCTAAGGATGAGCTGACTGCCGACTTTATCAGGATACCCATTGAGCATTGAACGGTTCTACATGTAAATGCAAATTTTACTGGACATTGGAGATCAGTGGAGTGGCTCAGATAGTGCTGGATCAATGTTGGTGGAGGCCACTCTGCAAATTTTAGGTGGAGTCTTTTTTTTATTTTTTTATTTATATCCAATAACTCCAACTCCAATTAATTTCATGATGATGTTTTTCTCATTCCAAACACAGTGGTGTATGATATCACTGACTAGCTACACTTAGTCATAGTGCAGAAGGAAGCTAATGTGGGCCGAGGGGGTACTGGTGCCCCACATCACATTGTAAGGTAATAAACAGTTATCATTAATAACATTCAGTTTTTTTTAATGATGACGGTGGAGCCTCTCATGTGGTGGAGGCATTAGGGTAATTGCCATATTTGCTTTCCCTACAATCCAGTTCTGTAGTAGAACATTGTGCATTGCATATACATGTTAAGGCTGGGTTCACATGACCTATTTTCAGTCGTAAACGAGGCGTATTATGCCTCGATTTACGCCTGAAAATAGGGCTAAAATACGTCGGCAAACATCTACCCATTCATTTGAATGGGTTTGCCGACGTACTGTGCAGACGACCTGTAATTTACGCATCGTCGTTTGACAGCTGTCAAATGGCGACGCGTAAAATGACTGCCTCGGCAAAGAAGTGCAGGGCACTTCTTTGCAACGTAATTTGAGCCGTTCTTCATTGAACTCAATGAAGAGCAGCTCAAGATTTACGAGCGTCACAGACGCCTCGCATAATACGAGGAGGAGCTTTTACGGCTGAAACGAGGCAGCTGTTTTCTCCTGAAAACAGTCTGTAATTTCAGACGTAAAAGCCTCTCACCGTGTGCACATACCCTAAGGCTCTTTACACTGACAGTTTCCGTTTGGTTTCTATTGCTTTATGACATGAAGAATAGTGTATTCTGCACCGATATTCTTGCTGTGTAAAAAAAAAAAATGTACCAGAAACCCTGATGGACCCCCTTATAAGTCAATAGGATTTGTTTAAATACAGATCTGTCATAGCTGTAAAGGCTCTATTATGAATGGAAGCTATGACTATAGTGTAAACACAGCTTAAAGGTGTTTTCCGGGACAACAATATTGGTGGCCTATGCTTAGCACAGGCCATCAATATCAAATGGGCTTGACTCCCATGGCACCCCCACCAATCAGCTGTCTGAACATAATACTGCAATACCAGGCACAGCCACTAAGCGCTGTGCATGGTAAACGAGGGAAACGTGGTGCACGGTTGCACCTTCAGTCAGCTAATCAGTGGGGATGCCGGGAGATGGACCCCCACCAAACTGGTATTGGTATCCTATACTAAGGATAGGTCATTAATATTATAGTCCTGGAAAACCCTTTTCACAATGGGCATGAATACTACAGGTAGGGCATTGTACTGTTTATGATCACCTCCTTTGAAAAGATCACTTCTATTTTGAAATACAACATTTAAGGACACATCTAATTAATAGTTGCTCTGATAATTTTGTAAAGAATTTCATACATGTTGTAATGTATGAAAGCATTAGAAGACAAAGCATTCATTTCTATAGCAAATACAGAACGTCAGATGTGAAACACCTACCTTTATTTCTTATGACGGCAGTCGAGCCTAAGGGGAAACAGATTACAAATGTGAATAGGCATTCATTACCCTAAAATTGTAATATACAGTACCATACCCAAACAAGAGGTAATTTACCGATTATTAGATTCCCCATTGCATGTATATTACCGCGGAGAGTGGTACAATAATGAGCATCTGCAGGCAACAGTGAAGCATGATGGAGGTTCCTTTCAAGTTTGTGTCTGCATTTCAGCAAATGTAGTTGGGGATTTGGTCAGGATTAATGGGGTCCCCAATGCTGAGAAATACAGGCAGATCCATCATGCAGTACCATCAGGGAAGCCTCTGATTGGCTCCAAATTTATTCTACAGCAGGACAACGACCCCAAACATACAGCCAATGTCATTAAGAACTTCAGCGTAAAGAAGAACAAGGAGCCCTGGAAGTGATGATATGGACCCCACAGAGTCCTGATCTCAACATCATCGAGTCTGTGTGGGATTACATGAAGAGACAGAAGGATTTGAGGAAGCCTAGATCCACAGAAGATCTGTGGTTAGTTCTCCAAGATGTTTGGAACAACCTCCCTGCCGAGATCCTTCAAAAACTGTGTGCAAGTCTACCTAGAAGAATTTATGCGGTTTCGAAGGCAAAAGGGTGGTCACGTCAAATATTGATTTGATTTAGATTCCTCTTCTGTTCATTCACTTTTTATTTTGTTAATTGAAAAAAAAATAACTATTAACACTTCTATTTTTTAAAGTTTTCTTATTTTGCATCATTTTTACACAACTGACTAAAACTTTTGCACAGTACCTGTATGTATATATATATATATATATATATATATATATATATAGCAGAAGAAAATTTGCAGCACTCCAACATGAAAAAAATGGTGGTTTATTCAATCCAAACTAACAGCCAAGCTTGGCTTGGCTGTTAGTTTGGATTGAATAAACCACCATTTTTTTCATGTTGGAGTGCTGCAAATTTTCTTCTGCTATATATCATTATACGTCCTAGGATCGGGACGTTTTGCTGGGCACCTGGTCGATTATTCATTAGTGAGTGCTGCTGTCTTCTTGTGTGCTATATATATATATATATATATATATATAAAATGAAAATCACGATTAATTGAACATGTAACCTTGATTACGTTTAATAAACTACTTTTAGACCACACCCCTTTTTGCATGCCACGACATTGAATATAGATCCCCTGAGCCTGTTGTATACCACTGTATATAATATACCCCCGATACTGCCCCTCACACAGTATAATGCCCCCACACAGTATAACATAGGGGCCCCAACGCAGTATAGTACCCCCACGGAGTATAATGCCCCCATACAGCCCTAATAGTGCTTAATAAAATACATTATCCCCTAACCCCGTTCTGACAACGTGAAGGAGATCCCTCTGCTAATCCGGTCTGTGTGGCTCAGCGCATATTTTCAGATTCCACTGGAATTCTGCCATATACTGGCGTTTTATTCATCCTATTGGTCCACAGTAAATAGGGAAGGGCATTGAGGTGAGGAAATAAAAGTAAATGGGGCAGGCATTGAGGACACTGTGGACCAGTAAATGCCGCGAACTCTGAAAATATGCGTGCTGAGCCACTCACAGCTTGGCATGGACAGGCCAGAGGCAGTGACCTGATCACGCCGGTCTGCGCTGAGCGGCCAATTTTACACAAAGAATAGGCTCCCTGCTCTACTATAGGATTCAACTGTATCGGCACCCTTGGGATGGAGATACAATTTAAACCGGTAAAAAAAACTGAAATGCAGAAGATAACATCGGGAATCTGCGCTCAATTTCAGTTGTTTTTTCCAATTAATTGCCCAGCCCTAATTTTATATATATATATATATATATATATATATATATATATATACACACATACATACACACACAAGTATATATGTAGAGCCAATAGCTGCTTTGACTAGATTGAGCAGATATCTATGTCTATCTAAAGGGCAACTATCAGGGCAGCGCAGGAGGTACTACTGGGAGGGGCTAGTCTAGCGAATCAGCCACACAGCCGGAGAGAAAACCAATACAATTTTGGCAAAGTGATGCTTTTCCCCCCAGGGTACCTGTATGAAAAGGGGTGCGTTAAAGAATCTCTCTCATTTTTATGAAGTTGTGATACAGTAAGTCACAAATTCACTTCAGACGTTAAGATCAGTGATAGTCCAGGTGCTGAAACCCCCACCAGTCGCTAGAATGAAGAGGCAGATACACTCGGCTTACTACTGGGCCCTTTTGGTTGCTGTCAGCATTTTCCTGCTTTCAGAAGCTGTGGCAGCTAAAATTACCCCAATAAACTGTCTATTGTCTGTATAAAGAAAAAAAGCATAGAAGGAATATACTGTGTATATATATATATATATATATATATATATATATATATATATATATATGTATATATATATATACACATACATACACACACACACATATATACACACACATACCATTCAGACATACAACTAAAACCACTGACAGATTAAATTAATAATATCGATTACCTTGTTACAATAGTGACTGTCAAGGGGTGGGATATATTCGGCAGCAAGTATACAGCCATTTCTTGAAGATGATGTGTTGGAAGCAGGAAAATTGGAAAACATTAAGCTCTGGGCAAATTTGGCAAGGGACAAATTGTGAGCATCTTCAAAACACCAGGTCTTGTGGGGTGTTCCCGATATGCAGTGGTTAGTACCTTCCAAAAGTGATCGAAGGGCGCACAACTGGTGAACCTGAGACAGGGTCATGGGCGCCTAAGGCTCATTGATGTCCGTGGGGAGCAAAGGTTAGTTTGTCTGGTCCAATCCCACAAAAGAGCTCCTGTAGTACAAAATGTTAATGCTTGCTACAATAGAAAGGTGTCAGAACACACAGTGCATCGCAGCTTGCTGCATTTGGGGTTGTGTAGCTGCAGACTGGTCAGAGTCCCATGCTGACCCCTGTCCGCCATTGAAAGCACCTGCAATGGGCACATGAGCAGCAGAACTGGACCATGGAGCAATGAAAGGCGGCCTGTATTGATGTATCACGTTTTTATTTGGACAGCCGGGTGCGTGCGCGTCGTTTATCCAGAGAGTGATGGGACCTGGATGCACTATGGGAAAAAGGCAAGCCAGCAGAGGCAGTGTGATACTTTGGGCAATGTTCTGCTGGGCAAGCATGGGTCCTGGCATTCATATGGATGTTACTTTGACATGTACCACTACCCCTTTAAGGCAACAGTGTTCCCTAATGGCAGTGACCTCTTTCAGCAGGATAATGCGCCATGCCACAGTGCAAACAATTTTTCAGGAATGGTTTAAGGAACATGACAGAGAGTTCAAGATGTTGACTTGGCCTCCAAATTTCCTAAACAGATCTCAATCCAATTGAGCATTTGTGAAAAAACAAAGTCTGATCCATGGAGGCTGAACCCCGCAACTTACAGGACTTAAATGATCTGCTGCTAACATCTTAGGTGCAGATACCACAGGATACTATCAGAGGTCTTGTGGAGTACATGCCTAGACAGGTCACAGTTGTTTTGTCATTATGAGGGCCACCTACACAATATTAGGCAAGTGGTTTGAATGTTTTTTTGTTTTTTTTTAAAAGGTAATTTTATTAAGACCTCATGGCAAATAGCAGTATAGATACAAAAGTACAAAATAGAGTAAGAAGAACAATAGTACCAGGTGTATGAGGTCAATTATTAACAAAAATAACATACGGATACATTTCTTCACATATCAATATGCATATATATTAGAGAGCAAAAAAAAAACCTTAACTAGCAGGCTTTCTTTATCTGGAGAATATGTACAACAAAATCTGGTGAGGACCAGTTACTGGTGGAGTTTAGTGGAGGAATGGGGGCCCACAGAGAGACGTCAGCAAAGTCCAGGTCCAAGCAATGACCAGTTATGAGCTCGTATGAGGGTTGACTATCCAAGAGCTCCACACTGTAGAAAACTTATCAGGGCATCCACGTGCTTCATAAGGGAGTTTAAAAAGTGGCAGATTAGAATTAACCAATGTAATCCATGCTGACAATGTAGGAACCTTTGGATGATTTCCAATTCAGGAGTTATAGTCTTTTTTTAGCATAAAACAATAGTAGTATCTAACAGCTATAGTAGGTATAATGTCCTCCACCAATAATAAGAGACAAGTTTTGGCTTCAGGTAAATGAGGAAGTCCTACTTTAGTTTCAAGAAATTCTAATACCTCAGCCCAGAAATTCTTAATAATTGGACATTCCCAGGATGTGTAGGAAGGAGCCATCAGCTCCCTGGCAATACAGGCAATGGTTTGAATGTTATGGCTGATTGGTGTATGATGTGCTGAAATATTGGATGGTCATAGAAAAACTATATAAAAAAAACTCACTTGTAGACACACGGGGCAGATACGCTGCGCATACGCCCTGCGCGCCGCAGGAAATTCCGGGCGAAAAACGTCACCAAACTGTAGTGCAGTTTTTCACACGGAATATCCGCTGCAGAAAACTGAAGCACCTGGGATGACGTTTCATGTTATTGGTTGCAGCGGCGGTCACATGGGATGAAACTCCTGGGTAACTAAAAGATTTTTTTATTTTTTATTCTGAGTTGCGTTTTCTTTGCAGTGGAATCGCTCCGAACCCGCTGCAAAAGACGCAACAACTGCTATTTGTTGCGGATTTTACCTCCCCATTGAATTCAATGGGGACAACCCGCAACAAATAATTGTATTTGCGTAAACGCTGCTTGACATGTTGCAGAATAAAATTCTGCACCCCAGGTCAATTTCTGAGCGGACTTTCTGCTCAGTATTTCCGCAGCGTGTGGATGAGATTTATTTTATCTTGCTGCTACTGTATTTGCTGCGGCTTTAACACAATGGATTCAGGTGCGAAAAATCCAAAGTATTTACACAACATGTGAACTGACCCGTAAGGGTAGAGAACCTTCAAGAAGACATTTCAAACAAATATCAAATACTCTACTATGCTCTACACCCTTGTTTTTTAATCAGGATTTCTCAAGTAAGGGTATGTTCACACGCACTAATTGCGGACGTAATTCGGGCGAATTACGTCCGAAAATAGCGCCTCAATAGCGCTGACAAACATCTGCCCATTGAAAGCAATGGGCAGACGTTTGTCTGTTCACACGAGGCGTATATTTACGCGCCGCTGTCAAATGACGGCGCGTAAATAGACGCCCGCGTCAAAGAAGTGACCTGTCACTTCTTTGGCCATAATTGGAGCCGTTATTCATTGACTCCAATGAAGAGCAGTGCCAATTACGTCCGTAATGGACGCGGCGTTCAAGCGCCTGCACATGCCGTTATGGCTGAAATTACGGGGATGTTTTCAGGTGGAAACATCCCCGTAATTTCAGCCGTTACGGACGCTGTCGTGTGAACATACCCTAAGTCTTCTGAAGATGAGATTGAAGTGTAGACTCTCAGCTTAAATTCAAGGCGTTAAAAAAAATATTGTATTAACAATTTTGGAATGCCAGCAATTTTCTACTAAGTCCCTCCATTTTCACAGGCTAAAAAGTAATTTGACAATTGACTAATAAAAAGTTTAATGGCCGGCTGTGGCCTGTCCCCTCTGTATTTCATGCAAATTAAGAACATAAAAAGGTTTGAAGTTGATTCCAAGTGTTTAATTAGCATTTGGTAGCTGTTCATAAGAGCTCTCAATATGCAGTCATAAGAGGTGTCAATGCAAGTGTAGAAAGCCATCATTAGAGATAAAGCAGGAACTTTAGAAGTGGCCAAATCAACAAGTTGGCACATTCTTAAGAAAGGGAATGCACTGGCAAACTCAGCAACACCAAAAACCACAGAAGACAACTAAAGTTGATGATCATAGAATTCTTTCCTTAATATAGAAAAAAACATTTAACAGCTTCTAGTCAAGTCAAGAACACTCTTGAGGAGGTAGGCGTATCATTGTCAAAGTCTACAATCAGAACTGTAAATACAGAGGGTTTATCTCAAAATGAAAACCACTGCTAACACTCAAGAACACAGGGGCCAGATTAGAATTTGCTATAAAACATCTTAAAAAAAAAAAGTCACCCAGTTCTGAAACAAGATTCTTTGGACAGATGATACCAAGATGAATTTGTACCCAAATGATAGGAAGAGAAGGAAAGGAAAGGCTCATGATCCGAAGCATACCATACCATCGGTCAAAAATGGTAAAGGCAAGGTTATGGCATGGGCATGTATGCTTGCCAATGGAACTGGGTGTGACTGTGGATATAAGTAGCAGGATGAATTAAACCCTATTCACACGACAGGGATTCTCAGCCGTGTGATGTCTGTTTTTTGAACGGCCATCACGCGGCAGCAGTAAGAACAATAGACCCCAAATGGGGCTATTCACAGGGTAAACTGGGCCATCAAAAAATGAAAAATGCCCTATTTTGGGCCGCTGTCCTTTTCCACACGTCTCCCATAGAAGTCTATGGGGCCATGTAAAGCACGGCTGTCACTTCGATGTGATCCGAGTGGCGGCCGCGCTTTCTGTCGCTCGCGCTCTTCTCCTCCTCCTCACAGTGCGAAGTGCATGGGAGGACATTTTTTTACTCCCTGTAGAAGTGGAATCCCTGGTCACAGCATTTCCGAAACCGTGGCCAGGGATTCCGCTACAGGAGAAGTCCCTGACATATATGGACAGTGACTTTTCCTGAAGTGGAATCCCCAGCCACAGCGGCCGGTGAGTCCGCTCCATGCTCCATGCTCCATGCTCGATCGGGTTGAGATCTGGTGATTGACTTGGCCATTGCAGAATATTCCACTTATTTGCCTTAAAAAACTCCTGGGTTGCTTTCGCAGTATGTTTTGGGTCATTGTCCATCTGTACTGTGAAGCGATGTCCAATCAACCTTGCTGCGTTTGGTTGAATCTGAGCAGAAAGTATATCCCTGAACACTTTAGAATTCATCCGCCTGCTTCTGTCTTCAGTCACATCATCAATAAACACTAGTGACCCAGTGCATTTGGCAGCCATGCATGCCCATGCCATCACATTGCCTCCACCATGTTTTACAGAGGATGTGGTGTGCTTTGGATCATGAGCCATTCCAAGCCTTCTCCATACTTTCTTCCTCCCATCATTCTGGTACAGGTTGATCTTAGTTTCATCTGTCCAAAGAATGATGTTCCAGAACTGGGCGGCTTCTTTACATGTTGTTTGGCAAAGTCTAATCTGGCCTTGCTATTTCTGAGGCTGATTAATGG